>NC_064671.1:34361199-35021798 GCF_943734685.1 Anopheles coluzzii | reverse complement strand
TACATCTGTCAAAGTCATTCAGTAACAAGGACCAGTACCATCTACCCTCAAGGGACACACGGTACACTCCTCTCGTTTCTCCATTCACCAGCATTGCAATTGCAGGCTTTATCATCCAAATTGAGACACATTTCGACGTTCGACTTTCACCCAACGCAGAATGGTGCAATTATGAATAGAATGGTTTAATTAATTTTCTGGAATTTCGAGCTTAAATCAAAGCCCCGCTCGTAGGGACCGCTCGGTAATTGTTATGGTTAAGGGGAGGGAGATGAACCTTTTGTTGGGTGGATATTGCAATAAAACCGTGGAGGGACACGGCATTGTACGCGCAGCGGGAGGCGTCGCACCAAGAGTCCCGGGCGTCGATATTGGACGATTGGCAAACAGCATTTGTTTGCAGATTTATGCGCTTCCCCCCCCCGTGTTTGTGGCAATAGAAATCGGAACGCATACGTAATGTAGCTGTGCCTGTCTGTTCGGTGCTGTCCAAAAATGGTGCACAATGCCCATTAGTGTTCTGTGTGTGATGACCGTATGTAACGGTAGAGAGAACAAAGCGTAAGGTGTGTGTGTTTGCGGCACAGCGCTGTGACCGGAAGCAAACCTAATCAGCATTCAGTCACTCGTTGGACCTAACTAAGGGACCCGAGGGACCCGGAGGTTGGTCGTAAAACTAACCAGCGGGAGGAGGATCAATACTGGCCAAAATTGGTGCTAGCTGACGCGTTGACGTAGGACGTATTCTTCAACGGCATCGCTGGAACGATGCTGAGAATGAGGAACAAAACACCAACACCACCGTGATGACCACAAGCAAACCGGAAAACTGTACCCCGCCCATGGGACCTTTTAATGTCCGTTTGCGATTGAAGGGTTTTTTTTTGTTGCTTTGCTTCACTAGACAACGCAACGCTCAGGCTCAGATAGAGAACGGTTTGGAGGATTTTTCACACACCATTGCTGATTCCCACGCCTTGTGGCTCAAGAAAAGTAATCAAAAGCACATTTTCTGGGCGCAAAAAAACGGGCACAGAACTGGAAATGAGGAATACTCACGAAAACTAGGATAAACTATGCGTCGTTTGTGTGTGTGTGTGCGTTTTGTATTTGTACCGCCCGCTGAGTATAGATCCCTAAACCCAGCAGGATGTCTGGTAGGTGGATATTGAAGAAGGAACCCAGGAGAACGGAACGTTTATTCTTCGAAAAATCGAAACCTCATTAAAGAAAATGAGAAACGGCCAACAACGACAAAAAATCGATCATTATTTTGCCATCATCAAGCTTGAAGGGGGGGAGACCTAGCGAGCGCCTTAAGGAAGTGTGCAGTATCGATGGGAAACGCCTTCAAGTGACTTTCTCCTCCCGTTTGAAATGTTAAGATACCTTGAGAGGACACAAAAAGGATGCGGTAGCGTACAACAACTACCCACTGGAAAAGGAAGGAGTTTCAACAACAATACAAAAAAATACCCCTTCCGGCGAAACTGAGAAGAGTTGGCTGTCCTGCTGCGGTAAGCGAAACGATCGTTGGACTTTGTTTTGTTCCCATTTTCCTTGATCGGACGCTGGCGTGTCGTCCTGGTCCCTCCCGGAGGGCACAGCGGCAAAAATAACCGTACACAGTCGTCCTTTTTTTGTCACTTTGGACCAAAAAAAAGCATTAAGTGTCCCCCGTATTTTTTTCACGCTTTAGCAAGCAAAGGCTGCAATTACCGTCACCACTGCGCTCGCCTGGCCTGGCCGTTTTCGTTAGTTGGAATTGGACTTTTCGGGGCGTTTTTCTCGAGGATAAAACCTTCGACGAACAGTTTGAACAGGGTTTCTTAACGGGGCCTGTGTGTGTGTGTAAGGCGCAAGCGACATAAGAAATGGAGAAGTAACTTCGTCCTGTTTCGCAAAGGGTAAAATTGATTTCCGGCCAATAATGCGGGGACGGCGTGGGGAGGTTTTTTTTGTGGGTTGCTAATTTAAGCCTTCGCTAAATGTAAATCGGGACTTTTGAACGGTTTTCGTAATTCGGGAAGTAGCTTAATTTGCAAAGGGGAACTTTTACGGGGGTTCGGAAATTGGCAGTCCTGCTCCGGCGGAGGGGGAAATAAAATGCCTTTAATGGGTGGCCACCAGAGTCGTAAAAATTGATTGACAAAGTGTTTTTCAAAATATTTTGCAAACGCTTGCAAGGAGATCGTTGCCATTTTAATTCTTCGCGTTTGCACAAAACTTCTTGAGCAAATCATGTATAATGCGTCACCCTTCTGAAGATCCTTTTTTAGCGTCCCAAAGGAGAATTAGGGGTTTGAAAAAGAATAGAAAAACAAAACTCCTTAAATAAAAAGCAATCAAAGAGTGCGTTGCGTGACACCGGGACGGTCGCACAAACGGACGCCAACTGAGCAAAACGACGGTGTGTGAAGCATCTTTTTCCGCCGCTTTCGATCGGATTCGTTGCCGTTGTTGTTTTCTCACGCAAATTATGCTGGTACTATGCGAACCAGGCAGCACTGCAGCCCGTGAGTGACACTTGACTTTTGGACGGCGCGCGTCGTTTGAAGCGGGCTGACAGCGGGAAAATAAATTGACTTTTTTTCTCTCCTTCTTCTTGCCTTAAAGAATCAAGCACCGCGAACGTCGGTTCGATCGATTCGCTTATTCTTTCGATACTTTTTTTTCAAGGGTCCTCTTTCATCTTCCAACTTCTTCCACTCACATTTCACGTCTTTTGTGCGCGCGCGCGGAGCTAAAGGGACACTTTGAACGGTCGTGCGACTTTCCTTCTCGTACGATGATGATGATGGTCATCTTAAGGTTTTGCTGCTGGAAGATTAAAGCCGCTACAAGCTGTGTGCATTTTCCCCCTCTTCACTGGACAGCAATGAAAAATCAAGGACCACCGCGTACGGAGGCAGATTAATGGTACTTTTATTAAAGTGAACAAAAAAAAATGCAATCCGGTCAAGAAAAACAAATTTCCCATAGCGCGCGCGAGCAGGGAATGGTTTGCGCGGACGCTACAAAGGAACTTTCCCTTTTTCCCCGGTGTGCGCGCACAAGGGGGAGGAGGTTTCGAGCGTCTTAGCGTCCATCAGCCGGCGATTTCCAAGTGGTTGATTGACGAACGCGTCGAGCGTTCTTGCCTTGGTTGTGCATAACTTGTTCGATGGAACTTGTTTCGCGATTAGCGTCGCGATCTAAAAAACCAAAAAAATCCCTAACGGTCGGTGCTACACGATGCCCTGTTCCCTTCCGCGTCTTTTCAACGCGGGGTTTTTCCCCTGTTAAAACCATTTCTCCCCTGCCCGAAAACAATGCAAATCGCTGCGTTGACAAGACGGCGGCTCGCGTGCATCTCACGCACAATTGACGGTCTAATAGAACACGGAGGGAACGTCGCAGAAACCCCTTGGCCGTGGCGCGATAAAGCAGGATAAGAAGCGCGCGAAGAAAGTAGGGAGAGTTTTGGCGTCCCTCCTTTTCGTTCCCTTTCGTTTGGCCGTAGCGTACCGTGGGCAAAGTGAAAGTTGTTTTGCTGCCGTACGAGCGGCTATAGGAGCCATTGTTTAATAGAACTTGTATTCAAATCTGTCGATTCTGTCGCGTCGCGGAGAAAGAATTGAGGCGAAACCGGGCGTAAGAACTATCTAAATCTTTCGCGCATATGGGTTTTTTTTACTCACGCTTGCTCTTTAGAGTTTGAGCGTAAAAAAGGGGTGTGTTGGTGGGAACCGTGGAACGATTTTCGGCCGGCCTTTCAAGGTGTGTTGTGCTTGGCCGGGCTGTGCGTCTTGGCTGCCGTGAAATTGTTGCATTCAGAGGCATTGAGTTTCGAATCGCTGGCAAGGGGAAAACTGGTGGATTCCGTTCCTTTCCTTTTCTTTTTTTTTGGCGAGTAATTTTTCCCAAACTGCCCTCTGGCGCGCCGTTGGACTCAGGCACGCACACACACCCAAACGGGGAGGATATGTGCGTAGTCATTGTTATTACAGGGCTATTAAAAGTTCTTGATTTATGATTTTGGCGGTGGTTCGGTCGTGTTTTTTTTTTATTAAATAGCGGTTCTGTTTGCTGGAGATTGCCAGCGTTTTGGCACGCTCATAATTGGGCAGCTCCAGAAATGTGACTTTTTTTGGTGTGTGTTACAAAGGAACGTCAGCGCGTTGGTCACTTAAAGGGAATGGCGGAAGAATGTCGTCCAAGCATACCAGGGGAGTACGTGAAACCGTGTTTTTTGTTCCTCTTTTTGTTTCCTAAGCATATGCGGAAGAAGATATCTCTTACACACAGCAGCATTAGACATCCAGAACAAAGCAGAGAAACAAATGGGCAAAGGCCGTAAAGTTCTGTACCACCCCGGGACCGGCTGTGACGGGTTTGGTCGATGGTTTTATGCGTGTGAAATATTAAATTTTCGCATTTTTCACCTCGCGTGTATGACAGAGTTTTAAGCGCTCATTTGAAGCATCGTAAGTTCTCTGCTCGTTGATGAAACGCATAAAAATATAAACTTTGTGTTTGTGTGTGTGAGCAAAGAATGGTAATACATCTCGTAATCCCGCACGATTTAAGATCATCACAAACCATCACAAGCATCAAGCTTACGGAGAAAGATTTGCACAGCAAAGAACATCACTTAATAGCGCCCGTTATGAAATTGTGGAAGCTGCTGCTCACCCTTTCTTTGCTTTTCTCCTTGCTTCGCTTTGCGTTCCCTCTAAACGACCGCACAAACTTCCACCACGGCGGTCCAAACAATGGCGCTAAACAATTACGCTTTCACCGGGCCGGGCTTTTTATAGAATCATACATTTTTTCCCAATCCCCACCCGATAAACACCCATCGTCGTCTTGTCGAGTGGAAAAAGAAAAGAAAGCATTAGTATGGTATATGATTGTTGCTTTGCATGCATGTGGAAAAAGGATTTAGTTTGAAGGGAAAGCCGCTAAAAGAGGCTTATTATTTGAATGCTCAATGGCCAGAAATGTATCCCGAGAACGAGCGACCGCATCATCATTTGTAATTTCCTTTTGTAACAGAAAGTCGATGATGATGATGGTTACGGTTGTGCAGGTGATAAATGATTGCATGACATGAAATTTCGGGGTTTGCGCTTCTATTTTTGCGCAACTCAAACTTGCAGTAAGCAGCAACTTTGCAAGAGAAGAAAAGGGTCGTACGGTTCTGTCCCTCCGTCCCTACTGCAATCAAACGGCATCGTGCGTGTGTGGTACCATTTCTTGACACGAAACGCGGCGACGACGGGGTATAAGACATCATTAATCGATTCCTTTCTGGAAGAGGGAACGAAAAAGAGGGGGACCTCAATTTGTGCCATATAAAAGAAGCCAGGCTGTCGAGAAAACTGTGTTGCTGTGTCGAATTTTATTGTTATTATCGTTCAGAGGTTTATGAACTATTATGCAAAAACACACCTCCCGCTGCTTCGCGCGGCTTTGCGGGACGCGCTTAAGAACTGGGAAAAATGCAGCACCACCGCAAACACGATAATGATGTGTTGTGCATCGGAGAGGCTTAGCGAAACCGTGGGACAACACTGGGACTGGGAAATCGTCGGCTGCAGATTGTTGCAGATAATGCGCCCGAGAGTGAAGCAGACCGTACCAGATTTGTTTACGTGTGCATCCTCTGTTTGGGTTTGGGTTTGCAAATGATAGTTACAATTGATGGTAAATTGATTTTTCCTATTCCAACACGGTCGTAAGGAAGTTTAAACATCCATTCCGTTCTGGGGTCGCTGCAAAACAAAAGCAAGGCGCCCGTTCATGCTGCATTGACAACTGTGTAACCCTGGGCAAAAGTAAGTATACCGGGCTTGGGAGTGTAAATAATCATTCCTTTCCATAACTCAACCGTGCAGGCGCGGTGCAGGCAGGCTAATCAGCTTCTCTCAACCGTCGTCTTCGTTGTCGGGTTCGTCGCCTTCGCCCGTCCCGATGTTTGTTTGCTTGCAAATGCAGCATTAAAAGTTTACAACCAAAGCCGGGCCCAGAATGTTTATGGCACAATCTCTCGAGCATTAGCTTTTAATTGTTATCCTTTGAGAAGCTTGTGGTATGCATCGGCATTTGTGTTGGTTTATATGTGGTACACGTTTGTATTAAAATGGCAAATTGCCCATCTACCCTTCGACACGGAATCGAAGGTCACCATCATTTGCCGCTGATTGAGCTTAATGCGTGTTTCTGGCTGTGTGTGGCGGTTTGTTTATGTTTTGTTTCGAACCGGGTCAGTATGCAGCCATGTGCTTAACCTTTGACGTATCGATCGAGCAAATAGAAACTGGTTGAATTATGGATTTTTTTTCCGCAATGAGCTGAGTTCCATTCGCTGTGGATCATATTGAAAATGCACTTTTAATGTGTAATACTTGCCAACTCCATCACAAGCCGGAAGAACGGAAGTACTTTGCAGCAACCCTCTCCCTTTCGCCTCGCCTCGTTTAGAAGGACCGACTGTAGTCGGCGTTTGCGTAGCGTAAAAAATAATTAAATCAAAATCAAACTGCAAACAATCGACGGGACCAGAGTTGTTCGGGGTAACCTCTTCTGCGCTAGGCCGCACGGTGCGTCATTGAAGGCTGTGTAACGCGGCGTTACGTTTCAATCAGTTCAGCCAACCGTGTAACGGCGCAGAACCTCAGTTCGAGGGCGCTCACGCACACAAACATCGCTTGCAAAAGTCCTTGTCCTGTCCCGAAAGGCGGGTGGTGGTGGTGGTGGTGGAATCAAGGTGGCATAGGTCTCTAAGCCACCCCGATTCCAGCAGTCCACCGCTCTCGTATGTGCGGGGTGTTGATGGAAAAGATGAACTCAAATGCGAACGAACGTAGATAGAATGAAGAGATTATCCCTACGGATTTGGTCGGGAAATTTCATCAAACAACACGTCCCGCTACCTACCTACCCCCCTGTCAGGTGATGATTTTTATAAGCTGGCTACGAACGAAAAAACACTGAGGGATTAGACCAAATTGGAGCAAAGATGAAGAATTATGGAAACAATGAGCGCGTTGCTCGGGGTTTTGTTCGCTTTTAATAAAGAAAGGCGCTGTTGATTGTTTTGCTCCACGTATAAGTAATTTAAAGTCAAATCATTTGTTTAAAGGTAATCCTTCCAATTTAAAGCCCTTACTTTTGATTATTTATCTAGAAATTGATCTGTTGCTCCCTTTTTTTGCTGCTCCCCGTATCACACTGTTTGATCTGAAACCACAGTTCGACACAGTGCTAAATATTTGTTTAAGCGCATTGCGCCAATGACACTGTTCCAAATTAAGCTGCCAAAGAACCAACAACATTTAAATCATTTTTTCTTACCTATTTTTCGGGTGTGCATCACGGGTAAATCCCAAGGGTTGAGTTGAAGCATTACAACACCCGGCTGGCCCGGCACGCCCGTATGCAAAACAGCTATCCCATCCCGTCGCTGGAACAGCGAGGGTTCGGGAGGTTGTGTCATCGTTCAGGGGTCTTCCCCGGGAGAGAGATGGTGTTTAGATTGGATCAGTGAAAATTAAAAAGTTCATTTCCGGGCTCACTTCAATCAGAGAGGCTTTGAACACAGCAGAACGTATAAAATGCAAATCGAGTAGTGAACTGAATGCACCAGAACGCACATTGGGATTGATTGGGACGTTTTGGTGTGTGCGTGACCCGTTTTTTGTTGTTGAAGGACCCTAAAGGTACCGCCGCACAAGATGCATCAGCAGAGCAGCAAATCAAAATACACCGAATAAGTGCCATTCGGTAATTTAAATCTTCTAAATTACTAATTTATGCGAAACTCTTCAAGCACAACGCGCTATGCCATGCAATGAGCACACACACAAATCGTTGCATATTTCATAGTTTTATGGGCCACAAGGAATCTATTTCAAAAACACACATAACTGTCAAATATTGCAATTAAAAGTACAAGTACAGAAAACACATAACTTTGAAGGTCTCGTTCTCTGCGCTGGAAATGCAAATGAGGTTGCAGAATTGAAATTGCAAACTAGAGACACACACTAGACGATGGGGAACCCATACAATTCTAGTGACACATATATTTGATATTCAATGTTTATACTCCGATCAAAGTCATAAAACACCTCCGGAGTAAAAAGAAAAAAAAGAGGCTCAACACCGATCGTGTGTGTGTGATTACATTTCCGGATAATATCAAAGCCCGCGTTAGTTTGCAGTGCAAAAAAGTACAATAATAGAAAACTCTCTGCGTCTCTGCGAATAGAATGACATGCAGAGGTAAACAAAACAAAAAAAAAAAAATAGTGCCGAGGGATAAATTTTGCACAAGCACAAGCAAGTGAGCAAGTACTTCCGGTACTGTGCTGCAACAGAGCGCGATGGTAAACGAGATACAATAAGAGTGGAACGAAGGGTTAGAGAGAAGGGAGAGAGGGTCTGAAACACTCTGTCCATTCGTATTTACCTTCTGACTGTATGTATGCAGCCTGTCAGTTGCAGCTAGGGCGGCTCGGTAGGTTTTGGTTTTGGTCTGTCAGTTAAAACTGGAGAATCAACCATATTTGAATATACATATTCCCAAGCATCTTCTTCCTGCTCCAACTCCTCCACCTCCCCATCTTCCCGGCAGAAATGATCGCCACTACCGCCAACCAGAGGAGGAGGGGGCTGATAAATCGTTTCCAATTCCAGACACTGACCTGGTTGTTATGCAACAGTGCACAACGAACACAACGTCCGAGGCCCTGCCGAGGGATTGGAATTGCGAAGATCCCAGGAAATACGGGGCTATACCAAGTGGGCGCGTGGGCCGGAACCACCACTTACACACAGGCACCACCCATTGGTCAGCGATGAAGCGATGAAGCAAAGATGTGAACCATTGCAGCAGTGCAATAATAACGAGTGTGGAGCGTCCGCGCAGTGCACCATCGGAGTGCGCACTTCAGAATATGCAGATGATCTTCATTGAGTGCAACTGGAACGGCGGAAAGGAAGCTAGGAGAGGAAGTGATAGAGGGAACTCAACATCAAACCCTGTGGACGTCTGACCCGGTCCGAGTGTGGTTCGAGCGTTCCACTTTGACCAGTGACGGGACCAGGGAGTTCAAGGGAAAATCCCAACCCAGCGATGGAAATTTCACGGAATCAGCTATCAAGCAAAGCAGTATACGGGACAGGTGGTGTTGCGGGTTTGGAATGGAAACAAAAATAAATTGGTAAAAAAGCCGGTAGTGTCAGTGTTAGCGAGCAAAAAAAGGGTTATGATTCCGTTCGGGCTGAGTTGAATTTCATTAGCCATTTTGTGTTCTGCTGCCGCCGTCCGGTGGGGTGCCAGGAAGGATACAATGGGGTATGTTCACTTTTGCCGTACTTCTGGCCTCTCACAGCGGGGTAGGCATGAGACACACATCCATAACAGTTTGACCACCTTTCAGCATAATAAACCGAAAGAGGGAATCTTTCAAGTACGCACACAAAACAAAAAACCTTGAATGTTTGGTGATTATGAAAAATTATTCGCCGTTTGCTTTCAAACACACAACAAGAGCACCTCGTGTGTGCGTGTGATCTATTTCCATTTCCGAACGTCACCCTCCCTCTTTTTAAAGGGTGTGTTTGTTTTTTTGCTCTTGTTGCTGTAAAGGTACAAAACGAAACACCGTTTCGGACGTTCGAGCTGAACTGGGGGAGAGATGCTCACTTACGCGCATTACAACTGGCATTACACACGCGCCAAACGCCAAGCGGTCGCTCGTTCGAATTGTGTCCTTCAGCAGCTTCCCTGGGCTTTCGACAAAAGGGTATCCCTGCTGCAACTCTGGTGTATCTGGACCTCCAGAAAGGGGTGTTACGTGCATAAATCATCCCCCTGTCGCTTCTTGCACGTTGCTGATTATGAATAAATCTTTCTCGCTCGCATAGAGACACACACACATATGTGCGCATAACCTCAACGCACTGCAAACTGACAGGCAGCACCATCAACAATAACAAACAGTCCGAGTTCGGCTTTCGAGTGGGTCGCTCTTTCGGGAAGGGCATTTTTGCGCTAACACTCCCGAGTCCTCACTGTCCACTGGCTGTGGACTTCATTTGGACCGGATTTAGGTGCAATTTGAGTACTAGTCGCAACTTCAATCAAAATAGGAGGGATGCATCAAGGATTCCGGGGAAGGGCTTTTGTGTGAACATTATTACACCTTCGAGATAATGAATGTTTGAAGAGGGATTAACGGATTTTAGCGTCTGCTCAAGTGGAGAACATCACCACTTCTCGGGGTGTAAACAAAACCATTCGGAAATTCGGAAAACATTTACCTAGACAGTTTTGGAGGTCGGTCCATTTCCCAGAATTGAACGCAATTTCAGGAAAAGTTCAATAATTTTAATGGAATTCAATTTTCGCTTGATGTGATGCTGGCGAGAGAATGTCCTTATCATGGCACCATCAATCAAGCGGGCTAGTTAGGAGACGGCAAAGGACGTGCTCATACATCATCATCGTCCAATTACAGTTGCATTTTTAGGTTCGTTCTCTGGGGACGTTTGAGTGCTCTGCAGTTCCATCTACGGTTGCATTTGTTGCGGCCAGTACTGATATGTGCAGACTATTTCTCCTCCTTCAAAACGACCACCAAAACCCTTGGGTGGGAGTACCTAACCGCTCTCTCTCGTTGTAACAATTAATCAGCGATCGGTAAACGATCATTAATCGTGGCACCAGCACCACCGAGGGCCGGCCACCACCATGTACGTCGTCCGTTTGTATTAAAGCTGTCAGCAAATAATGACAAACGTGAGCGCACACCGCCGCCACCATGATGGTGGTCGGTTTAGACCCAAACAGTGTTTAGGCTCGGTGTGTGTCTGTTTTGGATGCGATTAAATTAATTTGTTCTAATCCCTGATACACCACACCCCACACGTTCGTGTGTTTTGATGTAGATGTAATCGCTCCGAGTTGGAACCAGTTTCTGCAGTAGTCGTGCAACAAGCTGCAGCAGCAGTAGCGCCGTCTATATGTCTTCCCTTGTGTCTGCATCATGAGGTCACTACAGAAAAACGCAGCCTCGGCACCGGTGAGGGCAATTAGTTCGCCGGTTTTGGGGCCGCTCGAAAGTGATGGAAAAATGATGAAAACATACACACAAACGCAACGATCAATCATTGCGAGTTAAGGACCCTCTTGACATTGATCCGATCCGTCGGTGGGTTTTGAGAGTTCGTTCGCTGTTGTGCTGCAGTAGTTTCATTGAATGAATGACGGTGACGGTTGTAGTAGATGGTGACCATTCGTAGATAAAACATAATTAATATCACATTAAAGGCTTCATTTAATTGACTCACTGTTTTCTCTCTCTCTCCCTCTCCCACACACAGGCGTCAACATATGGGCGGGTGGACGACGGCAGCGGCAAACGCGAAACAGAATGGACTGTCCGCGGGCACGACCGCACCGAGCAGCAAGAGCGCCACCACCAGCCCGGACCGGTTGCGCGGCGCAACGCACGATCTGTTCGAGCTGCTCGAGCGCGTCCAGTGCTCGCGGCTGGACGATCAGCGCTGCGTTCTACCGTCGTACTTCACACAGGTGCGTAAACTGCTTCTTCCATTTCGTGTATCCTTTCCTTAGTGTTTTCGCCTTCTTTTGCCCCTTTCGATCATCGTTATTACGGTTATTAGTGTGTAAGCCTTTCCGCCACTTTGGAAAAAGGTTATACGTTTTTAATTATTTTTCGGTCGCACGGCAGTCGCAATGGCGACTTCAAATAGTCCTTCTTATTCTTGTAGAGAAGAGTGAAAGAAGGCAAGAAGATCGCTTTAATTTATTCATTCACGTGCCACGCTTATACTCTCACACACACCACAAAACGTCGCAGTAACGACGGCGATGCAATTCGGTCGTGTTGCAGCTTGCAATTCGCTTTATGAACTGTATCCTCCTCTCGTTGAAGTGCACGGTTTGACGGTTTATTGGACGAGTGCTCAGCAGTGCTCAGGTGGAAGCTTTCTTCGCCTATCGCTGGTGGCACGCGATCGTTGCTGGCACGAGCCGGCCATTTCCGTCAACCATCGAGCAAGTGTTTTCTGCGACCTTCAGAGCTCCGGGTCCGTTGCGGTTCAGTGCGCCCAAAAGGTAATCGCAAGCGATCCTATATCCTCCTCATGCCTTCTTATCGGCTGCGTACTCGTGCTCAATTTGGCGACACGATTATTGACTGCCGCTTCTACTAACGAGAACCACCTTTAGGATGAGACAACCGACAAACGAACGAACGAACGAGCAAAAACCGTTAAACCATGCGCCCATTCGTGACTGTCACCGCGGCCCATGCAACCTTGGGGGTGAAGGGAGGACTTTTACACGTTATGTTCCATAAAACCCTGGATGGGGTTAGACTAGCATGTAGCTGCGTTGTGTACCATCATAAAGCGATAAAATATGAGCCCTGTTTTAAAGGTTTCCGTGCGCTGTGGTGCGCTGTACACTGCTCTGTAGTCCCATTTAATAACCATTCCATTTGTTTGGACATTGATTGAAAGTTAGACCACAGGATCGTTCACCGCGCGCAGCTCAGTTCAATGTCTTTAAGCGTCTTAAGGAAACCCCGTCAAAACGAAGGCGCAGTGCGCGTGCCTTGCTCTGTCTATCGATGCGTGAAAGACGCCGGAAAGACACGGGGAAGGAAACTGATTTAGTTTTATAATGTTCAAGCCGTGTTCGAGCTTCACACCTCACTGAAATGAGCTAAACGTTTGTCGGTGTGTTTTTTTCCCTTTGTAGCCTCGGGGCCACAATCGCTACAAACAGATTCGAGGGAGAGTGTGTAAGGTCGCACCTATTTTTATTGGATTTTATTTCCATCTGAAATCAGGCTGTGCGAGCGCGTGGCCCTATGTAAGAACAAACGTGGTACATATTTCAATGTCAATGTGTCGGTGTGTTCGGTGCGTTACTCTTTAACATTCGTTTTGTTCGCCTCCCCCCGCTGGCTGGGGGTAAGAATGTGAATAAAACGGTTGGGTGGCTTCAATTCTGTGAGATCACAGCTTCCGTTTTACTGCAATCGAAATCGAAATCGGCAGTTGGAATGCCGGGCGTCGTCGTGTCTTACAATCTGTTGCACGAACGCCGGAATTGGAACGGAACAGAAGCCGTCAGCTGGGCACTGGAACATTGGACTGGACTTTGAAATCGATATCCTTACCGTAAGACTGGATGGAAAGGATTATATTCTTCTTCTTTTCTGGACAGGTTTCTTCTTTCGAAGGAAGTAGGTTTTCCAGCAAAGGTAGCAGAGTGATTAGCTGTGTGAAAAGCGGATTAAATGTCCCAAAAGAGTTGCTACCGGTGGATGTCCCAATAGGATATAGATTTGTTCGAATTTTTGTGGTTTCCCCCTTCGGTAGGTGGGGCTTTTAAATTGATATTATTTGAGCTTCCTTTTCTACTGAAACATGACATTGTGGGTTTTCGTTTGGACACGAAGGGACTTTTGCCTTTTGTCTTTTAAGATCTCCTAAGGGAGAACATGTTACGGAGGAAAGGTATTACAAGGAATGTTCAATTTTCTCCATGACTAAGCATTGGAAAGTGCTCCTCCGCTTCGTGGAGTTCAAGAAGCAGCTTGTTTTTTTTTATCTGTCCTTGGTGTCTTTTATTTTGGCTGTCTCGCGGGCTTATTTATTGAGGAAAAATTCAATAACCGATTGAGCACGCAATCTACGATATGCGCGAGTGTTCAGGTATGTGTGGTATAGGCGCAGATACGGGACGCTGGAAACATGATGAATGATGGGCACTCAACAAAAAAAAGGATAAGAACACCAGCAACAACAACGGCAGTGAAGTGTGGCTTCTTGGCGACACGGCGATGAGAATGTAAACGATCACATTTTCCAATTTTTCATGACAAACGATGACGACGACGACGACGACGACGACGACGACGACGACGACTACAATATGGTCTGTCGCCAGGGGAAACGTCGTATGCCAACCGCGTAGACGCGATTGTTTTTTTGTGGTGGGAAGATGGTACGGAACAACGGAAAAGTATTACATGTTAAGCTTTTTTGCTTGTTGCTCCGTCGAAAAGCTTACCCCAGGTGGCATTCATTCTTTTAAACCGTTCGTTTGCCATTAAAATTGCATACATGTGGGCGTTTTTTGAAGCACACGTGCCTGTTAGTCTTCAAACCGCCTGCAATTATGCAATGTTTGATACAAACTTACCCTTATTAACCGCTTTATGTCGCTCGTTCATCAAGACTACCTTCCTGGATGTTTGCTTGCGAGAGTAGCGAAAAATTAATAAAAAAAAGTCCATCACGCAAACACCAACTCCCCGCATTTTTGTTCGCTGTGTGCCCGTTTATCATTTTTGATTGAATTGCTGCCAGCTCCGCGGTACAGCGAGATGCCAAAATGGGAGCACAACAGTGCGGTGTGCAGGAACGAAATTAGGTTAGTGAGGGAACCCCTCGAAGGCAGCGGGCGGAAAATATGTTCCCACCTGTTCCGGAAGATGGATCGGAAGAAGCCACACACTCACACACACACACATAACCCGAGCCGGTCATGCAATGTGTGTGACCTCTGCCTTCTTCCTTTCGTTTCCTTCTAGACAGCCCCAACCAGCTTCAAGCATAATCGGTTTCGAGGTTTTCGAGCGTTGGCGTGTAAAACGTGTGTTAGTCGTGTTCAGACAGAAGACCGTTGGGCCGTCCATAAATCCATAAATCCGCAACGGGTTTCCGGAAACCATCGTCCTACACAACAGCAGCCGGCGGGAAACGTAACCATCGCCCTAGCAACATCCCGCGCTGTGAGTGGAAATAAATTTCCCATCCACACACCCGGGGCCTGGGCTTAACCTTTCGCGCGCGCGACACACTCTTCTTAAGTATTGATAATTTGTGTTCAGTTCGTGTTCTACACATCTAACACGCGCGGTTCGTTTGCGAGCAGAACGAGCTTTGATTTGTGATGCTGTGGGCAATCGCTCGGCGCAAAAGAAGCGCTTTAGAAGCAACAGCTGTGCTGTGCAGAAGGGCTTCGCGGTCGCCCAAACCGGGCCTCGCGTGTGTGTCATAAAAAGTCATAAACCTCTCGGCACCCGAAAACCCTTTTAAACCCCCCCCCCCCCCAAAAAAAAACGCCGTTTTGTACGTGTCCCTGGGTGGGGGATTAAAATTTTTGAAATTGTTTTCATATTTCTAAATTGGCTCGAAAGCCACCAGCGATCGGGTGGGATCGTGTTCGCGCAGATTGATAAGCTGGCCAGCTTTTAGAGCTCGCATGGAACTGATTGAAAGTGTACCACACAACCCTCGTTTTTTCCACTCAAAAATAGCCCGGCGAGAGGAAATGGGAAAACGAGAAAACAAAGTCATAAAATTTTACGATCCGTTTTGGCCCGATGTGTCTCGATTTTTGTTATCCCAACTTGTTGGGACATACAGCTGGAACATAGAGTGAGTGAATGTGTGTCTCTGTGTACAGTGGTTCACACTCGCAGGCCATCCAGTTGGGATGCAGTTTTCGAATTGGGATGCAGCAAAAAAAAGGGTGCATCGGTCTGTTCTTCGCCACCGCCACCGCTGAGTGTCGTTTTGTTTTGAGAGCGATAAAAACGCACATCGGCGCTGGATTTGGCGGGCACAAAAAAAACACACTCGAGCACACTCTGAAGAGCCTGCTTGAGCGAGTGGTGTTGTGTGTTTTTGTGTCTCTAGGTGGCTGATTTTATGGGGAGTGAAAAATCCGTTACAAAAACTATTCCCTGTTCGTGTTCGGCTGAGGGGCTAACCCGAATAGTTTTGTTGAAGTGTTAAAGTTTGGCCTACATTATTGAGTTTGGCCACGCATATCTCCTACACGAGCAAAGCTAAAGACCAAAAAAAAAGGAGAACAAAGTGGTGAAATGTTGGGATCAAACAGGAGAGAAGACAAAAAAAAACACATGATCATGATCACTTCAAGCAATCGAAAACAGTAGTTAAGTGTCGATCATTCAAACAAAAAACAACACGAACAGCGAAAAGAAGGAACAAAATCACCTCCAAAAACAGATGTCAAAATAAACGCCTTAAGCGCAATGGAGTAATAATACAGAGCAGAGAAAAAAAAACTGCTCCAATTGAAGTTTACGATTCATTAGCCTTAAGGCCAAGAATAATAGAAAACTGTAACACCTCGTGCTGTTTCCTGCGGCTTTTTAAAGCCTCAAAAAAAAAAGAACCTTCAATAAGCCGACCACATAAGCCCCGGCGGTGACTTGGGTCACACCCAGCAAACAAGCCAAAATTAAAGGAAGAGAAGAGAGGGAAAAAACCAACGGCCACGATACACATACTCAAAACGATCAAAAACCCATAATCTTCCGGCAGGAGGTAGTCGTTCCCCTTTGTTCCTCTCCAACGCCTCGTCTTTAATCCTCGAAGGTGGCAGTAATAGCTCAAAGACGGTAGATTCAGAAGAGAAAAAAATGCCCCGTCGGTGATGTCTTTGTGTGTAACGCACGCAAACAATATGCCACGGATCCGGAGCAATGCATATACACACACCCATCATGTATCGATATACAGCGTTCCCAAAAACGGCCCCGGGGGTGACACTCCACACTCTCCTCAACATCTGGCAAACATAAAGGCGCGCGACACGTCGACACTTCATCGCCTCCGGCACGCCCGGAACTCGCACTTTAGGGCACTCCAATGCCAAGGAGAAGAAAAAGGGACACAAGAAGAAAAAAAAGCGTCCCACACGGTCGCCGATCTAAGACCGCCGAAGACAAGAGGGCCATTATGACCGCACCGAATGGTGTGTTGTACGTGGCTTACGATTGACTCCCGTCAACGTTCATCTGGGGGTTTGTCGCTTAGTGACATCGGGTGAAATGAAGTGTCAAACGATGATCACCACACGTGGCCACTGTGTGTTGTGTACGCTTGAGACGCTGTTACACCGTATGTTCTGCGAGGAACACGCCTCGCCCCCAAGGGTGCCATATCGTTTTTTCACTATCTGTTGGGACCAATTGACACTACACCGACGCTTCTTGCACACCATGCTGATGAGGTGATAAGTGTCTCAATCCGAAACGATCCCGGTTCGATATGCGTCTATGCGTTTTGTAAGGCACGACAGGACCCCGTAGATAATTACGGACCTTGCTTCGCGGGCGCAAAAGATGCACACGTCAGCGGCTATTATTGGTTCCAACTGGTTGAGCCTGGAATCCTGAAGATCCTGATGAGTCTTTAATTGATCTCTCTGGGTGTTTGTGTGTGTGTGTGTGTTTGAAACGTTTATCTCTCGGGAGGCGATTAACGAGACACAGGGTGATCGTCTTTTCTTGCATTGCCCGGTCTTTCTAAGGACTCCTCCGCAGTGTTAACTCCTGAAGTCAGCTCGAACCATTGGCGAAGGATTTAAATTACCTACCATGGAACGCAACATTTCAAAACCGACCGGAAGTTTGAAATGGGCAACAACTAGTAGCACAATTTATGACACAATCCCTCCAAACAACAAGCTCCTCGCACCATTAGCGCGTGTGCCCAAGGACAAGCAATGATGTCCGGCGTGCGTTCTCGTTTGGAACCTTTTGTTTGATCTCCCGTTCTTCCCCGGGATCGGGACAATTAACAGGCTTTCGGGCGCTCACAAACACATCTGTCCGCTGTCCTCGCGTGCTGCTGCGTTCGCCACAAAAGCCGGATGATCGATTTAATTGTCGCACGGCACGGTGGTTGTCCTTTTGTCGCAAATTTCTCTCTTTATTGACCACATCCTCCTCCTGTCGGGATGGTTGGGCTTTAGGGCTGCGTTTGGAAAACGAGGGAACGCATCGAACACCGGCACAAACAAAGCGATTGAGTGGTGGATTTGTTTTTGATTGTTCTCGCAAGATCCCTCCCCCTGGCGAGTGCGTGTTCCGTGGTTTGTATGCTTTTGCGTGTCATTACGATCAGAATGCAACTCCCCAGCAACCTAGCAAGCCTGGAATTGGTAGAGACAGAACGAGGAAAGCATGCTGCAATTCTAATGTCAACGAATTCATTATACGGTCACGGGGCCCAGGGTTTGTCCAGGGTCAGTTCATCACGTGCCACGTTGCTGCATCCTACATCCCTATTAGGGCGAGGGAAATCCCATCGCATGAATAATGGCTTCATCAGGGCCGGAAGAGAGAGCGCGCGCGCGAATCGAATTTGAAGCAATGATCGATGGCGCCGAGGACACGTTCGCTTCCCGGGTAAACTAACAAATCATACCAACTACGCTGATAGCGTCTAGGGAGTGTAAAAGGCAAAGGAAGGAAAACGGAGAGGTGATAGAAAAAATAATTTCCCGTGTCGGGAAAGCGTCGGATAGGATAATCATATTGCCCTGCGCGTTCGTTATCATTTCTCCGGGAATTAGCAAGGAGGACCTTCGCCTTTTACCCACGTAGCCGCCACCAAGAGCTGGAAGCTAGCAACAAGAAGCCGCGCGAGCAAAATGGGAAAAGCCATCGCAATCTATTTTATAATTACCATCGCTTATTTCCGTTCGTATTCTTCTCCGAACCGGCGTTCCGAGCGTTGGTTAATCTGCTAAATTACCCAAGCACACACACCATTTCTTCACGGCCATTTGCAGTGTATGGTGTGTCCTCCAACTGCACAAGAGCGCCTAAGATTTATTGTTTCGGGCTTAAGATTTACTACCACTGGCGCTGTCTTCCTGCGAATGCCCCGGAGCCCGAACCTGCTTAGCCTCCAGGGTGTGTACAGGGACCGCTTGCAACCGTACGTGTGTTGACCGGGTGTCGTCCCGAGGTCGTCCTACCACGTGACTTGCTGAGTGTTTTCATCCATCTGCATCTGCAAACCGGTCTGGTGGCCCGGCGGACACCTGAGAGAACGCACGTCCCTCGATGGGATGGGAATTGGTTTTACGAGCCAGTTCCGGTTCTTATGTCACTCCCTGATTGCACTTATTGGATTATAAAACTTCAATTGGCCCTAATGGACCCCGGACCCATGGGCACGGGACCGATTGCTCCATTAGGGGCAATGCTATTATTGGCACACGGGCTCAAGAAAAGCTGTCCGGTGTCAAACCGAAAAAGGAACCGAGGAAGGATTTGATGAAGTTGTATTTGCGTTTGATCTCGATATTCATAACGCCATCCATCATCGTGATGCGTGATGCGAGCATTGAGCGTTTTGCAAACCTCAGAAATATCCAAATCCACCTCCTCCATTAAAAAACGCCGCCACAAACAAACAGTGTCCTTGCCATTTCCTTGCTCACAGTTTTGGGGAACACTTGCGACACTTCGGTGTGCGTTGTCAGCGGGTCGCTGAATGCCTAAAAGGAGAAGTAGCAGGATGTCTTACAGCAAACAGCATCGGTAGTGTACACCGTGACACCTTGACACTCTTGACCGTGTTTGGATACGCGCTCGACTTCTGTGTCCAACGTGGCCGGGTGCACCATGTTTCTGAGCGCGCCCGCGCGACATCCGATATGTTGGCGTCCCAAATTGGGGTATTTTGGTGTGTTTTAATTTTGTAATTTGGGTGCAGTGTGTTGTTGTGTGTATGTTTGTCAATCGTGGGGAATCGGCGTCTGGGGTACGGTGAAGAAGCACACACTCATCGCGCTGAAGCGCCTTTTTAGGGAAGCTGGGAAGCTGACCCGGGTGGCGTCGGAAGATTACTGTCCAATAACTTGCCAGCGTTATGATGCTTCACCGGTAAGGTTGGCAGTTTATTGCGCTGGTAATAGTGGTAACTCGAGCTGTGCATCATAAACGCGCGAATAAAAGCCCACCATTCGACGTCTTTTAGTAGGTTATTTGGTGTAATCTGCTTGTATGGGAGTGTTGTTAGCATATGAGTTTTAGGTTTATCTTTTAATTGATTTTATTATTTGTCGTTTTTGTTGCATATTGATTATTTTACTGTAGTTCTTGATATGACAATATGATTTTTATCCGATTTCGTATTTAAATCATCTCTTAAATAGCATTTTGTCTAAAATCTCTGATTTTATGATACAGCAGTTTCAATATTATTTTTACTTATTAAAATAGTGGAATTGAGCATCTAAAAATTGTAGTTCATCAACCAGATACATTATCGAAAGCAAAGATCATACCCTTACAGCAGATGTCAACGGCAACTGCCTTTATTATCAGCTTCAGGGCATGAATCGCTTCTCATTCGTTACTCAAAAAACCAGAATTAATTACAATTAAACTAACATGTGCGAGAGAGAGGTAGAAACCCTCAAACTACACAGAAAACTCATAAACAATCTTTCCAAATGACATTTCACTAAGCACAAAAAACACACACACCTTCCTTTTGTGAAAAACGTGAAATGAATTACTTTTCAAAACAATAGTTTGCCTAATAACAAACGGTAGGAGGGGTCATATGGCATTCCCTCTGTAAATCATTGTTTCCAACAATCGGCAACGAGAACAGCAGAAGCAGTAGAAGAAAAAAACAAACCGGATCTTCTTCCGGTTAAAATTTTTTATAATAATTTTCCCTTCCTTTGATACTGCCCGCGCCCTGTGTTAACCCTTTTCCCATTTCGCGTGGTGGTGGTAGCGGTGGCTTTGCGTCATCGAGTACTCGAGTTTGGGTGGGTTTTTTCTTTCGAGCAAATAGAAAAATCTGTCCACTTTTTTCGTCCCTCACTTGTGCTGAAGCAACTAAAAAACAGTCCATCGTGGGATATAGAGCATACCGGAGGGGAGGGAAAAACAATCTCTCTACCATTTTTGCTAAATATAAAAATCCATTCAAAAAGGCTTGCGACAAGCGAATGGGATCAAAGCCGGGAGGAAACACAAGACCTCAACACGACAACGCGCAGTCGAAATGTTTGGACGTGAGTTGATAATTGCGCTGGCTTTGGATGAGTATGGTTGGTGGCAAAAAATGGCAAACAGCACAAAATACATGACGTAGTGGAAAAATCACGAAAAAAAAGAACGGGAGAGTTTAAAGAAAGCTTCTTGTATTTCGTTCCTGGCTGTTTGAAACAGGAGAGTACCTACCGATGTCCTTCCAGCAGCGTCCCTTTGCTTTATGTCCCCACAAACTCACAGTTCGATACTGTTTTTTTTTGCACAAAAAATGATTCGATTGTGCCCTGGAACGACGACAGCAAAAAAAAAACTACCTCAAAAGGGGTAAAGGGGTAAACAACAGTGCTTTGCACCAGGCCAGCGGTATCCTTTTAACCAGCGGCTTTCCCGCTTTCGGGCACCGAACAAAACACCGGTGTAGCATCGAGAAGGGTAATGAAACGGATGATGATACACGGTTAATGGGATTTTCTTCTTTGCAAAACCGTTTGCCACCGGTGCGTGCTGTGCGTTTGAAACGGGAGAAGACGTCGACGGATTGAAACGGAGGAAGGAGAGAGGACTCAAATGTAACCCCCGTGTTTTTGGCTAGTAGTTTTACACTTTTCACCGCCTTCTGCCGGGGCGTTGTTGTTCGGGGTAGAAGAGTATTGAAAAAAACAAAAATCCCCCAAAAAGTGTCCATCATAATTTTCCTCCTCGTTGTGTCCGAAGAGGAAAAGCGTGCAACACACGACGCACCACCGCACAGCAGGAGAAGACATCCTCCTGACCACCTTTTTCCCGCATATCACATTTCAAACTTTTATGAAAAACCGGCAGCAGCTACCGGGCGAATGGTAAAGCCACACGCCCGACATGCGGCAGCACACAAAGTTTGTCCCGTTTTTTTCTCTCGGATGATAAGTTTAATGAAACAGCAAATGAACTATACACACACACAAACCAACCAACTAACCAAAAAACCCCTTCCATTCCCCTCTCCCCTCCTTCCTCGCCCTTTTGATGCGAATGATTTTTGTGTGTGTTAATATATTTAATTACCATGGGCCAATGAACGGCTGGACGTTTTCCATCATCGGGTAAATAAGCGTGAGGTGGCGATTTTTGTGTTCTACGCTCCGGTTGGTGGTTAGCTCCTGGAGAGCTTCCCGGGTTTGTTTTTTTTTCGTTCTTGTTGCGTTTGGATCCGCTCGGTCGGAGGTCGCCGGTGTGTGTAGCCGGCCACAGTCTGTTTCATTGAACTTCAAATGAACGATGCTTCAATATTTTTGTGATATCGAAATGATGGGCCGTGATGTATCAAATTTGCGGGCGAGGCACGTGGTGTGTGTGTGTGTGTGTGCATGTCACTAGTTTTTGTCCTTTGGTCGTTTGACAAATCATCATTCACATCGCTCTCTCCCTTTAATAATAACCACCGAGCCATCAACCGACAAATGACGCAGCAGGAAATGGAGAAAACTGACCGAAAAAAAAAGCGTTCTGCTGCTCGAGGTCATGGGTGGTGCGGTTTTTTTGTGTTTGTTTTCTTTTGTGACAGGCATCAAAGAGTCACAAACCAGCATTAATTGATAGTTTAAATTGCCCATCAGCCCTTTTAGTTGCGGTGGGATATTAAATTGATTTTGCAGTACATTTTTTACCAACATGTTTGCAACAAATTTTGAATCAAAGACAGATTATCATCGTCATCACTAATTCACAATTATGCAAATCATAATTCAGCTGATGCAATTCAAAAAAATGCATTCGTTTGAGCACGTGTTTGTTCCTTGCGAACGTGATCCGATGAAATCTGTGATGCAAATTGCATACCATCAGGCGTAGCGCGTACAGCAACTTGCATACTGTTCGTTTAGTTACGCTCGCAAGCTCTTGCATACTTTCAGGGGCAATGTGAATGCTTACGACGCTAGCGCCACTGATGGTGGGAATTGTAACTAAAAGTCGAGTTGCACGTTATCGCCATCTAGCGGCGAGTATTTAAAACACAATCTTCATTTGAAAGCTTTCGCGGCTTTCAAATGAAGCTTATAAAAACTTTTCCTTTTTTTCTCTTTGTTTATTTCTTTCCAAGTTTTCCTCCAAGTTTTATTCCCACACAGCAATCATTCTGCTGGTGTGAACTTAAATTCATTGCACTTTGTCTCAGTTTAACGTTTTGCACACCTTCTTCTGTCACAACGTCTGTTGCTATCTTTTGCATTCATTTCATAAAAATGTAAACCTCATCTAATCGAAAATCATACGCTTTTCGCTCAGCGCCATCAAACTCATCTTCACGTCGTATAATGGTATCTTGGGCCTTATTCCGAGTACCGGCAAGAATCGCAAACACGCTTTATACTTAATTTATCCGCCGCCTACCATCAGCACCTTTTGCTGTAGGCAAACGGAAGGGAGGGGGGCAGAGCAAAGGGATTTCCTTCCACCAACGTCTTATCATTGTTTTACAATCGCACAAGCGACCATTATATGGCACCTTCTGTGCTTAATTTGCTGACTGCTGGCTGCAGCGCTCGCCAACCATTGTTTCACATTTTATGCTGCTGCTGCTTCTGCTGATGCTACCACCTCTTCTCGGTTACCTTTTGTCGTTCCGACATTCATCATGCACCTGCCATTCCGGGCGGGTTGATGTTCGGGTTGAGCTTCTCCCCCTTATTTGTTGACCCCAGAGACCGAGAGGGCGAGTGGGGTTGAAAACCGTTGCAGTGAATAAACCAGTGAACGAACAAAATTCCCGGCGCGCTCTGTTATGTTGTATGTTCTTTTGGGAGCGTTTTTTTTATTGATATTGTTTGGTTTGAGCATGAGAAAAGCTTGCTTGCGATAGAATGGAATCGTTTGAAAAGGAAGCGAATCTAACGTCTTACGCCGGTTCTAACGTCTTATGGTATGTTGAAGTTGAATGGATTCGTTTGAATGGAATGTTCTATTATGTAAACCATTATTTATTACTATTATTATTTTAAGTGCAATGAAATCGGCTAAAATGGTTTATTTAATGTATATTTGACCCCTATTCTAAGTAATAAAAATTGCTTTAATTCTTTTAAAATACGTCAAATAGTTCTCATTGATTTAATGTTAAACTATATTCAGCAAAATATCAAAAACAAAAGAAAAAATAACCTCATTCCTTACAATTTCCCCCATGAACACTTGCTTTTGTTTCATTCTGAAAAAAAAATAAATAAAAGAACAACAAACAACTATTCTTCAACCCCTTCTCCGACCAAGTCCCATCCCCTTCCACATGGTCTCTCAACATACCTTCACACAACATACACCCGGGTGGCATTATCTGCATTGCCGTGCATTAGCAGTAACGGTTGCGTTTGAATTTGAATAATGAAAGGGTCACTCTGCGGGTCACACACACACACACACCACCTTGATGGTAGCAGTATTAAAACAACGCTGGGGCGTTAAAACCTTGCCCCGCGAAGCTTATCAGCACTCAACGCGGAGTCCCTTGTGTTGGTCGGAATGGGAAGGAAGCGTACCGGAACCGGTTCACCAGAACACCGTCGTAGAAGACAAGTGCGCCCGCCTCTGTACGGGTGTGTGTGTGTGTGGGAATAGAGCATAACCCAACGCAACTTCTGGGTGTAGAATTGGGACTCCCCCTTTTTCTGGAGGTGTTTTTTCCCCCTTTTTAATTGTAATCGCCCTTTCGCTAGGGGCGTTTTCATTCACGCTAGCGCGCACCGTCCGAGGTCTCCTAACCACTCCAATGAGCACAAACACACACACACACACACGGTGGCGATGGTGCAATAAATCCATGGTCATTTCCTCTTCCTCGTGGAAAACCGTCTCTCGCAAGACTAGGAGCTTCGGTGGAAATCGGGTACCGTGTCACGGAAAGCGAACTGGCTCCAGAACCGACAGTGTGTGTGCAATGGAGGCTAATTATGGGGCTTTTCGGTTTCCTTACACGGGGGCTCAAGGTGTACCATAAACGAAAAGGGCCTTGGTATGTCTGCATGATAATAGAAAGCCCCTCTTTCCCTCCCTGCCAAATTGGTTGAACAAAGGGCTTGATGGAAAATGGTATAAAGTTTTGCCGTTTCTGGCGGTAGACAAACGGCACGCTGCCGCCGGCCCTAAACAAATGAGAAGCTATCGAAGTGTGAAGCCTCTTCCTTGCGACTCGTCTCTCTGTGTGTGTGTGTGTGTGGTCACCGGTCTGAGACGTCAATTATTCGGAAGAAATGGTACAGAAAGAATCAGCACCTCGGAACCAAAAAACAACCGACCAACAGAAAGGGTTTTGAGGCGGACTTTCACGGAAGGAATAGTCCCCCGCTTTTACGCTATAGGCAGTACTACTACTACAGCAGCGCATTGCCGATTTGCATACCCACCTACCTCGGTCCCTTGAAAAGAATGGAAATGGGGCCCTCGGCCCCTCGGCCGGTCCCGGTTTGCTGCATATTTTCGCTGCCAATTCCAACCAACCGGGCGCGCTTGATCGGAATGCATAAAACCGACGCCATTGCGTCCACTGCAACCACAACTGAGCGGCTGCTATGCCGCGCGCGGTGGCCGCAATGACGTCGAAACCGAACCGAACCCTACTGTTCCCCGTTTGCTGGACATATTGCCTCGTCCCCCTCTCCACGGTTGGGGAATGGAGCAAAAATCTATGTTAATTGAATTAAATAGCTGAGGTGGGCCATCGCTCCGAACGAGTCGCCCGCGCCCGCATTTAGTTTGCCCATTTTTCTCCGTTTATATTTTCGGGAGGGAGGAAGAGCCCATTTCTTTCACCTCTAAGAAGATTTTCTCAACTTTTTTTTCCCTCTATTTTGTATTTTTGGGGAGAGTTCGTTCACACCGAAAGGTGTGTGCGCTTGGTGCGTGGAGGAGTTGCGCGCGCGCGTTATTGCCTGTTATTTATTTCTGACCGCTGGTCTGGCCCTTCCGCAGAGACAGTTTGTGCATCCATTTGTTCACGTTTTGCCATCCCGGCAGATGTTATGCTCATAATTATGCACACCACCCCCAGTGCCCGGGGACCATCACCTTCCCGCACCCTTTCGGAGTGATTTGTTTTGCTTTTGAAAGCTTCAAGAAATGAAGATTAAATTTCTATTTCCTGTCCAGCCAAGACGCTCGGCGCGTCTTTTTTGACTTGTCACAGAGAGAGAGAGAGGGAAAGGGGGAATGAAACAAAGTGGAGTTGGAGCTTTTTGATGTCCGCCCGAAACCGAAAAAAAATGATGATGAACTACAGCGCGACCGAGGTTGTGGGCAATGAAAGACTTGCGAGGTTCATCCCCACCGAATGGCGGAGTGAAAGAGATTGCCGTTATGGGCCATTTATGCAAAGTCAATGTCCATCAAAACAAGCCCACCAGCAGTGTAAAGCATACGTTTTAATAAGTTGTTGCAATTTAATTAAATCACCATCACCCCTTTAAAAACGAGCAGATAAAAGTTATGTCCCCTTGTGTGTCAAGGGGAGTGTTTTCGCTCGGAAGTGTTATTAGAAAATGATCAAGTGTTGTGGTTTTATCTTGATTTTCTTATCTCGTTTTGTGATCGATTCATTTCGGCAGGCTGGTGCAATTTTTTATGAGTTTTTAAGCAGAGTTTTCCACTTTGTTGTTTCCTTTTTCCGGAGAAGCATTTGCATTAAAAATAGTTTTTTTTCTTTGCTTTGTTCTTGTGTTTCTTTTTTCTTGATCTTGCACACAGAAACTTTTTGGCTTTCCTTTCCTCTTTTCTGCTTGTTGTTTTTCTACTTTGCTTCTCAGTTTGCTACCCAGTTCGTGCCCAGTGTTTCGTGCCTTTAATTTACTCATCATAATCCATCTTAGTTCGTTTTGCTTCTTTCTTCTCTCTCTCTCTCTCTCTCTCTCTCTCTCTCTCTCTCTCGTTCTTTGTTTTTTCGTTTTTCCTTCTGTCTCGGTACATTTTTTCTCTCCCTTGATTGGTATGTTTTCGTGCATGCGTTCACGTTCGCTTTTCACTCCCGCTACCCTCTCTTTGCACAGATTTGCTAGCTAATGTTTGCTGTTTTACATTTCCATTTCCACCGACTAGTTGTTTCTACCTAGTTGAAGCGTTTTTTACCCTCTACCCCGTCTGTTTGTTATGTTTTTCTCCTAATGCTGTTTATAAATCTCTTCATTTTTCACTTTTGTTTCACATCATCGTGCGGCCTAGGGCTTTTGGTATGATCCACACCAAAAAAAACGCTCCTTTTTGCAATATTGTTGCAAAGCGAATCAAATGCGGCGCCGCAATGATGAGTTTGTTTGTATGTATGTTTTGCTGCCTTTGCTTAGTAAAAGTGACCCGCTTTTAAAGGAATGATCAACAAACAAGCATAGCGAAGAAAAGAGAAACTGCATCAGGATGACAGCATCTCTTGCCTACGGTGTACGGTATGGTATCGGTGGCAGCAATCGGTGTGTATCGAAGAAATTGAGAGTCGCAAAGGCTTAAGTGGGTCACATTTGCTTGGAAAAACAGTGGACGTTCTTTGCGAGAGCTCTTTCAACAGATTCGCTTTGAATAAAAGGAAGCAGAACGCTAAGGGATTAAAATCTCCACCTCCAAAACCACACGAAGACTCCATAGGGATAGCTCCAATCCCTTCTTCAGAAGATACAACAATCAGGGAACGAGAATTGCTTTACAGAATACACCCTCTTTCTGCCCACCTGTTGACAATGAGCTCGATAAACACCAGCTCCAATCGAGGTTTACAGCAGCTTAACACCCTGTTGCTGCCTGTGTATTTCTTCTGCTTTTTTTCCTTTAAATCCCCATTGGTGTTTCCCTTTGCTTCCGAAAAAAACGCACACCCAGACCACAGACGGCTACAGGTGGTAGGGACGGTGTTTTCGTCTAATCTTTGTTCTCCACCATCACCACCTTCCTGGCATTTCCCAGATAAGCTCACGCATTTTCCCTCACGTATCGGATGAATGCGTAAGAACAATGTCGCCGTTTGGTTGGTCGCCTTGAAGAATCAGAACACGAAACGTACCCAAAACTGAGCTGCTGGGTTGGTACGTGATTGAAAGTGCAAGGGGAGGGAAAACGGAAGGAAATCAACCCCCCAACAAGAGAACACGAACGACTATTAAAGCTCCAGACAGTACGCAGTAGGAGTTTGCAAAAAAACGCTTCTCTGACGATGAGTTTTCATGAATCAAGTTCGGAAAAACGGCCGGACGTACGGTTGAGTTGGTTCTACACCCCGCCCCCTCTGCTTTTTGGGTAGTGCTAATGGCCCTAACGGGGTGATACTCAATCCCTTTTGTGTTGGCTGCTGTTGGCTGCTGTAGCTCCAAACTCCAACTTCAATTCCAAAAAGGAAGGTTTAAAGACCTTTAAAACGGTCAGCTCGCCCCAAGCCCCAAGAGGGAAGCATCACATTTTCAATCGAGCGTAGTTTTCGCCATCGAAATTGGTTTGCTATTTAGATGCTATTGGTACCTTTGGGGCCGGGCTTGGTAAAGGTTTTCCATCGCCTAACCGATGGGCCCGGCGTTGGTTTTGTTGGTAATCTTGAACCAATCTTGATTGGAATCTTGGAGGAATTGGCCCGAAGCACCACCGCCGCAATTTCCCACTTTTCATCGGCCACAAACCTCTGGATGGGGTATGTGTGTATGTGTCTGTTTACTTTAAAAGTTGGCTTTGAACAAAGGCTTCTCTACTCTTCCATCAATACGTCCCTCGATCATGATGATGATCATGGTAATCGGGGCGCGAGGAAAAACGGAAAAATCGAACCTTTCTCTCTCTCTCTCTCTCTCTCTCTCTCTTTCTCGCTATTGCACCAATATCGGTTGAATTGGTTTTTCCTGTTTGGTTCGGCCCGTGTGTATGTGTGAATGTGTGTATGTGGCTCGGTAAGTAATCTTGCGTCATAATTTCTTACCGATCCACCGAGAACCACCTGTGCCGTGTGCTCCGCCGCCGTGGTGGTGGTTGATTGCATAAATTGTGCTGCTGTTACTTTTCCTATACAACAAAAGCACGAACGAACGGAAGAAAAAAAAGCATACACACTCATACCGAACCGTCTTCCGTGTCCGTCCGTTTTTGGCCAGCCGTGCAACAGCACTTTTCGGTGGTTGAAACGGTAGATTTTAGCTCCGGACGGCGAACATAATGTACCGAGAGAAACAAAAACATTAAACCCCCCCGGAGCCCCCGAGTGAAAGAAAGCGGGCCCGGGCCTGGCGCATTTGCAAAACACAATTTTTCGGTGCGCATACTTCCTCGTTAGCTTCCGGTGTAGTTTTGGGAAGGTGGCCAGATGCTCGCTGCCTTTAGCGACAGAGAGAGAGAGAGAGTGGTGTGGTTGGGGTTTTGGTTGTTGTTATTGAAGTTTCCTTTGCTACTTTAGAGTGGATGTATCAATTGGCGGCAGACCGCTGAGGTTTGGACGGTCGAAATTGGTGCAAATGTGGAGTATGGAGAGCACTTGATGTAAGTGTTCACACCTCCAGAAAGCGTAGATTATAAGTGGATCAATAGAGATATCAATTATAGTTCAACAACATGTGAAGGAATCATTATTGTATGTTTTATATATTTAATTTCCATTTCTTTGAAAATCTTTTGACGAGTAAAGACTCATAAGTCTAGGCATCAATACCCTCAAGTTGTCAGGTATTTCATAGAATTTATCGCCAGCATTAAACATTGCATTTTACCGTCAATTGTCCAATAAGAGCACTACAACCTTCAACAATGCAAAACAAACACCGGATGAAGCCATTACTTTTCTGTTGTCTATCGCTCCAAACCGCGATGCCAAACTCTCAAGAACATCTTGCACAAGGTGTTGGATTACCAAACCGGACACTGCTAGCGAAAAAAGGGCCACATTAAACCACCTCCCAATGGCCATTGTACGGGTTCGAAAGTAAAAATAAACGTTTATTACAATAACGAAGATTATACCACGCTAAGCTGGTGAAGATATCAGGATCCATCCACTTCCGATGGCGCCACAACAACAAAAAGCAGGATCGAAACCTGATCTCCAACAGGTCATCTATCAGGGAGAGAGGACAGAAGTGGCTTGTTAGAAATAGAAGTCGCACAACGACAAACCCCCGGTATACAGGTGGCGTTGCTTTGGCCGGTGTCATCTGGTCCGCTGCTGGAGCCCCGGGACCTGCTGTGATGATTCATTTGTCCGATATTTGATCCCTTCTGTTCCCCACCACAAGAGTGGCAACGATGACGGCTTCTCTCCGTACCCAATTCCAAACAACTGGCGGTTCTAGTCATCCGGGGCACGAGCTCTACCGAAGCGGTCAACTTGGTTCGTTCATCCCCCCATATAGGCGTCTAGACACACTTCGGGATGGTGCCGCAAACCTAAACCCCAACCATTTGATACTTTTTAATTAAAATAATCGATGTCAGTTGACGGTCGATGATTCACGACGCGCCGTAAATTGGAAGTAAATATAGCAACTTGGAGCGAGCGCGCGACCGCGCTCACCAGCCGTTGTCGATCGAGCGACACTCGCGCCACGAAGTGGGTTGAACCTTTTTTCCAGTTTAGAAGATCCACTTCACTTAAATCACACGTATTGAGGACATGTTTAGTGCTGGAGGGCGCACCCCTCTGTTGTATTGCGCCGTCGCAAGGTTCTCGAGTGGCTTGTCAGAAGCGATACAGAGCCGGCACGTCGTTTCGCAATAGGACCACCCCATCGCTTTTAACTGCTTCACGAAATCGCGAGATCGTTGCATCCAAAGTACCCGGGATGGGAAGACACACAGCCCGTGCTTCGTGATGGTCTTGCTGCTCCAAAGCGGACGAGCTATTTTTAAGCCCGAACAACACGCCACGGACTTCCAAACGGCCCAGTTGAACGTGTTTCACATTTGCCGCTCATCACACACATCGCATGTTCTGCAGCTCTCGGATGGCACAGTTCCTTCGGTGAGTTTTGGAATTTAGAACACAAGCGCCATTGGAGTTTGGGCAAGAGGGCAAAGTTGACAACGAAACGCTTGCGTCATTTCGGAACGCTTCGGGGAGGGGGGGATAAGCGGAACGCGGAACTATCGCGGAACCATGTTTGTACACTTCCCCCAATGACGGAGTCTCAAAGAGCTCCCGCAAGATAACTCTTTTTGGGAGTTAGGTTGGGTCATAAAAATTGGAACCTAATTCTCACCAACCTCTTCCCTCTGTACATCTCGGAACCTTTGCGGCTCTTCGTTGTTTGTTGTCTTCGGACGAGTTTCTGCTTCTAGATGCCCCTATGCCGCTCCGTAGTTGGTGTATTCCGATGTCCCAGTACGTGTACTTTCCACCCCAAAAGCAAACCACTCTCTACATGTTGGTTGTGCGTAGATGTTCTTCAAACAAAGATTAATATCTTAGTCGCAGTACAACGGTGGACACTGTCGCCTACCTTTTATTTCCCTGGTAGAGCATACACACCTCGGGAATAGAATGGATTATCGCTCCGGATCTTCAATTTCTCGGCCATGAGCTGGGTAGATTACCACTTTCGGATAGTGTGTGTGTGTGTGTATATGTCTGTGCTTAAAATTGCCCTTTGTCATTTTGGAGTTTTAGATTAACGGAAGAGATTTTGCAACATGCTCTATAGAAGTGCGTCAGCATGTGTCCCAGACTCCATTGCGTTGTTGTCTCCTGCTGGGAAGAATGGGACAGTTTTCGAAACCCAACTTCAGAACTCCTATGAGAGATCCCTCTAACATGTCTTTCGTACATGTCTCGCCCACCAGACTGTAATACCAAGCCGCCGTCTGTGCGACTCTCTGGCAAAAGGGGTTATACTTTTATTTGATTTTCTTCCCCCACCCCGCCAAGAGTCAACCAGGAGAGGACCCCGTCCCCACGTCATCACGAATTGCTTCACTTCAAAGCTCGCTTGCGGGCACACAGTAAGGCCATGCCGCCGTGTACCACACCTTGGACGTTTTGGTGTGTGCTGTGTCTGCTGCCATCCCCACACACACACACTCCACCACCACCAGTGTCTGGTGATGAATGATTCGCGTACGCGGTTTCAAAAACTCCTGCACACTACTGCACGCGTCCACGGTGAGCGTTGTTGCTTTCACATTATTCCGACCGTTTCGTTGTTGCTCACAGTTTGACAGCTGTCTTTCCTTTTCTGGAGGGTAGCGCGCGGTGTGTTTAGAACGGAGAACCGTTTATTCGCATGAGTTACAGTCAAGGAAAAGATTAGCGAAGAGTGTGGCCGGGCTGGACGGTTCGCTTTTTTTAAAATCCCCGCCCGTCTGACGGTAACTACTACTACTACTGATCGATGATTCATCATTCACCACCTTTATGCGCTTCGCTAAAGGCCTCTATGAATTATTAAACAAAAGCTTCAACCTGAAGTTGGTTTTTATTTGAGTTGAGTTGTGTGCTGTTTTTTTTTATGTACCACAAGAATGAATTCTAAATTAATGTTTTATGTCTTTTTTTCTCTCTATTCTTGCAGGTGAGTCAAAGTTATTGGATGGGATTGCGAGGGGGTAATAGGAAGTCGTCTACAGAACGAAGTCGTCTAGCCTATCTACGCTAGCAGTAGTAGTTCTGCCAAGCTGAATAATTTACCTCCGTGGGTAAGTTGCTAAATCATTCTCTGGTTGCCCAACAACTTGATGTACTCCTTCCTCCACAACCGAGTCGCTCAATCCTGTTTCCTACAGGAAGAGGTGTGCAATAATATAAGGTTATCAGATAAAGCTTGGCTAAACCCCCCTCTCTGCCGTCAATGCCCAATTCCTTCCGCCGGGTTTGGGTACCCGTTTTCGCGGCCAGCACACTATGTCACATTTCTCCGGAAATGGATGCATCCCGTCGGCTGTATGACGCGCTCGCACGACCGACACAACACATGCCTTCCTATCCCGGTGGGTGTACATATGTCGCCGTTTTTGCGTACACCCTGCTCCCCGAGTACGTGACGTCTTTCTACACCTCATTTTGCATACCACTCGGCGCGTGTGTGTGTCGGTGGAGCTTCATTTCAATAATTCATTCACTTTATGTACTTTCGTTCCTGCGTGCGCTCCTCCGCCGCAAACTCTTCCGGCGAGACAACGCGCCTACGGGGCCCCCTATCCGGCGGCAGTGTGCAATGTGCCTTCAGACTCTACTACTGGTGTGATGCCATCACACGAGGACCCGGACACACCGCACGTATATCCGGCCTGTGTCGGTTGTGCATGTGTGTGTGTGTTTGTGTGCAGGGAGAGGGAAATAATACGGCTGTCATTAGCAAAAGGCTTCTTCGATCATGTGGCTGAGGGATTGCTTTGCTGTGGCCACATGTTCCGGCCTGTTCCCTGTGAGACGCGTACCTTGACGGACAAGGGAACCGACCGGGCATGCATTCACATTGCAAACCATCCATCTGTGCTGTGGTTGTTTTTTTATGGAATGAATTGAACATTAATCTCCTTCCTTCTGTTCCGTTTGCGCCTGGCGGTATGTGAAGAACGCACTGCAGGACGAAAGTTTCCCGCGCGAACAGTGCACACCTTTGCGCAAAACCACCCTCCCCAAGCAAGCAAGTGGTTTTTCGGGAACGGTTTTGAATGGGAATGTTGTGCAGCAAAGAAAGGAAAAGGAAAGGAAAATAACGCTTCAAAGAGTGTGAGGTGCACAACATATTGGCATTGCTGTCGACACGTTTCGGTACCGTTTCGCGTGTCGTGCTCTCGTGTCGCGTATTTACCGGCCGCTGCGTTTTTCGACAGCAGCAGCGCGCCTTTGGCAGCGCTTGAAACACACAGTCATGGGGGTGAAAATTACCCTCCGGCAGGATGTTGCTGTTGGGGAGAGGAAGGAAGAGAGAAGATTGTGCAAGAGTAAAGTGCATCGCATGGGCTGCCGCTGCTGCTGCTGCACCCAGTGCTACGTGCATTAGCTAACGCTAAAGCCGGTCATCCATACAAACAAACGCTTCTGCTCGCCTGCTTCATCCTCACCGCACCGCACCCGTGGACCCGAGAGACAAGTGGAAACTCTCTGCAGAGAATTAACTATTTACCAGAGCGCTCTCCGTGGTGGTGTTTCTGTGCAGTGTTACGATTTGGCATTGAAGTACCGGGTTTGTGGATTAATTCGAACTGCGCCAATTTGTATCTCCACTGTCCGGTTGAAGGTGGAAGGGGATGTTTTGGCTGAATTATTGTAAAAGCATTCGAATTGATTTTGAACCTGTGTATACTTCAGTTCCCTGCTCTCTCAAACCGTTTTGTTGTGTGAGAGTGGAAAAGGGTTTAGCGAGAGGAAACCGGAGAGTTGATTCGGTGAGCATGGTCGAATGCACTATGGACTAGGATTATATATTATAGTATGTCAGTTTTGTGATACTTTTAAATACAATTAGCAGAAGAATAAGTTTAGATAGGTTGTAATTTTTGTAATAAGATAAATTAATAAAAATTAAAATATAGTATGAATTCTAAAAAATAAATTATATAAGTTGTAAGAAACTTCTCTGTCATAAAAATAAAAAAAAAACATTACCATACATGTAAAATAATTAACTACAACTTTCGATAACTTTTATTTAGGATTTTTAGTTTGAATTATTGTTTTTAATATTTTAATTATTAGTACAATTGATAAAAGTATAAGTAATCTTCCATACAATACTGCAAAACATCGAAACGTACATTGCCCTATACTTCAAGTCATTTTTCAATGTAAACAGTAATGTAATGTAATGTTATTAAACGATCGCAAGGTGTTACTTAATAGCACAACTGTCAGAAAAAATATGACAGCTGTTGAAAAACAGTTCGTAAACATTAATTTAAACTTGATTTATCATAACATTGGAAACTGAAAATTGATAACTTCTTTTTCTTCGTTGGCACAACAACCGCTGTCGGTCCAGGCCTGCCTATACCACTAGTGAGCCCGGCTTTCAGTGACTTATTGGTATCATAGCAGGATAGTCAGTCCTACATATGAGGACATGGTCTATTTGGGGCTTGAACCCATGACAGGCATGTTTTTAAGTCGTTAGAGTTGACGACTGTACCACCAGACCGGCCATTGATAACTATGACATTAAAATAGTTTAAATTGAAACATTTTGCTAAAAGGAGTAGACTAGCAGTAAACTGGTATTAATAAATATAAACATCATTTAAGAGTCTTTTGAGCCTTAATTCCTAAAATAAAAAGTTTTAAATATTTTTTGAGGATTCAACCGATTTGATGATAAATTTCAAATTATATTTGTGAAGGTTTTATTCTCTTTTGTTATACTTTTAGCTTTACATGCGATGGATTTGTTGTTATGTGGATTATTTCATTTGTATTATATCATTTCAATCCAAAAAATACATTTTGTCATGTTGACATTCTTTCTAATTACTGTCTAGATGTGTTTGTTTGAATAAAAAAATGTTTAAAATGTCACAACAATGTGTTTAATATTTCTCTAGTGTTTATGAATTTTTTCTATTAATTCTACATTTACAACCTATTCTACAAATGAAAATGCAATCCAAAAACTAGACCCTTATCACAAAAAACAATCTTTTCCACACAATGTGCACACATTCGCCCACTGTGCCATCGCGCGTACCATGAGCCTAACACAGGCGATAGGGCCAGCTCACGAGCAGCAGCAGCAGCAGCAACAGCGCCAGCACCATAACTCTCTGCTGCTCAATTCTCTTTCATCCCCTAAAGCGTGCGGACGTGCTTCGCGCGTGTGTTTCTAACCGTTTTGCGCGTCCCATCGTCGTGTTGGCGATCGACCGAGCAAAAGCAAAAGGCAACACACAAAAAAACGTGTGCGTCTTGTGGTGTGTGTCTCTCGGTTGCGTTGCGTGCCGTGCGTGCCGTGCGTGCATTGTCCCAGTGTGTTATTTTTACGCGTTCATGCAAAGCGCAGCAGCAGCAGTAGCAAACAAGGGTAGGCGATCAGTCGCGAGTTGAGATAGTGCAACCACCCTTTAGCCGCACTTCTTCCCTTGCTTGCATTGCCTTGCCTCCTTGTGATCTTGTGGTATGTATTTTTGTTTTACTCTGTTTGTCGCTGCCACACAAACGTGTGTGGGGCGGCGCTCAGAAAAAAACGTGGTGCAAATAATATTCGTGGCTGTTGGTGTGCCCTGTGTGTGTTTGTGTGATGTTGGTAGAACACGTTTTTTTCGGTGTGTGTGTCTGTATGTGTGTCTCAAGTTTGTCTTGCGTCTAATACAGCATCCGCAATAATCCAACCCCCCCGCTACAGCAAAACAGCTGAAAATTAAACAACAGTTTGCTGCGGCCGGGTTGTGAAGAGACCAACAACAACAACAACTCTGCAACATGTTGGCGTGGCTAATGAGAACCACGAGCCACACATAAAGGTTTAAAAACGTGTCCATCGTTCGTCTGGAAGCGAACGGCACTTTTGCGTGCGTAAAGTTGACGAGTTTGTGTGTGCGCCCGGGCGACTGGCCTGGTCAGCAGTCAGCCAGCGGAGACAAACGCCCGAGAAGAAAGTGTAATTGAAAGTGATTGTCCGTCAAGTGGGGCTTTTTGGGGGGTTGAGGCACGTTTGCTTTTTTCTTCTTCGGCGGCAACTTCTTTGCTCTGAACGCTTTTTCAACGTCCAAGATCACGACCTTTTTTCTGCCTGCGCCACAGCTCCAACCTCCAACCTGTTGTGTTCACCTGTCCTGTTACAAAGCTGCAGAGAGTCATTTGTTGCGCCCGAAACCAACCGCTTCCCTAATGGATGCGGTCTTTTGTGTTTGTTGGCTTGAAAGAGGTAGACCAGTGGAAAAAGTGGACCAGTGATTAATATTTGTCGTTAGGGAAGATAATGATGCCGAACAATGATGTTGACGATGTGGTCAGTGTGTCAACCGGTCCCGGTGTGCCGGTCATATGTGTGTTTCTCGCGGTGAAGCCATTCCGTCCACTGTGTTGGTTGGCCGAAATTCCATCAAAAGGATAGACATTAATTTGTTGGGAAAGCTTTGAGAGGAGTTTTTTTTTGTCTTTCCGTGAAGTTGTTGGCGAAATTTTGGACGAATGTCCAGCGAAAATTAGCTTTTAACAACACAACATATCTTGCAAACTGTGCGCAACACATTTAATACAGTGATTAATTGATGAGGAGCACATTAAAACACGTGCGTCTTGAGTGAAAGTGTCGCGCGTTTTGTTTTGCCCTCCTCCGAATGACTTCATGTTGGCGTTTGTTGGCGCTGCTTATCAGGCAGTCAGGGGCACAACCGGGGCGTATATGATTCGAGCCAGCCAGCAAATCACACACACCCATCGCGCACGACCGGCGGCTCCCTCCGAAAACAGTGTGAAAGTCAGGTTTACATTGGCGCAAGAGTCAACGTGCATTTCGCACGGGCAAACATTTACCAGCAAACAGAGCAGTTTTTGCAGCGAAAGCAAAAGTCTCCTTATAAACAGACACAAACGCACACACACCCCTGTTTCGATGCCGAAAGGGAAAGCGAACTCCCTCTGTACAGACTTCGGTGGGTTGATCCTTCTCCCTTCTTTGCCCCCGGGGGCGGCATACGTTGGGTTGCGATGGATTGCTTCGCCGGAGGGGGAGAGAAAACCCCTGCAGGATTCCGACCTGAGCCTGGGCGATGAGTCATCGTTCGATTTGCCTCCGCCCGTCCGCTGCTGCTGCACTGGAATCCTGGATGGTCCTCCACAAACCTTCCACTGCTCCTCGGGCTCTGTACATAGATGTTCGCTTAATGGACAAACGCGAGACAACACGAGACTGACTGATTGGAGAATGCCTGGGGAAGCATAGTCTTTTTTCTTCTATGTGCTCTCATTGTTCAGAGTGTTAGAACTGAATTGTGTCTGTGTGGGTGAGCAATCTAGTGTAAATGTGAGATTCGGCAATTGTTTTCTGGTGTAACAACTTCAAAACCCTCTTAACGTTGACCTTCCGGTGCGTTTTTTTGCTGTTGTGGTCGTTGCTGTTGCGTCTCGATTGGCATTACGTTTGAGGTTAAGTGTTTGAGAGCGCATTTGAATGTTGAAAGAACCCAAACGCACACACGCAAAGACACCCAACACAGCCCAATCTCGATGGCAATGAATGCGTAATTACATCGAAATTGATTCCATTCCTCCCTCTCCTCTATATGCTTTTTTAGGTGTTTTTTTTTTCGTGCTCTAAAAGTGTGCTTTTTGTGTGTTTGAATTTGGTGTGGTAAAGTCTTTGAGACGAATTCAAATATGTCCAGTGGTGTTGATTGAACCTTCGCCTTCGTCGCAGTGAATGGGAGAGGGTAGTAACGCCACCACCTTCAGGAAATTGAGGCTTGAGAGAGCTGGCTGTAGTTCCCAAGGTGTGTTCTTAAAAGTGCTTAAAAGTGAAAAAGAGAGTGAAAAAACCCCCTCAACGCATACTCACGCTGTAACCTTTGCGCGAGATCAATTTAGTTTTTTATTTAGATCACGACTTCCAATTTTCAAGTGCAATTTTTAATCGAGCTTTGAAGTGATCTATTCAAGAAAAAAAAGGAGATCAAAAAGCATTTTGATTGCTCGACCCAATGTGCGTAAAACGGGGACGCATCTAGAAGTGCAGAGCCCAACCCAAGAAACAAAAACACGCGCTACACCACGCGCCCCCCGATCGAAAACACGGTGGCCTTCCAAAGTGAGGGCGGCGAGCGCCGTTGGGTGCGACAGGCTGTGATGGGGGTGCTACGGTGGCGCGATCTGCCCGGGAGCCGAAGCTCCATGACTAGCAGCAGCAGCAATAACAACAACAACAACAACAATGCCAACAACAATGGCAATAACATAACAAGCAGCATAAGTGCGACCGGCAACAACAGTGCGGCCAATGGCAACAACAACCAGCTGCACCATCACCATCATCATCCCGGTGGACGAATCGAGGTAAGGCTGTTCAGCAACGAACGAAGGACTTTCTTCACCGTTTAGGGGGGAATGTGTTGTGTTTGCCAGCTTTTTTACTTACTTGATTCGTGCACCCCGCAAGTGTGCGTTAATCGCTGTGCGCATCGTACACGCAATTAACTCGCCTAATGACGAACTCGAGGATGAAGATGATGCGCCTCCTGGTCCACACCATTAAGAAGACAGGGCGCGCGCAGGGGGGCACGCGACCTCGTCGTCGTGTGGACTTTAAAAGCGGAACGAGTGTTTCTTCATTTTTCATAAATCTCAAACTCTGACGCGTGCCAAAAAATTCGCCCAACACTGAAGCTGATGATGTTCGACGTCGCGTCGCACACGACGTACGGTCGTTGACGAGCCGATGATTTTTAGCAAATTTTCGTTTAATTTGCTCTCAAACCTTCCCTACCTTGAGTTTTTCAGCCGTCCCCAAGCTCTCGTGGACACTAGCCAAAGGGGGAGACTTCTCATTCGCGCGATGACGGAAGTGTGCCAACAAAAAACCCCCCGGCTTGAGTCGACAAACCGATAAGAAAGAGAGAAATGAGCACTGCCTCAACAATTTTTGCTTGTTCGTCTAACGAAAACAGAATAAAAGGAGGCATTTTAAGCTCTTCCTAAAACGGCAACCGGCTTATCCGGAAGGTTTTGAGCGCGATAATGCCTTTTTCAGGCCATGCGGACAGCCCGCTACCCTCTCTGGCTGATGCTAATTTGTGCCTACCGTCCGTTTCAAACACCGAAAACAAACCTTGCTGGCGTCAACCAAGATTACACAGCAAAGATCCTGATAGCCGAGGCGTTAAATGCCCAAACTTGCGCTCCATAAAATTAAGCTTCCAGGAAGCGCACGGACGGACACGAAAAGTGTGGGAACTAAGCAGACGACGCGAGAAGGAGCAGCACGCATGGGAAGAACTTTCAGCTTGTTCCCTAGTTTTGTGTTTTATTTCATTTTTGTTTGCTGTCTTTTCCCATCACCATCCTCTGCCGGCAGTGATGACCTGCTCCTCCCGCACCCAAGTGCCAAGTGTCCGCATATTCCGGTGTGCCACATGACACGATACGATGGTGGTGGGCAGATGTTTCCCTACTACCGCTTGCCTGTCTGTCTGGCGGCTTGTTCTTCATATCCATGTTGCGGCCCCGGTATCTTTGTTTGCACAGCATTATGAACTGAAGAGGGTAGAAAAAACATAGCCAGCGGAACAGGCAGCAGAGCAGAGGAGAAAGAAGGACAAATATTTCCACACATCCGCCGGGGGACAACAGCGTGTGGCAATGTATCTCTCACACCTGCCTGGAACTGACGGGGGTATTCCTTCCGGTAGTGACTTCTCCCCCACCGTCCTGAAAAACAAAACAAAAAACTCACCAGACCGTACGAAATTATCTGGATGAGGGACAGAGTACAAAAGTGCTCCTTTTTTATACTTTGTTCCGCTCATAATTTGAACTTTCCCCCCAACAGAAACTCTGCCAGCTGCTAGAACTTTGTCCAATTTCTCACGAGCCGCGTGTTAGATGTTTCGTTCTAGCGCCCGCAAAGCTTCACCTAATTGGTTTGTCAACGGTTGGGAAATGAGGGCGATGAAAAGTTTCCAGCATATCTTAATGCGGTGCTTTCTATGTGTGGTTATCTAAACTGCTGTCGAAAAGGAAACTGCTTCGGCTCAGTTCAAACTGGGACATTATCCACACCGCCACTTCCGGGCCATGCAAATTGGGTCAACGAAAAGTAACGGAAAATGTGTCCAATTGTGTTGTGCTGTGTGTGTCCCCACCATCCAAAGACATATCCGAGAGATACATTCCACCCAAAAGCACGGGGGGGTATGATGATGCTCCCCACACAACCGTGCACATCTGATTGATGCCCTTTTGTGTGTGTAGTATCTCTGCCGGTATGTGACACACTAAAGCCTCGCTGTGCAATACCAGTTTCAGGCTTTCACTTCCTTCCAGTTTTTTTTTTTAGTTTTTGGAGGGCTCTAGAGTTCCTCTTGTGTATCAATCGACTCTTGCGCTTTGTGGTTTCCTCTGCGCCGCTAGCGCACACAGTATCTGTGTCAAAGCCTCATCCGCATCCGCAACCGCAGCATAATGAGCGATCTGAGCGATCCGAGCGATCGTCTGGCCATCAAGGGAAACCTCTGCTATGGAACTTGTGATCAGGTGGTTGTTGTTTTTTTTTTTTGGGAGTGGTAATTGAATCTTCTGCTCAGGCTTCTTTCCCCCAACAGCGCAGATCTGGTTGAAAGAGTGTCGAATTTCTGCCCCTGCGAGACAGAAGACGAAGTTTGTTCTAACCTTGTCGGAGTCTCGTAGCTGGGTCGGCGTACGTTAGGCTCTCAAACGAACACGTCGGCAGCGCCAAAATGTCAACGTGCACAGTGTGTACACCGAACCAGGCAAATGCGGACACGGAGCGACAAAAAAACCGGTTGCGCACGCCTCTCTCGGATCAGCGCAGATCGTGACTGCGTCACCGAGTGTGCGAGGAACCGTTTGCGCTCGCTGGTGTGTTTGTGTGCTCGTCTCGTCTTGTAAAGGCGTAGATCACTCGTGGGTTTGGGTAGGCACAAAAGGTTGTTCGCTTGCTGTATGCCCCTGTTCTACTCACCTCACAAAGCTCTGCCACTGCCACTTCTCGTAAAAAAAGGAATCTTTATTTCTAAGCCCCTGATCTTGTTGCTGCTGCTTGCGTAGTAACAAATGTCATCTCTCGGTGTGTTTTGTGGGCATGGTTTCGGTCTTTCAATTTCATGAACTCTCCGAGTGCTGGGCCTGTGTGTCTGGCCGTCCTCTCGCTCTCCCACCATCCTTCTTTCGCAGTGTCGAGGCCAGCGAGGTCTCGCCCGCAGGCTTTACCGAACCCCCTGGTCCAAAAATGGAAATGACGTTTAGCCTACATTCGTCCCGGCAAACACCGACGGATTTGGCACGCTGCCCCGCGCTGCAAAAGGCTCGTGCAAAAGAGCTTGCCAATGGAGCCTGAATCAGACAAAAAAAGCAGCTACGAAGCTTCCTTGGCCGTATGATGATGGCGATGATGGCATAAGATTAACTCTTTATATGGAACCATCCTTTCCCCGTTTCGTAGTACCATGGAGAGAGAGCTTTTGCCCTTTCGCTTCTGGCATTGGATGAATGGGCCGCACACCAAATCCGCCTTGTTCTTGATTTCTTATCCAGTTACGCCGAGGCCAGTGCTTGGTGTGCCCGATGCAGAAACATTCTTTTCACCTAGGCTAGTTCTTCCCAATCTCGGCTTATTCCCGTTAGTGCGCCGTTCCCTAGGCGCCATTATCCTTGGGATCTTGTCAGCCCGGCGACTGAGTGTGTGTGCGTTTTTGGTCCTTCAGGAAAGCGGGCGGGCGGTGGCATTTTTACGATGTTTGATTTGTATGTACGCTCAGGCTTTGAGGCTCTTTACAACATACAACCATATGTTTTTTTTCTGTCTCTCTCTCTTCTGCGTCTGTCTGTGCCTCCAGGACGTTGGAAACAGCTGGACAAGAGAGCATATCCCACAAGGGGGAAAAACTAATCCTTGTCATTTTTATACCCGGGGTGTGGTAAAAACGGAAGACCAAAGCAAAAGTAGAAGAAGCTACATTCGAGCAAGACATCCGATACGGAGGGCGAGCGACACATTGGGAAGTGGCCATGAGAGAGGTCTGTTTGCTTGTTTATGGATTATATTTTTATGGCCATTGCTTCGCCCCGGGAACGTAATTGTTATCCGTCGGGACAATCAATCGAGGAGGGGCCGCTAGAAGCATAAGCGCAAATGTTTCTTTTGCAATCTGTACTACCCCGATGCGCTCCCATCGGTATATGCTTCGGTGCTTTGTTAGAAATCAATCGAACGTATTTGTTTCCACAGCCAGTTCCAGCGTTCCAATCCCGGGGCGTGATATTGACCAGCGTCACAGCCCTGTTAGAAGCAGTGCTTGGGGGGGGGGGGGGGGGGGATTGCAATATTTACACATGAAGTTATCTCATGAAGTACAAAGCCATACACACATTCCTGAGGCTCGTTGTCGCGTTGCGCGAATGCAAATGTGCTTGCGAGCGCGCGTTCGTCTTTCTTGCGCCTTGTTGTCGATCGCGCTCGCCTACTAACACAACCGCACCAACACAACTGCGTGCATGCTAAACAACTGTGAAACAACCCTGTTGTTGTTGTTGTTGTTGTTGGTTACTTCGCGATCATGCGACCTAACACACACACTTTATACGTGTTCCACTGTAAGAGAGTTGTAGCTGCGAAACCTTTTTTTCCCACCCTGTCCAGCTGTAAAAGCGTAAGCAAAATATTCTACCACACTGTGTTTGGGTGTGTTTGGTGGTAGAACGCGTACAACAACTCCAACCCTTCCCTGTCATGGGGGGCAACAGAAGCTAATGGGTAAGGGTAACTCGTTCCGGCGTGTCGGCATTCCGGACTCGAGGGCTGCCTATTAATTTGTACTGCGACGTGCGACAGTGTGCGTACCGGGCAATCACAAACACGTGTAAAACGTCGCTGCAGAGATAGAGGTGGATGGGTCGCATAGATCTGTTTCTATTCGCCCGCCCAACTCCACCCAGCGCGCGCCCAGCGATTAATTCCCCTGCCCCCCGGGGGCTTCTTGCGTTTAAGCGGGCGTTTGTTGTGTTGTTAAACTTTTGCCTCACGTCATCACCTCCTCTGCTCGGTTTTTTGTGTGTGTGCATGTAGAATTCGCTTTACAACAGCGAGAGACAGAGAGGGCGGAAAAATGTGCACGTACGTAGCACACGGCTTGATGTTTGTAACAATGCTTAATTGTATGCTACTGGTGCGCTGCCTCTGTGTGACTGTGTGGGCGCGTTTTCCGGTCCGCTGCCACTGGAAATGCGCTGAATTGCAAGCTGATACAATGATTTAAATACAGCGATCTCCGTTCGCATATTTGCCATTTTCATCTCATTGCACTTTCAAGCCAAGGGTGTACCCACACACACACAGCGTCATGTTGAAGTGACGATGACCGATCCGGGCCCGCGCACGCCCCGGCCGGGTGGGTTGAATTTCATGCAGCAAAACTCAATACGCCACCACACTACCACCACTTTGTGTCCATATTTCTCCCTTCGCTTCGCGGTATTGGAGCAGCCGAAGGGCAAATGTGCATAAACGATGAAGTGAAGTTTCATGGTGCAAGTAAACGCAAGAAACAAGCCCCAAGAACATGTCAAGAAAAAAGCTCACTCGTTGCTCGCTCGGTTACAGCGCCAGAAGTATCAATTCGAACAAATCACAGAGCCCCCGACCATCACCACCATCATCATCATCATCGTCAACGATCGTGTGTGTGTGTGTGTGCATTGGCCTCCGCCCTGGAGGCCTAAAATTAAGCATATTGGGCGTCGTAATAAAATAATATGAATATAAATTTTATGTTACGCTGCTCCACGCCCCGCGATCACGATATGGCAAACGATATATGCAACAGATGGCCCTCCTCAAACAGGAAGAAGCAAAGGATGACGGTGCAACGAAACGAGTGATATATTGGCGACATCAGGACGTGTGTGCGCGCGCGAAATATCATGAACACCGACCAGATAGAAGGATCGTCCCCATGCGCTCCTTTCTATCTCTCGTTCTCCTGGGGACATTGAGGGCAGAAAATAAGGAGGAAGTCAAAAGAGTCATTGCCAATAATTGGATCTCGTTCGAGGGGGCAGGTTGTGGAGGAGCCATATTGTCCTCTCGGGCACGCGAAGAGCACGCAGAAAACAATGTGGCCGGTGTGGATTGTTTTAGATTTGAGTGGGCAACATTCATTCCCTCCAATTTGCCCCCGCGGTTCCCGCGTTCTGCATGATTTATGCGCTGCACGACGCACAGAGCGCGGTCCGTCGAGACATCTCCGCTTACACAGCAACGGCGTCAGTGTCGTCATCGTCGTCAGCGTGGTCCACACAAAGTTGAAGGCTGTAAATCGAGCAATTTTACCATAATTGGGCGCCATTAAAAGCGAAATCTAGAGGCTGCTTTCGCTCGCACAGTCTCAATAGAGAACATCGCGCACGATTTTTATTTGTTGTGGGGAGTGAATTAAAGAGGAAGGTTAAAAGATTTATCCAAAATCTTGGGCACCGTTTAGGACCCACACCGCCCGCAGAAGATGCAATTGTGTAAACGTTGCTGCTGCTGCTGCTGCTGCTGCTGGAGGCGACAAATTGAGCAGCTTTAGACCCCGCTAAGATGGCCAAGAAAGGTTGTTATGTGTCTGTTCTTCTATTTCAATCCCCAATCTCCTCTCAATATGTTCAGACGGCAAAGCCCACGACGACTCCCGGAATGGTTGTGGCGTTTGATGGCTGTGGACCTCACAGTCAGCAGGCGCCACACTTTGGAGCATAAGTCCGTGGTAAACGTGTGGGTGTTGTTTGGTGTGTGAGTTTGGGATGCAAGGAGAGCATTAATGGCGACTTGCTGGAACAAATGAGGGACTTGTACGTTTGACACATTTACTGCTGCAAAGACCATGGTATATACCCCAAGCGATGAATCAAGCCGTTTGTTCTTCAATGCTGGATCTATAGACGTAACTTCTTGGAGCAGTTTTTTCCCGAATACGTCAAGTTGGTTATAGTCGCGTTCGCCCTCAATTGCTTATTCCTCGCGTAGTAATCATCATAAACTTTAGCCACATACACAAACACACACACACATAGGCCACACATAAAAGTCATCGTCATTCCAAACGCACAAAACCCCCCATAGAAGCGCGAGAGCGCAGATTTCGTGTCAATCACGCGCTGGTGCTTGGAGTTACTAAAATTATGGTCTTTGGGGAAGAATAACTATCATTAGACGAGGACGCTTTCGGGGGAAAGCGTAGGCACAAGAACCCGCCCTCGACTAGGCACATTATCCACTCCCCCCTCTCACACCTCCAGTGAGGATGAAGTAATTCAATTGTTTTATTATTAACACCAAAATCCTAGACATTAAATAGCAACAAAACCTCAAATAGCGCGCAGACATCCCGTTGCGCATGTTGCACGCGCATGTTCGCTTTGTGGCGTCGTGTTCGTGTCGTGTTGTCTGCGTATTTACATTATAACTGCGCATTGCCTAGTGTAGTTGTCGTGTTCCGGGGCAGGGGCATGTATATATATTGATTCACAATGAAATATATAAATGGCGGAGGTGAATGCCATCGACGTGATCGGAAACCACACGTCTGTGCGTACCTTTCGGTAAGGCGTAACACCCAAACGGCTCAACCATCTCAACCCTTAATGGTCGAAACTACCCGTAACAGTAGCTAGATGTAACATGTGCGGGGTTTTTTGTTGTTGTTGTGTGTACCGCGGTCGAACCCTCTTCGCTCCCTTCGAGCGCACGATCGCACCATTTAAAAGCAATGCGGAACTTTGTTTATTGTGTGGTGGTGATGGAGGTTCCGAGCGGCGTTTGAAGTGTGTTAAATTTCCCAATTACCAATGGGTGGAAAAGCAATTTCGAGTGTGAGTGTGTGTGTGTGGTGGCCCCATTTCTTCGCGTAATGTGGTAAGCAAAGGAGGTTCCAGTAGTAGTAAAGATTATTTAACTAACGAGCTTATCACGATTACCGACCAGGGTGCTAATCGTAAAATGCGTTCCCAATGGGAAATAAACGAACTGCATGTGTGGACGGCGCTTTCAGGTCGTCTTTCTGTGTTAAAATCGCAGTCTCTAACTGTACAGTAGATGCTTTTTTATGGAAGTTAGCTATAAAGATCATAGCGATGATGTGCATGATCTCTAGGGCAACAAGCGTGGAATCATTTCTACTGATCGATTAAGTGCTCATTTAGCTAAGGATCTTTCCCATCCACAAGAACGGAAGACTTTTGCAACAGATCGACAGCATGAGAAATGATCATGATGTACAGTTTCCAACAACAACAAGCCCGTAATGCTTCTTGCCAGCGCAAAAGAAAGCATTATGTCGATCATAAGCCACCGGTAAGTCAGTTTTTCCTCTCGCTGATGGATGGATATTATTCCATCTCAAGTAGGGAAAGGCTTTTGTTCGCCTCTTCACAGTACTGATGCCACAGTACTGCTCAGTGGGAGACTGAAAGAGCACACTACCCTTTTGCCAGATAGAAATCTTCACCGCTAATCTTCTTCGCCTGCCCCCTCGCGAGAGTGCAGCATGGATACAGCATCCGCAGCGGGGAAAACGGTAAATCGGCAAATCGAACCGGGTACTTTCGCGGTAATTTTAGCGTACCACTGCGCAGGGTTTTGGTGAAAGCCGCCCCAGCAGTACCCGTCAGCTCGTAAACTCATGGCGCGCTGCCACACTAATGCCTTTCCCATTGGCTTGCCCAGTAGAGAAGAGAAGAGATACGGTGTTTGCGGAAGCTGCTGCCCTCGGGAAAAGAACGGAACGAACTGTTCATACACGCTGAGCAGGGCCGTAATTTACGAGCATCAAGCGTCGTGATCAGATCACAGGCCCGAGGTTTGAGGGTAATCAATTTTTTGGTTTGTTGATGATCGGTGCGCGGATTAGCAGTTAAACCTTTTTGCTTCCAACCAAACCAACAAGCCCTGAAGTGTTCTTGTTTACGATCGTCTTCGTCGTGGTTGTTGTCGTCGTGGTTTTGTGTGTTTCTGTGTTACCAAAACAACAACAAAATCGATCACGGAACAGCTCCCAAGCGTATTGGCTCATGTAGTTCAACGGCACACCAGACAGATCGGCAGAATGTGTAACGATGGGCCCTCCACTCCCCATGTACGTGAGAGGCTGGGAGAGCTGTGTGGAGTCCAGTGGTTAACCGTTAAACTGACCTAATGCCAACGGGAACACATCGAGGTCCGAGATCCGGAGCGGACCGCCATCATCAGACGAATTAGTGCCAGGGAAGGAAGCAGTGGCTGCAGAAAAGACACCGTTTATTTCTGTTTTTCTTCCGTACCGCGCGCGACCCGCTTTGTGTTTAGGATCTGCTCTCCGATCGCACCGCAACATGCTAAAAAGAACCGCTTGTTTTCCGTTTTGCGGGTAACGAGCTGCTACTTCTCTGCCAGACGTTTAGGTCCCGTGGTTGCATTTTATTTACTCTACATTTTATTTGACCGCGCGCGCGCGCGACAAAGTGTGGCACAAAGCAATCAAAGTTTATGGTGCGAAGGGACTGGTTGGTTGTGTGTGATCCGCTTGTTAGTTGACGCTTGTAGTCTTTAAACTGGAGCTTGTTTTTTTAATGCTATTTTTATGTTGCTACGACGATTTTCTTTCCAATTTTCCATCCCGATCCATTGCTATGCTGCTCTTACGAGTTTGCGCGGCATGCGGAATCGATCGATCGACCCAGCCAACTGGAACCGTGATCGGTGTGATCGCTTTCACACTTCGCGTTCCGTGCGGTAGAGACGTTCCACGGCAACGATGTGATAATAAATTACCGCTTCGACAGTCTCATCTTCCTACAGTTCGGTTCCCTTTCCCTGCTGTCTATGTGCCGGTGGTGCGAACAGTAGAAATTATTCGAAATGTTAATAGAGTGAGAAGTGAAGACACTAATAAGACATCTTGCGATCGGCGCACACACACAGTCTATGAAAATGCTTGCAGAAGAAGAAGAAGGAACAGTCGCTGTACTTTTATTAGATTATCAGTCGGTGGCGCATTTGTTCACGAAAGCATTTAATAATCGGACGCGGGTAGGAAGATGTGCGCGGGCGGGCGGTTAGGTTCGGTTTCATGCTACCTACCCAATGATTATTGGATCCGATATGGTGAAGGTAGTGTGTTGACGGGGGAGACTTTTTTTTGTTGTTGCACCTTTCCCTCCCAATGCATATGAGCTTCTCGCGGTAGGGTAATCGAAACGCGACAATCACTATTGAGCGGTGAAAGAAACCTCCCAGTCAAAACAGCTTTCTAGCAATTTCACTACCACCTCTCTGTTGGATTTTGATATGATGGAAAGGTTGCCAGGCCGAATGTGTCTTCTTAAGGTGATTAGAAAATTAATTGAGGATTTTAGAGAGACAGATAAAGATAGAGGGGATTAGTGGCAGAAGAGAGATATGCAGTACACATTTATGGCAATTTTATTTTATGAGGCAGTTAGAGTGTACATTCCGTATCGCTAAAAGGGGAGGCAAATGAAGATTTTTTTTAGCGTGGGATGAATCATATTTATAGCCCTTTTAACCTGCCTTTGGAAGAGTGGCTCGGTGGTCTAATCGATAAGTTTAAGGGTTGACGTAATTATGCTCGGAATGGTATCAAGTCTTCATAAAAGCAAGGATAATATTATTCTTGAGACCTATAGAAATGATGATGGTGTATCAAGAGTGTCTTTTCTTGACTCTGTGCATGTAGACTCACTACTACACTTGCACGCACTCCCTCTACCGGAACTACGCAATACTACTACTACTAACGAACAGCGTTAGTGTGTGATTATAAATGGAAATTTTATATTAAGCGCTTCCTTTTTTTATTGCACCAAACTCGAACTTAAACGTGCTTCAAAACTAATCCATTCCAATATTTTATTGCTCAACTCATTATTACCCACACACACACAATCAATGGCTACAATCAAGCGTCTGATTGAAAGTGTTTTTTTGCACCCTCCGGCTACCGGTGCCCGGCTCGATGCCATAATAGTGTGATTTGATAATGTACAAAATGGCGTGATAAAATGGTTAAAAATGGTGTACCGACCCGAAGGTGTTGCTACTTCGCTTAGCATTTCTATACATTTAATCTCCTATTTGTGTGGCTTACCCCGTCGCCGTACGCCTGATTGCGTACCTAGTTTTTTTTTTATTTCAATATAATGAATCAAACCACTCAACCGAACCGTTGGTGAGTTTGAAATGAAATTCACTTTTCAGCTACAGGAGAGAGAAAAAAGGGAATTTATAAAACGTGTCCGGAAAGACATCAATCTCAATGCTGTTGGGTGTACTTGCGATACGGGAAGGTATATAAGGCTCTGCTGGTTCGTCCAGCCAAACATACATTGTCGTTGGCGAGTCTGTTCCATGTGAGTAATGGGTTCCGTCTCCCGTCACTCCCAGGCGACCCTCGGTGGGTGATTGGTGGTGGCTCACAATCGATTTTGATGAGATTCATTTTATTCCGTGTTAAATGAGCTGTAAGTGGTGCGCAGAGAGCTAGTGGACCAGGCGGAGTGGCGGTGATATAGGGTAAAAGGGACATACACCGTCGTGTTGCGGGCCACTTTAATGCATTTGCGATGAGTGTAATCATCGTGTGCCCACCCTCACAGGTTTTATTTTTAATGGAGCTTAATACACGCCTGCTCGTGTTCGTGGAACTACAATTTGTGTGTGTGTGTGTGTGTGAGTCATTGCGTGGCCACAGATGAGTGACATCGCTTTGCGGTACTGTCCGCTGGTCAAATGACACTCGTCCAGTGCGAGGTGAAGGTTAACTTTGCTGACCGATGCAAAGATTCTTATCACTCTGTGCCTCTACTGGTTGTACTCTATTCGCGCCCACCCATCATGATGCCACGTTGGGAGTTTAGGTGATAATGGAGCTACTTGATTAGAACGATTACAACTAAAAAAGACACACAGCGTCGGCCACTTGAAAGAGGGTCAGTGTTGCTAGAAAATAATAATGCAAAGGTCTGTTTTTTTTTTCAAAGAATCGTTCTTACACTCTAACAACACTTCTTTCTGTCATCCAAGCTGTCGCGCCAACCAGTCTGGCTAATTAATATGCAAAAAGCCACCAAAACAGTACCATCGCCCACCTTGTGTCTGTAGTGCTACGCACTGGCAGCATATGGTAATTAATATTCCACAAACGGTACTCGTGCATCAGCATCATCATCAAAGGCGTGATCAAAAGGTGCGGCAACGGCAAAGGGTTGCAATTTTGCAGAAGAGTGCTGGATGAATTCCATTCATTTCGTTTCACTTTTTATTTAATAAAAATTAGCATAAAAGTACAAGGGCAGTACAGTTGGGCATCACGAAAAAGCGGATTTGAAGGGAACAAACCGCCTATTATGTGATGTTCTTGTGTGACTGTGTGCTAAGTATAAGTATTTTACAGTGTGAGCGGCCACGCACGATCGAGTGTGAAAAATGCTGCGATCGCGACACGATCGCGATGAAATCGAAAGCGTTGAAATATTTATTCTCCGCTGCTTGGCAAAGAATCCGAAATAGAAACAACATAGAAGCAACATAACCATGAAGAAAGAGGATCGCTCTTCTTAATGCGCTTGCCGCACTCTGTTGACTTAACGTTGACGTCGCAGAGATTTAATTCAACACAGCAAAGATCGGTCAAGATCATGCTGGCGCTGGGCGGTGAGGTAGATAAATTTCCCGCCAACATTCCAAAGCATTGAAGAAAGGCGAGGAAAGGGAGTTTTTTTTCGATTTAGATTTGTTGATTCGGTCCTCTACTAATGGCGTGCTGCGGGCAATGACTACGACTTTCTTCCTGACAGTTCCGCGCTCGTTTGAAATGACGCAGGCAAAAACCCGGGGAAACTGACCAACCTGAAAGTGTCCACACAAAGTGCGGCAATCTTTGTTTGCTTTAAAAAGGCAAGCCGCCCACCCAGCCTTTGGTTGGACTGTTATTGTCACCCGTGAGCGCAAGAAAAAGGGTGTGTGTGTACCCCCGCCGCCGTCCAGGGATGACTGGGTGGAGTTTTCCACGATTTCGCCATCTCATTTCGCGACGCGGTTGCTGTGTCTCATGGTGCTGTGTTACACCTTCACTCTGTCGCGGGACTTTACATCAGCATTGTTTTCCACTCCACCACCCTCTCCCGGGGTCTCACACCGGTGGAAACGATGGGGCAATGGGGTGCCTACCCACGGGGGTTTTTATGCTTTTTGGCTCAAATCCACTGCTATCTGCCGGCTCAAATAAATCTCACTTTTAATTGTGTTGGCTCATTAATTCACCCTCGCGCATCGGACTTGAAATCGCGGATTGACAACAACAGAAAGAAAAACTCATGGTAAAGGGCGAAAAGTTGGAACGTAGAAGACAAATCGGACGGGGCAGCAGCAGCTTTGCACTCTTTCTGTTGCACTGCTTGCCTTTAATTTAACGACCCCCCTCTTGGCGGTCAAAAATTATGCTGCGCGGCAATGGGACAAACGACGATTTGTCCCATTGTTGCCTGTAAGCTTCGTAGCTATCCTTCACCACATTAAGCGGAACGAAGGAAGGGAAGCGGTGAGCACCAGAATCGCGAAATTGTTTTTGAACAAATCGAAAGTGACAGTGTGGACTCTGCCTTTTCGGGGTGGGTGGAGTAATGTTTAGCGGAGTGTTTTTGCTTGGCGTTGGATCTCTGTCTGCCTGCCCCTGTCTGCACGCGACTGTGAAGGCGAGAAAAGTGAAACTTTCTTCCGAGCCGGGTTGGTCCACCGCGTGACGTCATGATGGCGGGGAAAGTGACAATCAGCGCCCGTCCGGCTCATGCACTCAATTACAGAAAAAAAGGCAGTTGGGAGAGGAAGGGGGGGAGGGGGGCAGTTGTACGGCAAATTCCTTCATCATCACCCGTGTTGGTGGCGTGTGTTGGCGTTAAAAACGAGAAAAAAAAACGAAAGGCTTCTCATGCCGTCGAAAAACGCACGTGATCGAGATGAGTTCGACACGCTAAAAGCTGTTCGTGAGAACATGCACCACTCTCGAGGAGGCATTAATGTGATTTTGGACTTTATTTGCGTCGGTGCAAATTCCACAAGTGGGGGTTACAATTACTCTTCCATAGGAAATGTCACTCCAGTCGTTGGGAGCAATTGGAATGATTTTTTCTGTGTGTGTGTGTGCTCTGGAGAAGCTATGCGAAGAATTCAGCAGCGTACGAGAGAGGGCGCACTGAAAGACATTAACATTCCAGCGGCTATGGAAGTCGAGGGAAGGAGGAGACTAAAGAATTGCCTTCACGCTTGTCAATTCGGCACACACATGCTTAGACAGACTTATTGGTTCTAGTGCGTGACAATGGAGCTCCGATCGACACAGTCGTAAAGATTGAAGTTCATTTCTCGCTTCCGTTTGGTCTTTTTGGCGAGAAAAATCCCATTTATTTTAGGCACCCCACCAAAACTCGTCTTAGCTTACAGACATAGCTCACACACAAACACACAAACCAGCAAAAGCACAAAAACTTCAAATCGGATTAGTGCGTATTTGCTCGTAGGTAGGTTTCGATTTCAAACTTCGTACGGAGAACGCGCTCGCGCTCGTTTTGCATTATTCCAGCAGCGTTGATTTGCATTATGGCACGGCTTCTGACAAGGTTTTTGACTGACTTCATATACGCACGTTTAAAACCACCCTTCGATTGACGTCACGTCACACACCACACCAATCGGCGGAGGACCAAATAACCACGCACGGGAGCGCAATATGTTTTAACATTCGAATCACGATTTTAATTGAATTATAATGAAAAATCCCTACTCACAGTCCCGGACTGTTTAATGCATGTCTGTGTGTTTGTGTATGTGGAGGTTTCGTGCTGAAATGTTTAAAAAAACAACAACATCCCTTTAGTGCACCGTGCACCCACAAAGCCCCCAATTCCCCAGCACGAAGTAGGTTGAGGGCAATCGATTTGCTTTTGGAGCGTTGGGCGTCCACGGTGCTCAAAAAAACAAGCTTCTGCACAGCAATTCGGTTCGTGCTTTCCTAGCCTAAATGATGCATTTCACTACACAGTGCCGAGCGTGAATATTTTATTCACGTACACACATCCAGCGGGGTTGTTAAAAGCGGACCAACGCGCACCAAGTGACGAACGCGCGACTTTTTCCGCTCAAACGAATCTCATATCTATTTGTTTTCGTGTGTGTGTGTGTGTGCGTGTCTTTGTGTCCCATTCCTCCCAGTGCACCCATCTGCACGTGGCACACACCAAACACACAGCAAAAAAAAACGGTTCGCTTTGGCGCTTTGTTGTCCGTTTTGGAAGCGTTGTTTGTTGGGCCACAAACTCTACTACTCGCGGGCAATTAACTCGTTCATCACTGCTACCGACGACCCAAGCGTCGGTGGCTTGGGCAGAGGTTCTCACGAGTGTGTGCAAGAGCATTTTTCCTTCTCCGAACGAATGCAAATGGATTTTGGAAGTGTCCACCGGAGTGGGTTAGGGGTTGACGGGGGGTTTTATGGCATCATCACGACACTCCGCTCCGCTTGTGCTGTTTTGAAGGCTTGATAGAGCGCCACGACGAGAAGGGCGGCGCAAATGCAGCGCATCGGAGTCATGGATCGAATGCAATCTAGATTTGGTGGGTAATAATGGTGGGGCTGGTGGTGGCAGAGCATGCAACCAACATAATGTACATCGCCCTGTTCGTGATCGTTTGTAGCATGGCAGCACACAATTGGGGTTGTTTGCCGTTTGTCACATGGATTTATGTAGGCTTAGGCTTCTCGTAGGTTTCCCAACGAACCACACACACACACACACACGCACACACCCAAGCGATGGGAAGGGTGACCTTCGGAATCAATCAATCACAACAGCGAGCGAGTGCTGCGGAAAAGCGCAGGAAGGTAAAATTGGTTTTCCATTTCATATGGGATGGGGTAAGCCAAAATCCAACGAGTCGCCATCGTGTTTCGGGGTTTGCTGGCTGCAGTTTTTGGTATTGCAAAATGCAAATTGTTTGAACTGGCAACGAAAGAGAACCGTCTGCTGCACATGTACAGTTTCCACGGGAGTTTTGTGTGCCATCAATCTTTTCTTTTTGCCCACTCAAGCATCACCAAAATCAATCATCAGAAATCATCGCTCTTTCGGTCAATCAAAACAACGCGTTTTTCGGCATCCAAGCGGAGGTGAGGTCATTGATTGGGAAGGGTATATGTGGTGCTGCATGTGCGACGGACCCAAACAATAGACACAAATTAACATGCAGAGCTTTCAACAATAATAACAGCACGAAAAAGAAAAAAGAAATAAAAATGGTCGTGGAAAATGCTGCACCATCATCATCATCACCCCATCAACAAAAAAAAGGTCACTCTGGCCCAACACATCGCTGCGGACCTCTAATTAACACAACGCAAAACTTTGTCCATCAAACTGCTGGACTGTGATGCAAAATTGTGATGCACTCGCACCGTGTTTTGTTTGTGCAACGCGGGCGAGCTAAAATGGAATCAACATAAAAAAACGTTTTGCAGCATCCCCCAAACGATTGCGGCCCCATCTAAAGCAGAAAACAAAACGATTTGGAAGCGTTGTTTTTACATCACCATCAAAAATAGAGCCAAAAAGAGAGAGCGAGAGATATTTAGGGAAAGAGAGAACAAATTAGAAGATGGGCGTAGAAAATCAATTCCACTGAAGAACTGTGTCAACAAAGCAAACGAACCACTGAACCGCCCGACGCATTTTGGGGGGGCAGGGGGGGGGGGGGGGTGCCCAGCCAGCATCCAGCTGACACCATTTAAGGGCGGAAATCAATTACCCCCAAAAGAGCAAAACCCGGTCACCAAGAAGATGTGCGCACGGGCTCACACGTGCTGCAGCGGTGGCTTGGGAGCATCCAATCAATCGCTTTCCCTTTAAAGCGATGTTGGCGGCAGCGTGGCCGCGATTTCAGCCTCATGTCTCTGGCTTGCTTAGTTTTGCCCTCCCGAAATTACAACCGACTCCAAGACAACCGACCGACGACGGCTGCTGCGTTTTACATCGCACGACCTTGTTTTTTGGGGAGCTGTGTTTTCTTGCAGACAGCGTGGGTTGAAGCTTGTGTGCGCGCATGTGGAAGATAATTTTCAAACTTAATTTAAACTTTTTCCGAGGCGAAAGAGGAGCACTTTTGGTATGCAATCAAAATTACGAGCCACCACTACCACCGCATTATGATTTGTTGGAAAGCGCAATTTCGGCTCGTCTATATTAAATCGACAAAATTTCTCTAACGTCTAAGCAACGAACCTCCTTGCTTGGGTCTACAATAGTTGCCCGGGTTTTTCCTGGCCGGCCAGAAGTGGGCTAATTAATGTTTTGTTTCATACTCACGAGATGCCGACATCATCTTCCTCATCAACAGGAAATGGTTAAAAACATCGTACCCAAACATATAAAACATTGATCGCCGTCGTACATGAAATTAGTGCTCCGTTCCTAAATAGCTAGAAAGTGAAGCAAGTTCCTTGTTTTGTGTCTGTGTGTGCACCTGTGTGTAATGTACCTTTTTCCTTGGTGTACTGTACTAAAACAAGCCTTTCTTTTCTCTTTTTCACTCTCGTTTCAGGTGCGTACCGTAAGCACGGGCACAAAAACTCGAATGGTTTGCATTGTAAGTAGTATTAGCTGGCTGGGCGATGTTGCTTCTGTGCAGGAAGTGTTCTTGTATAACATTGGCTAGACCGGCACCATCCACCCACACTACCCTCTCTTTGTGCACTGACACACACACACATACTGCACTTGCGGAAAAGGAGCAAAAACTGGGTGGCATTATGCCACCCTCCATATTCGGCTTAATTTATGCAACAGTTTTCCATCACCGTTTTGTACAGGAATTTCCGTCGTCGTCGTCGTCGTCGTCGTTGTCGCCCTCCAAACGGGGTTCAAAAACGTTGGGTTTGTGTGTGTTTCTTTCCACCAGAAAATGAATAAAACAATTCGTTTTGTAGTGCAACTCCTCTCCCGCCACTGTTTCGGGGGGAGGTGCAATAAATTCTGTGCTTTTCTGTGCACAACTTCCGGTGCACTTTGGCGCGGCGTACAATATTTTGCCGCCGGCCACAACAACACACGCCGCGTGCGCTTTGAAGCAGCGAAATTAAATTGTTGTGGAGCAGTGAGGTAAATTCAATTTTAAATTGGGATTTTTGTTTTGTTTCAATTTTGTACGCTGTGTGAAACGTAGAACACAACCGGAATTTCCGCGCAACAGAATCAAGCTCGTGAGGGCTAAAACAAAAATGGAGCAATAAGCTGCTGCTGCCCCTGACAACCAAACGGACTGCACTTCATTGGGTTTTGTGGTTTTGTGATGTGTTTTCTCTCTTCCTCTCTCTCTGTCGTAAAGAGGACAACGACAACATGTTTGCCGCCGGGCCCAAGAACCTCGGCACCGTACGTGACTTTTCCAGCATAACCCGCAACTCCCAGTTTTGGCAATTTTCCAACTATTACATGCCAAATGGGGAAAATATGAGTAGAGCGAGCGCTAAAGAAAGTCAACTTTTCAATCCCCAACGCGACGCGAGAATTGCGGAAATAGTTGCCCCTTGCAGGGCAGGGCCGAGATGAGTTTTGTTTGGTATTTTTATGAGGTTTTCCTGCCTTCTTCTGAAGCAATGTATAGGTGTATAAAAATACCAGCACTACTAGCTTCTTTCTTCAGGCAAAACAAAGCGCTTCAAGTGGGAAAGGCGTTTAAAAAAGTTAAGAAGGAAAAAACACCCGCCATTTCAAAACAAAGCAGCAAAAAGAATGGCTTACTTTTCGCGTAATAATTGCGCCTGGTTTATCACTGCGCAAAGTTATTAGAAAGGCCTGCGCTGTGTGCGCTGTTCTGCTGCTGTTACGCCCACCCGTTTTGCGATGTTTTGCGATGCATCGCAGAGTGTGTGTGCAATTATGCCGGGTGAAAGAAGAAGAAGATGAGGCGCTGAGAACCACGGGACCGATGAGACAGATTTTTTTTTGTACGGTGATGCATCACACAAGCGCATGCAATTTATGCATTCAGCAACAACACGCTAATGGTGCAATAGTTCACGCCGAATGAAAATGAAAAAAAAGAAGCGCACCGCCACCCTCAATCCTGCCAGTTTTCCCACGTGCGGCTCTGATACACACCGATACAAATGTGTCTTCTCCTCACGCAACGATCGCGAGCCCGAAAGTGATCGCTCCCGATGTGTTGCCGGAGAGAAGTTGCCACAAAAAAATCGGGAAGATGTGCACCATTCTCCGCTTTACATAATCGTGACGAAGGGAAAGCGTGCAAAGCGAGCACCGGGCGGTGGTGCTGCATTGGATGGCATCATAAGTGGTGCCCCCCGGACCCCGGTGAGAGGTGAGAGCGGCAGTATATGGAAGAAAAACGCTCGCACTTAATTATGTAGGTGCGGCCGGCAAGAGAGAAGGAAGGTTCATGTTCACAAGCAGCACCACCACCACATGCCTTTGATCGACTCCTAATGATGATGGTTATGAGTGGCTGGCAAGTGGGGAGGAGTCACCTACCATCCCTTGAACACCTCCCACCAAGGGGTGGCATCACCTGCAATAAACCATAATGGATCGATGAGCTAAATACTCTCTCTCTCTCTGTGCCGCCTTCGAGTTTGCCATTTTTCATCCCAAGCCCAAGTTGAACCCAAAACTTTCCATTGTCCGCGTGTGTGTGTGTGTGCACTATGGGAAAACTGAACACACACACTGGGAGGGAAGGCGAAAGGGAGAACACACACACACACACAAAACGATTTTCAGTTGCGCATTGCGAATGCCTGGAAACAATTAAATTCGTTTTGCGCGCTCCCTCCAGAGTCCGCGGTCCGTGCAACCAAACGGGCGCGGCAAGTGTATGTGGTGCACTTTTCTTTTGTCTAAAAATAGCGCACACTATATCATCATCTAATCGGCCACCGATTCTCACAAGCGTGGAGTTGTTGACGAGCCGTTGTCTGGTGCTGTGTTGTCCCTTTGATGCAGACATACAGCAAGCCATATGTGTCCGAGATTGTCACGGAGAGGGTGCTTGCGGTTGGCACCGTTGCTAATTGCAACTCAAACAAAACAATGGGCTTTCCACCTCACCTAACCCACCCGATGTACATAGTTCTTCCATCTTTTTTGTTGTTGTTGAAAGATGTCCCAATAGTGCGCTGTTGTGTGCGCATCGCACAACAATCCTCAACCAGGCGTCGAACGACACATGGCGGGCGACGGTCTTATGGGTTTCCAATTAGTTGTGAAAGCTCTGTTGTCCACATGTGTGTGTGTGTGTTGGTGTTAGAGTCTTTGGGGGGACGAATGCGGGAATTAGTTCTTTTTCCGAGGCCTACAATAGTGTAGTGATCATGACCATCCTCTCTATGCGCACGTTGGGGCTGCATTTTGGGGTAGCAAACAAAGCACGGAAAAGGACCAACAACACTTGGCGAACAATATGGATGTAATGCGGGTGGTGGTGGTGGGAGGGCGCTTTTGTGTAATTATAGTCACATTACGTAACCTCGCTCGCGCCGGCGGCAAATTGACTTTAACGAGCACCCCAAAACGGCGGCATTTCTTTCCGCGCAGCCTTGGACAGGCAGGAAAAATCGATTCAACGTCGTAATATCGGGGCAAAGGCAATGAAGCCGGAAACAGCTTGGTAGTGGAAAGTGTCAAACAATGATATAAAACGCTTGCGCCCGCGCGGACTAATTCGCCTTCGCCCTGGGGTATGGCGACCACTTACACTGTTGACTTTCCGCAGCAGCAGCTGCAGCCATTGAACTTTCGGGCATGATAACAACGAAACAGAAGTGAAGTGAAGGTTCTTAACCAGACACTGTAAAAAAGAGTAATTGGACACCTGCACCGGAAGTGGCGTACTTTCATGGTTGTACAACAATGTCTTACAGAACGGAGCGTTCTTGGAGGGAAATTAAAAATCTACCTTCCAACGTACTAATGACACAGACAGCAAAGCTTCCCTGCTTTTTTTAATGGATGAGCTCACCACCCGCCCTCACTCGAAGTTAGTCATGTTTTATGACATCAGGCTCTCCCTCCGCTCCCTAATCAACGCCTAACGGGCCCCACCACTAATGAACCTCCATCGTCGGGCTCGCCGGGGTGGGAAGGTAGGTGAGAGCAATTTGTGCAGTAATCGCAACCAATCGTAAGGGCATATTGACCTTCACCTTTTCACGATAGCTAGCAGTAGTTACATTCGTGTGTGTGCGCCATATGGACATCGACAAGTCGCAAGTTTGCTCCAATCAAAACATTGACTTCACTTCCGATAGAAGGGACCCACCGCCAGCAGCTGGCAGGGGTTTCGGCACCAGACCAGAAAGCGGTGCCATGATTAGGGAACAGTGCGGGAAGGTTATCAAAACATGGTGACTATTTCGTAGGCTCTATAGAAAAAAGCTTAAAAATATTTAAATTCCTCCAACTACATCGTCTGGCTCGAGAGCGAAAGTCGGGTTATTGGTCGTGATTACAGGGAATTTAAATTTGCACCACAAAGTTGTGATAAGAACTGTTCTCCACGCAGACACACACACACAAAACGACGGAACTTATCGCTCTGTTTTTTGTCGTCAATGTCCGTAACTTCCCCGTCTAGGTCCTCCAACAGCAAAAAAAGAGGTTGGTTTGAGTTTTTGAGAGTCGCGGACACACACCGATTCCTTCTTGTTTTATTTTTAACGATGATGATGAACTCGGGTTGACACACACATAGACTCGGGAGCGTCTAATGGAGCAGTGAATTGAGACACGCCAGTAGTAGCTTCCGCGCGCTTACGGCGACGGCGGCACAGAAGTCGATGATGAAATGGTTGCGGGTCGCCGTAATCAATCACACGCCCGTGGTGCCCGAAGGGCCATTCGCTGCCCGATAGTGCAGTGGAGTGGGGTGGGAAGGAGACAACCCACCGTCGCCGCCGCCACCGCCCGTTGTCTGCCTCTGCGTGTGTTTGAATGTTGCCGCCATTAATCCATCATCTGGAAGGTGGATGATGCTTAGCAGGGAAAAGCAGGGAAACCCCTGAGAGCCATTGTCTGTCAGAGAGAGAGAGAGAGAGAGAGGGGGGTGCACGATGAAGCAACCCCATGGTGTGTGTGTACCACTTGCCAGTGGTAGGGGTGGAAAGATCACTATTTGCATGTGCAGCATAACGAACTCCACCCCGAGAACGACTAATGACACACCGTCAACTGCCCGTTTGCTTCCGAATCATAAAAATAGATGGTCCCAAAAAAAGCAGTTTGACGGAGATGTCTCCAAAAAGGGAACACACAGACACACACTTACACGGTTCCTCATAATCACAGCTGGTTGTTTGGAGGTGCAAGACCGGACATCTCTCATTCCCCAGAAAAAGAAGGCAAAAAGGGCCACAAGAAGAGCGAGTGTGTCCTCTACCCCCGCGGACGCGTTGACCGTGTGTGTGTAGAGTGGCGTCAAGGGACGAGGAACTCTCGGTCCTCGTTATTTATAGAAAAAAGTAGAAAGTATATCAAACAGCGCACACACACAGACATCAGGGGTTTTGAAAAAGGGTGTGAACGAACGCAAACCTTTGGCCGTTTGGCGGTGACTCCCTGTGGTAGGGGTGTTACTCCCTTTTTTCGCTTTTTTTCTACAACCCAATAAACTGTTTCACACAGTGAAGCTTCTTCTCCTCCCCAAGAACAAACCATGGGGAGCAACTGAAACGTGTCCATCATCGATTCGTTTTTTCACCGGCGTAAGGTGTGCTGCATCATATCATCTAACACCAAACACGTGGGGCTCGATCGATGTCTGATCGATGTGTGGGACGAACCATCCATCCATCCATCGCAAACCCCCTTCGCATGCCGCAATTGTGTCACCGGTAATTAGGGCGGAAAATATGGGGAGGAAAAGGGCCCAAAGGTTGTCTCTCCGAAGGTATAATTTCTGGCAGGTCCCCTACAGAGGTGCTTTAGTTGATTTAATCGAACAGAACTGAACAGTAGAACATTTCCCCTCGTTTTGAACCACAGCAACGTGTATGCGAATTGTATGTCCTCACCCAACGGTGTCAAACAGAACCCCTCAACCGACACGACGCGTTGCTACCCCGTACCAATGTTCATAAATCAATCGCGCACTTTCTGTGTTGACACGTTGATAAAGGCCACTGAAGCGAGCGGATGGCATCGCAAGGGGTCCCACACGTTTACATTGTGGTGCGCGTTCCCACACCTGGCCAGGGAACCCTTATCCTGCCCACAAAGTCTTCAGACCACAACCAAGGCTACAAAATCGACCAACGTGCGCCAACGGGGACGAAACTCCAGGTGGATCCGTTTAGCTAGCAGCGGAAAGAAGCCCCGTGTGAGCGAGAACGGTGTCCGTAAGGCGGATGTGTGCATCAAGCGCAACCACAGTTTGTGTTGTAAGTGCTCTAGAAGGAGCTTTATTCTCCTAACCCCCACATATAGGGCATTGTACAATAGTCGCCTCCTTGTTCCTGGTTGCTGACCGATGACACCAGCCGTCGTGTGGTCTTTGCAGGCTAGTTCTTGAGGCTTTGTAGCTACCAAAAATGAACAGGAAAGGATGACCACACGTGTGGAGGCTTTTGCTGTGTCTCCTAATGTTGTGAGGTTGTAAGCAAACTTACGTTCAAAACGTGTAACACAGAGAGAGGGAAAGAAAGTCGCTTGTGCAACGAGTACTGCACTTGTGCTGCTGTGGTTGTTGATGTTTTCCCTTTCTTCTTTTCCTCTTTTTTTGCTGCTGTTTGTTGGTCGGTCGGTCTGGTTAACAAACTCTTACCGCGCTACCACCGACGAAACTGACAAAAAACGGACCCAAACTTTCCGTTTACAGGAAAATGTAGACACATTTATGTACCGGCCGAGCACAGCAACTTGACGCGTTGTTTTGGCCCGTCTATGGCAACAACGAGCAAGCACATCCATCAACAACAACCACAACAACAACAACGAAACAAAATCCAAACTGGGAAACAAACAACGTGCGCCGGAAAACGAGAACTTCGATTTTGTCCGGCCCTACACACAACCACCACCCTTGGCCACGTTTCGGTTGCGTTGCGTTCAAGGAAGTTCGAGGGAAGGCTTTATGTAAGCGCGCGCCCGGCGACGGTGGCTCAACACAAAAACACAAAAATCGTAAATTAGTGCTCAAGTGGGGTGGTTTACTTTTGAACCCATAGTGTGGAAGACCACATGGGAGGTTTATTCCCTCAATTTTAGGAATTAGTTTGTCCCGTTTTTTTAGGTTTTATGGAAGGGAATGGCCAATATAAACGTTGTGGGATCACACATTTGTCTTTGTAATGGGTGGATCATTTGCTAGTAGTATTAAAAATACATATTTATTTCGCAGATTGAAAATAATTTTAGAATTGTAAAAAGCCTGGATGGATGGACAATAAAACATGTCAGTTTAATATTCAAGAGTCATTCCGCTTTGAATCACTCACCCCAGAGAACGATGAAAACGATTCAGCACATCAATTGAAGCCCGCAATGTATGGATCGAGAAAAACGATTGCAAAAAGCCAACTCTCTTCTACTAAAGCAGTCACTATTGGGAAGGCAGGGAGGCTCTTCCCATTTAGATTGAGAACAGGATGGCAATAGCGTAATAAATAAGCATCCAACGCACAATCCACCAACAGAGGAGGTGAAAGACGCTGTCCGCTTGTGGTGGACGCCCGTTCGTACTGACGACATGAGCTGCCCCTGTCTCCATCACCACGTACTCTGGAGGTCCACGTCCTTTCAAACCGCGACGATGATTAACGACGAACCCAAGCAACCAGGCAGGCACACGACGCCGAGAGAGGAAGCACGCTTCGTTGACCACGCGGCGTCAAGAACCCTGCTCGCAAGCAAAAAGAAACCCATCACCAACAGCTTTACCTTTTCGGTTTTGAACTGCTGCACAGTCACGTTGTCCGCGTTCAGGGCCATGACAACGACGACGACGTACCGAAAAGAATTAGCCCCACTTGAAAAAAGGGTGGAGCTCCGGAGCTCTCATGACATAACTTAATTACAACCTCCGATTTGCGACATCTGCAAACGATGAAGAGACCGAGAGAAGAACAATGCAGAATGATTGGGATCGTGTGCTTGGGAGGGGCGGTAGTGCATCATGCACCTTAGCGTTTATCTTTTAGGCTCTGCCAGAGAGTGCAATTTCCGTCCCGAGCCGAGCCTAACCCAGTTTGCTATTGTTTATATTTCGTGATAAATTAGTTTTGCCCCCCATCAAATGCATAATGTTTGTGGCGATTTCGATCTAGGCTCGGCTCAGTGGTGGAAATTTATCATTTCCATCGTGTGGTATTCCCTCCCAACACAACAGGACACTAGGTAGAGCCATCGTATGCAAATCGGGATCTCATCGTCTTGTTCTCATCCCAACTTTATTTTTGTTTCTGCTTTTTAATATCGTCCGCAACGAGGGCAACCTTCAAAACGCTGGAACATGCACATCCATCCTAGTAGGCAGCAAGCATGATGATGATGATGATGAGCAACTTGCATACTGTGTGTAGGTGTCTTCCCCACTCTTTTATATATGCAACACGACGACGCTACCACGGAGCAGCAAATGCAGCGGGTGCAATAAATCTAGTAGGCATGATCTTCCTTGGGCATTCGAAAAACGGTGGAAGTTAGGAGGTTGTTGAGAACGCGAAAGGAGAGGAGGGATCCCGACAGCTCATTTACCTACCCTCTGTCTGTTTCAAGTCCCAGGGGACTTTAATGGTGCAACAAACCGTTTTGCAGCATGTTTGAAGCGAAAAAACAGGCCTCCATTGGAACGAGAACAAATTGCGGTCTCTCGTTCAGTCCAGTGTTATATGGACGACCTAATTTCAGGCCAAACAATTCAGGCCAACTTACCGGCCGTGTCAGACACACGGGGTGATCTAATCGGTTGGGTGGAATATGAACCCAAATGGGCTCGACTTGCAAGGGAGTCAAGAAGGTCGGGGGTTCACCGTCGCCACCGCCAACACGTTCTATCTACATCTCTGTGGCGACTTCTTGCAGTTTTGCAAATATGACTAAACTCCTCACTCCCCAGTCGGCTGCAGCTATTATCATGCAGGGATGGGAGATTGCATTAATATTGATTCCACGCACACATAGACACCCACTGAAATCCTTTGCCAAAAAGACTCCCTGCGCTTCGTATGCCGCCAGACACGTCCCGGCACGTATCTCTCGGCCCGCACGCCTTGATCTTGCGTCCTGCAATCCGGTCACGTACACGACGGTTGTTGGGCCTAGTTCGTGAGATTTTTTGCCGTTGCGGTTTCACTTTATTGCTCGAGCGGACCGGAAAACTGCACAGAACCAGCATGGGAAACGTTCCAATGGATGGATAGATGTGGGATTGCGACGAGCTGTACATGAGACACACACACATACACATACAGACGGTCCCCTAACGAGACACAGGTACCGAGGTATCCTTCTCAGTCCCTCTCTCCTTATTTCCATATCCAACGTTTGTGTGTGTCTGTGTGTGTGTGTGTACGTGTGTAGTGGCAAAAACAAAAAAAAACCCAAACACCCCCGGAAGTCGGCAATAATGCCGTGAAACACACAGCGACCGAAGGAGAAGAGAACCACTTCAAACGGACGTCTATTGCTGCTGGTGGTGCTGGTTTGGGAAATGGAGAAATTAATTCCTCATACAAACTCCGACTTCCCGTCGCCGGAAGCACCAGGCTCTAATAAGGGGATTGTGGGAAGGACGAGCATGAGTCCCGCATGAGTCCCGCATGAGGAATAAATATGCATACATCGTGGGATGGAAGGAGAGAGTAAAAACGGGGAAAAAAAGGATATGGATGGGAACACATCGGGATGGGTGATGGCCTCGTTAGGACATGAAAACAGAAAGAAGGAGAGAGAAAGACAAACCCGGTTTAAGGCGCAAAAAAACGCCAACCATTTTCTAAACCCTACGGAGAAGGATGTCTAACAGCGCAATCCATTAATCAAACATTTCGCTTTAATGTTTACGGTCTGCTCTACTACGAGGTCTGGTGTGTGTTGTGTGCAGGTTCAATTTTTAACCCCCTCTTTCGATTTATTTCCACCTTTCGTGACGTCAGTACATTAACGAAAACGCAGCTCCAAAGCTGCATTCACGCTTGCAAGGATTAAAGCAGCGCACCAAGCGCGCGGGCATTCACTCAACCGTGGAGCTCTCGTGTGGTGTGTGTTTGGAAAAGGGGTGAGAAAAATGTGATGCACCAGGAAACAGGTTCACTAGCGACTCCCCGGTAAAAAAAAATGTGCATCAAACACATTATAGTCCACTGCCGACCATTTCCATCGCATACGCGCGCGCGAGTTTTGGCTTGTCATTTTTCATCAAAACGGTTAAATTTGGTGCATATTTTACACGTGCCATCGCGTGGTTTTTTTGTGGTGTTTATTTTTGGAACTGGTGAGGGGAGACCAAATGTGCAATTCCTCCATCTTCCGGTAGACACAGCACCACCACCACCCATGATGGCCATGTTGATGCGTTTTTATTTTTGTAAATATTGTTTACGCGATGGACGGCGCAAGGCATGGTCGTGTTGTGTGCGAGCGCGCGCGATTCGTGTGTTGCCAACGTGTGTTTCCACTAAAATCCAAGTAGGCAGAGAAAGAGAGCAAAATACACACCTTAGTGCGCCCCTGGACGACTATATTTAGACCTCTGCTCTGGTGTGTGTGTGTCGTTGCCCCGTAGTCCTGTTTGATAAGTTTATTCGCCTTTTTAGAGAGCTTCTTGGCCGACGAGAAGAAGAGCGCTGGACAGGGCAGGAATCGGAGCGCTTTGCTCAGCGAAGCGAAAATATTTCCACTTTTTCCCACAGGCTCTGCTCGGAGTGTTGGGGCTTCATCAGAGGGGGGTTACGCGATCCAGAACGAAGATCTTACATTAATTTTGTAACGAAAAGGCAGATGATACACCCTTGGGAGCGGGACGATGGCGCTTTGCTTCCCACATTCAATTATGATTATGCAGATGCGCGGGACCCAAGGTGGGGGGGAATTGTGTGGTTGAACGAATCGACGACGACAACCGTTCCCACCGATGACCGATGGACGACGCAAACGTTATGCCCTTCACAATGGTTGGTTGTGTTGTTGGTTCACGGTTCAGAGAGTACCGCCACCGCCGCCACATCGTCGTGTCTTGTCCTTTGTGCCGTCAGGAAAAGGCTTAGAAAGACGCTCCAGAAGACGAGATATGTGAGCATAGCACGGGGGAAAGAAGACTCCCTTTTCTTCCATGCTATCATGCCCGAGCGATCGCTTCTAGGTCTACTGATTAATTGCACCACCAACGTCGGAAGGAAAAAGGGCCCGCTCTGTGAAAATTGTGCGGAAAGCCCTTTTGCTTTCCCCCCCTGGCCTTTGTCGGAAGCAAACTGCATACACGATGATATTCAGGCCCTTCAAAATGGCTAAGGGTTGCAGGCTAAGAACAACGCCGAATGGGCGATTTAATGCGAAAAGCTGCAATATCACGGTCCAGAAAGCACAGCCAAGCCAGCAGCATATCATCCAGGGGTAAAGCAGACGACGGTGTATGATTTTATAATTACTTCTCTTAAAACCACTTGCCACGGTCCGGTGGGCCGCTGCCGAGGCCACCAAAGAATCACTCGCGTCTCGGACGTTTAAAAAGCCAACCGCAACACGAAACGACAACTGTTTCCACCTGGAGACGGCAGACAGACGCTGTGTAGGCTATTCTTTTAATTTGTTCGCCCCATCTCTTCTCTGCTGTCCATCCATCCTGGACACATCAAGAAGAGAGCTCAAAAGAAAGAGAGAGAGAGAGTGGCTTTTCCAGGAACTACTGCAGCACCTAAGGTTCACATTTTCCTTGCCACAAAGTCTACTGCGATGCCTTTTTTTGGAGTGAAATAAATAGCAAACGTCCGCGCGCGCGCTAATCAGTCTTTGGGTGGTTACTTCTGCTTGGTTTATCTGCTTTTAGTGCTTATGCGTGGCGTGACGAGAACATGCAAGCGAGAAAAAGGGAGAAAGGGGTTGCACCATTTAAAATACTTATCAACGCTAACTCCAACTGTTAGTATGCTTCTGCTTGCACAAGTCGGCGGCTTGCACTTGCACGGGCAAATGTTATTTTTATTTTCCTCATGTAAATCTTACGTTTTGCTGCAGTGCAAAAAAAAAAAAACATTTACATAAACTATTGCGAGTGCACACCACTCACTCACACACACACACACATATTCCACTATCAATTTTGCGCTTGGGGTAAGATAGTAACGGTCTGGTGAATGTTTGTTTGTTTGTTTGTTACCCCCCAAAGGCAAAAAAAAACGAAGGCAACCGAAGTGGAGAGTGGATAAGTGCACAAGCTGTGTCTAAAGGGTGCTGTGTAGCATGTTATGCAGCGTAAAGTGGTGGTTTCCTTGCAGTTCTGGAAGTAATCGATACTGGAAAGTCTCGAGCACAAATTAGTGCATGATTCCCCAGCTATAGTCCCCAGGGGTTGGCAAACATTTGAAGATAGCATTATAGAATCAAATTATAGGAATTAGAGAGACTGCTGGCCTATTTTCTGAGAGGAACTTTCAGTTTTTTTTTTTGGAATATTATAGAGCAATTATAAATCAAATTGCTTCACAAAATAATTCTGTTGAACTTCTAGCTTAAATCAATGACGAAGTTCTTCAAGTTAATTTATGTTTTAATGTTTTTGAAACCATGTTATGAGTTTCGGATTATTCCAGGCCCTAATTTCAGGCGAATTTGAAGTATTTAGGAGCATTTCTTTCGTATTCATGACATAGATATCTGGTCGTAGACATCCAAATGATAGCTAAAATAACATATTTACAATGTATTTCCGATCATTTTAACTTAAAAAGAAACAGTTTAGCTCTTAACATTTAATTCTTTGTACCTTCTTGGAAATCAAAATGAAAAGACTGTATTTTCCATATTTTCTGTTTCTAGACAGTAAATAAGTACCGGAACTTTGCTAATTCAATCCAATTTTTTGAAAGAGTCATTAGCAACGAATATCTCCCCATTTTGAAGTTAAAATCTGAAGGAACTTTCAGTTTTTTTTTGGAAAATTATAGAGCATTTATAAAGCAAATTGCTTCACAACGGAATTCTGTTGAACTTCTAGTTTAAATCAATGACGAAATTCTTTAGTTTGATTTAGGTTTTAAAGTGTTTGAAACCATGTTATGAGTTTCGGACTAAACCAGGCCCTAATTTCAGGCGAAGTTGAAGCATTTACGAGCATTCCTTTCGTATTATTGACATAGATATCTGATCGTGGACATCTAAATGATAGCTAAAAGAACATATTTACAATGTATTTCCGATAATTTTAACTTAAAAAAAACATTTTAGCTCTTAATATTTAATCCCTTGTACCTTCTTGGAAATCAGAATAGAAGAACTGCAGTATGTTCAGTATTTTCTGTTTTTAGACAGTAAATAACTACCAGAACTTTGCTAATTCAACCCAATTTCCCCCCAATTTGAAGTTTAAATCTGAAGAGCGTAGACTTTACCAACCCCTGATCGAGTTGAATCTGGGACTGCTTTACAACGCCAACCATTTCATTTCCAGTTGATATTCAAGTCTTAGCTAACAATAAACAAAAGAACGTTACTATTCATGATTTGACAACTCCACACTAGCACACCGTTTTGGTTCTAGCTAGATTAGCGCTTACCAAAACACGCCGGTAAGCCACCATCGATCATAATAATCAGCAAATGGCGTGCCGTGTCGGGATTTAGTTTTGCTTTATTGACCACCGCGGTACGACGATTTTGACAACCCACCCCACAAAAAAACAGGAGCGAAAAATGAACTACCGTCGGGTTGTGTTTGTTTTACTCCTATGTTGAGTCCTTCGCTTCTCCACTTTGTTGCTCCAGAAAGGACCTACACCCCCTCGGGGTGTCCCACTTTCCAACCTGCGGTTCTGGTTTTGCGTCTTGTGTATTTTATGTCAACCCGGGATTGCTCCGACCGGCAGTCGTATTTTGTGTTAATGGATTTATTATTACCACCACGCTCCTGGAAAATGGCGGCGACGGCAGTGGGTCGCTGGACATAATGTCGCCACTGAAGAAACCCCCCTCCCTCCCTTCGCTCGGAAACGTATTACACGTAGCGCTTGCGGATCTGAATAATTCATTCCCCTTCCACTGCATACCTACACGGAAGAACGGGGTCCGACGGGGTCACACTCTGTGGACATTGTTTCGAGGACACACAATGACGCTGCTGCTGCTGATCGATGAACCGCGCCTGGGAGTTGTTACCTACGGCGGTAGTTATCGGACATTACGCAGCTGATTAACGGCCTATAGGGTCTCTCGTGGTAAGGATCCGTGCTGCACAAGAGTTCAAGAGTTCGCTAATGATGACGGCGTGCCGTTTTGCTATGCTACTATGTACGATAATTTACCTTATCGTTGCTGGATCAATGCTCTCCCCTTCCCAGGGCCTACTGCCTTTGCAGCTTTTGGTATTCTTGTTGTTGCCAAAAATCCTTGAACCGCGCACGGACGCGGTCACACACGTGAGTGTTGCTTCCCCCCACTGGCTTCATCATCCACTGCCTACTGCGGCTTCCGTTTCTGTTGCTCGTAAATTCAAATCAAAGCAGGCGGAGGAGCTCAGGGAAGCGCACATTCTCTTCAAGGTTCTCTGGACGTCAAAACGCCAACTTCCCAGTCCCCAGTGAGAAGCCCACCAAAATTCACCACCAGTGATTAGTCATAGTTGGGCGAAATTCTACCATCCCCCCTCCCTCCCTTGGTGCACTAGTTACGTAAGTCTAATTTCCCCCATCTCAACCTCTTCTAGCGCACGTTATGTGTGTGTTGGTATTTGGACGTGACTTTTGAAGGATTATGCGCTTTATACAAGCATCGTTAGCCCGAGCCAAAGCCGTGACATCTTGCCTTTTTAGGTCGTGACATCTCCGTGGAGTGTGGGGTGGTTGTGTGTGTATCACATTACGCTCTCGTGTATTACGCGGCACAGTGCATACACTCATGCACCTCATTAAGTGGTTCCTGGTAGTAGAGTCAGCTTGCTGTGGTGGCGCATCGGGAAATCTAAGGCCGCATCTTTGCATCTGACCGGCCATAGAGAATGTGATTCCCTCGGGGTAAAATAGATGGGTTAGGATGGCGGTTCGCTGTCCATAAATTTGTCACCACCATTCAGACCCTATAGTTCGTGGCTCCCGGACCCCCCATCCGACAAACACGATGAGTGGCCTGCTTATAAGCGCTTCCTGTTTCATTTTCTCGTTACGACCGAGATGAGAGCATTCACGGCAAGACGACCCGGCGACACGGACATTATGATCGCATCTTTGTGCCTGGTTTTTGTTGCAAATATTCTCCAGTGTCCGTGTCCAACGACGCTCGGTGCTGGATTTAATAATACGTTTCAGTTAGCACCTTCCGGTCGTGTCGTCTTCTTGGGGATGATCATTATAAGGTTGTAGAAAGAATTCAACACCTTCTTCCCTCTTTTGGAGGTCTTTTTGTGTGTCATTTGTACCTAAAATTAAGAAAACACATCTGGAAACCAAAATAACAGTGATCTGAGTGTCGAAATGCTTTCAAGATTCACTCATCAAACAGTAGGCCATGTCTTTAACCTCCCTTTCTTGGCTGTCTTCTTCTACCTCTTAATCTTGGAGATTGTTTGCGAAACCTATTAGCAACGGGGTTTGAATAATCGAGCAGCAGGCGACGTCACACCGTTGTCCTCATGCCGCAACTAATTCGAAAGCGACAAGCCCCGACAAGTCCGCGTTGCGATTGTTTTTGCGTAGGATGTTCGCGCGCGTCCACGGCTCGATGGGAAGTCTTTAAGTGGACGAGAATTGACTACTTCACTGTACTCATCTCTCTCTGCCCCAACTCAGCATTGGATTTGATTGACAGTCACAGCGTCGGTCTGGTGACGCTCTGGCTGGCGTAAGATCATTTGCAACGGATTTGGTTGCGCGTCTAACCTAGTGGGGCCAAAAAGGGGGTTAGTACTGCGAATCGATAAACGTAATTGGGGTTTAATATTGAAACGGAGTGGCCTTCTCTCTCTCTCTCTCACTCCCACTCTCTCTTTTGTCCAGTTAATTATCACCACCTGTTTTGCGCGAATCGAATGCACCAACTGTCGCACAGAAGCACACACCCACATTTGACCTTAAAATGACCTTAAAACCGGTCTAAATCGTGTCTTGCAAAAAAGGACAAGTGCTTAGCTTATTTCTTACTCTCACGACTCTTCAAGCTCCAATGGACAACCGTTTAATCGTGCTATTTTTTTTCTCCACTTTACAGAACACACGCAGTGCCGAGGAGCGAATCGCGAACCCGCACAGCACCAATGAGTCGACCAACAACCTTAGCGTACAAATTCCCCAGTCGATGGGCGGTGGCGGCGGCAACACGCGATCACTGCTGCGCCACTCGAACAGCATGTCGTCGAATCCGCACTCGAACTCGAACTCGACCCCAGCCTCGCCGCACCTGCTGTCCAACAGCTCGAGCGTCCACCTGCACCACGCCGGTGCTGGTGGGGGCGGTCTGCACCATCACCAGCAGCAGCACCCCCAGTACCAGTCGCAATCGTCCGTCAGCTCGCAGTCCTCCTCGATCATCTCGACCGTTCCGCCGGTGCAGCGGCTGCTCGAGGACGCGCTCAGCAAACCGGGACCGCATCCGATGATCATCGTACCGAACAGCGGTGGCTACTGGGTGGACGGCACGGACCATGACGCATCGTACGAGGTGCCGTCCCACACGACGTGGCGCGTCGGTAAGATCGAGTCGGACGATACGGCCAAGTGCTACCGGCGGTTCTTTATCGCGCGCGAACACTCCAACCTGGTCGGGCACGACGACCAGCTTGGTCCGGTGCTGCTCTCGATCAAGTCGGAAAACGTGGCCAACCAGGAGCACATCCGGATACTGTTGCGACTGCGCACCGGCACGATGCACGAGCTGATACCGGCCTCCTGTCTCGGTAGCAGCCCGTCCCCCATCAAGATGGCCCGGCTGCTGAACGAGCAGATCAACGTGGACAGCTTCATGCCGGTGCTGTGCCCGAAAGCGTCCGCGCTGATCGCGAGCTACGACGAGCACGTGTTGGTGACGAACTTTAAGTTCGGCGTGCTGTACCAGCGCTTCGGCCAGACGGCGGAGGAGGAGCTGTTCTGCAACAGCGAGACGACGCCCGCGTTCGACGAGTTCCTGGACGTGCTGGGGCAGCGCATACGGCTGCGCGACCACAAGGGCTACCGGGGCGGGCTGGACATCCAGAACGGGCACACGGGCGATACAGCCGTGTACGATGTGTTTAAGGAGCGCGAAATCATGTTCCACGTGTCGACGCTGCTCCCGTACACCGAGGCCGATCCGCAGCAGCTGCAGCGCAAGCGGCACATTGGCAACGACATCGTGGCGATCGTGTTCCAGGAGGAAAACACGCCCTTCTCGCCGGCCATGATTGCGAGCCACTTTCTGCACGCGTTCATCGTGGTGCAGCCGATCGAGCCGAACACGCCGAACTGCCGGTACAAGATCTCGGTGACGGCGCGCGACGATGTGCCGTTCTTTGGGCCGACCCTGCCGCAACCGTCCGTGTTTAAGCGCGGCCCCGAGCTGAAGGAATTCCTGCTGACGAAGCTGATCAATGCGGAAAATGCGTGCTACAAGGCGGACAAGTTTGCGCAGCTGGAGCTGCGCACGCGCTCCTCGCTGCTGCAGAATCTCGTCGACGAGCTGAAGGAGAAGACGCGCGATTTTCTCGGCATGGATGTGGGGGGTGGGGCGGCCGGGGTGCCTACCTCGCCGACGCCCGAGACGCCCAAGTCGGAGGGGGGTTTTACCGGGTCGCGGTTTATCGACACGGTGAAGAAGGCGCTGAACGCACGGTTACGGTCACAGAATTCGGACCCAACGAACAATGGCAGCGGTGGGGCAGGGAGTGTGGATACGGCGACGGGTGGTGGTGGGGCCAAGCATCACAACTCGATGAAGAAGTCCAAGGATGGGACGAGCCTGGTGTCGGACATGCCGTGTGGACCAGGCGGAGCTGTTAATGTAAGTATTGTGCGGGGAAGTGGATGTAGACGACGAACCCCCATCACGGTGTTACTGAAATTTCGATTTCCATCTCTCTTAGATTGGACGATCGCTGTCGAAGAGCAGTACGACTGGGTCGCGCAAATCACCGAACGATTCGGTTGCCTCCTCGCCGGACATTACGTCCCGCTGTTCGCTTAATCCAACTCTCACCAACAACAACAACAATAGTAATGCACCCAACAACAACAACACGATCGGAAAGAATCACCCGAATGGCAGCGCGAATGGTAATGGAGCCGGTGGCAATGCTGCGGCCGGTGGCGCCAACAACAACAATGGCCCAGTGGCCATGTCCGAAACCAGTGACGATTCAAGCTTGAACAGTGTCGATCTCGATCCGATGGGTAAGTGTGTGTTGTGTGTGTCCTTGTAACCTCTCTCCCAGTAGCAGTTCCACTAACACGTTTACTAACCATTTTCCTACCATTTTCTCCTACTTTGGTTTGGTATTTTGCCTTTTTCGGTTCGATTTATGATTTAAAGTTTTTCTCCCAACGGTAGATGCTGGCGCTACGTACATCGACAGTGACACGGGGCTGGAGTCGATGTCGTCGGCGGACGCAACGACCAAGGCTTGCTCGCTCTGCCTGGACGGTACGGGCTCGACGAACGGTGGCGGTAGTGTGGTGAGCGTTAGCATCAGCGGCGCGAGCGTTACGATCGATGGGGGCAATGCGCGCGAACTGCGCAACAGTGGCGGTAGTGCGAGCTCGGGCACGGGATCCACTGCTAGTGCAGGGCAGATGGGGTGCGGTAGTGTGGTGGGCCAGGGGGCCGCATCGGTGACGCAGGAAACGCTGCAGCAGGTCGAAGGGATGCGGCAGGAGATAACGCGCCTGAAATGTGATAAACTGGATCTCCTTCGGCAGAATGTGGTAAGTAGGGATTGGGTGGAGCAAACCGGACTTAGACATGGACAGTCCTTTTAACGTGTGTCCCCTCCCTCCTCCTTTTTTTTAGACCTGCCAACGTGACATCAAGCGTCTACGTGAACGTGAACTATCGCTACAGGGTGACCTGGCCGCCGCCGGCAAAGAGATCCTTCGGTTGCGCGACCTGCTCAAGGAGTGCCTACCGACTGCCGTGGCCGATCCGATCTAAAGGCTCCACATAACAGAAAACAGACACACATACACACATCGACATGCCACAGGAAGCAGGATCTTCTACTGGACGAGTTGTTTGTTTTTGTATCGCCTTTGCTTTTGTGTACAGTACACCACTTCCCTTCTGTTTTCTGTTCGTTATTTTTCCCTTTGTGTTAAAAACAAAAAAAAACTACCCTAAAGTATCCTTTGTGTACAGGTACAGGGTGATCGCGACTACACGTTGACCCGTGTATAGAAAGTGTGTGTGTGTGCGCGTGAAAACTGAAAGTTTAAGAAGGAATTGAATGTTGGCGGAGGAGTTCGAAAAATCCCAAAATACAAGCATGTAAGCGAGCAGTTCCCTGGTAACTTTCGTTGCAAACATCACTCTATTTATTTCAGTTTACTTCGCTTTAGCATGGAACGACAGTAGCGATGTCTAGCAAGTCGTTAGTTTTGTTATCCCCCCCCCCCCCCCACCCCATCCCCAAAAGGGAAGGAGCAAAGAAACCAATGAATGGTTAGTAGTGGAAGGAAGATGAATGAAAAGTATTTACTATGTTAGAATTAGATCGAAAGGGCAGCAGCAGTATGGATAGAAGTTTGATAGAGAGATCTGTTTTTCTCACTCACACCTTTACGGTGTAGAGGATGGTCTTGTACTAAGACTGTATCTTGTATATATGTGTAATGCACTATCGATACGCCTAAAGCATTCTGTCCTTGAACGTACGAAGTGAACTCACACTCTCCCAAGCACATAATGTTTTAGTGTGTGTGTTCCGCTTTCTCCTACTTAGAAGCAAAAAGAAAAAAAAACGGTCTACAAGACATTTAAACTGCGTGTGGTGTAAGTGTCAATTACCATTTAGAGAGTAACGCAGCGAAGCAGCAGCATTGAAATGAGGGAACAGTTTTCCCCTTTTTAGAAGGAGAAGGAGAAGCGGAGGGCTGGAGAAGGGTAGTTTGAGAGCTGCTAAAGAGAAACCAAATAATCAAAGAAGAAGATAATATATATATAAAAACAAAACAAAACCTTGTGTAGTGGTGTAGTGTTGTGTAGTGTATAGCGTGTTTTAGGATTATGTGCGGTGGGGCACACAAAGGACAAAACCAGAACTCTATGTGTGTGTGTGTGTGTGAGTGCAGGGGATCACAGACAAAACACTAACGTTTCTATGTGCAATAATGCAACCTTAATGGCATATAAAAAAACACACACAGAGAGAAAGTCTGTTCGCTGCTCTCGAGTGACACAGAAAGAGCTCAGTACAACAGTATCAACAAACTGTTATACTGAGCGGTTCAGTAGTGTAGTACTAGTGAAGTAGTGATAGCATATGCGTGTATGTATGTGTAGACTAGAGGCCAGCACCACCATCACCCACACCTCTCTCTCCCCCGGGGTTGAAAAGCAGAAAATGGTGGTGAAAAGCAGCAGGTTCTCCTAAAAACGGGTTCTCGATGGGTTTTAAGCTGCGCACCGCAGGCGCAAGAAGGGGCGCAGTGCATAATACGCCTAGACTGATGTAGGATGATCGATAGCAAGCGGTATGGCGAGTGCTTTCCCAGTTTCAACTACTACTTCAAACAAGGCTACTTAAACGCCGGAGGCGGTTTTGGGGGGATTTGAATTTTGTGCCCTTACAAAGCACTCCGCCCGCCCGCCAGCCACCAACACACACACACACACACACGCAACGTGTCTTTGGATCCCATTTTGTCTTTTTGATTAAGTTTAGAGTATAGTAAAGCGATGATACACTACAAGAGAGTATAATAAGAAAAGCTACGTTTAGGTAAGCTTTTTACCGTATGGGATAAGAGATTTTTCGACTTTTACAAACTTTATGCCTCCCTTCTTCATGTGTGTCTGTGCTCGTCCTTAAGAGCGAACACAATTACACAATTCTAGTATTTTTTCCATATGGTATGGTGTAGATAAAACTGATGGAAGAAGGAGAGAGAGAGAGTACGAGGATAAAAAGCAGCAAACAAATCAAACCTCAACTGCCTTTTCTGAAAAAAAAAACGTATTTATCCACAATCCCATTTTTTGCCGCACAGTGCGTTTGTGCGTATTGTGAGTATTGGGATGGACTGTGTTTCTACGTCCTCTACGTATTTTCCTTTTTCTTCTCCCCCCCCTCCCCCACCACACTGTTCGTGTTTTTGTGCAATGAGTGCAATGAGAAAGGAAAGGAACTGTGTAAGAACCCATCTAGGGTGAAGTAGTAGAAGATACAGTGTGCAGAATATAGTAGAGATAAGGGTTTAGCTTTTAATTGTTTTATCACTACCACCACTGTACACATTAATCCCCCCGCGCCCCCCTCCCGAAACTATCTTTTCCCTTTTTTTTCAAAATGCATCCACCTTCCCCCAGAAAATAGACGGGAGGGACCCCCCCCCCCCCCTCATCCGAGTATAATGTTAAATCGATACCAAAGTTAACAACATTCCCAAAAGATACCAAGCATAACGAAAAACAAACAAGCAAGCAAGCTCCCTTACTCTATCTCTTGTGACTATCTCAAATGGCGGAACTGTTGTAAAAAAACCCTTTTCTTCCGTTTACGCGCAGCAGCATCAAAGTCTCTCTTTCTCTCATCTCTTACTTGCGCACGACACTCTTTTGCGCAACGCCTTCGAAGCCGCCTGCTCGGCTCGGCTGCCTATGAATGTTCATTGTAAGTGTTGTGTGTCATTCGGTGTCATTGTGCACGTGTTTTGCTCGCTTTAGTGGAATAGCCAAATAGCCGGAGTTGTGTCAAAGCTCGCCCCCGAACCTAACCTATCACCTATTATCCTTTATACATCAGAGCAAAAAGTACCTACCTGCATTGTAAACAGTATTTGTCGCTTTCTGTTGACGCTTGTTGTTGATGATGATGGATGAAGGAAGGCAGCAGCAGAAGGCCCTCATCACGCTCTTCACCACGTGTTGGGCGGCGGGGCGCTTATTCTCAGTGTTTTAGGAAATTGTGGAAATGGTAATAGTGGTATCCAAAACCCAATCCAATCCCAAAAAAGTATTTTAGCAAACCAACACAGATCGCAGATTTAGTAAATGGGATTATAATTGCACGTTGTAGAGCAGCAAGAAAAAATAACCAAAAAAAAGAATACACACACACACACTCTCTGTAAGGCTCTATTAAAGGCTTTAAAGGCTTTTCAATCGATGTGTAAATGTGGAAACAAAACAATCCTCTGCAAGATGAAAATAATATCCCAAAATACAGAAATATTACACTCAAACCGAGCAGTAGAGAAGGTGAATTGGTGCAGGATGTAAAGGAGATGGATGGCACACACACACACACAAGGCTAGAGTGAAGGATGAATGCGTTTGCATTATAGAGACATTAATTGAGAGAGCTGCCGAAGATACGTGTTTATGGTAAAGATTTGTTTTTGAATGAATTATAACAGTTATACCCAAGAGAAAAAGAAGGATTAAAAACATCCCCTTTAACAAAAGAAAAGTACCAAGAGAGAAAGAGGAAAAGAGAGCTAAATGAAAATAGAACCTTGTTAGAGCGAGAGAAAGAGATGCTATCTTATTATTATTAAAAAAAAGACCTTTTTAAGAGGGCGCAAAGCAAGAACGTATATACCGATATGAATGGGTGGGAAAAATGCGAAAAAATTAAGGCAGAGATAGGGAAAGAAAATACACAAATACACACACTACTTCTAAACAAAACAAAACTACAACTTAAACTTACGAACATTAGTAGAGTATATATTTTAAATATATCTTTCAAAAACAATTTCTGTGCTGTTCGCATTTTTCTTTTTCTCCATTTTCAACAGTCATCGGAAGCGAGTACTGTTACAGCTTCCGGGTGATTCGAACAATCTCGCGCTTCACACCGGAACAACACTTCCACACGACCTCGTGCCGGAAGCGACCGTCCGCGTCGATCGCTTGCTCAAACAGACGGACACCGCCGCCGACACCGAAATAGTACGTCTTTGCTGCTAAATATCTGAGTAGTGAGGGAACCTGAATGAAGGAAAATGTCTTAGAACACTGAAAGAAATGAAAGAAAATCGTCGTGCAAAAACGTGGAACTTTTGAGAAAAGGATACACAACGCCACTAGGCTCCAGCTTCCGATCGAACAGTTGCAGCAGTTTGGCGTAGTTCTGGGTGGAGTAGATCGTCTCCGAGGTAAGTATCAGATCGTACGTTTCGTCGTACTTTTCCGTAAAGCTGCCCCAATCGCCGGAAAAGAATTTCACTTCCACGGGTGTACTCTTCTGCTCCTTCGACTCGTCGCTTTCCGTTGACGAGCGACAGTTAAGGTCGTAGTTGACCATCGTTAGCTTCGTCAGTACATCCTTGTTCTAAAACCAAAGACACGAATTAAAAATGTGTCTTTCAAAAGACTTCTTTCGATGACGTACATAATCCTGAAAGTGTACACAGCTGGCGTCCAGCAGCAGTGCCTCAATACCGAGCAGGCCTGCACCACAGCCAAGATCCAGCACCTTCTTCCCGCCAAACTCGGCCCGCCTTTCCTCGCATGCGGATAAAAACTCTCCCAAATCGTACGTACATTCCCACACCTTCAGCCCACCCTCGTACCGGTTCGGTATCAGGTCCGAGTGGTCCGTTTCGGCCGTCACGATATCGTCCGTGAAGGTTTCATCCAGCAGGGCAAGATGGTTAAGGTAATCGATCGCTAGCTCCGCTCCCGGTGTAAAGGTACTCGTTACATCTGGATTGACGGCAGTTTTGTTGGATTGTGAGGACTCAAAATCAAGCTCCTCGCAAGGGTACACATCACTGTCTCCCTTCACAGTTGATTTGCTCTCCTCTGTGCTGGATTCTGCTTTCGCTTCCTCATCTAAAACGATGGAAAGAAGGACGTAAAAACACTTGAACTATTATTGGATTATTTATATTGCCTCACCCTTCGATGTGGTTGATGGCGATTCGTCTTCCGGCTCTACTTGGAAAGAAAATTTAAACATTTCGGAGCAACACTTGCGACGCACGTGCAAAGCAACAGCGGTGATTTGAGAGCGGCACACTGTTTGTAAACATTGCGAGAGCGAGAGGGGTTGAAAGTCGACCGGGATGACAGTTGCTCAAGCCGGATTGAAATGTATGACACCTACAAACAAGGCTCGTACAGGTTTGTTTGAAAGAGACCGTTAATGCTTTTGTGATGATAATCTAAATACAGTCATTATCCGATATACGCTATCGTACGGGACCGAGCGCAATAGCGTATCTCGAGTTTTCGCGTATAGCGGATTCCTATGGAAAAATAGTTTACACTACCGGTTCGAGGGTTGAAAAATATCGCCACAGAGTTTTGCATTAAAGTTTTGTTGTTATAAAATAGGTATCTTTTGCACAAATTTAATGCAAAATGCATTAAGAATATTAAGGAAATTCAAAAGGAGCATAAAATATTTCAAAAAATTTAAATATTTGCAAAAAACACATGGAGCTGTCAAATTTAGAGGAATCGCGTACTGCGAATTCGCGTATATCGAGTATCGCGTACTGCGGATAATTGCTGTAAAATTTTTCATGAGTTATACAATCCTACGGAATATTTAAAAAAAAACTTATTTAAATATCTCTAATCAAAATTTGTAATCAATAAGGGAGTAAATAATGAAACCAAAAATTCAAACCATCTTCCGTCTAACATCCCATTGCATACCTTAAGGCGTTCAGAGCGCATAGAACCCCCAAACAACCATTTTGCACAGAATCACACCAATAACACGGGGCGTTAGAAAAGAAAAAAAAGTGATTCCCCATTATCTTATCACCTTTCTCATGGACAACGTGTTTCAAAAATTTATTCATTTTATTAGGCAACCAGCACACAGCAAGAGGTAGCGCAGCCGTGCAGAGTCGAAACCCGTCCGCCAAACCGCCTAAATGCACGCCACCCAACACAGTAACCACCCGGTTCAACCCAAAAATCAACAGACGGTCCAGCCCTCCACCACACCGAAAAACAAAGCGCACACGCGGTACATTATTTAATTAATTGCGTTGCTCGTTGTTTGGGGACAAATCGGGTTGGCAATGGCTGTGCTGTCCTGTGACCGGACGTCAGCAACCGATCCGGCAGGCACAAAATTTGGTCAACTACTAGGCAGACAGGATTGGCGGCAAGCCGTCCAGGTCGTTTCCGGTTTTTTTTCTCTCTCTTGTTCAAACACAAGCCGTCACCATTGTGCGCAGTCGCGTCCGAGCGAAACGCCGTGCCGCTGTGTGTTTTTTCCCGGTCGGTCGTGGCTCCGATTCATAACAAACGCCCGAAGGTAGGCTACACCGTGTGTCGCACGGTGTTTCGCCTGGTCGGTCTTTAGTTCGGAACGAGCGAGCGCGTAACGTGGTCATCGCGCGTCCAGCACGGGGACCAATTCGTGCGGGAGTTTTTCTCCGTCCGTTTCCCAGCCACGGCGCTGTTTGTGTGTGTGTGCGTGTGTTTGTGCAGTGCTTGGGAGGTGGTTAGCCAAGAACGAAAAAACGATTTCTCTCCCCCCACCACCGACCGGGGAGGTAAAGAACTAATTCCGCTAACCGGAACTGGTACACGGGCCACGGGATTGCTACTGATACTGGTCGACTGATACTTGCCCCCCCTGAGAGGAAGGGCAAACAATGCAAAGTCATAGCTCGGGGCTGCTGGCCTACCGTTTCACGGACTATTGATTGGTTCAGCGCCTTTCAGCGTGTCCCCGATATGTCCTCAAGAAGTGTTTGATCGCTTTTTCCACTTCGGAGCGGGAGACACGTCGAACGTGTTCGAACGACAATTAGGCCACCCGGACACACCCGGAGGGGGAGGGGTGGGCCAGTGAGGAACAAAACCAACGACAACAAAACCCCATCAATCGGGCGTGATTGGTACGTGATTTTTACCGTACGTCGTCCTGAACCCGAGCATCGTCAGGCTGTCGTCATCGCAGTGTGTGAGGTTGTGTGTCGCTCTCTTTCTCGTTACCGTAAACCGGTCATTTCACAGTGGAAGTGTAATTTTTCCATGCCTTCGTTGGGCGCAGCAGGAAACAATCGACCGTATCGGGGCTTGTGTGTTTCTGTGTGGCGATGGCTTCGATTCGATATCGTTCCATTTACACTAGAGATTAATGGCGGTGGCGGTGACGGTGTATGTGTGTTTGATAAGCCAATAGGCAAAGTCGATCAATAGTGTGCGGCGTCAATTGATTGGATCGTGAGTGAGTGAGCCCTTTTTTTGGCGTATCTTCTTCTATTGTTTACAACTCCAAAGCCGTTCGCCGTTCTTTCCACTGCAATCTTTCCAACCCCACTAGACGACGCAATTAAGCAAGTAAGTAACAATCGGAAAGAGGAAACAACTTCCCCCTTCAAACTAGTACGAATTGGAAGCAGAATTAGCTAAGCTCTCTCTATGCCCGAGGGCACGGAAAACTACTCGTATAATCTTTATCGATCGATTTTCGGCGTATGTGACCAAGACCCCTGGAGGAGGGTGGTAGGGCGAACAATGGAGGGCAGGATGGCAATGTTGTTGCTTTTTTGTTCCCTGTTTTGTGTGTGTCTGCGCGCGAGTGTTGCGATAGTTGCTTTTTGGGTTCAAAAAGCTTTCCTGCAAGGCGGTGGGGGGAATGTTACGTGATGTCGGGGACGCAGTAGGAAGCATTATCTGTTGGCCTTTTTTCTACGTGAGTTTATGTTGAAATATGTTTATTATTTCAATTTTGTTGCAGCATTTGTTTTGGAACGTTTTTTAAACGTTTTTGCAACAGCACACTAAAGAACGCCTAAAAGTATACTACACTGATTCCATGCAAAGTGCTGCCTTTGTGTTTTCATAAATATGTTGCATACCCACAGGCGCTTTGTACGCTCAGCGCAACCGAGACGAGAGCTTTGAATTGAAGATCGAGTCTTCGTATAAAAATGTATAATCATTAATTCTCGGAATGAAATGCTTTCATAAGAAAGGAACAGCTACAAATTGCCACCAAGAGCGCACTTGAAAGCAGTTTCATCATGCAGATCGCATGACTTACGGCGTTTTGTCAATAGGATTTTTCCCTTAATACTCTGAGAATTGTGTTTTTGTATTCGGAGATGATATTAATGTTACTTACAATACCTAAAATATCATCATTTAAACGCTTTTGCGGTTTGTAACATTTGCTATCAGTACGTAATTTAATTTGTTTTAAATAATAATTATGCATGAAAAAATGATAAATGAAGGTTATATTGCATACCTTCAGGCTCTCGAAAAGACCAAAAAAAAAGATTATGATTTACCTTTGCCGTCCTGTTCTATGTTTGTAAATAGCTAAATACGCATTTCGATTGATTTATTCAGATCCCCTAAGGCCCTACTACTAAAAAAGAATTCCGGCTCATAAATCACAAATCAAAACGCCTAAAGGTATGCACCACTGAGCTTCAAACATGCTTTTTATGGCTTTAACATCTTGGTCAGCTCGTGTCTAACATTGTGCCACACCGCACCCAACTGTACCGTTCCGAGGGTGGGACAATCAAAAACAAAAATGGCAAAGCAAAATTCGTGACAAACCGGTATGAAATATCCCCCGCCAGTGGGACGAACATTGTGTACTAAAGAATCCAGATAAAAAGGTTTTTTTTTCTCTCTGTAGCTGTATTCTAACACAAAGGACGTTACTGTTTCTTTCCCCGGCCCGGGAAGCAACAAATAAGAAATCAATCGTCACGTGCAAAAGCGACTTGTTACGGATCTCGACCTCAACCAGCTCCACCAAAACTCCAACACAAAGCAGGATCATTTGTCTTCGTTTCGTCCTGCTACCATGCTGCCCGTGCGGTTGTCGCTACATTACAGAGTACATTACATTGCCTGTCAGTGGCTGCCATCAAGGCACGCGGTGGCCAAACTGTTGCCGAATTGTGCAGCCCAACCTGTGGTGTACGGCAACACACCTTTCACTTGTTGTTTGGAAATCGATCTCACCGGCACAGAACTGGCAGTCGCACAGGCCTGTCAGCACAGAAACCTTAGCTAATTATGTTGTCAATGTAGCTGACGAGCCTGACGATCGGTAAAAATCGAGAGTCGAGTGCTTTACCGAAAGTAAAGCTCGGGCGGTTCCGTGTCTGTGCGGAATGTACGCTTTGCTCAAACACGGTCTAAATAGCCGCCGGACCCCGGTGTGATGAATGTTTTCGGAAACGAGTTTTCTTTTCACCGAAGGACAAAGTATTTTCGCATGCGACCTGCGGGTCTGGATTTCGTGCCCGAGCTCATTAGCTACGAGTGGAACGGACAGACCCTTTTCGGGTGGAACCGGGCAGCGGGGCAAGAATTACGAGGCCCTAATGTTGCTCGATTCTTATGTTTTTTTGCGTGAAATAAAAACAACCTGTGCTATAGCCAGGATTTGTTTTTTACCGCTCTGAAGGGGCACAGTAGTCGATCGATTTTGCTTCTCATTATTCGAAGGCGAGTTTGCTATTTTAGAAGGGCGAGGGAAACGAGACCTTTGCCAATTGAATTTATATTCGAGCGTGTGTTGCTATAAATGTTGGCGTGTCTAGCTCGAGCGAAATGCTTCACCGTTGAGCAAGTTGTTGGGATTTGCTTTCCTTCCATTGCAGTAACGGCTACATTAATAACATTTGCTTAAAGTTAAAAGGATTCCTAGAACGCATCGTATCTAACGTACGATCGAAATCGGAAGGTTTAATCCACGCCGTATGTTATGGAATCCTCAAGCCGGACCAAGTCAAGCTGTGCCAACGAGTTAGTGTTGCTCCGTTGCAATACTTAAGCCAATAATACCATCACTGCCTGGGCACTATTTTGCTGCCATCTCGCTCTCTAGCTTATCGTTAATACCATCACAAACGACACTTCAGAAAGGATGACCGTCTAGTAGCATTTTCTCTACGAAAATTTGCTTCAAAGTTATAATGATACTAAAATTCAGAGTGTTTAGAGCCAGGAGAAAAGATGTTAAATAATTGTTCCAAATTCTGAACCTTTGCGTAGCTTGTTATGACACCCATTTAGTCATACTTTCCTCTCCCACTAAGTTACTCAACTCAGTGGAATTAGTTCGTTGTATGCTTCACACAAGGGTCCATAGATACCAAACATGGTATCTGTGCTAATAATTGCTCTTAACAAGCTGTTAAGAATGTAACATATGGCCAATCTGTGGTACGGAAAACACAACGTTGATGCTTTTGCTGTGCGAGTTGCATACATTTAGGCGAAACAAGTGTTTTAAGTGGGGCTTGTTTGTTAGAGCTATAGCGGACAAAGGAGCAGTTTGTATGTTGCTGTCCCTTAGCTATGCTTAATTTAATGTTGAAGGTCCAGAGGATTGGTCCAGAGTAGTGATGGGTAAATTCAACAAAAATCCGGAATCGCTTCCGGATGACTCCGCCAAAATTGGAAGCGATTCCAGAAGGTAGGTGCGAAACTCCGACCTCGGAGCCGTCCGGAGCCGTTCGGAGCCGTCCGGAGCCGCTAGTCGGCAGCCGGAGCCGGTCGGAGCCGTCGGAGCCGTCCGGAGCCGTCGGAGCCGTCCGGAGCCGTCCTGAGCCGTCCGGAGCCGTCCGGAGCCGTCCGGAGCCGTCCGGAGCCGTCCGGAGCCGTCCGGAGCCGTCCGGAGCCGCTAGTCGGCAGCCGGAGCCGTCCGGAGCCAGCCGGAGCCGTCCGGAACCGGCGGAGCCGTCGGAGCCGTTGGAGCCGTTGGAGCCGTCCGGAGCCGTCGGAGCCGTCGGAGTAGTTGTAATAGTCGGAAGCATTCTGAAGCGCATTAATTTCATAATATTAGTGATAATTTTATTGTAAAAAACAGCTAACGAGTAAAAAAAGAGTCTTCTTCATTTATTGATATGAAGTTTTATTGTGTGTTTTTTTTTTTTAAATAAAGCCAAAAATAATTGTTTGCTCCGTATATATCTTCTTCTTCTTTGGCTCAACAACTCATGTCGGTCAAGGCCTGCCTGTACCCACTTGTGGGCTTGGCTTTCAGTGACTAATTGATTCCCCCCCATAACAGGATAGTCAGTCCCACGTATGGCGGCGCGGTCTATTTGGGAATTGAACCCATGACGGGCATGTTGTTAAGTCGTACGAGTTGACGACTGTACTACGAGACCGGCTACGTATATATACATAGGAAAAAAAATGAATCAAATTAGGAGGTCAAGGAGCAATAGAACTATGACGGGAGGTGGGTTTGATAAAATACGAACGAGGCAGACGAGTGTAATTATGGCAGTTTTGCACAGTTGTTTACATTGACTAACGTGTATGGTTTAGGCCGCACTTGTTTTTTACCGAATAACATGATGGCACATGGACAAGACAAAGAATATAACTATCAATCATCCGTCCATCTTTTATGAAAATAAAGATCAATAATAGTTTGATTCATAGTTTTTCCCTGTAAATACGGAGCAAACAATTGTTTTTGACTTTATTGTTTAAAAAAATATAAAAAAAAAAATTTCAGAGCAATAAATGAAGAAGACTATTTTTTTACTCGTAAGCTGTTTTTTTTTTTAAATGAAATCATCGCTGATATCGGGAAATTAATGCGCTTCAGAAGACTTTCGACTATTACAACGACTCCGACGGCTCCGGACGGCTCCGACGGCTCCGACGGCTACGACGGCTCCGACGGCTCCGGCTGCCGACTAGCGGCTCCAGACGGCTCCGGACGGCTCCGGACGGCTCCGACGGCTCCGGACGGCTCCGGACGGCTCCGACGGCTCCGGACGGTTCCGACGGCTCCGACGGCTCCAGCTGCCGACTAGCAGCTACGACGGCTCCAGCTGCCGACTAGCGGCTCCGGACGGCTCCGGACGGCTCCGACGGCTCCGGACGGCTCCGACGGCTCCGACGGCTCCGGACGGCTCCGACGGCTCCGACGGCTCCGGCTGCCGACTAGCGGCTCCGGACGGCTCCGACGGCTCCGACGGCTCCGACGGCTCCGGACGGCTCCGACGGCTCCGACGGCTCCGGACGGCTCCGACGGCTCCGACGGCTCCGGCTGCCGACTAGCGGCTCCGGACGGCTCCGGACGGCTCCGGACGGCTCCGACGGCTCCGGACGGCTCCGGACGGCTCCGGACGGCTCCGACGGCTCCGGACGGCTCCGACGGCTCCGGACGGCTCCGACGGCTCCGGGCGGAATCGACGGTTTGAATTTTTCGGAATCGGAGCCGGAGTAGCATTGCTCGGAAGCGATTCCGAGACGTGGGTGCGATTCCGGCTACCCATCACTAGTCCAGAGGTCCAATCTTTCGCTGTTTCAATTTATCCCGACAGAGGGTTGTGTAAATTGTTGTAAAACATTTAATGATAATAAGAGCAGTTGGCAAAGGGATGTCTTTTTTGTAGTTTGCATATTAATTGAAACAATTCACAATAATCATTATTATAACGAGTTTGTAAAGCTAAACGTTACAAAAAAAATTAAAAAAATTAAAAGAAAATTACCTTGCCTACCTTCAGGCGCTCAGTCTACAAAATAAACTCCCAAATTGGACCATTTTCGAGGAGAGAGATATATCACTGTGCTTCCCAAAATCTATCAACAAGTATACCAACGCGGTGTGGGCAAAGTCACTCGATCCTTTCGCCCTCCGGTCCTTCAACTACGCATTTCGCATTCATTATTTCGTTTCGCTAAGACACTCAGCCAACAAACCAGCCAACCAATCGCTCCAATACCTTGCGCGCTATCACCTGACATTCAATACGAGTGCTGTTGTTCTTTTCGTCTGCCGCGTCTCGTTCCACCCCAGGGTCCTTGGTTTACATCAAACAACCTTGCCATAATGCAAAACATCCGCTCTGCTGTACGCTAACGATTCGCGTGCCTCTTTGCCTTTGTGAACGTGTGTAGCTAAAGTGTAAACCGATCCGTCCCGGCGACCGGTTCGTCTTCGTGCCCGGGTCGACCGTTTCACGTTCATGCATAACATTACTTAACGTCCTTAAAGCATACCGCCTCCCCTTCCCTCGCCTGTCTCACTGTTCAAAATGTGGAATGTTGTTGGGGATGCGGGAAGAATGCTTTAAAACATATTTTATCCCACGTTTCTCGTTTCTCACTCCCTCGCGTGGCGTCGGTTGGCAGCGATTTCCCGATGGCGAATCTGTTCGAGTGCGTCGTCAGCGGAACCGGCAGCCGGTGGATGGTGGGCACGCTCATCCTGACACACTTGATCGCGTACAATGAGGCGGGCGGTCCGGGCCTGATGATAGGGATGGCGCTCGCCGCCCTGTACGCCGCCCTGGCCGGTAAGTAACCACACGACACGCAACACACGCGACCACACCGACCTGTCAGCAAATCATACGACGCGGGGTTCGATTCGAGAGGGGCTCGCATTTCTTACACCTCATATCCTCTCTCTCCCCTGCTGTTCCAGGCACGTGCAAATCGGGCATCAAATCGCTACAGATCTCGTACATTCGCACCACGCACCGGGTCGACTTCTTCTGCCTGTTTCTGGCGAAGTGGATGGACATATTGGCCCTGTTTTCGGCCTGTGCCGTGCTGGTGCGTACGCTCAGCTCCTGTCTTGACGCCATGACCGGCGGGCTGGCGAGGATGTATATTTTAGGTAAGTGTATGTGTGTATATGGGTCCTTATGTGTCGTCCGCGACAGGCTCATATTCTCCGAAGTGAGAAATTGCTCTCGAGTGGAGGTGGGATATGGATGAGGCAGCGCCGGACCAGGATCTTGTCCGTGACAAATTGCTTCCAACAGCCACAGCCAACTGTGACGCATACTGGAGGCGCACTCATCGTTCATCAAAGAGAGAGACGGCGAAAGACTGTTGACGAGCGACGGTAAACGGTTTAATGCTGGTTTAACAATGATTGCGTTATAATGAAATTTACGTAAGCAGTGCCGACGCACCGCCTAGTCTATCCCATCCAAGCCGAAAGGACGTGCTGGGAGGGAAGAAAATTTCATTTTCCTTTCAACAAAATTTAACCATGACGGTGTGGGGGGGGATATAAATAGGTGAAACTTCAAAAATGTCCTCTCAGAAAGATGCTTCGCCCACTTCGGCGGCCAAAAAATAGAAAAAGCACAAAAAACAGCGTTTTCAAAACACCCAAAAGCGTTATTTTGTTGCGCGTATTGCATACCGTAGGGCGCATCAGACTGAAGGCACTGGGGCTCTGTATGCAATCTGCGTAACAAAACAAACCCGCTTTGGTTGGTGGTTTCCCCCCCCCCCCCCCCCACACACAAAGCTTGTTTGTAGCTTTGTGAGTTTGGTACCTGCTTTTCCGCCTTCATCATGGCAACGCAACGGCATGGGAAGCAACAGTCAGAGCAAAGGCTTTTTTTAAACGGTTCCGGTCTCCGACCGTCCCGAGAGGATTACACCGGTGGCGGTGGTTAATCACTAAACGCAACGCCATACGCAACCGAGCAAAATACGGTAAAGTGTGCAAAAGGTACAGAAGCGTTGAAGCATGAGCATGATCCACATTCAAAGTGATTTCGGGCAATTAATTCTGTGAGTAATTTCCCTGTTTCCACCCCACGCTCTCTATGTACGAGGGAAGGGAAGATTTTGCCTCTTTACTGGGAATTTGCACCACAAAAGCAGAAAAGGTGGGGTTTTAGGCTTTTGAAAGCAATGTGACAATTAATTTCCTGGAAGCTAACAGAAAAGTGCTACGTGATACCCAGTCTGCGTTGTGCATTGCATACTTTTAGGCGAATTTAATAGCTCGGTAAACACACCACTTTTAAAAAACGCCTAAAAGTATGCAATTGAAACAACAAACCTTTGCTTTTGCGCAATAAAAGTTACGATTCCCTTGTTTCCGCTTCTTTCTCACACGAATGAATGGCCTTGTAATTTTAAACTGAATACATTATTATTGTATCGCCACCACCTCGCCGCAATCCCATGCCATTGTGCCTGTCACATAATTTTGTACCTCGCTTGTGCCTTCGCATACCGAGCAGAGAGCAGAGAGAACGCGCGTGTGAATGTTTAATTAACCCCTGGGATTCTCGTCGCTTCATTTCATTTTCCAATGAAACATCGGATGGAGATGTTAATTTAAGCTCGTCTGTTTTGTTTTTCCCCTCTCCTCTCGCACCGCCAAAAAAAGGACGTAACTCGCCCGCCAACGAACCCTGGCCGGACGTAATCGGTGTGGTGGTCATCTTTATCGTAACCGGCATGTTTATGCTCGGGCTGGAAAACACCCGAATCTTTGGGCTGCTGATGACGGCGGGCGTGCTGCTCGTCGGCACACTGATTGTCATCATTACGGGGCTGCGCGGCAATCCGGCCCTGTTCCGTACCGAGCCAATACTGCCGAAAGGAGTCGTCGGGGTAAGTCAGATTAAGCGTGAACCGGGACGAGCGTGCTTCTTCTAGTGCGAGCGAAAGTACCGACCGCACACGACCGACGACGGTAAGGTCGTTTTTTACCTCGCTCTTTCTCCTTCCACCACGCGCTGTGTGTGCTATCTTATCGTGTTGTAATGGAGGGCGAGGGTGAGAAAGAAAGCTGGCTAATGAAGTTTTCGCTGGCTTTGGTCGTTGCTCGTTTCTTGCAGCTGCTTTCCGGGACGGCACTGTCAACGTTCACTTACTCGAACGATTTACTAAACGGTAATTACATCAAACGTCTCCTGGGATTGGTCGTTATCCTGCTAGTTTTACTATCGACCGAGCTAGTCGGCGCGTGCTTAACGATGCTGATAAAATTCAGGTTAGTGTGCACGATACTACCTCATCACTTGCCCCACAAACACTGCCAATAGGGCGATAAATTTGATGACGACAACCAATTAAGACATTCGGAAAGGGGGTTCGGCCCCGTCTGTTTTCAATTAACCGTAAACCTCCAACTCTCTGCAGCTCTAGCCACGATTATGAAGCCGTCCCGATACTGTCCATCCTGGAGCTGAAGGACTTTCACAAGCTCATACCGGCCGTTGCCTGTCTGCTCGTGCTCACCTGTTCCGGTGCCCTACTGGAGCTGTTTCCCGAGATGTACACCGAAATCGTCCAGCTAACCACGTCCGATTGGCGCATTCTGGCGAAGCAGATCGGTTACGAAAACCGGGACAGTGGCAGCCCGACCCTAACCATCTTTACTGGGGGTAGTCTGTGCGCGATGCTTGCCTTTGCCTGTCCGCTGGAAAATCTCACCTACATACTGGCCGCAAGCAGTGTGCTGGCGACGCTGCTTCGATCGTTTCACTTTCTTTATCTGCCGTTTCGTCCGCACTATCTCGCGCAGCAAAGTAAGTAAGCTTTTGGATGTGATTTTCCTTTTATAACTCACCTGTTTTTTTTTCGTTTGCAGATGAGTCCAGCCTTGGCTACAGTCGGTTGAACACGGGCAATCGATCTTCCTCCACTGCCGGACAGGCAAACACCACCAACGGGCTACGAACTGCACACAGTCGTCGCTCCAGTCTGTGGTGCTTTAAGTCGTCCAACTTTTGTTCCTCAACGAAAGCCGCCCTGGCACATCACGTCCTGCCCGGCAGTCGGGGCGGTATGTCACACACGCTGAACGGTGGCAGTCGGGAGGAGCACGAACGAGAGTGGTTGCTGCTGGGTGAACCATCCTCACCGAAGGGCCCACCACACAGCCCACCCGGGACGGTGGAGTCAACGGTGCTGTCCGATCAGATCTCCGACATTGAGTGTATTGCACTGGCTAAGCCGGAAAATATGGATAGTGAGGACAGCTCGACGGACATTGATGCGATTGTGGATGAGTACCGGCAGAAGGTGACCGTTTCGACGGCGGGGTACACGTCCGATGGGGACACGTTGCGGTTGCCGACCGCGAACAGCTGGTACCTGGCGATCATCTTCATTGTGCTGATCGTACTGGGGAGTGTGATAACCGCGTCCGGGTTGATGCTGTGGGATACAATTATGATCATTGCTGGAGTTAATGGTATGTAAAGAACCTTTCCATTTTTATTTAATACAAAAGTACCTGTTATTTTTCTGTTTTAGTGGTTTTCATTCCAGCAACAATTCTGCTGCTCTTCCCGCGGTATGATCAGGCAAGCTCCACATCGGCAACGCCGGCCCTGATGAGCTGCGTGCTAACTGTGCTCGCATCGTTCATCCTGTTCTCGGCCTCCTTTGCACAGTCGTGGCCAGCGTTGTTGCTATGGTTTCTGGCAGGTTAGTATTCTCGAGAGAGTGGACCCACTAGAAACAGTTGCAGCATCTCGTAGTGTCAACGCCGTCGCATGTAAGGATGCACAATCAGGTATTTCATCGGCAAATGCTGTCTCAAGATTCTTTATCTTCAGGAGAGCCCCACTTCCTTACTTACTTATCCAGCGCTACAACTGCTTTGCGGTCTTGGTCTGTCTCAGGAGTGTACGAAACCTCTCACGGTCTAGTGCCTTCGTCAGCCAATCCGTTCCGTCAGCCAATCCCCATCAGCCAGCCATCCTGCCATCTCAATTTGGCTGTCCTTGTGGATAGCCTAAAAAGACTTTACGGGCTGGGTCGTCCGTTTCCATGCGTACAACATGGCCAGCCCACCGTAGCCTGGCGTGCTTGATACGAGGTCGCCGTACATCTCGTATAGCTCGTCATTATAGCGGCTCCTCCATTGTCCTTCCACACATACGGGGCCAAGTATCCTTCTGGGCATCTTCCTCTTGAACGCGGCTGAGAGGGTTTCGTCAGATTTGGACAGTGTCCATGTCTCAGAGGTGTATGTGAGTACCGGTACTATATAGTTACTATACAGTCCCAGCTTCGTCCGTCGCGACAGGTTATTTGAGGTGAACTGATTTTTCAGGCTGTAGAATGTCCGGTTGGCAGCCATCAACCTTGCGCGCAACTCAACCACCATGCTATTGTCGTCGCTGACCTTTGACCCAAGACAGGTGAATTCTGAGACGACTTCAAAAGTACAGGTACATCTGTCCGTCGCGCGTAACGTAAGTTTGGATTTGTTGTTGGTAGGGTCGCTGATGTTGCCACCGTCAGTTTGGTCTTTAGCTCGTTTATCTGCAATCCGAGGTTCTCTGCCGCTTGCTCGATCGCTTGGTATGCTTCTGGTACATAGGAGAGCCGCAAACCAATGATGTCTGCATTATCAGCATATGCCAGGATCTGGGTAGAAGCCTTATCAGTTTGATCGGGATTCTAGAAGAGCTCATAGCGTTGTATAGTTTTACCCTGGCTATGCTATCATATGCAGCTTTGAAGTCAATGAAGAGATGGTACGTGTCGTGTCAGTATTCTGCCATCTACTCCAATATTTGCCGCGTGGTGAACGAGAGCCGCATCCTCGTCGCCGGTGTACATTCAGTTCATTTGCTATCAGGCTGGAAGGCAAGGCGCGTCACACTGCCTTGCAAGCCGTCGATCAGTCCAGCTTCATATGGATATGGTTGAAGTCGTACAGTAAGATGTTGTGTGAGATGTGCAGAAGTAAATATTCTACTAGATACCTTGTGTGCTCGTAACGGCAGATTCGCAAACAGCGGTTAAAGCATTGGAGTTGTTGGAGTTGTTGGGGGGATCGTACTCGCTTATCTCCAGTTGGTTGACAAGGTCTTCTGCTTGGAAGAATGAAAGATGATCATTAGACTGAAGGGGAATCAAAAGATTGCTGCCCTTCAGGGACTTACCAGGCGTTAAAGGAACATCTGATAGAAACGCCGTCTTGAGATATAGCTTGGACTGACTCTCTGAGACATCTTTAGAACGTATTTCAGGAATTCTGAGACGACAAAACAAGCAACTTAATAATAGCTTTTTTTTTAATAATCCCCAAAAACAGGACTGTTTCTCTTCATCCGCTGCGACACCTGGTGCTGTCTCTGCTTGGACCGACCGGGCAGCGGCCAAACGACACTCATCACGAGCGTATCCACCACCAAGACGACCACCATTCGCGTACCCCGCCCACCGAAGGGTGCCATCATTCAGGCGCGCATTGCCGGGCACAGCTGACACTCGGACTCGACCGATAGCGAGCTGTTCGAGGACGAGGACACGGTCGAGGAATGGACTGACTGATGGATCGAGGAACACACCACCACTGCAGCCCATTGTGGTGTGGCGGTGTAGAGAGAGCGAGAGAGAGCAAGAGAGAGTGAGGTGCTTCCACCGTCATCGGAAACGGGTTGGAAGATGCGGTGATCAACGATCGAACGATCGATAGAGCAGAGGATGGATGATCACGTTCCAGTGTTTTCGTACCTAAATCTCTGTGAATGTGTGTGTGTGTGTGTATGTCATGTACGTGAGTGTGTGTTTGTGTGTAACAACCATCCATCCGTTCCATTGACTCCCCCCGGAAACTCCCATTTCCCGGAGCCCGGAGGGAGTCGTCGTTGAAAAAAAAGGCAATGATTGCATATATATATGTGAATGTGATACGATAAAAAACCAAAGGAAATACGAGTGAATGCCTCCTGAAGTAGGAAGAAGGGTAGTACTAGGCAGATGGTAGATTAGAAGTTTCCCTCTTTTTGCAATATTCTAAAACCGCGTGTTACAGAGCAAGACGGGCAGGAATGGGTCGACGTTGAGCGGATGGGAGCCTCCGTCAATTAATAGATACAGAAAACGACATTCACACAACGAACAATTCAAATAGTGCTTTTGTTTTTGAATGAACAACCGGCCCAACAGTTTGCAGTAGAGATAGAGAAAGCCAAACCAAAGCTATTCCGATGTATTCTCTTTTAAATCAAATCACTCTCTCGAGCCTAACTTGTGCGGCCTTCAGCAAAACCAATGATTGTAGTACTAGTAGATAGCGCGTACGGTTGCGAGGTTTTCGGTTCGCATTTTGCAAAACAGTTTTGCAGCCTCTTTTTGCGGCAGCCTCTGTAGTTGAAGCTGGATTGGTAGAAACCAGATAGTCCCGGAAGGAATGCCGGAAGGTGATAAAAATATATATATTTTTGCAACAACCGGAAGGCTTTAGCGCAAGTGTCGAGTCGCGTAGTTGCGTAGTTATTTTAAAGCATTTTTTGAGGAGAAGCTAAAGGGGACAGGCGAATAGTAGCATTTGTTAGTAGAAAACGGTTTTTGGGGGTGAATGGGGGAAGCAGCATTAGGATAGAAAGTGCTACGGTGGAAGGAAATAACAGAAAAGAGAATCGGTTTACTATATGGTTTTCCGGGTAAGAGGGAACCACTTTCTTCTCGGTGGGCAATATTACACGACACAGAGAGACAGACGGAGGATGGAGGAAACGCTATTTTAATCATTCTTCTCGCTAGCTCTGCATGTTTCTGAGTGGTTTCGAATAAGATTCATCTTCGCCCTCCCCTATACTGAGCCGTGAGCTCACAAAACAGTCTGCTGTGCTTGTGGAAAGTTGTATATGGAACTGTTTTTCCTCCAATTTGGTGTGTGTTACCGCTGTACTATATAAAAGGATGATTTAAAATAAAGTGTTCCTTAAGCTACTAAATACCCGTTCAGAGGGAGATTTTGAAGAGAAATTTAACCGCTCCGCTCGCAGCACATCCGTTGAGAGGTAAACAAACTTCTGCACTACTTTTTGTTTCGTACAATTCGTTGAGTTTCGTTGAAATTTGAACGGCTTGATGACAGTTGGCTTAAAGCAGCTTTACCCAAGTAACAAAACTAGTGGCAACGAAAAATGCATCTGATCCTACGACCTGGGTCTATGCAAATATTGAAAGATTTTTTTTTGTTTTGCCCAAAGTGAGTTGATATATCAGGTGAGTTTATCCAGTGTAATTTGACGTCTAAAAACGAAAATAGGAAGAAACCCTGGCTTGACAGTTAGATCCATAACAAACTAGGTGCTTTGATGATTGTTCTATACACTTTTTTGTAAGTCTATCCCAAATTTTCACAATTTTACACGATATATAAGAACAATCGGTGGTCTGTTGAATGAAAAAAATTGATATATGCTCAGGAACTCTTATGAGTTCCTTACTTCAAGTGTGATACCGTATTTGGATCGGATAGTACACTGCTCCTTGCTTGTTGACTGAACGGTTAAATAATCGTTTCCTATATATCACATTTTGCTAGGGAACTGTGTTATTCTTATCCAGTAATCTTCAGATCATCATTTTAATCCAAGAACTGGCCGTCACGTAGGTTTTTTGGCTTCTTTCTTCGTGCTACGCCTGAGCAAATCCATATACCCTTTCTGCAAGATACTGTTTAAACTTCAAGGCATGCTAGATTTTGTTATGGAACAAACCGTCAAATTGTGTGTCGATGTATTGGTGAGGAAGAACATTATAAGCCCACCTGATATATACACTTACTTCCCAAGTGCCACAAATCCACTAAACGACCACTAAACGGCTTCTAAACGACTCAAGCACTCTACCTAAACGGAATATAGAAAGACTTCGTTTAGCAGACGGCAAACGACTCATGCATTCTAAAAATAGCAATAGCTGGTGGCGCTATCTGTTAGTGGGACACCCCAACCAGCTGAGCTTCATCGCTTGGAGGAGAGCTTTCTCATTTCCTCTGTACTGTTGTATGGTTTCGCATTGAAGTTATGCATCGCTAGAACTAGATCAGCGATACGATTGTTTAAATACTAAACTCCAACGAAAACCACCAGCACTGAAGCAAGTGAGATTTGAGTAATGGTCGTTGGTGTTGATACACCTACAAACCGACGTGACACTGGCGTTACAAAAGTGTCCCACACGAAAGTACTGTCATTTACCAGTGAGGCGATCACTTCTGTCAAAGTAAGCTCTGTTCACTGCTGCTTCGATGAAAACAACTTTTCTAAATACAAATTGCGAAGGAAGTGTGAGAGCGTTTCTACATACACCGAGACTGCAGCTGAGAGATGGCTGTGAGAAAATTGACAACTGGTTTCTCACGCCGGTGTGTGTAGAAGCTCCGGAAAGCGCCGAGATGAGACTTTTAAAATTATGTTGAAAAAATCCATTTGAATCGCTAAAATGAAGTAAAAAAATTCTTTTACTTTTTAGTTATATTTCTACGATTATTAGACTGCAAAAATGCAAACTATAATTGATCGTTCCCCATAAACTGACAATTTAATTTTTTCTCAGCTCCATCGTTCTTTGCATGCTGAGGAGATTTCTCTCACCGAAAATGCTGTCAGTCGCTGTCAAAGCATGCTGTCAGATTTTTTCTCAGCTACCGAGAATGCATGTATGTATGTAGAATGTATGTAGAAACACTCTGAGGCAAGATTTTATGAGAATTATTGGACAAAACACCCCGGAAAATCATTTTATAAGTTTCCAAATCAATGCAAAAGATGTGAGAAGTACATAAAACAATACGCATTGGAATTTGAGAAGAAAAACAAAAAGGAAGTTCAGCAGTTTCTTCCCAAGCGCCACAGATTAAGCTTAAACGACTGGAAAATTGAATATCCATAGAAAAAAAATGAAAGCTCCACAGGTTCATTGGTTTGATCAATAGATGGCGTATTACAACTCATCATTATATTGCTATTCTTTTCTTGCAATGTGTTTCGACAAGTTTCATCTTATCATGACCTATATAGCCTTCTAACTTTCTGAGCAAAAATCTATATGAATGGCCGTGTGGTCAGATACGTGGGTATCAACACCAACGACCATTACTCAAATCTCACTTGCTTCAGTGCTGGTGGTTTCGGTTGGAGTTTAGTATTTAAACAATCGTATCGCCGTTCTAGTTCTAGCGATGCATAACTTCAATGCGAAACCATACAACAGTACAGAGGAAATGAGAAAGCTCTCCTCCAAGCGATGAAGCTCAACTGGTTGGGGTATCCCACCAACAGAGAGCGCCACCAGCTTTTTCGCTATTTTTAGAATGCATGAGTCGTTTGCCGTCTGCTAAACGAAGTCTTTCTATATTCCGTTTAGGTAGAGAACTTGAGTCGTTTAGAAGCCGTTTAGTGGTCGTTTAGTGGATTTGTGGCACTTGGGTTCTCTGTGTCAGTGTAGTAAGCGAATCGTTATAGAGATGGCGCTAGTGTTTTACGTATTTTCATTTGAAATAAGGAGGCAACTTTTGAAGCTCATTTTGTTCGAAGTGTCACGTCGGTTTGTCGGTGGTTGATACCCGCGTATCTGACCACACGACCATTCATATAGATTTTTGCTCAGAAAGTTAGAAGGCTATATAGGTCATGATGAGATGAAACTTGTCGAAACACATTGTAAGAAAAGGATAGCAATATAATGATGAGTTGTAATACGCCATCTATTGATCAAACCAATGAAGCTGTGGAGCTTCCATTTTTTTTCTATGGATATTCAATTTTCCAGTCGTTTAAGCTTAATCTGTGACGCTTGGGTTTGGTTTTGCATAATCACATGAAATGATTTTGCAGGAAAAATGAATGAATTTTGTTAAGGTTTATTTGTTTTAGGAACATTTACGGTCACATTTTCATAACAAAACAATAAAAGAAATGACAGCGCTGGAAAAAAAATTCGTAAAAAAAATTGTTCACACGTTCGTTTTGCATTGTGAATTAGTGATGTGCTCTTTGGAGCGCAACCACTATTCCGATCCCACTCCGGCTATTGTTAGCCCGATTCCGACTCCGGATAAATCCGAACCACTGGTTCTGCACGAAGTCGACCGGAGTCGGAGTCATCCGGAGTCGTCCGGAATCACCCGGAGTTGTTTGAAGGTGGAGTCAGCCGGAGTTGTTTGAAGTTGGAGTCAGCCGGAGTCATTCGGAATCGATCGGAGTCAACCGGGAACGGAGTTGGTCGGAGTCAAAAGGGGCCGTCCGGTGCAATGTGCCTGTGATCGGGCATTTCATTGTGTTGTATTTTTTTCTTTCTCTTTGCGTGTGCACTTCTTATAGGCTGACTCCGACCGACTCCGGACGACTCCGAACGACTCTGACGACTCCGGACGATTCCGAAGGACTCCAGACGACTCCGGATGACTCCTATTATCAACGACTCCGGACGACTGCGAAAGACTCCGGATAATGCTGGGCGGATCTACCCACTGGAGTCGGTTCCGAAATTATCGGAGTCGGATCGGAGTCGAATCCGGATTTTGGTCAACTTCTCCCATCACATTTTCTTCTTCTTCTTTGGCACAACACGACCCTTGTCGATCAAGGCCTGCCTTGTACCAACAGTCATGCCCATCACCATCACTATTGTGAAAAATTTCTATTCGATTTCCTGTGTACGGCTCAAAGTGGGTATAGGGACTAGGTGGGCTTATAGGTTTGGCGGGAAGGCCATATTGGACGAACGAATGACAGGAGGGGATTCGATTGTGATACGTAGTTTTTCACCCACACTACGACACATCATCCAAAATAGCCATTGGAGTTCACACGCATACATCAACAAATGATCGAATCCCCTCCTGTCATTTCGTTTTCATTTTTCTACAGTACGGCTGTCAATTTGTTCGGGATAAGCCCACCTGTATAATAAACCCACTTTGGTACGGCTGATCAGCATTGCCAACTGTGAGGCATTCACACGAGGGTTAACGATCTCATGGTTGGTTTTTGGTTACTTGGGTATTCAACATGCAATGTCATTTTCTTGCGACTATTGACGTTTGTTTCCGACAGGGTTCGTTCATCACAAAAAGGAGAGCTAAATCGTAAACAATAACAAACCATCCAGTGAGAAGATTGTTCTGCATATTTTAAATAAAAATTGGACTCTTTTCACTTGAACAACGGTACGAAATAAATGGCAAACTAATTAGTGTAATAAGCGTTCGATTGAAATGCCTGCGTCGTGCGTTATCCCCGATTGCGACCTAAAATATACTCACAGCGACGATGTGTCCTTCCACAAGTAAGCTAACCAGTGCTCCATGACGCCCATTTCTGTCCCCCTTTAACGCCTTCATCTTCCCGCCCTCAGATTTCCACTCAAATCTCCCGAACTGCTGAAACAGTGGATCCAATTCACCGGCCGGGACGAGAGCTGGCATCCAACGAAATGGAGCGCCCTCTGCAGCAGACACTTTGTGGCAAGCGATTTCAAGGGATGTGCTGCTCGCAAAATACTTCTCCCAACAGCTGTCCCTTCCGTGCGCAATGCCGTCGCCGCAAAAGCTCAACCGAACAACCTCTCCCTGCCTGTGATATCGTACGAAACGGTCTGTCCGGAGGAGGAACGCTCGCACAACCGCCACTTCGAGCACTATCTTCCGGTCGAGCTCGATTACGCCCCGTTCGGTGGGACGCTCTGCCCGCTGGTTGCGTCGGAACAGGTTGACGAGTTCGGTCCGGCCGAGGCGGACGGTGACGTCCAGCTGATCGAGATTACCTGCCGGATCTGTGGCGTTGTGTTTAGCCGTGCCGTCGACAGTCTGCTGAGCGATCTGGTGCAGGCGGAAGAAGCGGTACGGAAGTATCTGCCGTTCGTGAACCTGGACCTACCCAACCTGCCGCGCAAGATCTGTCTGCACTGTTCCAAGCGGGTGCAAGGGTTTTCCAAGTTCAGCGAAAATGTACTCCGGGCACAGTCCGACCTGGAGCATCGCTTCGCCCAGGAACTGCACGGCGGGGCGTTTGCAGTGCCGGATGGGTTTTCTGCGGGTGCTCGAACCAAGCAGGAAATTGTGTCGGCAAAACCGATGATCATTAAGCAGGAACCTATTGCGAGTATAAACATAAAGGAGGAAAAAATCGAGTACGCAATGAACAGCGCACGGCAGAAAGATCCGGAGCGACCTCCGGTGCAGGAATCAAGCGAACCAGGACCTCCACCGGTAATGGCAAACAATCCGACATTTACCAGCGAACCGAACCGGATTTATCTGTTCAACAATGTGGGACAGGATGGTACGAACGGTCCAGCACTTTCCAGCATCAATCCGACCAAGAACCAAGCGCGCGAGTCTTCCAAAAACTGTGAAATTCTCGAAATCCTTAACCTCTACCCGCCAATAGTGGACATAACGAGCGCAACGGTGACAGAAGTGCAACCGTACGAAATCACACTACCCTCGGTTACCACGGCAACGGCAACAGCGGGAGAGTTTTCATCCTTTTCTACCGCAGCCAGCTCATCCAGCTCGTCCGCACAGTTCGTTAGCAGCTTGAAGGTGGAAAACACGACCGAACTGGAACCGGAACAGGACGACTATTACCTGCCCGAGCGGCTGGTCTTCATCAACACGCTGGAGGAGCACAGCTACACCAAGCTGCCGATACAGGCGGATGATAATAAGGATGAAATTTTCCACGATATGACGATTGGCGGCGTCAGTGGTCAGTGGTTCGAAGCGACGCAGGACACGGTAACGGCACAGAAAAGTGAATCAAAAGCAAGAACGAAGAGCATACCCCGCTGGACGTGTCCGATGTGTGAGAGGAGGTTCACTCGCCAGCGACGAATGCTGTCCCATCGGGCGTGGGAATGCACTGAACGCACCAAACTCACCGTGGATTGTCGCTTTTGCAGGCGGAAGTTCCCTTCATGGGCACGGGCTCGCTCACATGTATGTGTGTGTGCTAAACGGGTGGCCAAACACCGACAGTACCGCTGGCGAGCAATGCTGGAGCGAGAAAAGTGTCGACAGACGGGTAAGGAGCGCCCTGGCGAACGAGGCGAAATCGTCCTCACCAAGTACCCCTGCTCGCTGTGCGATCGTTCGTACACGAATGCGTCCAACTTGCGGCGACATTTCACCACCCACCGGCCACCGGACCAGTGGAACCACAAGTGTGGCGTTTGCTTTAAAATCTTCGACAAGCTGTTCGACTTAAAGCGCCATCTCCAACTAGCTGGGTGTGCCGGTGGCCTTCCCGTGATTCCCGCGGGCAGCACGACTGTTGTTTGCGCTGAACCGGAGGAACTCACCATGCTGACCGAACCACCAACCACGGGCCCAACGGACATGCCAACCGAACCAACGATAAGTGCGGCCACCGTTACGCGGCCCATCGATCGACTGCTGTACGTCTGCTCGACCTGCAGCAAAATGTTCCAATCGTACAACAGCCTCAAGGTGCACGAACCGATCCACACCGGCACGAAGGCGTACATCTGCGAGACGTGCGGGAAGCGGTTCTCCGGCCCGTCGAACCTTTGGCAGCATCGGCTGACCCACTCGGAGGAGCGCCAGTACCGGTGCAAGCAGTGCCCGAAGGTGTTCAAGCGGAAGGGAGGCCTCAGCCAGCACGTGCGTGCCATCCACATGAAGATTAAGCCGTACCACTGTCCGACCTGTGGCCATGAGTATGCACTTAAGGCGGACATGGCACGCTGTAGACACTCCCGGCTGAACGATCCGGCGGTGGCTGTGGTGTCGGCAACGGGTTAGCGCAGAATAAAATGGGGAAGTTCAGCGCAACTTGGTTGAACTCGTTGAAGCTTTCGGATGCAATTTGAAAGAAATCGGTTCACAGAGGAACGAACAACACCGGCTGGGGTAAGGTTGAACTAGTTGTATAATCTACCCTTTTTGTTTTACAGTTGTAGTTAACAGTTTAAACATTTAAAACACATTTATACGCAATATTCCTCTCTCTCTATCTCTTTTACTTACTTCGCGATCTCAATACGTTCCCCTAACCAAACCCAAAACTACTTACCCCGATCGATACCCACAAATTCCCTACTCTTTATCAAAAATATATCTTCCATCTGAGACTTTTGGTTCCCGCACAACCTGCGCCTGTGTCACCGTTTTGTATAATCTTCCTTTTTAGCTCTCTAATGCGCTCACGCTTTGTTTTGTTTTGTTTGTTTGTTTGTTGTAGGTCAATAATACGGACAAAGATTGACTAGGGTAGACTGCTAAACGAACTGTTTTCTGCTCTGTCAAATCCGATCCATTCCTCGGCTTGCTTGGATCTGTCGTCTTGGTTGCCTGGTTAAAACTCTCTCGCCTGGACGGTCCTTGTCTCAACTGATCGCTTCTTTGCCTTTCCCTTCCTTTTACTCAGCATCTTGCTTGCTGTGGTCACTCTTTACTTGTATGGGAACTATTTCAAAAGGAGAGAACACACTAATGGGGTGGGGGTGCTGCTTGTGATCTTGCGGAAACTCCTCATATAGAGATGGGGAGAAGCAAATGACACGCGTGAATTGTGAATTGAGCTGGTGACTAAACTCTGGCGACTAAAACAAACAAAAACCGATCAATTGGGTTGCGTCTTTAAAGCAAAATCTCCTCCTAGTATCCTGACAGGGGGTTTTTGGGGTTGACTTTTTGTACGACTTATCCTACTGCACTAAATTAATCTTTTTTTATACAAACACACGTACACACACACTTACACACAACACGCTTTTTTTCAAAACATTGAACCATCCGCCCGGGAGTTACTGGAATACGGCCGCCCGCTGCTGGAACTGCTGCCGCCGCAGGACGCGTTCCTCCTCCATGCGGCGCCGCTCTTCCTGCTCCTGCCGGATCTCGTCGTGGAACTTGTTGGTGCGCAGCTGCTGCTCGATCTTTGCCTCGAAGAAGCTCTTCGCCCCCCCGACGCCCACCTCGTCCACGTTGATCTCGGTGAGGCGGGCGAGCTGACCAAGCCCCGAGTCGGACACGAGCTCACCGGCGCGTGCTTTGCTGTAAATTAGAAACAAAGATAGAGAGAGAGATTTAATTGTAAATGTCTGAAATGTCTCAGTGTACAACAACAACGGGCACCACTTACCGGTAGATGAGCAGAAACTCGCGGAACGATATCTTGCCATCCTTGTCCTCGTCCACCTCCGCGATCATGCCCTTCAGCCCGAGGTGGGTCTGCGGGGCGCCCAGCTTTTCCATCATGATCTTCAGCTCGGCCAGATCGAGATAGCCATCGTTGCCGACGTCGTACCTGCGTAACGAGAAACGGACACAAAACGGTTAGCTTTGAATTCAAAGACAACTTTTTTTTCTTTTTGAAATTCCCCGTAACGTTCGAATGGGAACACGACAGTGGCATAAAACTCTGGTACGTCTCTCTTCGCACAAACACGAGATTTGAATACTAATTTCGTAAAAAAGGCTCAATCCAAGGTGCTTTATGGCACAAGTGTATGATATCATTTCACCCTCCCACTTCCCTCCATGCGTTTATTTTAGTCACAATGGCCTATAAACGCCTTCTCCGTGTGGGGTAGAATGTCACGAAGGAATTTTTGGTTTAGCCACGAAAAGGAATTTTCGAGCATTTATTGACCTGAGCAACATTGTTTATTGTAAGGCGCGTAAGCGTGTGTGCCCATAATCATTCGTGCACAACCCAACCCAAAACACCGGGAGTTGCGTGTCGTGTGTCGTCTGTTTGTTAACGTACTTTCTTGTGTTGTTTGTGAAACAAATCTGCACTTACACGCAAAAAACGTGCTATTAACTCCACCCAGATGATGTCTTGACTTTGGGTGACTCCGGTGGTAAATTCCCCTCCATTTGGTATTTACCCAATCTATTATTGTGCTTTTTTGCGTGCTCTCTATCTCTCTCTTCGGCGCTGAGCCTTCAATGAATGAGTCAGAATGTTTATGTCCCAACGTAAATTGAAGTCGAAACCTTGCCCGAGGGGGACCACCTGTGTGTGTGTGAGGAACCTGTTGTGATATAAAAGGGATACCAATCCGCGAGGGAAAGTCCCCCCTCATGAAGTGATCCGGATAATCAAACGGCTCAGAATGCTTCTGAAAGCAAGCAAGCGACGAACCCGTCAACGAAAACGGTCGAAATCGAAATCTCGAAATCTCGAAACCTGTTTCCCACCACCTTTAAGGGTGACTACTTTCGATCGACCATTACCGACCACCATTCGCCCCCCTCAGAAGCTCAGATCATATTAATTGGAATCAGAACATAAATTGAAATTAACGCACCGCGGGAATGCGGGCAGAGTTGGATGGTTGATGACCTTGAACAAGCATGTTGTGTATCGGATTTATCGTTCAGACTGATTGCGCGCACTGGCCCTTTGCACACTGTCAGTCCCCCTGCGCAAAACGGAACTGCGGATGAACGGAACTTCCTGCCTGCAGCACGGTGACAATTGTTCCATCGCACCGTGTTTCTTCACGCTCGGTCACATTTTCGTGACATTCGGGTCTTTGTGGCCCTCAAACCTCTGCGCTGTGGAAGCCCTGTGCTGCCTGTGACCGTGGGACGAGGAGCCGATTTGGTAGCAAAACGTGTGCCTCGATCGTCGTCGTGCGCACGAGCTCGTTCGCGCATGAACCCTTCTATCGCCGCGCAAGCTTTGTTATGCATGCGATTGAGGGTTTTTTTTTCGTTGCTTTATGCGCGTGTGTTTGTTTTGTTTTCTGCTGGTGCCTTATAAGAAATTGGTGATGCGTGTTTTGCTTCTTTTGTGAATGCACAAAACAGGTTGCCTGCTTGCGTCGTCATACGCGATGTTCGGTGTCGTTGCGCGCGTTCCCCATTTGCGTGTTGGTAGAGAAGGAAGGCAAATGTGCAAGACACTAGACACTAGGTGACGCTATCAGCACATGATTGGCCATTCGCAACAGGTTGTGCATATTGAATCATTTCAGCTACAGGGCCAGGCGGCTTATCGGAGTTTCATAAGGCTTAGGCTGCCGGTTTCTATGTAAAGCAATGCGATCAGTTAATGTGGTGTTGGCCATAAATAGACAACGTGACTGGATGACTCAAAGAATTTTGCAGACATTTCGTTGGCAGAGCCCTTTTGGATTTAATATTGTTGGATTATCTTGTCAAATCTTGTCTAGCGATCTTAAACGATCCTCAAAATGAGCTCTACGCGCCATAAAATATGTTTGCGAAACGGAAGTAATTCCGAGCTAAGATCTTTAGGACATCGCCAAATACTTTTGTAAATTGTGTCCATAAAGCCTTTTAAGCTGTGGTTAAATCCCTGGTCCATCAACGTTATAGGTTATAAGTTTAAAGTACAGTTGAAATGACTCTCGCCTAACAAAACAGCACACCAATAGCTCTATAAAACATATCCAAGGTTAGTATAAATGGCCAGAAAGCATTATTGAATGCTCCAAAGAATAAGGAAGGAAGCAATAGTTATTAAAATAAATCTTTATACAAGTTAGCAGTGGTAAAACTTTCTAAATACAGGCCCCATTGCCTAGGCAAGATTTTGCTCACTCCCCAATCCGCAACTCTCTTCCCACGAATGCGCTTTTGCTGCCACAATTGAGCTGCCATCAATTGATCCACCTTCGATTGGCCTTTCATCGCCGCATCGCCGGAGCCGCAGTGGTAGTAATCGAAATTCGTCGTGAGAAACTGCCCACCCAATTTAACGGTCACATAAGTTACGGGCTCGTTTGTGCGCGTGTGTGTGTGTGATCCGCATCCGATCGCGTAAAACGGAAAAAAGTCACAACACACGTGGTGCGTGTTTTACGGTTTACGGTCAATTTCGAATTCGGTTTCGAACTCCAGCGAGTGTGATGATGCGCTAAAACCCCCTGGATTCCTCTTCTACCTTTTCCCCTTGCCAGTAGCGGACGGGAAGCACTTTCGATCGCTTGATGATTGACCGTTTCCCCGGATAGCTTCTGCGCAACACACACACACACGCAAATTTTTACGCAACGCAAATCTAACGATCTCTGCCGTGGCTAGAGGAATTTAGATTCCGACGAGACACGATGCAATCCAAAGAAAAGCATAACATTAATGCTAAACATGTCATCATCGTTTAGCGGGGGGGACGAGCTGAGGTTGTAAAGTGGAGTCCCGTTCGCTTAAAATCGGTGCAAAACGCAGTTTGGAGACTAATCGAGGAGCTCACCGGCGGTCATCCTCCGTTTAAGGTGTCCTCCGATACGACCAAACACTTTCAGCTGGTTTCATAATTGGGGTCTTAGCCAATATGGGAATGTGACCAGTTTCGTGTGACCAACCGAGCACTCCTCTCCCGATCCCGACCCCTCGCGTTCGACCGTTGACCGGTCTGGAGCGATTGAATAATTGGTGTTCGAAGCGTTAGGATGCAAAGGCCGAAGAAAGAAGGCACAGAAACGAGCCTCGGTTGACCAGGCATTTGAATACAAACCGTGCTGTGTGGGCCGTAGTTTTGTGGCTTGCTCGCTGCAACGGAAATACGGTACACGGTACAGCAAGAAGAAAGCTTCAAAAAGGAAAGCACAAAAGGGCCGTCCTCCGTTTTTGGGCTGCAGAAAAAAAGGGCAACGATGCACATTGTGTGACCGACCGTTGTTGTGCCGAAGTACGATAATTATTATGTAGGAACATGGGGACTGTCTACGTGCTGCACACCACACGACGCATATCTAATCATCGTCCGGCGACGAACCTTGTGTTGCATACGTCACACGCACACACGAACATTCTCCCATGGCAAGTGCACACACTTTCCATGTTTCCATGGCCTACCAAAGAAACAGGAAGTACCGGCTTTGGTACTGCAAGCGTCCCACGCCCCAAAAATAAACCATCACTCTCTTGTGTTTTGGTTTGTCATTTCGGAGGAGAAAGGTTCATTTCAAACGTCACCGTGGATCAAACGTTCGACGGGTGTTTTGCATAGAAAATCTCGATCACACCCGCCCTCATCGTGTCGTTACACAACGCTGTTTGCAAATCTCCATCTCTAGCGACATTGTAACGCCGCCCGAATGGGCTGAAGATGTATGTAATCGACCGAACCGAGGCTTCAATGTTACGAAGAAACAAACGCGAAGATCACTTCCAACATCAAGATTTGGAGCTGGCTCTCGTCGCAAGCAAACGCAACCGGTTCCTGATGAACTAACCATTCTCAAAACGCTCCAAACACGAGACGAGAAGCCTCCCTGTCCCTGTGGGGGACATACGAGCCCAAACCCACCCCAAAGAAGGAAAGTGCGGAAGAAGAAAAGCGGTCCGGTTTTTTGCTGTTGTTGCGTTGGAGGTGTGTTTCATCATGCTGTGAAGTCGCCGTTTTGACAGAAGGTTTTATTATCTCACAGGCGTTAAATTCAAACTTCTAACCGTTTTGGTTTTTTTTGCGACTACTCTAACGACAAGGATTCACACTACTGGGACAGTTTAACACGTTTGCAAAGCGTTCCAGGGGCGGCATGAGTCACACAATTGTGTCCACTAACCTCCAACACGCCAATAAGCAAAGGGTATCATTGGAGAGTAGCGACAAATGGAATAATAGGCCGCTGTTGATTATTTTATGATGTTATCACATTGCGCTCCCTCCGGTTCATAATTTGCAACGCACAACGACAACACAGCTCCAGAACAGCAAATGGTGTAGAATGCGGTACGGCACTCTAGCTTCTTGGTTTGGGGTGATGTAGTTCTTGCCAACTTCACGGAACTTCATGGAATACAAGAAAAGGCAAGGGTTGTTATGGCGCAGCGATGGATATCAGCTAGCCGGCTCGGCGGCGTTTCATTTCCTTTCTGTCAAAGTACCCTTTGGACATTGCACAGCACTGAAATCATGTACAAATGTCCCTCCTCCACCCATACTAGAGGGGGTATGGTGGTGTTTGGATGATTCAACGCGCTTCGCTTTTCCTTGTTTGTTGCTCAATCGCTCAATTATCGTCCCTGCCGCTGTGTCTCTTACGCCCATGTTAGGCGGACAACAGGGGAAACTACTAACTCGCTGTACTAAAACGCAGTGCCATAAACCAACGTGTGGTCGACGTCCCCGCGGTCTGTCTCGCTCTCTACATTACAATTGTGCACATTCGTCACCATTGAAGTTTTTATGATAACCAACCGTATAGTCGAACCCGTCGAGTAGAGGGGAACACGATGTACACAGTTCCTTGTGCTTTGGCTACCGTCGATTTGAATATTGAAACTTCCTCTACCGACTCCGCTCGACGCCCCACTGCCGCAAGGTAAACAACTGTGTCTGAGCTACTAATGCCGATAATTAAAGGTGTGTATGATTCATCCATACCGTACACACGACACTGGGGCCAGTCGTCGCCTCCTACGACCTACGACGCAAAAGACAGTGGAGCCGTGTGCGTGTGCCTCTCTCTCTCTTTCTCTCTCTCTTTGTTGATTTGAGATGACAGATAAACGCAACGCCTACCTTTGACTAACTGTTAATTCTGAGAAATTCGTCAAGAAAGCTTTACGAGGGGGGGGGGAGGGGAGTTGTAATGAACCTTCATCTAGGAAAGGCAGTTGATGAGCCTTTCTAAGCACTACAGGAGCTTTATCGATATTGCCTTATCGATTAGTTTCTTGGAAAAAGGTCGTTAAAATGTGTCCTCCCTCTGACGGGAGACGTTCATTGGAGTTGGAGTAGGTGTTGATATGGGGGCCGACGACTTGTCTAAAAGCATCATCATTAGGTCTTCGAATCTAAAGCCATTTACGGATAGCTTCTCGCCATAGAGGCCCTGCTGTGTGCGAGCTTTCAGTGGATCTCATATTACGATTAATCGTAGTCACTTTTCATCCCTAATGCAAACACACGCTCAAAGAGAGGTTTAGAGGGATTTTTGGAGAAGATGATGCACCATCTCTAACGTGCGAGATGTAGATGGGCAGAGATTAGCTTCCCTTCCTTCCCATTAGCTACCGAGACTTGGGCTACCGTTTTACTGGCTTCGCTTCTCTACTGACCACCACATAGCTCACAGGGATTTCACTTTCAAAGCGCACGTGGGAGAGACTCGTCAAATGATGTTGGGGTAGGTAGAGGGACTGGATGCTCCAAGCGATTTATCCGCTCGCTTTCTTCTCCTTGCCTTCTGGTATTTCTGACTAGCAGAGCCCATATGCATATACGTCTGGTACTAACACACCAGGTTGACCTGCTAAATGCACGTAAATTACTCTTTTTGCCTTAGAAACGGAGGTTTTCTTTTTTATATGTTTTTGGGAAGTGCTTTTTATTAGTACCTGACCTTCTCGCTACGTAGATTTTCTCTTTACTTGTACGGGTATTGGGGCTTTACTGTAGTTTAGCTGTCTAGTGCAGTGGTTGGCAAGTGGGTTTGGAGCATGTTAAGATTCTATTAGATATTTGTTGGATATTGGGGGATATATTGCATGTAGTTGGACGTATTCAGAAGCAACTTCTTAATATTCTATGTTCTCTATTTTAGTTCTATTCTATGCAACTTCTGAATATTCGTGTGTTCCGAATAGAGTGATATCAAACATCATATCTTCGAGGAATTAATAGAAATTGGAGATAGTGAAACAATAACAAATGGCACCAATACACCATTAATATCAAAAATATTAAAGATAATTTATATAAGAGGCACCAATTGTCATAATAAAGGCAAAAATAGACGCATTGGAAGCAGAACTTGAAGCCTCAGAGGCAAACATTGATGAACAATATGTCATTCTATCTAAAACTGATGACTAAAAAGAGCAAGATTTAGGCAAGACTTTGAGATTATTTTTACCATATTTAGCTCCATTTTTGCGACGTGTTTGCCGACCACCGACTGGAAGTAGCAGCTGAATTAACAGGTCCCCGTTCTGTTTTACACCACTAGAAATCGATAGTAAAAAACCCAGAAAACCGAAACCCATTCCACATGCGTCCCCTCTTTCCCGACCTACATTCACATGTAACCGATTATTGTTGTTTTGTAGGAGACCCGGGTAAGAGAGAGAGATAGCAGTACAGGTTAAGCTCAGTGGAATCAGTGAGTGTTCATTAGATTCACCTTCGGCTTTATTAGGCTATGGTTTTCAGGCCGAGTTTTGTAGCGCGGGTGGAAGCAACGAACCGAGCCCGGGCGACGATTAATGTGCCACAATACACCTGTACCTATTCTGGAACAGGAAAACGCCAAACCGAAACTGATCGGTTTGTATCGCTACCGGTCTTGGGGAGGGGTTTGGAGGGCTGTGTTGCGGTGGGGATGCATTATATAATGCAGAAATCTTCCACGCAACAAACCACCACAGTCACCATCAAGAATCAGAGCCCCTAGAGCTCCCTGACAACGGCGCAGAGACGGCAGCGAACCTTCCATAGTCGGCTATTTTAAATTTAATTAAGCGTCCCTGATCCGATGCTTACTTCCACAACAGGGCTTCCCTGTTGTGATTGAACCTCTGCCCAGTTGGACACAAACAAGTACACGTCCACAATGTTGAGCCTGCCACGGAGTTGATACCGATTTCTAGTCACGTTTTCACACCTCGCGAAGGGTCGCGAATGGAGTTGACCCGTTTTGCTGGCTATCTGGCAGCCAAGCAATCATGCCTGCCAGGTCACATTATTTGATCCCGAACCTCACGGTCGAACTAGCCGCCCTGCAAGTTTGCGGTTTGCGGTTTTGCTGCATGTTTGCGCAACGACGTGTAATATTGCATCGCAGCAAGTTCTACCGATGCACCTCACCGTTGGTTGGTTAGTTAATCGATTGCGTCTGCGCAAATACGGAGGGAGCGATTTTTTGAAGTATTCAATAACCCCCCTCCCCGCCGGTGCTGCAGTTGATACGCATGAAGGTATCGGTATCGGAATTGAATTCGACAAACATGGGCCTTTCAAGTACGTGCTCCAGATATTGCCAAACTTGCTCTACGCCCTTTTACTGCTGCGGTTACGCACTGGTTGTGTGTGTGTGTGTGTGTTTGAAGGGTTTTTTCTTCTTCGAATCGAGTCCATCATAACAACCCCACACCCCCAACCGGGAAGAATTGATGCAATTCAAGCGCGAAACGCGTAAGGTCTTCAAGAAGCGTGCGTTGCGCGTTGACTCCCTCCCCGAACAACTTGAGTCACTTGGACATCCGGACTGAGTTTCTGTCTGTATATCTAAAAAAGGTGTAACATAAGTAACCAGAACCAGAACACTGGCTCTACAACACCACCAAGTTCTGTACTGTTTGATATTTGAAACGCACGCGAGGTGAGGCGATATTACATTACTGACAGCAGCACGACGCGTGGCCAAGAATCAGTCGGCCCTATCTGACACCCTGCCAGACTGCTGCTGCCGCTGCTGCTGGTAGAGGGAGGGAGGGGTTTAATGTAAACAATTAAACCATTTCCCACCTTTGGAAACACATGTGACACAGACACACAATGTGACGCATTGTGCGTACAGGAAAAGTGAAACAAACGAGCAAGTCGTGGTAGTAGAGATAAAAACAAACACAACTCCAACACACTCTGGAGCATAGCGGCTGTTATCGTACGACGATCCACGATCTACTATCTTGCGCTCTCCCAGAAGTCAACAAAACGTGTCGTCGCTGGAAAGATTCATCTTCTTCTCCGCAGAGCCCCACCGAGGAAACACCGACCGAAAAGAACGTTCCAGTCCGTGAGTGGCCCCGATGGCCGTATATAAATACCCCAAACCGAGAGTACCACAAGCGGTGGAGACCCTCCGCACGGCCTGCCACAGTTTTATGCTGCTGCGTACTAATTGTCGCGCCAGTGCGCAAACAAGCACGTGGTTCTTTTTTTTTTAAGGTGCGATCGCCATAGTTACCGGACTAGCTACATAGATCTGAATACGATGTATCATCCCAGAACTAAATGATTGAACAGACACGAAGTCCCACGGATATAGTTTTGAGTTCAGGTGATTCTATAGATTTGGTCCAAGGTTGTTCTCGCCACTGCTGTTGCAAGGGGAATTGAGCATTTTGTTCCAACCAATGCGATTCAACCCTTCGTGGTGTACCCCCTCCCTAGTGCTTGGAATGAATTGTCACCGACCGGACTGGGCGAGGGTCAGATTTCACCGGAACCATCGATCACTGCGTGGGGAGGTTGGTTCGCGATGAAGGCAACAGTAGCTTCCGTGGTTTCTACTGTGCTCTGTGCGTGCTCTGTGTTTGTCTGTTTAATCGTCGTCAATCGAGCGTTGCAAGCTCACGGTTTGTGCGGTGAGGTGTTAAAAGGGAAACAGCGATCATCATCAAAAAGCCGCCACGATCGGCTGGGGCGTGTATGATGGGAAGAAAATGCTACCAAGCGATAAAATCTCAACTCGCAACACATTCCCGGCATAGTTTCCCGATGGATGGTGTCGATGCGGCGTTGTCGATAAGATTGCGATTTAATTAGAAAAATGTTTTGGTTTGGACACGACACGGAAGGAGGCGAGCAATGGTGTTACGTGTCGGGTAGATAATATGGGCCCCGCTGGAAAGATTGTAACTGATCGCCTATTACTGGAAGACCTTCACATGGGGGGAGGAGGCGGTGGTCGTTACTGGTGAGAAATTGTCAACAGCACAACATATCAACATTGGCAATTGTTTTGAAATCGAGCTACTCTCCCTATGGGGATGTGTGGCATAAGATCATTAGATCATCAACTGTGATGATGATTCAACATTGCAATGTTGAAGATGCAATGTCTTGTTTGTAGCAACGAAGGCCAACTTTGAGCATATGTTTGTACATTTACTTTTTATCATACTTATTTCATTAGACAAATATCATATTTAGTTTTGAGTAGCTATTCTTCTTCTGCTTCTTATTATTTTTCTTTTTCTTCTTCGAATTAGAATTCTAATTAGAAAATTATGTTCTAATTGTTAAGTCATAACTGTAGTCTACTAAAGCCAAGGCATGCTAGGATCCATCCATTATTCAAATTCCATCATCTGGAGAGGTTCGATTCACATAAGATTTGAACTCATAACGAGCATGATGATTGGTCGTATGACTAGCCGAGTGTACCACGTGGTCGACCGTGACTGGAGCGTGCAGGGGATAAATAAATTCTGAAAGATTCTACCTTACAACTTTTCTTGCTGATAGACTGGGGCTGTTTAGAGCCGTTTTGAGCAGTATATTGGATTTAGTTTGATTAGTAAGGTATGTCCTAGCTCCGAAAAAATCAGTTTGGAGATGTCTCGTATAGAAGAATTAAGGTTCAGTCCCATTTCTACACAATTATGTTGAACATTTGCTCATCTATAAATTATAAGAGCAGGCAAGAGATTATGACATTTCTGTTTCCGGGCCATGGGCTCGTGCGACTGCTCTTAAATTGCCCAACTTTATGGGCCTCCCAAAAGCTCTCCGCCACAAAGGGCTTCTTCCCCCTCGAGCGTCCCGGGGTGCGATTGCAAAAATGTAGGTTAATTTTTCACATGACATTGTCAGCTGCTAGACATTGTGGTGATGCTCTCTTTCTCCCTCATTCTTTCTCTACATATTGCAACACTCTCGGTGCGTTGGCGCATGTCGTTAACCTTTCAACCGTTTGAGCCCAGCATCTCCCCCCCCCCTACCCCCACACACAAAGACAGACAGACACACAAAAGAGAGATTCATATGCAGATGGCAAACAACGCGCTGCGACGACGACGACGACGGCGGGCTGTGCGAAAAGCATAGTAATGGGGAGAGCATAATCAATGGTTTTGTGTTTCCTTCGATCCAATGACATGCTGCCAGAGGCTGCCGGGGTAGAGTGTGGGTGCTTTGAACTGTGACACAGCAGCGACAGCAAGGTAAGGACCGATGATAATCGAGCTGATTATTATGGAAACATCGAGCATTCGAGTGCTCAGCAGCCGTTGCAAAGGAAACACGAGATGCAAAACAAAAACAACGCGCACAGCACACGCACAATACTACATGATGATCTGTCTCAGGATCTGAGGCATTCGATCCTCTGCCTTCAAATCAGACGCCTCTTCGACCACCGTTTGCAGTTGCAGTTGCAGTTGTGCAGCATGTGCACAGGAGAGAGGGCAGAAAAAAACCGACCAAACCCCTGGGAAACCTTTTGTGCTGTGCCGTGCTGCTGCTCTCTCTCTCTCTCTCTTTATATGCTTTGTTATGTTTCTGCGCATCCGGCAGTGCAGCAACATGCATCGAAATGCATCGACTGTATCCTTCTCGAATTCAACCGACCAAACGTTCTTTTCTGTGCTTTTTGTGTGAGTGTGAACTGCTGTTGGGGCCCTAAAAACCAGTTCTGGGCTATACCCATTTGGCCCTGGCCGCGGTGCATTTGTTCTAAGGCTCTCGAAGCCACTGGCACACAGCAGCAGCAGAAGGTGGCTAACGTATGTGTGTGGCGGATTGCACACAGATGACCTCTACCACCAACTCACAGCAGCTGTGCGTGGCTGCGGAACAGCAGTAGGCCATGAACCTTCAATATTCCTTCTCTTGTGTTGTGCTCTCCTTTTTTCGCGCTCTCTCTCTCCCTCTCTCTCTATATATATGTTGGTGTCACGAGCAAAATACTCACTTGCTGAAGGTGGCTTGGTAGTCCTTGATTTCCTTCCGCGAGAACTCGTGGAACTCGGTGTAGATGTTGACCACTTTGAACGTGGGCTTTATCGCCTGCCCATTGTCCAGCGCTTCGTTGATCTGCTGGCGACGGTTCAGGATGGAGGATAGTTCCGCATCGGCTGACATTTTTTTTACTTTATTTACACCACAGACACAGGAAGAACGAACGAGAGCGGAATACACAAACGCACAACAACCACCACAGCAACAAAACGAACGGACGGGCACTGTTCTGTTACTGATCAATAATAAAGCAGAGGGAGCCCTTTTCAAGGACCTTTCGCTTTAATCTTTTGCGGCGCTACTGAAATTCTAGAACTACGTCACGTGCAACTTTCAGCGCAGGAAGCAGGTGCCGAATGTAATGAACTTTGTTACTTTTTTCTTCTGGTTCTTCCTTTATGTCGTTAAACGCCGGGACGTGTTTAAGTGGCAGGTGGCGGCACCGTACTGCTGCTTTAATGTTTTTGCAAGAGTGTATCCTTTTTTTATCGCAAAAGGATGATGGCGTACCGTTGGTTGGCGTCACAAAACACTTTAAAACGGGGGAGAGGGTGGCCGACCTGCGACAAAAGCGCGAGTTTTTCTTCAGTGTCGAAGTTAACGAGTACGGAGCAGAGTGCGCGACCGTTTCTGTTGCCAGACGGGAGAGAAGTGTTCACTGCATGGTAGGTTCATCATGCTCCAAGCGCGCTCGGTTCCGTTCCGCTCAACCGATGGTTAAGGTACGGTGCGTGGTGTAAGTTTAAGCGCAGTAGTAGAAAGTGGAAAATGTATATTATTTATGTTTATTTTGTTGTGTGCAAAAGATAATTTTAATGGTTTGAAGTATTTGAAGGAGTGTCATACGTCATACGTGAAAAGAAAAAATCCTACTAAATTCATTTATATATTCAATTTATTAGAATTGCTGGTTAGAATTAGAATTTATTAGAATTGATGGTTAGAATTACTTTATTGGTCTTAAGTTTTTAAATGAAGGTAATAGGTCTAATGTAAACTGTTTTATTAAATTTAGTTAATGATTCTATTCATGGTTAGAATTAAAATATGTATTTACAAGTCTTTGTTATTTATGGGAGAGTCGAAAGGGAGAATTTGGTCAATATTTCATACAATTCTACGTCACTATTAAAATAGGACCATTTTTATGTAAAAATGACAAAACACTCAAATCACTCGTACGAAAACAAGTTATTTATTTAGATTTAGTACTCACTTGAGTCTTGAAAAGAACTTCTCTATAACTCATTGCAACACAGAATAGCCCGACAGAACAAAAGGCGCTAGGGATGTTGTACACCCATTACCAAAAAATGAACCTTTCGGAGGCTCTTTTGGGAGTGAAAAAGACATACCATTTAACGCGATGTTTGTTTCACTTTCGTAAGCGGAATGAATGAATTGAAAACGGGCAAGAGAAACATGTGTGCGTTTGTAAATTGAGAGCGTTTTCTCTCAGTTGACTTTGCCCTTTTCGGATCGGTTCGATTATTTGAATGTAACGATTTTTTTCTAATTGGATTTTATCAACAGTCGTCCTTTGCGTGTGGGATTTTCGAACGAATTGTGGTGGTTTAAACACTGTTTGGATTATCGAAAACAATTGCAAAGTCAGTGAATGAGTTTAAATGTTAAAATATGTTTATTTCAATCTATAAACATTACTTAATTTCACATTAATCAAATCAACTGTTTGTGTGTTATAATTTCTACGAATAATATTCTTTTACCACAATGACGCGTCGGCAAAAGTCACGAAAAATCGATAAATATATAAATAAAAACACGTGGGCAACCGTGCAGAAAGTGAGGAGACGAAACCTTTTACTTCTCTCTCTTGCTCAGCATCATCCCTCCGGCTCGGAAGGGATGATAATGGAGCTCCAAAAAACCGTTGCTCCCGCGTACGATGCAAGGTCATTTGGGTGGCAGAATCCTGCTCCATTTGGTTGCCCCATCTCCACTTCCCCTCGCAGCTTTCCGTACACATGAAATGGCACGAAGATGAGGTCATGTGTCGAAGGTTAAATGGGAGGCTTGGGATGGTCTGGAAATTGGATTGAAACTGCCGGCTGGAGTGTGGCATTTGTGTGTGCGTGCGTGCGTGCGAAACGCACGAAACATAGTCAATATATAGGGGTAAGTGTTTATTATTACTAGCCGGCGGATGGCGGTTGGCTGTTGATTTTCATGCTGGCCAGCGTTCTATTTTTAAAATGTTCCATAAGGTCCGAAAGAGCAAGCCGGCGAGTGATGCGTAATAGCGGAACAGCTACGTTTTGTAAATCCAGCAGTAAAGTATGGTTATTTTTGTTGTTGAAAAGGGTTGTCTTGTTTACAGCTGCCAAGCGGCCTGTTGATAACATTGATAAAGCGTATGGCTCATGCACCAAAACACTTCAGCTAGTGGTGTAAATCCAATGAATCACGTTTAAAAAACACTCTTAAACCTTAATCGTGTCTGTTGCTAGTGTTTGTAACTATTGTAACATAAATTGGCTGATAAGAAACTCATAGAAATTGTTATGTAAATCTCATTTATTAGCACCTTTAATTTGTTTTTTTTTAACAAATCAATACTTTATTGTCGATTTATTTCACATCACATGCAGTTGAAGCATTCCTTTACTTTACTTCTTTGTCTTTGTTCTCCATATCCTTCGCTATCACAAATACAGTTCCTTATGGTGTTCGTTCGCGTTAATCCAGGATCTCCTCGGGAATCTGAATCGGTGCCTTGCGCTCACACTCTCCGTCGCGAAGTATCCGCAGCTGAACCGATTTGCCGTAGGAACTGTCCACCTTGCACCGCAGTATGCAGCTATTGGCGTAGGTGATCAGATCACTTCCACAAATAGGCCGGTAAATCTTGGGACAGGCACACACCCCGTTATAGTTCCTTCTGAAGGCAGTGGTACTGCCCGGTAGAACCAGCACGGCCACCAGTGCCACCAACAGCACAGTGATGCAGCTCAGCACACGCATTCTAAGTTTTTATGTCACTTTCTTCCTGGACTTCTCAAAACTTGGTTTGGTTTATTCTTGGCAATGTCTTGATCGGGGCGCGTTCGATGCGAAATGTGTTCTAGCACTGAATAGCTGTACATTTGAAGTGAAGGGGTTTATATTTTGCAACTCCTATCGCTTCATCGCACATCATTATCACTCGAAGCGATAAAGGGACCATGTTTTGCTGTATTTGTATAGCGCCACGCACACCAAGATTCTGTGGATCCCCCTCCTCTATCGAAAATAAGCAAATGGTTATTGATTTGTATGTTTCTACACACGCCTCATCATGTAATCAATCAGCGGGTAGTGATAACAAACTTTCACAAAGATGGCCTTTCGAATAGCTTATTATGTCTTGTTTTTTTACGGAAGCTATAATTAATACGAGAGATTTAAAAAAGATTTACCTTGATAAAAATGTTATCGGTCGCTGGAAATGACGATTCAGCGTTGATAGACAAAGTGCAATAAATGAGCTGTTCTGTAGATTGTTCACCAGTGAATGGACGCTCTATAGCCATGGCAGTTGCAATGTGAGATGCATGAGTCAAGCATGCTTTTAACTCACAAAGCACGTTTATTGCGTTAAGATGCAAATATGCTCAAACATTAAGCTATAAAACAAAACGGTTTTATTTCACATTATAATAAAGTACGTGAAAGATGAATCATTTGTTTGACGGGGGTTTAAATTTAGCATTTTATGTAATCATAAATCCGTAAATAAATACACACTGCACTGTACAGCCAATGCTGTTGGTGAGTTGATATGAATACAGACTGGGTATTTCCATTGCTTTGCTTACAAACATGACTAGTTAGGGATTTTTGTTTTGATTGCTGATTGAATGCGAGATTTATTGCACTTCACAAGCAATAAGGATGAAATATGTGCTTAAACGGGAATGAAATTACAAAGTTGAAGGAATCGTTGTACGTAATCGAATTTCGGGTTAAATTTAAAAATAAAACATGTGTTGGGAAATTGTCCAAAGTTTATAGAAACAAGGTGAGTCGTGAAAATGCGTAATTTAGAATAGAAAAATAGAGGAAAAAAAACAAAAAAGTTGTAATAACTGACTTTTTTTTTAAACACAAACATGATTTTACTTTTAATAAAGGCAATTATAAAACTTTAAATCAAGTATCAACGGGGTTTATTTGAAATATGGAGCAGCGCTACCGAGTGTTCGCCGTGGAGATGTAAACAGTTCAACGGACAGTTAAGCGAGTACAGGACGGCTAGAGAAAATGAGCGAGATGCAGCTATTTTCGAACGTCAAAAACCCTCGCGTTGCACTGCGGGACCGGTACACGGCAAGGCTGGTCAATGTTGTTCTCGTTGAGCGACCAAGAAAAATAATCATCAGTTTTAAAGGCCGTTTGTGCTCTTATCTAGTTTAAAATTATTGCTTATTATTATTTGAAAAGTATTCGTTGCTTTTTTTTAGTTGCGGGAATATTTTTCAAACGAAGGGGAAAAGGTCCCGCGACCCGCCTTGAGCTCACCCGTCTGACAGTCAGCGGTCGGCGGTTGTCAAAACGTCAAACTAGCGTACCGCTCTCTGCTACCTGGGACACATCAAACGCGTCGCGAGGAAAATATGCGAGAAAATAGGTGAAAATTGTGTGAAAATTTCGGTGTACAATCTCCGTCTCCGTCTCTCTGTGTATGTGTGTGTGCTCGTGCGTGTTAGTGCTAAATAAATCGCCAAACCGTCGTGCCACAGTGTTTGCCGTGTGCTGCGTTGGTGAAGTGAATTGAATGTAAGTAGAAATCGGGCGTAGGCAAAAAAAACGGCGTATGGTAACGATGATAAACGGCATTTGACAAAAGCGAGTAGGACGCTTTTATCCGAAAAGAAAAGCCAGGCGGTGTGTGTATGGTACCGCCGGTTGTTGGTGTTATGTGTGAACCGTATGGTGAAGTGCGGGTGAGATGGAAAAAAACGCAGACCTGCAGCTGCTGCATGTGTGTCGGGGATGTGTGTTTTTTTTTTTGTATGCTCGCCCCGGGTGTGTCCCTTTTCCAGGACGATGGTGGCGCAGTGGTCGTTCGCAATGTGATGCAATTGTAGTGGGGGGTTTGTGTGTGCACGCCTCTGTTCACGGCATACTACGCCACCTGTGAAAATTCGCAAAATATTCCACCGTATATGCGTGTGTGTGTATACCATATGTGTGCGCGAGGGCGTTTCTCGCGAAAAAGGGCTACGTGCGTGCGTGCGTGGTGTGGTGTGCGGAAAATCGCTGGAACCCCGTTTGCGAGAAGCGTTTGCTTAGTCATGGCAGTGGAAAGTGTCGATTCTAAAATTGGCCCATGAAGTGGTTCGATGGCTTCCTGCCACCACCGACACTCGCCTGCCCTTTCCAATCAAACAATTGCGTTGGAAGAAAGTCGCGAAGAAAGTTAGCTAATAGTTTGTCTGTTTTTTCCACTTTCCACGCATCTTCCCATCGGTCCAGATGGTGGGTGCACTTTCGCCTACAAGCATCGCCTACTCATTCCCGGGACCCCGTGCAGGGCGATCCTTTTCCGGGAACAGTAACAACAAACCCTTCCTCTCTCTCTCTCGCTCTCTCTCTGGAATGCATCTGTCACATGTAGAAAATGGCATTCCCGGAGGATATTTTCCTCTTATTCCTTTTTTTGGAGCGAAAAACATTCCAGCACAAGATACGTAATTGTATTTGGGTGGAAAAAGGCCCCCTCAAGACATTAGAAAAAAAGAATGTTTCGCACACAAGAGCCTGCAGCAAGGAGCTAACTCCGACACCCAACGCACAACACACACACGCACACGTAGGCGACGATAAAACGAGGAGATGCGCGCATGTGTTTGACTGTGTTTATGCGGCTGTGCGGCGCGACGAACGGCGAAAGCAATGGTGGAGGGGCCCTGCGGGGGCAGATTTTCCAATCTCGGAAATGTGTGTGCCCAGCGTGTTGGAAAAGCAGACCGTCTGCGTCCCCCCACTCTCTCTCTCTCGTTCGCCCCTTGGCAACGCGTGAGTCATTCGAGGAATTTCCGGAACCTTCGCTGCGCTGCGATGCATTTTGCTGTTTTTGTTTTGATTGTAATTGAGGCTGAGGCAAATTGATCTGTGCCTGCCCTGTTACACGTACCACCACTCTCTAATGCTTGCTGAAGCTGTCCTTCGACGGTTGATGGAGAGGAAAAGAGAGAGAGAGAGAGAGAGAGCGTGTGTGTTTTTTTTTGTCGCTGCTACGGCAAATTGTGCACTCCGACAGCACCCGGTGCAGTGCGTGTACCGGGTTGTTTGGTGCATGTGCATGAATTACCATCACACTCTACTGGACACCGGCACGCGGCGGGGCTGAATGGTGTAGGATTCCACACTGACATATGGCAGATTATGGCAGACGGACCACCCATGTGCTCTGGAGTGCCTTAGGAAGAGTCGTTTTTTTGTGGGATCCACACTGGACAAGGCGTTACATAAATTGCATAAAATTGCACAGCACCAGCCATGCCCAAGGTCTGTGCTTTTATTTTTTGTTTAATGAGAATTTGTGCAATGTGCCAGCCACAACCCCATTTCAGCTCTCTCCAAGCGAGAGCATCCATGATGCTGTGTGCGGGTGTGTGTGTGTGTGTATGTACGGGGTCGCATAGGGAAGACCAAAGTGTGCGCTACCACGCAGTTGCAGCTGCCTCTGGGTGTAAAAGGATTCCCGGTTGTCCAGCTGATTGGACGTAGGATGCTTCCCTTTTTTGGGCGTGTTGTGTGTGCGTGTGTGTGTTTTCAGCAGCGCGCAACGTGTGTTCGGTGCGCATACACACCCTAAAAACCCATCCTGCTTACTTCGATCGGACGAAAATGACCGGGTAGGTCGATGATTCCCCGTTACAAATGTGTGTGTGTGTTTGAAGCGCGCGCGAGACAAGTTGCAGTTGCCAAGGACACACGGCAGAGGACACACGGAAGGAAGGCAGCGTCGAAACCCAATCAATCATACACAGTTACCGAAGCGCTGGAAGGACCAGTAAAGAAAGCAGTCACACAAGACACAAGATGCTCTGGAGAGTGTGGTGTATGCAGCCGAGCAAGCGGAACGTGATTGAGTGCGTTTATATCCGGCATTAGTCTGTGTGTGTGCGCTTTTTTTTTTAAGACATGGTATATAATGTTCCTTCAAAGAAAAAAAAACCCCCCCAGAAGAAGTGGGCTGTAGCGCCTAACCGTTAATGCATTAGCCAAGTGTGGATTATTAATCAGTGTCGTTACCATATGCTGTCGCCATTACGCCGAATAGCGTCGCAGAAAATCGCACCAGATCACACGGGGACGGGGCGAACAGGAGCGCAGCAGGAAGGAAGCATGATTTGGCTACATAAATAATGGAATTAAGTGTGCTCGCGGTACTGCGGTACGCACCCGCCCGGTTGGGGTAGATGGGGGGTAGATACCCAAAACAAAACAGGCGTCTGTAATAGCTGTGTAATGGAATCAGTCAGTTTGCTGAAAATTAACATCGCGTGTTTTTGGGCAGTACTAATCCCCTTTACCCGCAAACCCGCTCATCTGCTGCCTGCCGTTAAAAGGTTTAGCCTCTGTGGCGTGTAAATATAGAGCTAAACAGTGCGATTACCGCGTGCGCCGTGCTTGCTTTATATTGCAATGCTAGCGGGCCGCTATCGTAACCCACCGGATGGTGTAGTGCGATGCGTCACCACACTCTCACCGCTTGTGTGGTTGAAGAGAGAGTACGGAGCGCGCCCGTGTGAGATCGAATCCCGTATGAGAAAGAGAACATCAATGCGCTCTCGGGTTCGTTCGAATGAGTGTGTCGTGTGGAGAAAAGAAGATTCGGCGGGGGATGATAACACATATATAATATAAAATAGTCTTCTTCGCTCAAAATAATAATATTTGAAAGATCCTTGAATACTTCCAGATATTTCACAAAAAAAGTGGGAATATTCTGTTCAAAAACCAAGGTAGAGAAATAAAATACATCCACTATCCTCCTGGCATGCGTTGGCTTGTGACTGAAAAGTCAATCATAGTGTTACGCATACGCGGAAGTTGGAACAGTTTTTTCGCAAATGTTTCGCATTCATTCGTTTCAGAGACCGATGGAACGTTTTCAATCGAACACATTTCTTTCTAAAGAACACAAATCTGCCCCGTATTTCGCTATTAATAGTATATTAAACTGTCGGTACCGGGTACTTCCCCCAAAAATGCCCCATGCTCTCCATGTGCTATTAAGATTGCTTGTGTTGTAACGGTGTCGTAGGCTGCCGTGATTAGATAAGGAGAGCCACCACCACAAAAAATGGGAACAAAAACATTGTGCACAATCGAATAAATCGTTTGATTGTTTACACGGCATGGCTCCGCGGGCGATAGATTTCGGAATTAAAAACCAATCTCTGCTTCCCCTGAAGGAGAGGCGCCTTCTGATGACCCCCGTGAGCACACACACACAGCAACGGTTAATCCCGCAGGAAGTTTCTTTGGAAGGCTATCGGTGTTAGCTTTTCAAAACATTAAATAGTCATGATGTGTTTAAAGCCTTTCGCATACTAGTGGCATACGTGGCAGAAAAGTATACGAGGCCATGCTGCTGCCTGCCTACTTTCCCTTTGGGGGTTTCTCGATAAAGAAGTGTAACATAGACACACACACACACACATAAACGTCGACCAAAATCTAGTCCGAGTGACGCACTTGGGCAAATGACGTGTGATCATCCCCATCACACTCATCGATTGGGTTAATACATGCCCCCCCGCTACACCCCCTCCTACCAGAATAGTGGCGATATCATGGTGCGGTGATTATGTTGTGTGGTGTATGACTCGTTGACACGTCGCTGCTGTTGCTTCTTCTCGACGCTGTGTCCCACGTCATAGATCGCTGGCGGAAGTGATAATATTTTGCCAGTTGAATGGGCAGCCTAGGCTTGCTCTCCCACCTTTCCAAGGGTCCTTTTTTTTGGCCAGTGCGTATTGTTTAGCTTGCCAACCGATGTGCGTGGGTCAATATTTTGAGGGGGGGTTGTAATAGCTATCTCTCGTCCCCGGGCTGCTCCTGCACTTTCGATAAAAAAAGAACCTACGACGTCACCACTTCCGGAACCATTGGGCCTGGGCAGTAGCCGTAGGCTTTGCTGATGCACGTTTCTTCCCTGCAAACCATCATAAATCATGCCACACATTTGGGACCGGTTCGGGACGCTTGACATGGTGGCTGGGAAACGGGGAGAGGGGGTCCATGGGAAGCTGTCCCACACTCTGAAACGTGTGATAAGAGGCGCCCTTGCTTCAGCCAGAGCGATGATTTTGGGGCCACGAATTGGTACTACCCACACACACACATATATATACAGCAATTGGTGTCGATTAAACTGCGTCGCAATATCTTACTGGTGTTGTGTGCGCGTGTGTCTGTGGTTGGTGCTAAGTGTTGTACATCGATCCTGTTTGTCTTGTAACTAATTGAAGTTCTTCTCCTTCTATCTGCAGAAACAACAACTCGAGACAAGTATATTTGCATTCACTTCGCGTTGAAGTATCGCAAGAATCGGAAGTAACCAGCCCCGATAGGAACCTTACCCCCACAACACGTCGAAATTAACGAGGAAAACTAGCAACGAGAAGTCCTGCGAACGGTGTGATCCTTTCCTCCGGTAGGGACTCACAGTCAGCGAGAAGTGCCAAAGAGGAGGAGAGCAGAAGCGAGCCGAAAAGCCGATCTCTACAGCGATAATGACACGTTGGCGCGTGTGCTGATTGACACAACCAGTAACCTGTTGTCCTGCGTGTGGCGCAAATTGTAAGGAAAAGCACAACCCATTGTGTGTGTGTATGTGTGCCAAAACGAGGGACATCTTGGGTGGCGCATGTGTCCTTTCCGCACTTGGTTGGACAAGAAACTACTGGGCGAATCGCGCAAGTGCCACGTTGCCTGCTCCCGGTTTGCGTGAGTGCTTGTGGCGCGGCACAACCGATTGATGAATTTATCTGGCGTGTGCTGTCCGTGCTTTTCCCCTCCCTGCGTCGTCCAACGCTTCCCCGCTGCCGTAACTAGAGAAAGAGAGCGACACGACGACGACGACGAGCGAGAAAAGCTGCCTGTTGCCGGCGTTGGTTTATGAGCTCGCGGACGCACCATCGCCACAGTAAGCAGTGTGTCGTCGCGCCTGGAGGTAGGGCCACGCGGTGGTTTGGTTGTGGGAAGCCCAGTGTGATACGTGTCAGTTAGTGAACTTTTAGTGTGTCTGTGTGTGTGTATGTGTTTACATTGTGAGTGTAGTGTGGAACCGAAGCAAGAGTGAATTCTGCGGGGCCCCGGTAGTAGAGCCCCTTCAGAGAGTTTCACCTTTTTATTTTACCGTTTTTCCATTCGCGCGGTTGTAAGCCAACGGCATAAATCACGACGGAGTGTGACGGTAGAGCCGGTGCCATCCGCCAAACCCGATTTTCGATGGTAAAGGCACCACTGTTGTCGACCGCTTCCCAGCAGCAGCACCAGAAGCCCCAGTGCCCGAAGGAGATCATCCACCAGCCGTCCCCGCCGGTCACGCTGTCCTGTGTTTCCTCCTCCCCGTCCACCTCCCAGGTGCTGATACAGCAGCAGCAACAGCAGCCGCCGCACCATCTCCACCAGCATCACCATCACCATCTGCTTCAGCTTCAGCAGCAACAACCGCCACAGCAGCAGCAGCCCCCGCAACAGCAGCAGCAGCAGCCCCCTTTATTCAGCTTCCCACCACCGCTGCCGACGGCGACAGCGGCCACCCACACGACGGCCTACTATCCGATCGGGCCGGTCAAGAAGCATCGCCGGGTGCAGATACAGATGGCGACGGAACCGCCGCCGGTCGGGACGGGCGGCATCGTCGTGACGAAGACGGCCACGTCGGCCGCCATCGCCGTGGTCGCACCGACCGCCCGGAATGCGGCCGTCGCGATGGCGACCGGCGGTACGCTGAGCAATTGCGTGACCACGGGCACGGTAGCGCCCGCGCCGACCGTTGCAACCGTGTGCAGCGGTGCTGCTGCAACAGTCGTACAATCGGCGACGAGCCAGGCACAGCAGCAGCAGCAGCAGCAGCAACCAATTCTAACCCTTGCGCCGGCCGGTACGTCAGCAGCAGCGGCAACAACGATGAAAGCGATAAATCAACCCACGCTGCAGCATCAGCGGATTCAATCGATGCACCACATCCATCACCATCATCACCATCAGCTGATCAACGGTGTGCCGGCGTCGGCCGGCCAGCGCATGCCGGCGAATGCGGTGGCGGCGGCGGCCGTGGTCGCCTCGACCGCCACCCATACGACCCACCAGCCGACGCCGGCCGGCTGGCCGATGGTCGAGCCGGTGTTTCACTTCGGGCCGGGGTTCGAGCTGGAAACGCGCCCGTACTGTCCGACCCACACGCCACCGTCGGAGCATGTCGTGCTGTTTCACGTGCGGCCGGGGGTGGCCGTCACGTTCCAGATCGCAGGCAACCGGGAAACGATACGAGGTGAGTGTTTTGTACGCTTTGATTTGCGTTGTAATGCATGCTTATTGTTTGTAGGAATGTACGCTTAACCTTTCGTGTACGCATATCGACATTCTTGGGGGGGCGGTTTTTTTTCCGAAATTGAAGTCCATATTAGTGTTGGGTAGATCTGATTCAGATTCATGAATCTGAATGAATCTTTGGAATGATTTAATGAATCTGAATCTCGAATGGAAAGATTCATGAATCTCCAATGAATCTCGAGATATTAACGAATCTCTAGGAATTCATGAATATCTAAAAAAACATGAAGCTTCTTCTTCTTGACGTAACAACTTACGGGGTCGTGCCAGCCTATTGAGACCAAGCAGCCGGATAGTTTGTTTTGCTACGGGGAGACGGTCCATGCGAGGCTTGAACCCAGAATGGGCAAGTTGTAGGTGGGATTGGGTAAATTCGATATTTTGGAAATCATACATCTCTAAAGATTCATGAATCCCTTGAGTTATATGAATTTTAATGGACTTATGAAGCTTATAGATTCATGGACTTATAAAGTTTATAGATTCTACAGTGCCTACGTCCGATCAGTGTTCGAATATGGCAGTATAGTTAGCGACCCCTGCACTGAACAATGGAGTAATCGAATCGAGGCCATCCAAAGAAAAGCGACTAGATATAAGACTCTTCAACTCTAGATGTAAGACTCTTACCATGGCGACAGGGCGATGTGTTACCGTCATACCATTCCCGGTGTCTGCTTTTAGGGATTCAGCCGTTGAAAAAGCGCCGTGAGATAGCTAAATGCCTTTTTATATCAGGACTACTCAACCACCACATTGATGCTCCTACTCTATTAGCTACGATAGAATTTAACGCGCCATCTAGGAATCTACGTAAATGTCAATTCATATCCGTCCCTCGTTATAGAGCTCGTTTAAGGCCAGTATGATACTATGTAAGCTATGTGTCGAACTTTCATCAATAACTATGATTTATTTGATTTCAACATACCAAAGAATGTTTTTAGGGATAGACTCAGGACACAACTTACGTAATAATCATATTTTCAATATACATTTTCTATTCTTGTGCACCAGTTCTCCCCTACCGATTTATGTACCGTACATAGTTTATAAGCACTAATTTAAGTACATTCATGTAGGATCTTCAAGATCCCGATTGATTAATCAATAAACATATTAAACATGAAGCCTGGGAGATTCATGAATATTTAGAGATTCATGATTCATGAATCTTCAAAGATTCGTTGTTGTTGTTGTTGTTTGGTTTGCTTATAGAGACTGTGATCATCTCTTGTGACTGTGATCCGTCTCTTTCAAAGATTCGTGAAACTTTAGAGACTCATGAATCTTTGAAGTTTCGACTCGTCATTTAAATCACTCATCACTGAAGATTCATATGAATGAATCTCAACGAAAGATTCATGAAATCCAACACTGTTCCATATCGTCTTGCAATGGTTACCCTCGTAGGGTGAAAACGGAAACACCTGTGGCGCGCATACAAAAGCCACGACACCCGCACGACCGTTGTTCAATCGTATCGCAAACACAGTAACAATCCGTTTTGTAACAACGAATCCCTTTGCAATGCGATAACTTTTACCGATCCGTTATTGGTGGCGCTGATAACGGCGTTTTATGACCGAAAGCTGCCACAGGTGCCACAAAGGGGGGTGCATGGTGTAACAGTGTCACCATCACCACCGGCCAACGCATCACGAAACTTTAATTGTTTTATGCTAGTCCCTTTCCCTGTGGATGCCGTCGTTTCCCCCTTTTCCCCGGGAGCAGCCGGTCGCTCATTAAACCGATAAAAGCTACAACCGGTTTTTTTTGTCTGCTAGATTCTTGTTGGCGGCGGCCGTGCCGAAAAAGTTGAAATGTGGTGACAATTTGCGTCAATGTAAATTTATCCTAACCGCTGCCTCATTCTCACTGCCCTACCGGTTCCCCCGACCGGGCGGACATCGGGTGGCACGATTATTAATGGTACGCCACGCCTCCGCGTTGGGTCATAATCCAGGGAAGGATCAAACGGTAATTTTTTGGGTTGTGAATTTTAATGTACCTTATCCGGGCCCGGGGAGGATGGGTGGTGAAAGGTGGCATGATGGAGACTGGCTCTTTCGCAGGTTTCTTCCCCCGTGCCAAGGACAACGCCAGTAGAACGACAGAGAGCGAAAAATGAAGGTTATCTTTTGTGCCGGTGTGTTAAAGCCGGACTCTAGGTCCCGCCGTGCTTATGAAAATGTAGTAGAAGTTCACGTTTTTTGACGATTCTTTCTACAGAAAAAAGAAGAACTAGATACGGTGGGAAAATTTACTGCTCCGAATCAAAATATCTGCCTCTTCCATCGATCATGGTTGCTACCGGCCTACAGAGCCAGAGAAGCGAAGGCATTGGAGAGGTTTTTGCGGATGGAAATTATGCGAAACAGACGTCAAGAGGCAAAAGAGTCAGACAAGTCCGTGGCACCAGCACCAGCAGCAGCAGCAGGTTGCTCTTGATGGGACACAGAAAGGTGATAAATTTGATTTTCAAATGGATTCCGCCGTTCGTCGACCCCCTCTCCCGTTTGGACGTAGCGCAAACAGTCACCTCCAGGTGCTGTCCGCGGGATCACGAGGCTTTTCGGCGTCCCTTTTTTTCGTCGCCTCTTGCAGTGGGAGAGTCAGTACCTGATGTAACGTGGCTTCCTTCATTTGGCGGTCATTTGGAGGATGTGGCGTTTAATCCATTAGTTCCGGCGCCGGGGAAGCATCCCAAAAAATGGATGGGGGCATATGTTTATGCAAAAGGCTCCCGGAATGCAAATTGTGAATCGTTCGCCCTTTTCCGTCCTGGATAAACCCTGGTTCGAAGCCTCGCTTACTGCTTGTTTACACTGAATTCCAAATCATACATTTACACTCGGAAGTGTGTTGAGTTCGTAGAAGTACGTGATTGAGCAAACAATGTCCGCACCCCGGTCCACGCGAGAGTTTATGTTCTGCATAATATCAATAGTGTTTACGATCGATTGCGATCGAACTGTTGTTCCGTCTACGTCTACAAAGGTCGCACTCAGTACAAGGTGAGTTGCAAAGCATGTGCGCCATTACGGCTAGCATATGGCGGTGTGTCCCAGCCAACGACCCTGAGTGTGTTGGCAACTGCGCGCGTCACCGTCTAGCGGGCAGGATATGTGCAGTATCTGTTGACGTTCTCCCAGTGCCTGCCTGGAGGAGCCCCCTGATAAGCCGTCGGTAACAACATGGATGAAAATCAATTGAGAGTTTACAGCGCATGTTTCAATGTGCGAGGCGTTGTAACTCGATGAACTGATAAATTGGCCCTTCTAGAGGGACCCACACGAGAGAGAGAGAGAGAGAGAGACCGCGTCCGATGGCAGCTGACAGGGATCGGGATATCCGACGGTAACTGGATACGCTTAACACACTGGGGAGGGAAAAATGAGTGGGGCCCCGGGATGACGTCGTTCCGTCGATGGTCAAACGAGAGAAGCTGCATAGTAGCAGGACGCTTGCGCTACTCCTCCTCGTCGGCAAAGGCGCGGCGACGCTTAATTTGTTGAACCAAAGACCGGTAATGAATTTGACCTTCGGTTCCTATTCAAATCGTGCTCGAGTGTGCGGCACATACAGACATACACATATTGCTACCAATTTGCTACATTCTCCCTGCAATGCAATTGCTATCGATATATGTCGGATGAGATGATGATACGTGTATCTGCCGCTGCTGGCCGACCGGTCCGTCTCTGCTCTTAGTGAACTTTGGGTGTTGCGGGAATTTGCAGCTAGGGAAATAGATTTTAACTCGCTCAATAAAATACACCAATATTTCCACTGTGGTAATGCTTTTCGAAATGCTTCATTCTGCATTTATGATGATGACGATGCTCCGACAACACGCGAACCGGGACCGGCAGCAATAAATCGGTTCGTAATAAAATCGTTGTATTAACTAAACTTCCCAGTGACCAGAACCTTGGGAAGATGATACTCCGGAAAAAGGGGGTCGGCTCGTGTAGCATAAAATACACACACACACGCATTTGTCTTTCATCAACATTTCAACGGTTCTCGAGGTTTGAAATTAAGCACACCACCAGGGCAACTTGTTGCAAATCCCTTCCCTTGCAGTGTCGTGTAGTGGTCGTTGTATTAGGTCTGAACCGGCCCACCGACACAGACACACAAAAGCCATCCGGATGAATATTGCATGGTGTCCCGCGAGTCGCCGCCACCGCCGCCGCCACGAGATGGAAGTGATGGGGTGATAATCTGCCACTCGACTTCCTCGTTTCGGATAGAATATGCCCGGCCCGGCCTCTCCATGTCTTTTATGGGCCATAAATCGTAAGTTACAGTTGCGTACGCACGGCCGACAGCGCTGGCGACGGCGGCAGACACACCACGACCCGTCGTCTTGGGTCGCCTTGGAACTTCCTTGGTACTTCGCTCCGTTCGTTGCGCCTGCCGCCAAAGCTCATTTCGCGAAAAAGGGTCTGTGCTCCATGTGTAAAGAGCGATGATCCTTGTCAAGATCCCGTCCCCTCCCCTTTCGCTCCCTTCCCGCGCCTGTATTCTGTATGCGTAAGGAAGCGGGGAATGGCTATTATTGGCTGGCGCGGTTTTTCCTTTCGGCAAGCCAGCCGGCTAGGGGTAATGTTGGTGAATCTTGTTGTGTGCATCAAAACCCGGGCTGCCCATTATGAGCGACCACCGTCAGACAACGATTCTTTTTTTTTGCGCCGAGAATGCAAAAAAGAGATGCACACCGAAACAGAGACGCGCGCGCCCCCGGTGGCAATGTAAGCGAGAAACCCATGAGCTCCTTCGGGCCCGCCGACCATCGTAAAGCCCATTGTGCGCGCTACGTGGGGAGATGCGTTCGCTTTTGTGTTTTATTTGCGGAAATAAAACAACGCTTTGTGTTGCCTTTTTGTGTGTTTGAAGGGGTTGGCACAACACTACAACAACAACTCCACGTGAAGATGTAAAAGTAAAGTGCAGTTGCAGTGCAGCTTCGTCACAACAACAACCATCAACCCCCGCGGCAGGAAGAGAGAGGCTCATAAAAAATGTAATTATTGTTGGTTTGATGAGCAGAAGCAGCAGCAACAGCAGCAGCAGCGGCGGCAGCAGTAGTAGTATAGAAGGTTAACGTTCCTGGTGGCGTCGTTGCTGTCGGGTCTGCAATGGTCACCATGTGAAGTGGGGGCCTGGACGACCCGACGACGTGTCTCTTCTTGGGCATTTTGGAACTCCCGTGTGAAGACATCTTCTCTGGTGCATAACTCAAAGCGACATTTCAAGCTGAAGAAGCGACTTGGTCAGACAATTCAAGGTTACATCGAGCTTTGTATTGCAGCTTATGCTATCTCTTTACACGTTAAAGCTCTTCAAACTAATGCTTGAGATCCAGAATCAGATGCATATCTTCATAATGGTTTATGTAGTTATGTTTTATCTTATCGTAATCTTAATGCCTTATGAATATCCAAGTCTTATCTTTATCTTATCTTTATCCTAACTTTATCTTATGGCCATCTTAATGGCAGAGACATACACACTTCAAATTCTAATGCGCCCGTACGATTTATTGTACTTATTCCTGCACATAAGCCTATCTTTTTGAAGTAATGAAATAAGAATATCGATCCAGAAAGCTGATTTATAGCATGAAAGTCCTTGTTCAGAATTGCACACCGTATCAGTAGAATATTATCTAGACATGTCTTGATATCCTTATTATCTCGCTGCAGAGCTTAATACGGATACGGAAAATATCGAACGTCTTCAACATCATCGTCTTCGTCGTCGTCCGCCCATCTGTACGTAATGATAAGCTTTCTGGAGGGATCAATTTTTCGCTCAATAAAATGAGATGGGATGCGAGCGGGTGGGGGGCGGTTGATTGAAGTATTCAAAAAGCTCTCCAACAAGACGTTGTGGTGTAGAAATTGGAACCCAGGCTCTAATAGCGCAAGAGTTGCAACGCAGATCCCTGAGATTCGAGGACATGGGTTGAAGAAGTTGGTAAATGAACCCATCAAAATATTAAGTTTCCACGTCACGAACTTTCAGCGGAGGTAATGTTCTTAAAGACATATCCTACCCACCCATCCACCAGGAGTCCTTGTGGTTTCGAGTTTTGCTTTCCTCATTTCCGGTAAGCGACACGGAGGCTTAATGTTACTCGTTCTTTAAGGGGAGGGAGTTCCCTGGTACGTAAAAGATGTCATCAAATGCATCAAATGCGGTGGAGGGTTCGTTGAGTGACATGTAGAATGCGTGACGACATTGGAGAAACACTATCAAATGTTAGTATCTTATTCTTCAAAAAACAGCAAAATGGTTGTATTACATACATGCTTTTCTTATCCTTTTCGGAAGGTTAAATGCACTTTCCAAAGCACCAAGAGCCTCCTGTACTGCTCTCGATAAAATTGAATTACCGGCGAGTAGGCGAATGGCCTTTTCCATACATACACACACACCCGCACGGCAGGTTCAAGGGTTCATGTGTTTGCAATTTTTCCATTACAACCCTCTCCCGCGTGCTCGCTCTCCTCCTGCTGTAATGCAGTTCGTTGTCGGCCCGCCAACAAGACATGCAACATATGCAGCAAGTGCACGTGAAATATGAGTGCTATCGTGATGAACGACATCTCAGGCTGAACGAGCGAGTTCGTGCTTGTCGTCGTAGAAGGTGACTCCACTCCGAGGGGAAAATGTGTCCAACGGCCTTATCGTTTCGCCCAGGAAAGTTACTGGAGCGAGCAACACCACTCACACACGACCACGAGCCAAGAAGGAGCTTAAGGAGGTCGTCGGTACTTCGTTAGCGATGCCTTAATGCATCCTTCTCGATCCCTTTCGGGCACACATCCTCTTGGTGTTGTGTAGGCATGTCTGTGTGTTGTAGATTCACTCGGCTCGATAAAGAGCACTGGTGTGCGTCATCTACTACTACTACTACTACGACCACCGTGGAACGGGCACAAGTGTACTAAAAAATGAAGTGCTACACCCATCAGCACATATTCCGCGCTTCGGAGTTTCCATCGCGCCGTTCACCTCCAAACGTTTCCAACACACACACACAGACTGTTATGCTAGGTGTGTGTTTTTGCGAGACAACGACCCACCGGCCGACGACCGACACACATGATGATGGAAGTTTGGCGTCTTCCTGCCCCGCCGCGTCCCTTGGCAATCGTTGACAGCAGCAAGTTTTGCGCTGTAGCGAGATGTTGCGCGCTTTCCCGTTGTAATGGGGACGACCGAAGGACAATCGGGGGCCTGGCAGGGGGGAAATAACATAAAACTGCTGGATGCTGAACAAATTTCGTATCATGTCGCGTGCTTGTTTTGGGACAGGGTTTTGTGTTGTGAAATCGCGATGACAAGCGATGAGGATGAACGGAAAATGTGTCACCACCTGCCCGCAGTTCGTCTCTTCTGGCGCAGAAATTCCATTTGGAAGAGATTTTCCGTTGGAGAAGGGATTATTAAGTTGTGCTACTCTCCGCGGTACATCGAAGACACAGGAATGGAAGGGCAGAGGAAGGGTTGGGCATTAGTCCTTCTTAACCTCATTTCCTTTTGCTCAATTATGTATGTTTGTTTGTTTTCGATAACGCTCGTAACGGTCACAACACTCGCGCGCAGAAGAAGCTGCAAAACCGCTGTTGAAATGTAATAAACCGCCTCGCCTTTCCTTTCCTTCCGTTTCGCTCGCCACCCAACCATTAAGCTTCGGTTGTGTGTGCTCCGGTTGCGGAAAAGAGCATTCCTTTCCTTAGCAGCAGCACAAACAACATTGTTTCCATCCGCCATTTCAAGGCCGTTGACAATACTTGTGGGCGTGTGTGTGTGTGCGAGTGTTGATGGAACAATCCTGTGGAAAATGATGCTTTACTGCTTGTGCATCCGTTCGTTCCAGAGTTTTGCCCGTGTGGCAATCAAATGGTGAGGGATTGGGTGTGTCGGTGGGCGGGCGGGCGGCGGACTTCATTGCAATTGCACACAGTTGCAAAACTGCATTTGCTAGTAAATGGCAAGCGCAAGAACACTAGAACACTGGGAACAAAAAGCTGTCGTCGACGCTGTTTGTGGTGCTAAAGAACACTTCCATTGGCCTTGACAGTAAGTTGGCTGCTGATAATGAATGTCTGTCACCGTATAGTAGTGTTGTGTTCTGTGAATGTTTCCTATAGTTTATTTCATATTAGAACTTAGTGATGAGAACTTACATGAATCATGAAGACCAGTGACTCTTGAATGATTCATATAATTCTTTAAAAACTTATAACTGTGCAAAGATTCATATATTCCCCGGGATTCGTTCGTAATCGTTCACGAACATACAGGGGTTTCCAAGTCAGTTTTGATTGTAAACATTGTTATTCACCGCATCCAAAATGTTTTTTCAACAGCTGCCTAATGGTTTATTTGTTTCAAAATGAAATTTCAGTTTCAACACATGTTTTTCAACACATAACAAAGAGCTGTCAAACTCAATCCAGCTTGAGACGTGTTGAAAATCATGCTGTAGATTTTAAAAATTATTATGATGGAAATTAATTGTCAGATCGATGTGGAACAACATTTTGCATGCGGTGAATAATAATGTTTACATTCGAAACTGACTTGGAAAACCTTGTAAAGCGTAATAAATCCCTAAAGATTCGAGGATATCACAAAATTCGTATGATTCTTAAACGACTCATAAATGTTCAAAGATTAATAGTTAGATTCTCAGAAGCGGTCACAAAGTTTCAGTGGAATGAATCGCTAAAGCTTCATGAATATTTTAAGATTTATATGATACTGAAAAGACTCATGATCCTCCATTGACTCATGATTATCTAAGAGATCCTTTGAAGTTGGTACGATCTTTCAATGGAATGAATTTCTAAAGATTCATAAATTAATTAAGATTTATATAATTCTTCAAAGACTAATCAATGTTAAAGGATTTCAGAATAGTCAGAGATACTTGGAGGAATCTTTGAACAGGGCTGAGAGAACCGAAGATCTTAGATTAGAAGATTTGGATGACTTCAAAGTCTCGTAGATTTGAACAAAGTGTGAGCTTCAGATTGAACGACCCAATTTGAAGATTCATTCAAATTCATCAATTAGTATCACTGTTACCCAACTCAATAACGTAGCCTCTTTCCAATTTGCGACGGCTCCATGCACTCCTCCAGTGAGTACTGGGTCTCTTTGCGATAATTTTAAATCATTTTAGAGTTGCATTTTCTTCTCTATTTTGTTACCCCTTGCTCTCATTTTACTAGTGGGTGTGCCTGCGGAATCGAGCAACAACTCCAAGACACACACACATTACTGCCGGGTGAACAACATCTTGGTGTCTCCAGTGCCGAAAATGTCTGTACCGGCGAAGGGCGCAAGGAAACGGCAGTTAACGCTTGAGATGTATTACATCAGTGTGTGCCTCATCTGCGCTGGCAATCGATGGCCACTCATACCAATGCCAAAGCCATTGGGAAGGAAGCGAGATGGGTAGATACTTCTTGCCCGATTTACTGCATTGTGAACTGTATCAGCCCATTCTGTCTGTGTAATCTTGTGTGTGCTGGTTGCTACGGTATTTGATGTTGTGTTCCGGATCTCGTTACCCGGTGCACACGAATGCACTGCCGGCCAATTGGTGTTTGTTACGGTGGTGTTAGGAAGACGAGCTTCTTCGCTGGCAGAATGTGTGGTTTGGACGGTTTGTTTGCGCACTTCGCGATTGCACAAGCAGCGACCACCAAAACCAACGTTATTCCGAGTGTCCAAGTGGTCCAGAAATGACTTCACGAGGGGGGTCAGTTCCCGATTTTGTACACGCACGCACACAGTACCAGATGTATCTGGAGATCCTCTTTCCCTCTCTCGCTCTTTTTATCACACCAATTGACGTTGGTCTCTGTCTTGTGCTCCGTTCGGCCAGCCGATTCATTGCACTGGAATGTGGTTGCATTGAGCTTAAGAGACACACAGGCTGACATCATGCACCGTTGCTGCTGCTGGTGCATTCACAAACACACATAGACGAACCGGGGGCACACACTATCGAATTGGCTATAGCGCGCGATGTGGTGACGTTTGTCTGCCCAGAGTGTGTCGTCCGCGCTCGCGCCGACCTCTCCGGCGGATATAGCGGGGCCGCTGTGATTACATTCCGTCTAATTGAGTTCGCCGTCAATTAGTCAGTCAGGCTGGCAGTGGGACAGCGCATTAAAAGACAACCACCACTAGTGCCCGAAGGCGCACTGCTCAGAGCCACCATGCCCCAGTGTTGTGAAGTGAAATCAAATCAAAACTATTTCTAAAAAAAAAAGAAATGGAACGATAGCGCGGCCAGACCGAAACGTGTCCAGCATGAGTCGTACGTGTGTCTCTGATTCTTTGTTCTCCATGGAAGGGCCATCCATTTTCGCAACAATTATTTGTTAATTGTTGTTGAAAGCTCTCTTGCAACGGGAGAACAAAAACGAATTATGTTCGCCCATTTGTCATGCGTTCTGAGTGTGGGTGTGTGCTGCTTTTTTTCTGCTCATTTCGTTTCGTCTTGCGATCTGCTTTGTTGTGCTTTCCATTTTCCTTCCTTATTGAGATGAACGGAGAAAGAGGGAAGAGGCGACGGTTACAAATAAAACATTTTCTAAACAAAACAGTGCTGCTGTTGATGGGTTTTTAGACTTCTTCTGCACCATCATGTTGATGATGATGAAACTATGCAACGAGCGAGGGAGAAAGCGAACGTCGCCCGCTCGACTCCTCTCGCACGCAGCAGGCGCAACCCTGGCTGGAAAAAGGAAGTGACTGTATCGCTGGAGAATGCGGTGCCCTAAGCACATCGGCGGAGGGTTGCATACCAAGAAAACTGATCCAGTGAGAGAGGATCACCAACACCACTCACACACGTGCGCAAGTCACTGCTGCGTATGCGCGCGCGCCGGGCCGTGTGCCGCGGTGTGCGTGATCAAGCGCGGCATTCTAGCGAGAGCATAAAAATGCTTCTCTAGAGTTTGCTGTGTGTGTGTGTTGGTGTTCGAGTGAGATGTTCTCTCTCTCTATCTCCCCCTATTTCTCCCTCTCTCTTTCTAACGCTGCCTCACCATGCGACGTCCGCGCTGTCGTGGCATAATCTTCTGTCCCTCCCTTTCATGTCCTTCTCCTGCTCCTTCTCATGTCTGTGATGAATTCTCTCATCACGCCTCACTGTCTCTCACTGTACTGTGAGAAGCATCTCACTAGCGTAGAACCAAAATGAGAGAGAGAAGCTTTGAGAGAGGCAAACTCACTGTTTTGCTCCATCTCACTCTCTCCTTTGTCATCACGCATGCCAAGGGGTGGTTTTGTTTATGCGCGCCGCCACTCGCTCTCTCTCTCTCTCTCTCTCTCTCTCTCTCGTTCGCTCTCACCCCCAATAGGGATGAGAGAAGATGGCGACGTCGGAGAGTGATTTTTTTTTATTCAGATTGGAAAGTGGCCAACCACCACCACCCTTAGGGGTGATCCGCTCACGCAGCAGTTGCAAGTGACGTGTGCGCACGAACACACATAGTTTTGTTTTATTTTTTATGTTGGGTTCCGTTCGTTGTTGGTGTTGTGTTGCGTTGTCTCTTCGTGAAGTGAGCAGCGTGAATTTGTGTATCACGACAGCGCGTGGCGCATCGTTTGTCTTTTTTGTGTGTGAAGAAAAATTTGGTAAAAAACGGTTTCTTTTTGTGTGTGTGTGTGTGGGAAATTGGAGAAGAATTTGAAGAATAGTTTCGTTGTCCAGTCCACATTCCATCACCCATCAACCGCAGTGAGGACCGACCGCGTTGCGGGGATGTGAAGCGTGTGAGGAGGGACACAACCACACACGCACACACACACACACTGCAGTAGTGTTAGTGGCCCAGTAGTACATTGCTGACAGTGTTGCTGCCGCATTTTCGTATTACAATTGTACGGATTTTGATGTTCCATTATTTGTTAGTTATTGCTAAACTGCCCAAGCGACGGCCACTACCCTTTTACATTAGATATGTGTGCAGTTAGTTGGTGGCACCCTTCCAGAAGCTCCCTGCGTTTGTGTGTGTGTGTGTGTGTAGTGTGAGTGCGTGGAGATATTTCGATGCGCGATCGGCGGCGCACGCGAGGGAGTGGGTCGTGACACAAACGTTGCGCGGCCGGGCCGTGTGGAGCGCGATCGACGCCACCTCGCCACCCGTCATCTAAGTCTCCCAGTGTGTGAGAGAGTCTGTTACTGCTTGGAGAGAGACAGAGAGAGCTGGCCGACCGCGATTGCACCCGCGGGGTTCCCCTCGGTTAGGGTGGTGGTGGTGGTGGTGGCGGGTGTGCCAGAGCTCTCGGTCGGTCGGTTTAGCGTCGTCGTGGCACAAGCGCACAACAAAACCAGACAGCCGCCGTACGCCGTGGTTGGTGCGCGCGTTTATTGTTAACCCTGCGTTTTGGCATCTGATTTTCCATCCAATCCCCCCCTTTCCCTTAAAGGGGACCGTTTGCGTGCGTGTGTGAGTGTGATTGAGATAAAAAGAGAAAAAGTGTATGTGTGTGTGGGAGGAAAATAAACGGAAAATTTTGCGTTGTTTGGAAGGAAAACGCGCACTGTGCGTGTGTAACAAGTAGGAGAGAAAAAGGGGTTCCGTTGTGGTGTAGCTGTGTGTACACGCCGTCGTGCAGTCGCAGATGAAGGAGAAAAGAAAATGCAGCAACGGCGAACGTAGAAAAGTGAACAGCTTGAAAGAGTGTTAGACGGTTGGCAACAGTTTAGTGGAAAAGTATGAAAATGGTTGCCTTCTTTCGATGAAATCAAAGCTAAAGTTTGCGGTGAAGATGTGCTCCTAGTGGCCTCGTTTTTTGGGGGGTTGCCGGTGGGTTTCCGACGATCGTGTAATGCCCGATCTGATCGCGCAAGAAGCCCCGGAGAGAACACTTCTAACTCCAACAGACGCAGTGTGTTCCGTTGGTTGCCATTGTTTTGGCTAGTTCAGCGAGGGGTGCAAGAGCCGCTAATTGGCCAAAAACTATTACGTGAAGCGCAGAGTGCGGTCGATTGGCAATGAGGGGTGGAGAAGTGAAAGATCGGTGGGAGGCTTGGGATATGGATAATTGCAACAATTATTGTTGTGCTTTTTGAGTCTTGGTGGTTCAGTTTTCGTTGTGTGTCTGGAGGAGTGTAGCGGAAGGTTGTCTGCTCGGTTTGTTTCTTCTCTTTTCCTTTTTTCCGCTTTGATCCCGTCTAAAAAAAAGTAGACCACTAGGGGATTGGCCGAAAACGGGAAAACACCCAACCAAGCCAGCCAGCCAGCAGCAACGGGGACGGGACAGGGGTCGAATCGATCGAATGCCGTCGAACTTTCGTTTTCGCTTGCTTTTGTTTGTTGTACGTTAAAACATATTCGCGCTTGCTGGCAGGAAAGATACAATCATCCCTTCCCCCGGTGCAGTGCTGGACACAGACACACACAGAAGCATAAACAGCAAAAAGAGAAGAAAACAATCCACATACACACAGAGAGAGACTGCCAGCGACTTGAAGACGTGGAAAAGCGGTGGCAGCGCGCACACTGGCCAACGCACTTGGGGTTTGGGGTGGCTTTTTGTGCCGTTTTTCTTTAGCCTTTGCCGCGACTTTTCCATTCACCACCACCACCACCACTTCTCCAATGCCGAATCATATCGCCGTTTGTGGCTGTGTGGTGTGGCCTCTTGTGAGGAAGTTGACCTCTTCGCTTGCATGTTTCTGTGGCAGTTTTTCTTTCTTCCCTTCTCCTCCATTGTAGTTGACTGTGTGTGTGTGTGTGTGGTCCATTCGAGAGATGGAATTAAGATGAGGAGAGTTGGTGCTTTTCCTTCTGCCCCCTTTCTATGTCGTTGTTTTCGCCGCTTTTCCGCCTCCAATCCCCTTTTTCTTGAAGACGCGCGGCCGAGTGGCTGGCAAATGAAGTTTTCCGCTCTTTGAGCGAGTGGGCCTTTCCGCTCCCTCTCTCCATGGTGCATCTGTATTGCATGTAAGACACAAGTGCATCTCCCCCCCCCCCTCCTCCAGGAAAGACATGCACACACCGAAACACGAACGCGGCGGGATGTGAAAGCAGATTCAGCAGCTCTCCATAGTTTCCACTGCCGCCACCGCTGCTTCGCGGTGAAGATGTGAAACTCTGCTGACGAGTGTGTGTGTATGTGTGTGTGCGTGTAGCTGGAAAACGGCTGGTGCTCCAAATGGGGGTACGATGTCAAGCCGGTGGAAAAGCGGGAAAATCCGGGCGGAATGGTGGAAGATAAGAAGCAGCAAAAGACGGTGGATCAGTGGAAGCTCTCTAACACAGACACACACACACACACACAGAGAGGCGTATGCAAACATTGCTTCAGATATGGGTGTAAAAAAGGGCAGAGAGGGAGATAGAGAAAGAGAGAGAGAGAGAGACAGTGAGAAGTAACAAGCAGGTTTAAAGTCCACGATACAATACAGGAAGCGTGCAGGGTTAACTGAGTCATTTTGCGATGTTAGTTGTATGCGTTTTATCGTTCACGAGATGAGTTCTGATTTCTACCAAGTATTTATATGGGCTGAATGTGACCTTCGACCTCTCTGATGTGATGCAAATTTGTCCGATGTATTAAACATTATCTTTTAATAATTTTTAGACATTCTGTTTTCAATTTTTGGAAGGTAAAGAGGTTTGGGAGGACTCTGGACTCTGTTAAGAGTTTTAACGAGTAAGAGCAAAAGAGAATTTATATTCATTTCTTTTGCTTTTTTATTTGACACTTGTCTCAAATGAACTGCTTTGGTGCAGTGTGTTGCGTGGTAGTAGTACTAGAAGACGTAAAATGAGCTTTTATGTATTATTTTAAGCAGATGGAGCTATTTATTATGCTTTTATAACTCCTTTACCTTCCCAAAAATCCATATTTGCGATCAAAGTTAGAAAAATCAAATGGACATTTATTCACACTTTGCACTGTAGAAAAGAAACGTATCAAAAATCATATTGAATAGCTAGAAGAGATCATTTGGAGCTACGAGTATGTCGCTACCGTTAAAATGCCCAACTCACAACGCAACATGACTCGATAAAACCCTGCAAAGATCAGCAGGAAGCCCAGAAGGACACCCACAAGCAGACACGCCGAACAAGACAACACAAGGGGAGGAAAAATCGACAACAACAAAATACAAATGCAACGACCTTTTTTTCGTGATTACACAGTTTGCTTGAGCTTAGACATAGTGAGAGAGAGAGAGAGAGCGAGCGTCTTATGTGTTGTTTTTATCTTCGATACTGCTGCCGCTGCTGTTGCTGCTTGTCTTTTGGAGTACGTGGCGTAGCTGCAGACTGTAGGAATGTCAACTATGTGGCCCTCTGTTGAACGTTTTTGTTCGAGGGATTGGTGGTGCATTGAATAGTATCTTATGCAATTTTGTTGGAATTCAAATCTCTGCTAGAGATGGCAGTGGATGTGATTCATCATCATCATCATCATCTGCTGTTGGGGAGCTTCCCAATGGTTTGCACAGACAAGATCTCAGATATTGGGTTTGTGCTTGTTCAGCCACTTCAGTAGTGTGTCTTCTGTCGCTCTTGTTTAGTGACTTCGTTTTGTGTTGCGGATGACAAATCCACAGAGGTGTGTGGAACCAGAAGCGGATGTTTACTCAGTTGCTGTCTCGCAGCAAGGCAGCAAGGCATGGTTCGTGCTGTAAGTTTGGTGTGTACGTGATCCCGAACTCGCGGTGTGTGTTTACTCGCATCAACATCATCGCCATCACGACAGATGATTCGATTGCGGGGTTTTCCAGGTTCTCAAATCCATTAGATAGAGAGGTGGGGGATTTGTGTTTTTAGTTGTTGCTTTGGATTGTCGCCCGCTCGGTGTGTATTTGTTGTGTTTGGTAAGAATTTCAAGATACAAAGCTCGCTCTCTTGCTCTTCCTCGATCGTATGCACTCTCTCTCTCTCTCTCTCTCTCTCTCTCTCTCTCGCGATCTATGCCACGATTCGGAATCGACCAAATCCCAACAGAGAGATGATCCGCGCGATGATCGCCGCTTGTTTCTTTCAAACGCAGCGACCACCACTCTCCGCGATCGATATTTGAGAGCAACTGAAACACACAAAAACAAAAAAAAAACATTGTGCTGCAGTGGCGCAATTGTCGACTGCCTCCCATCTTGCCCCCACATTACCCCCACCATCGCCGCGCGGCTTATGCTTTTCGTGAGAGAGCAAGTTGATGTCGCGCCGCAGTTGCCGGGTCCGCGACGGGTTGGCATTCCGTATTCGTGGCACTTCACACGAGGCGATCGCAGGCGTGCGCGCGACTCTAATGCTCCTCTCGACCAGTTCTCTCTGTTTGTAAGTGTGTGTCTGTGTGTAGTACGCGAGTTTTTGAAAAGTTCGATCGTCCCGTGGGGTTTTTGTTTCAAGTTTTTCGACTGTGGGGACCCTAACAGCCCCGTCCGGGGGCGATGATAAGCGGTGGATTGCTTCTTGGTCAAAGATCAGTGCCCGTGTGTGTGTGTGTGTGTGTGTGTGTGTGATTCCCAGTGTCAAAAGTGTATCACATCCGAAGCGAGATATGCCGAGGAGAAGGTTTCTGTTGTAAAGCCTGAAGAAGGCCGCCCTTTGACCCCAAAAAATGAGGTCCAACTGTTCAACGCGCGTGATTCGTGTCGTGCGTTTGAAGCTGTTCGGCACATCACAGAAAGACCTCTCTCCACACACACACACACAACTTGAAGATGGCAAATTTTGTTCCGGCTGGCGAAAAAGGCATCTCCCTTTTTCGCGCTTACTATTGTTGCTGCTGCTGTGGTTCATCATCTCTCTCGTGTGTACGCCGAAGATACTAGAAAAAGGCAACGTCCACCTTGTTGGCTGGAGGAGGCCTGTTGGTGCGAGGGGAAAGACTCGTTGTGTTACTGTTTTGTTGGTTAGTTATTTCTTTTACCCCGTGGCGTAAAATGCTGCTGCTCCTCTCCCCAGGTTCCTCCCATATTCTCATACCAGGGGTTGGTCGCTTGTTGTGAAATTATGACTTACACCGCCATTCGGGGCCCCTGCTGACTACTGCGCCGCTGCTCTATTGTTGTGTTGTGGCAGGGGAGAAGGTTGGGGATGGAGGGGAAGGAGGTCTGCTGGAGCAATTTATGCTCGCTCTAGTGATGGCGCGTTGGCACACCAGAGTGTTGTGGTGCGCTCTCTGTACTATTGTGTGTATCGGTGCAGTAGTAGTAGTGGTGGTGGTGTAGTGAATGTAATGGCATTTAAAGATCACAGTGGTATCCCCTCACAGCTTCTCCAAGGGAGTCAGACAGAGAGAGAGAGAGAGAGAGAGAGAGAGATAAAAAGAGAGGGATGAAAATGATAGAGAGAGATAGAGAGATAGAATAGGATAGAAAAGGGTGAGCAAAGGAGAGAAAAAATGACAACGTCGATCGTGGAGTGTTTAAGGAGAAGACCGAAGAAGAAGGGTCTGAGGGGGAGGGAGATAGTGAAGGTGATCTTTTGGCCTGTTGCTGCTGCTTCACATTGTTGTCGTGGCGTTCTTTTCTTATCCAATTTGCTTATTAAGTCCCAAGTCATTCATGCAAATTTCCCTCTCCCTCTCTTTCTTTTTCTCTCTTCCAAGGGGAAAGGAGAGGGACTGTAAGCTAGAGGATATTGCGACAGTATAGAAGGATAGAAGAGAGTGTTTTTGTTGTTTTTGTTGTTGGTTGGGTTCCTTGATTGTTGGTGGTGAACATGATCGCAATGCTACGCCTGTTGGCTGCCCGTTTGTTGGCCCATCTCGCGACTTTATGAATCACACCAGCGTTCCAGTGCGCGACCTGGTGCTGTGGGACCGTGTTGTTAGATGGTGTGAGTGTCTGCTTGTTGCATAAATGCTGTATTTGTGTGTGTTTGTGTGCCGGTGCCAGCAATGAAATTAGAATGACGATTAACGAGTTTGAACGAATGCAGTGGTTTATCTATTTGTTGCGACATTTTTGTTGTTGCGTTTTTTTGCCACAAACGTCCTAAAACCCTTTCCTCCCAAAAGGGAAAAAGGAGAAGTTGCAATCAGCATCATCGTCATCAGCAGCAGCAGACAGCAGTGCAGCCGCCCCTTGGTTGGTGGGGACGGAAAAAAGAGCAATTTGGCTGAGTTTGTTGTATTGCTGTTCTGAACTGGACAGAGGACATATTGAGCTGAATGTCTGTGTGTGTGTGTAGCTGTGGAAATGCGCAATGTGGATTGTGGACCAGACGAGTCCACGTGAAGGACACGTGGAGGAGTAAAACGGGTGGAAAAACCCGCTCACTCGGGTTGTCTCTCCTTTGCGCCACAGTGAGTGGTTGAAGAGGTTGTTCTTGCTGTTGTGGCATTTAATTACTTCGGGTTGTGTCTGGACTGGGGGGTTTTCAAACGTTCCAATGTCCAACCCCAAAATGCCAAAAACACAAAACGGCAATTGAATTCGACAGTGTTTTTTTTGCAATTTCCTATCTCTTTCTCCACTTCATGCGTGGTATTTGCATTTTTAAAGCACAACGCGGCTTAAGTCGGTCAGCACTTTTGTTGTTGTTGTTGTTGTTGTTGTTGCTGTAACCCTTCAGATTTCACCCCCTCACTCTATGCTTATGCTTGTTCAAGTGTGCGCTAGTGATCGAAGTAATAACAACGCACACGAGCAACACACAGAAAAAAGCACACAACAGCATTATCCACTTGAAGTGCAAAAGAGAGAAAGAGAGATACCGAGAGAAGCGAAATACGGCCAACGCAAAGAAAAGACAAACACACAGACACACATGCACTGCCACATACCGGATCGACCGACCGGGTGTGGAGAGCCACGCAGCCCCGAAAGTTCAATAAACTCCACCCGCAAAGTGGATAGCGAGCGGGGCCGCGTCTAAGGGGCGCGAGAGTAGGAGGGAGGGTGAGTTATTGGAGGGCTGGAGACTGGTTGAGATTTTGCTAAGTCCTGCTTTTCGCGTGTTTTTTTTATGCTACACCCCCACTCCCCTACCCCTCTCTCATGGCTGCACCAAAACCCGAACCCGTTGGTGGAGAAGTGGATGGCGCAAGAGAAGGCCTTCTCTCTTGCCCGCGCGTTGTTGTGTGCCACGTAACTGTTGCGATTTTTTGTTTAGCTACCACTGCTGCACAGCATAAGGGTTTGAAGGGAAGGGAGATAGAGAGAGAGAGAAGATGGTAAAAGCTCGCGACAATATAGAATGGAAAGGGAGGCAGACAGAAAGAGAGAGAGAGTAGAGAGATGTTGAAATGGGGAGTTCAGCTGTGGAATGTGCTTTTCATGAAGAGAAGAGACAGTTACAAGAACGGGTGGCATGGAACTGGATAAAAACACCGAAATCAGATACAAACACTATCAAGAAATATGTGTGTCTGTGTGTGTGTGCAACATACATACAGCAATGATTTTCTTGTTTCTTATTAAAAAAAATTACTTAATACCGTGTGGGAGTGGGAGCTTCACCCTTTCCTTTTTTGCGAATCTTTGACAAAGTTTTGTAATTCCACTATTTGTTTGGGAGTGGGTGGTTAAAGGCTTGGGGTTTTTGGTTAAGTTAATTTCCTTCCAACTCCAAACCAACCCCCCCGCTGTTCGAGCTTTTGCATGCGTGCGGGCGCGCACACATCTCTCACGCCCGTCGCATAGTGAGAAGAAGAAAAACCACCAAGCGGCGAACCTTTTGGCTCACCAGCACTGACAGACACACACACACACACACTTGTGGAGGGGGTGGTTGGCTCCAACTGTCGCTTCAAGCTGCAGTCAGTGTGTCTCTGTGTGTGTCTTTAGTGTGCGTACGTGCGTTGGAGCCCGTTTGTGTCGTTGCTCTGTTGCACATTCTTTTGTATCGGTCGCGTTTTTATGTGTGTGTGTGTATGTGTGTGGGTGAGATTGGTCTCTCTCTCTTTCTCTCTCTGTGTGTTGCGCTGTGTGTTTGATTAATGTTGCCACGTTTTAAGTAGTTTGCTGCTCCCTTTCCCTCCCTAAAGGGGGGTTCGATGAGTAGCAGCAGCAGCAGTTCGCCAAGTATAAGTGAGTGTGTTAAGATGGGGATGCAACTCCTAGCTGCAAGGCAGGCAGGCAAAAAAGGGTGGTCGAAGGGGGTGGCATGCACCAAAGCATACATTTCCCCTTCCCTTCGCTGGACTACCGGGGGTTGCTAGTGTGCGGCCTAGTTTCGCGCGAGCCGTATGTGTGTGTGTGTGTGGGTGCGTCAGTGTGCTTGTTGTATGTTTTGCTCGTTTTGCTTCTTCGCTTTGGAGAAGGTTTTCTGCAAAGATCGGCACATTCCTTTCATTCAAAATTGCCAATTGGAACCGTGCTCGCGTGTGTTTCTATGTGTGTGTGTGTGGTGAAGGAGAGAGGCATGGCAAGGGGGTTGATTTGAGGTGGCCAATGCAGTGTAGGGAACCAAGACAACCGGGGAAGGGTCTGCAAGAAGCACTGAGAAAGAGCAGCACACTGAACTATTATTGTCTCTGCTTGATGACGTGCTTGGACGACCAGTAGGATGGTTGGTAAAGGGGCAGTATAAAGGGTGCTAGGAGAGTGGGCCCGGGGAGTAGTGGTGGTGCAGTTTGCACTTTGGAACGATACAATAATGATATTGTAGGGACTTTTGTGCGAAGAGCAGCAACAAACGCTCAAGAAAACAGGCTCGAAAAAAAACGCCCCTCTCTCTCTCTCTCTCTTTCTCTCTCTCTCTCTTTCTCTCTATCCTTGTCTCTTGTGTTGTGGTTTTCCCTCCTGCTACTGAGCACTAGAGCAGTCCACAGAAGATGCAGTGAAGAAGAAACACAAGTAAGCGAGCAGCAGCAGCAGCAGCATACAAGTTTTCGGTTGCTAAGGTTACCCTCCAAGTCGCCATGTCGCGAGGAGATGACGTCGATATGCTGCGCGGCGGCTGCTGGTCTTTACTAGCTCGCCCTCCTGTTAGGGGGAGCCTGCTCCAAACCCCCCGAATTCGCTCCGCTCGTCCTTTGTTCGTGGCGTCCTCATCGCTCGCACTGCTGCATGTTGCCAATCGTGGATTGGGAAATCTGCACGGCGCGAATGGAAATTCCATCGCAAAGCCGACTTATGGGGTTTTTTTGAATTTGCAACACATCTCCCGAAAGGCATTGGCAAAAGTAGTCGAGGAACTAGGAAAGGAGACGACGAACCTTTTTTTTTAAACAAAAACCCGACTACTTGATGACGTTAACGTTTTGATCTGGGTGCTGGGTGGGTTTTCTTTGCCAAAGGAAATAGGAAGACAAAATAAAGGGAAGTCACCGAAGCGCGGCACACAGAGCAGAGAGCAACAGTGAGTGGCCCCGGCCGTTAGCAACAGCAACGGCGAATCGGCGACGCATAATGACAATTTTGTGCAACAACACAGCAAGGGAAAACCCTCCCCCGACGAACAACAACGTTGTCCCCGCATTCCCCCCTCTACTCGTGTGTTTTTGGAATGGCACAGAGGCTATGATTAAATAAATTACCAACCACAACACAGACGGCTCGGATAGGGCAGAACACAATCTCTCGCAGACACAGTGGTGTGTGTGTGTTTTGTCATATAGCTTGCAATTTTAGTGTCCCTTTCCATTCCGTTGGCGCACTGTTGGAGCTCTGTTGGAGCTCTGTTGAAGCGCTGGCCGCAAACGCTGCACGTCGTACTACTATTCCGTGGCTGTGTTGCTCCTGGAAGACAGTAACCAAGCTTGAGCGAGCTTGTGGGTTTTAGTAAGAGCCTCGCCAACCAGATATCGCGCGCGCCCAGTCATCTACTTCTCGCAAGAAGCCCACAAGTGACCGTTGCTTCTTCTTATCAAAAGCATTGACGAAGAAGTGTGCTCCATTCTAGTACGGGTCTGCCACTTTGCTGTGAGGTTTCTATCGTATGGAGCAGTAGCTCTCCATGAGAGAGAGAGAGATCTCATTGTGGAATTGTGTTGCCTCCAACACATCCCAAGTCCACCAGTAGCATTCCCAATTGTGACTCGTTGACGTCCGCCGTGTTCCGGTTGAGATTTGCTTTAATTCGAGAGTGAGGCTGATGTCTTTGATTTGCACACTTCTTCTCCTCGCCTCTGCAGGACGATGTGATGGATTGCGTTCCAAATTTGTTTGAAGCCAAGTGGCAATAGGGCCTCTCCACCGCAACGGCCATAAGACGCAAAAGCAGCTGGCCGATGGAGAATCATTGGGGCTTACAAGGGCGGGAAGGTGTAGACAGGAAAGCATTACAATTGAATGTGCGTCCTCTGCCTACTACCTCCTACTACCCCTATACCCGTCTTACAATCCGTGAAGAAGATGTTGCTGATCGTCGAAAGCGGAGAGATCACGGATATGGGGCTCAAGTGAGATAAATTGAGTCAAGTGTGTGTGTGGTTCGTACGTTTGCTCGTCCGGCTGGGAGATGTGGCATTTTGCTCTTTCGCGTCTTGACGTTTCCAATTTCGGTGTTTGAGTGGGGTTGAGGATCATTCTTCAAATGAAAAGATCACCAAGATGATTGTCACAGTCTGCTGGGAAGCGAGACTTGAGCATATATTTTCTCCGTGCTGTGTTGGGTGTTACGTTCCCAAAACGATCTAAACTGTGCAAACTAAAGTCCTCCAGCAAACGATACGGACGATAAGGCTTTGAAGAGATCCGCTTAGGATGTGATCCAGTGTACGGCTCGCGGCCACAGAGAGTGTTGTAACCGATATATGTTGTGTGTGCATCCTTTCGGCTTGTCAGCGAAACTACGGAGAGACTCCAACCAGCAAAGAGGCCATTTCCGCGTCTGGCAAAACACAGAAACACACACTCACGCACACATTCCACGCAAACGGAAGTCGAATGTCTCGGACGGTCTATATGTGTGTGTGTGTGTGTATGTGTCTCTCTTTAAATGTGGCAGGGAAGAAGAAGAAAAAACAAGGGAATGAAGTTCATTTTCCATTTGCAGTCCGTGTTCAAGCTCTCGCACGCGCGTTTATCTGAATATCATCAGCAACAGCAGCAGCAGCAACAGCACGAGCGCGCCAGTGTTGCTGTCTGCCTAATGAGTGTATATGTGTGTGTATGTGTGTGGCTGTGCATGGCCCTATAACAGTATCTACTTCCGGCTAGCGTCATGTGAAACCTAACTGCAAACGCACTTTTGCTCGCACTGGCCGCTGGCAAACCGAGAGAAAGAGGGAATAGTAGTCTCGTAGCAGGAAAAGTGAGTGAAAAAGATATCCAGTGCGACCCACGGTACGGTTGTCGTCGTCGTCGTGCTGTGGTGTGTGCGCTGGTGCGCCGTTTGGTCCACAAAAAGTGAATTCCACAGGCCGGGCGCGCGACTAAAAGTGTGTGTGTGTGTGCGCGAGTGAAAGCAATCAAAACGTCGTTGTGTGTCGAGTGGGAGACGAGTGGCAAAGAAGGCCTGGAAAACGGGGGGGAGGGGTAAAAGTTGATAAAAGCAAAACCCAGTGGGTTGTTTGAAGGCAAAAATAGGCAACACACACACCGGAAAGCCTTTCTAGATCTGGTCGTGTTGTGGAGAAGCGCACTAAAGTGAAACTGAGCGAGTGTGTTTGTGTTGGTGCGATTAGAGTGTTAGAGAAGTGTGTTTCTTTGTGTGAAAGTGCACGATAAGTAGAAGCAACAGGATCACAGGCGCGTAGTAGGACATCTGCCGCGGGAACGGGCATCCCTGGCCCTCTGGGTCCTCGTGTGTCCTGCTGACAATAATCCACAGGAAAAAAAACCCTCAAGCCACAACCATGGTTCGACGGGCGGTATCCACCTCGCCGGAGTCGACGAACCATCACCATCTGAACAGCCACCATCACCTCAGCCAAGCACAGACGCCAACCTCATCGACCTCCTCGCTGTCGTCGGCCTCCGACGGTCAGCCCGTCTCGCAGCAGCCCTCGCCCTCATCGCAGCAACACTCGCCCGTCTCGGTGAGCAGTGCACCGGCGGCGGCCAGTGTTGCTAGCGGCGGAACAAATGCCACGGGCGGACACGGTGGTGGCGGAGGCAGCGGATACGATGTGCTTCAGTTTGTGCGTCAGCTGCCGGGACCGCTTGGGCCGGGCCAGCAGCACGTTCACCTTGCGCCGCACGGTGCCGAAAATGGTGGGCACGGTGGACTGGCCGGCGCTGCCGGTGGCATCTTTATCGCAGCGGGGCCGTACGCCGGCGATTACTACTCCGACCACTCGTACTACTACCCACACCCGGACTATGGATCACCGCCGCCAGCTCCCCATCCCTGTCCGGTGCATCATGAGTACGGTAAGGGGCAAAAGATTGACGGGCGCCGCATCGCCGGTGATTTGTGTTGGATTTGGTCAGAGTTAGCGAACAACGATCCAGCGCGCGCTCCTCTGTGTGTGTGTGTGTGTGTGTGTGTGTGTGCTTCAAGAGAAGCGCGAGTAGTAAACAATGATACTTTAGGTTTTCTTAGTAGCGAGATAGGTAGTTATCAACAGAAAACACGCATATATGCCCGCCACCGCCGGATGTGTGCAATGTGTGTTTCGATTCCGATGAATGGCGAGATGTGTGCTGCTTGACCTGACCCTTCGTACCGCGAACAACGTCAACAAATGCGCACGGATTAATTTCTTCGCGTTTGCTTAGCTGGGTTTTGTTGTACCGTCAGGGATAGGCAACTTCTGTTTTGAGTAACAGCCACGAGAACTTCAGACTTTGTAGCTTCAGATGTGGACATCGTAAAATTCCTTTGTTGGTAATATCATTTCTAGCATCATATAATGGAGGAATTACTGCTCTTTGGTAAACGTTTGTTTCTAGAACTACATTAGTCATTCGCGTTGTTTAGTATCTGTTTTGTTATATGGACGAAAGATATTAGCAAATGCCACAAAGGTCGTAAACGATATATAGAGGGTGTCTCTCTATCTACCTCAGCAACAGAAACAAATCTCGTCCCAACAAAGTTGTCAAATGGAATGGGATTTTACAGATAAGAGGATGGTGGCTTAGCTGAACTCAAAGAATGCTGTATCCAGTGTTCTGTGAAGAGAGTTAGAGCCACCAGGTTCGCTTTGAAGTGAGAGCTCTGCCCTTACTCCTTGAATCGATGCGTATTAAGTTATACTCTACATCGATTTCATTGAAAAATACTGAAACCATTTTGTAAAGAAATGTTGAAATGACTATAAAGACGTGGATTCCGAATAGTGATGAAAAAAATTAGGATTTGGCCTGAATCGTTTCCGGTTAGCTCCGAAGTTTTCTGGAATCGATTCCGGATAGCAGGTCCAGAATCGGTTTGCGGAATCAATTCCGGAATCAAAATTGGCTCCGGCATCGTAATTGGCTCCAAAATCAGAATAATAAGCTTAGAGACGGAGTCGGTTTCGGTATCTTCATAAGAATAGGCGTTTGGGTCCAATGATGCTAAGTATTGATAGCCGCGAAAAAATAAAAATTTACTTATAAATGATCCTGTCTCATGGTGATTCCCGGATTGATTTCGCTTCTTAAACTTCTCATTTCATTTCAAGAACTAAATTTCATTCCGGAGCTATCTGGAGTCAATCCTGATTCCATTTCCGTAGCAAAAGGCGATTTTTCCAGGTTGATTCCGATTCCGAAGTCGATTCTGAATCCGGTGCCGATTTCGATCCCGGAATCGATTCCGGAGCTGACTTCTGAATCGACTCCGGAGTCGACTCTGGAATCTGCTCCGGAGTCAACTCCGGTATCTGCTCCGGAGTCAACTCTGAAATCTGCTCCGGAATCAGCTCCGAAATCGACTCCATAATCGGAATCGGTTCCAGCATCGGAATGGGCTCCGAAATTGATTCTGAATACGGAATCGGAATCAGGTAGGTCCGATTCCGAGCTCCCACCACTAATTCAGAAAGCGTATCAAGAGTTTCTTAATGCCTATCCAACTTAGCTGTTTAGTGACGGAGCTACTTTGAGCGTGTAGAGCTACATTGAGTTTACAGTGTTGCACTAGAGACTACTAGAAGTTGCAGGCCTACATTAAGCTCACAAAACTACATTGAGTTTAAAGAGTTCCATTGAGCTGTAGCAGGTACATTGAGCTATTGGTGCTAAATTGAACTCTCCTTTACACCACATCAAGTCCATCTGAATCTTCTTTATAACAATAAATCCTTCCACTAGTCCGTACGTTTGCCAAACCCTGCCCCCTTACAAGAGTGATTGTTGTGTCGGAGGCAAGTGCAATCAAAGTTTTGCGACTGACCTATGATCCGTACCTCCCTATCCTCCTCCCTGTGGCAGAGTGGCACGAACTTCGATTCACGATTAATGCAAGTAATTCTCGCAATCATTCTACAAAGAACAACAATAAATAATAATTCGTGGAGCATGATGATGATGGAGTGGAGAGTACACAGACGCTGTCTGATTGTGTGTTAAAATGCGGTGTGTGGGTTTTTCAATCTAAAAATGTAAATATTATGGTGTATAGCCAATGCACTCTTCTATCGCTTGCAGTTTGCGAAGCTTGGAATTTCCAGAACACGGTGCATTCTGTGCGAGTGCAGCTCCGTTGGAAATCTGGTTTGCGAGACTTTGACCGAATGCAGGACACTCACGCGGAGGGGCGGGGGGGCGGGTGGTCTGGAAGTTTTAATTATCTCTAAACGAACCATCAACAAACAACCAGACACACGGACCCGCCACGGATGGATGGATGGGGATGCAATTTTCTTAAAATGCATTGTTTTTCTGGTCCTCCCAGATGCACATCATTTGATGGGGGTTTTTTCTTCTTCTTCCGGGCTTTAAACAGAGATACGCGGGAAGAATATAGCTTTATCTGAAATGGAAAACATAAATTCCGGGAACACGCGGAGGACCACGTTGTTTTATTTTCAGTGTGCAATTAAGCAGAAGTTTGTTATGATCAGGGGAGAGTCGTTTTAACTGCCAATGGGTGCGAATTTTTAGACTTTTAATCCGCGAAATCTCTTTTGGCTGTTTTTATTTGCGTGTGATATTCTTCCGATCTGAACAAAAGCAAACAAAGCAGCAAAAAGCCTACAGAACGAAGAGGAAGAACATTGTTGTGCACCGGAAAACGAATGCAAAAAAAAAAAAAATAGCAGACACGGATTAACCTCTACCATTTCCGCCAATTAACCTTCTTGTGCCTAAAAAGCAGGGAGGAGACGGTCTTGGGAAAAATTTTGATTTATATTTATGTAAATTAATGGTTGTTGTATTATATATTTTTTTGACATTCTAAATGCAAACAAAAACTAAAATGCATGCATTGCATTTGTGGCAGTTGGTTGCCACACAACTTTATGACAGTCTGTGGCGATGACTCCTCTCCAACAGCGGTGGGGACATTCGCGACAAGCCAAACACGCAACAACATGGTTTATTTTTTAACGACTTGTTAACTCTCGAGAAGCTATTAATCGGGTTTTATTTCGCCCTAAAACAAAGCGCACTTGTGCCCAACAAAATTAAAGTGGCTTTTAAATGATAATAATGGCGTGTGTTTAGTGCTGCCTATCACAACATTGTTTCGGTGAGCAACAAGTGCATGTTTCCGATTGCAGTACTTGCTGTCATCGGCCACAAATAGCACGCAGCGCAACGAGAGACAAAGGCAGGCAGGTTAGAAACATTCATCTTCATGAGTTTGCCGCGACAAGCCCGGAAAGGTCACCGTGCGCGCAGGGTATAGCCTCTCCAGCAGGTTAAAATGTATGTTAAACAGCTTCCCAAATACCGATAAAACCCACTAATTGAACACTGAAACATGTGGTGTGTGTTTTTGCATCCCGGAACTCTTCCACGGAAACCCGTTTTTGAGGCTGTCCTGAAATAATGATAAGCATAAAAGCATAACGTGTGTCGCCCAAGCCACGGCTGTGTGCGTGTCTCTCTGTCTCTTGCCTGTATCGACGTGACACGTCTACCGATCTCGAGCTTCTCTCGTTGTAGGTGGTTTGCGCACCCTCACCAGAAGAGGGGTTGTTGGGGATGGCAGCTTACTGGGAAAGACCCAACCATCGCGAGAGAGCCAGCAACCGGAATTGGTGTGTGATGTGGATGGCAAGAAACTGGTTGTGCCGTTGTGAGGATGCGTTTGTCACTGTGTGTGTGTGTGTATGTGCCCGCACACTACTACTACTACTACTACCACTACCGTCACGAGTGACTCGTGAGGTTAAGTGATGGGGATTGTGGTGCGAATAGTTTGCGAAGAACACACGGAACCGAGAAAGGCATTTGAGCAGTTCCTGGGGAGAGCGGGGAGCTAAGGGAAGACGAGAGGGCGCGCTTTTCGCGAGTTTTTGTTTCTCCCGGTGTTCGCGGTGTGATGTGGCCGGTTTTCTTTGTCATCGCGCGAGTCATCGAAGTCATCATCAGCATCATCATCATCTGGGCTGAGGTTTCTCGAGCCCCTGGCCTGAACGGGGAGGGATGATCATCACAGCTCGAATCGTCCCCTCGCGGTGTAGTGCAAAACTCGCCGAACTCGTAGAATGTGGTTCGCCATGTTCACCGCATTCCCTTCGCCCAATTGCCCTGCTGCTGCTGCGCCCCCATTTGGCAGCATCATCATCCCCTAGGCCGAGGCCGCAAAAGGGGCAACTTTTAAGCCGCCGCGCATGTGGAGCGATTGAGCCGCGATTCGCAGAATTTCTGGAATAGCGCGCAGTAACGTGGTGAATGGTGGGGGGAGGGGGGAGAGAGGACATGCTGGTAGATGTTGCCGTGGACGTGGCAAACCATGTGGACCTTGGGCGAAAACGGGGAGGGAAAACCACCACCACTCTAGAGCGCTCTCTAGCGCGCGGCGGCGGCGGCGCACGTATTTATCATTAAAGGTCGTTTCGTGCATCCGTTTCAAGCCGCTGCTCCGCTCCGGCCACATCTCGAGAAGTAGCGTCTTCCGTTGTCTCTTGGAGAGGGAACCGTGTCTTGCTGGAGTTGTTGGTCGCATCGATTTTTGCTCCGTGTGCATGTGTGTAGACTTTGGCCCGGCTGTTCTTCGCAGTATCGACGAAAAAACTCGTTTGACTTTGCTCGAGATGGTTGGCTGGGTGGCTATGGTGAAAGAGGATTGTTTCGCGTTCGTGTCTGTGTGTGTGTGTGCAGAGGAAGGTGGAATCACATCTTCCACATGACGATGAAGATGATGATGGTTTTGAAAAGGTTGAAGACGGTGCTTCTTCTCCACGGTGCCTAATGTCGTACGGTGCTTTTTTTGTCTTTCTGTTTTTTTTCGCATCTCACCCCATCGCGCGAACAAGGTCGAAATTAGACGTACAACTTACTTAAAGTTTATCGCAAACGGTCCACCTTTTATTGCTCTTTGTTTTGGTTCGGGTTTTGGGAAAAATGCTTTCCCAGGCCGAACAGGCAAGGGATTGACGATTTGCCATTCGTGATGGTTAGATCGCATGGTGAATGTAATTTCCAGCATTAAATGCACATTTCAGTGGCTTGCGTGCTGGCATTACCATTAATGGGTATGTTCAACTTGGCGAACTTTTGCTGATTTATTGTGATGCTACTCATTTCCATACAGCGTTATTTCTTTGTTGCTTACCGATAAAGTATTCACTTTTATCTGGAGCTAATCCATGTATATATTAAGCAATTAACGTTGTCGTCTTTCAGCTGGCTCGTAGCGTCGTGCCTAGCGCTGGGGCTTTTACGCCAAATGTCGCATGTTCAATCCTAATATACACCAAATGCTTAGCGAGTCGTTATGGCGTTTTATACTTACATGACGCTTAAATCAAGCTACATCTCTTATTTCGAGGATATACGTTATATGTCTCTAATATTAATTCATGATTCTGAATCTTGAGATCCTTGAAGATTCATCTCTGCACTTGTTTAAAGATAAAAAAACTCAAAAAATAATACACATTTTACCTCTATTAGTGTCCTATTACTGTACTTCACGAAAAACTCGCTTTGAATCGATGTTCAAATGCAATTCGTATTTCGAATCACTCAACCCTGGAGATGCATGATGAATGAATCTTTACGAAAGCACTACCACTATCTGTGTGGCTTCGATTTCGACACATAAATTCCGCGAATCGATTACAGCAGACGGAGAAACCCATCTATTTCAAAAACACACTCGCTATGTCGCCATCAATTCTTAACCATGTCGTTAATGTCATTCTCCGGTCTCCGGTCTCTGGGCTGTACGCGAGGGTGGTGTACTGCCCTACCTCATGGGACGCGGTACAGAATTGCACTAAAAGTGGTGTACTCTCTGCCACACGTTGACCCCAATCTTTATGCCCCCCCCCCCCCCCCCCCCCCCCCCCCCCAGAACAACGTGGTGGTGTCCACAGGGCGGTGTGTGGTATGTGGAAAAGCGTCTGACTAAAGCTTCTCCAATATGTTGAAATATCAACCCAATGTTCTCCTATAAAAGACGACACCATCGCACACCACCAGCATTGCGCGATCGTAAACCCTAACGTTAACGTTGTTCCTTCCCTCACCCGTGCTCTCCCGTGGTAGATTTTCCCTCCCCTTCAGCGGGATGGTGATGCAAGTTAGAGCCACCTCAAGGGCCACACCGGGTACCGAATATATATATCTCCACTTAATGCTGCACCGCAGCCGCAAGGGACAAATGCATTGCGCGATAGAGAGGTCATGTGCGGTGCGGATAGATAGATACGTAAAATGTGGCTTTAGAGTGTATCAGCGCTCTGTGGTGCATAGAGACAACGTTTAATGTTTCTTGGAAGTGATCATTTCTCAACGATTTTGTTCGTAGTACTTAACCAAGCGAATTGAAGAGCAAATTCATGTTGTTATGTCTGGTTTAAGGCAATTGGTTTAATTTGTCCTTTTTATTAGATAATATGATACATAATATTCTACGATGAGATAAAGTAATTTGTTTGAAAAGGTCTTGGGTTCTTACCTAAACTTGATCCAATTCCTTCAAGCAAGAGAAAGATATAACCGCGAAAAAAAGCTTTCCACCACAGTACTCGCCTCAGGTAACGGACTAAGCACCAAATTCAGTACAGCCAAGAATGTTGGCGCTGCTGCTGCTCTAGTACGGTAGGAACGGGTTAAGAAAAACAACGCCAAGCTAGGAAAGGTCGCTACGAAAAGCAATTGGAAGGATTGCAGAGTGCGTACCAGACTCGAAGGAAAAGAGCGAGAGAACGGGAGGAGCAAGAGGTTCGTCGCTAGGTAACGGGATTTCACTTATTGTTGTTTATCATATGATGAAAGGTCGAAAATGAAGCAGAGAGGATGAGAAGAGCTTGAAGCCTATTACGGGCAAGACTCCATATCAGCATCATCATCATCATCATCATCCGCACAAACACACCCTGAAGGAAGGTTCTCTCTCTCTCTTTCGCCGTGTGCCCTTAAGAACCTGGCGAGCAGTTCGGCATTTTCGAGAATGGAATTTTGGAATCCTCCCCCTCCCCTCCCTTTCTCTCCCTGATTCCGTTTAAAGTGCCCTTCTGGCTGCCTCTCGATGATGGTGAATGTGTGGTGAAGGGCACACTTTTTGGAGGGTTGCTTGAGGACCGAGGCGCCAGCAAAAGAAGCTGGAAAGTAGCCGCTGCTACATATGGTTTGATCGTTCCACGCGACCACCGATGATACGTTCGCCTCCAAGTTTGTTTGCTTCTTTGATTTTTATTCATCGAATCTTTCTTTCTCCCACCAAGCAACGACGTCCTTCGAAGCGTGTGTGTGTGTTTGTGTGTGGGCATATTTGTGGTAGGACTCTCTCTCTGGCTGTGGCGAAAAGATCCAGATTCTCTTGACCGGTTTTTTGGCCGTTTATTGGGGTTTGCAGCGGCTGCGTACCCCTTCTTTTTGGCTGCCCAGCTGAGCCATTGCTCGAGGGTGGAAAAGATGCGCAGAAAGGTGAAGAACTTCAAAACTGGTTCCACCACCACCACCACATAAACACTCGCCTTAAAGGGAAGGGATAGGTGAGAGTTCTAAACGGTGGGTAGAAGATGATCGTTCTTGGGGGGTTTTTTCTCTTCTCTTTCTCTCTGGCTCAATTTTCCAACACTCTCCCCTCCCAAAGAGACCACCGGGACGGGGGAGCAAAGAAAAGGGCGGACGGTACGCCCAAGGAGGCACGCTGCTGACACGCGAAACGGGTTGATTGTACTCTGTGCAAATAATGACCTTGATTAGTTATGCTCTTTTTTCTGCTCTCCAACTTCGTTCGTTCGGCGTGTAGGGTGGTGGTTGGGTTATGATGGCGCTTGGAAACTGGAGCTCCATGTTACGCTATGCGCAGGAAAGGGAGCAATCCGCCTAGACGAGTGAGTGAGAGCGTGTGAGAGCTCGTGGAACGCAAAATGCATGCTCTAGCGCTATGTGGTTGGGTTGGTTTGGGTCGAGTACGCATCGGGTTAGTACCCCGAAATGTATTTCCATTCGGTTTCTGCCATCACACGTGCGGGTTTTGGGGTGGCGCAAGGGAAGATGAAACGACCTACAAGGGCTTGGAGTGTGTGTGTGTGTGTGTGTGTGTGTGTGTGAGAGAGAGCGAGAGAGCGAGAGGTTTGCGTCTGGGGAGTCTGAAGCGCACGAGTTGTCTATGTATATAAACACGAAATATTAATGACCGTCTGGCGGTCTGGCCCTGGCGTCCTTCGCGTCCTCTGCCTAGGGCCTCCGTTGCTTTCCGAAGCTTTCCTCGTTGGAGTGTGTTTTGTTGTTTGGAGAGAAAAAAACGGAAGGGCAGTGTTTGTCGCTGGACAACAGCTCTGTCTGTCCGTTGGTAAGGCAAAGATATCAAATCATTATTCAGAAGATTGTCATTTGTTTGTTTGTGATACTACTGCTGGTGCTGCTAGAAAACTAGAGAAAACAGCCATTAATTGTGGACTACTGTGTATAGGAAAATCGTTTGCGCACTGCACGCCGATAATCTGCATCTTCAACATCTCACCATAGCTCCATAAGTATAGTTATTATAGAAACCTTAAGTAGTATTATGGAACCCTTGTTGAATTCCCTTTGCTGCAGAATAGTGCATCCGCCAAACCCGCATGTTGCATGCTCTCCCCTGGGATGACCCTTGTTGTGGTGAAAAATCGTTCATCAATTGATCGGACCACCACACGCCACACACATGGTGTTCGCCAGACGCGCCCTGACACGCACACCCTTACTGAACGCGTGAAGAAAGCGTGTCCAAAGCGAATAACGTTGGACCTCAGGGAGAGTTGAGGGAATGCTGCGGGATCGATAGGAAGAGCGGAGGGACTGCCGAGGGAATACCCACACATACACACCCTCTCCCGACAGGGTGGTGGTGCACACAGACCAGCATTTAGGTGTCAATTAGCGTCTCGCGTTGTTGTTGATGTTTCCCGTGTCCCCGTCCTCACAAGGCGCGAGATTCCTGCGAGTTCCCTTCGGCTTGGCTGGACATTGCTTTGGACGCCCCGGGAGTGGCATCAAACACACGATGAGCACCCTGGGAATTTACGCGTCAAGGGCAGTTACCGTCGATGCAGTTCTGCAATTGGAGAACCTTAACCGAGAGCTGAGAGATGACGGGAAGAATCATTGGAGGATCATTTACTCCAGATTAATTACTCACAAGTACTGAAACGCTTAAAGACATCGAGCAAGAAGCTCTTTGTTATGCTGATGTCGCAGAAAGATGTTCCAACATCACAAGCAAACAGACGCTACGCTAAAATCACTTCCAACTGCGCAAAAGACGCCAACGTTTGATGCAGAATTTGGTCTTTATGTCTCTCTGGCTCTTTATCCGGTCGCTTCGGTCGCGTGATCGGCTTTTTCGGCTTTCCTGTTGGCCGAATATAATGCCTGTGAAACACAACATAAAAAAAAAACAGCATAACCAACGGTACTGCTGCCATTCTTTTGCTCTCCCCAAACACATTCCCTGCCTCACACTACGTCAACAGAAGATTGCTGAAATCAGCTGAAATGTTGTGTTCAGCACTGGATGTCGAACGGATTTCGGCAGACCGTCTGAAGGGGAGAAGGGCCATAAGACATCCGGTTTGCGGTGGTTTGTGTTTATTTGCCACCAATTGGCATGTTTTTTCGCGCGAGGGCATTAACCGAACACACGACGGTGTGGTGCACAGGAATCATCCGCGTCTGCTCCTCTGTTTGACGAGACGCGTGTGTGTTATGTCCGTGTGTCTGTGTGTCCTGGAATGTCTGACCTAAGGTTTACCAGGTACTGCGCTGCCCATCACTCCGTCACAACACGCACATCTGTTGTGTTTTATGGTCTGACCTCCTTAATATTGGCTGACTCCTGACGCTTCGCTTCCACCTTGCCGTCCGTCTCCACATGTGTGACGTTCGTCGGCTTACTTCACGCTTTTTCTTTGAAAAAGTGCATACGTAAATAACAATATCGCAAGGAGTGTTCGTTTCGTGCATATCTTAATCTGCGCCGGAGCGTCGGTCGGGAAAATCAGGTCGAGTCCTCCTTCCCCACTACCGTCTTGCTGTGGCTGGTCCACCAAACACGATGGATATTTTAAGAATCGCACATTTACACCACAATAAGAACAAAAAAACGGAAGCACCAGCAGCACGAAGGTTTATCTCTCAATCAGTGCAGGGCATGAAGATGTTTTGGAGGAGGTGTGGGGTTACTGGAGTGGGTGGGTAAGTGGGGAAAAACTGAAAGCGTAAACAACGTTGCCAATGACCTGTGGTGTATCGTTTTCCCCCGGGTTTTGCGCGCTCATTTCCTTCACGAAGAAGTTTGTCGATGATGCTACTACGCGAGATGGAAATTATCCAGATATTCCGTTCTTTGTACTAATATACTAATTACATTTCGCTTTTCTCTTCTCCCTTCTTCCAACACAGGTCCCGTCACACTGCCAATGGTGTCGCAGAACGGTACGCCCCCGATGGCGATGCCGATGCAGGTACCGCAGGGCCACATCATGCAGCAGATAGTGGACGAAAACGGTACGCTCCGGCACGTCATCCTGTCGACCCAGCCGCCCCAACCGCTCCGGCAGGGGAATGTTCAGCACCATCTGCATCCGTCAGCATTTGTAAGTATCCGAGACACACTGACCGAGCCGCCGTGTGTATGTAGCAAGAGGTGACTCACCGCGGCTCTGGCCACTTCACACCCAAGGCTGCATGATAAATAGCTGGTGCTAACATATTCGCCTAGAAATTCACACATTCACTCACACGCGCTAGATGATGCTGCGTTTGTTGCTAATTTGTGGCACGTTCAATGGCCGCGTCGGTGCGTACTGTGGGCATATTGATGGAGGGACGCCACTAGAGTATCGAGATGCTCTTAATGCTCGTTAAATGGTAACGCTGGAGCGTGTGTGCGTGTGCACTTGCAAAAGTGTTACTTTTTACTACGGCACCTTCCGGAATGATGCTATTACTCATCAATTAAAACCATTCTTCGGCCAGAACTGGGAAGCAAGAAGGGCCGGGAGTGATACGAGTGATACACAATTGCAATTATTTGCATGTTTTTCTTCTTTTAGCATCGTTTAGCTGAAGGAACGGAATGCGTTAACTGGCAGAAGAGTGGTAGCAAAGTTGTGTTCTTCCATCCATTGGTGCGTGAACGAATTGGCATTGCCCGAAGAGCGGTCCTATACTTAGCACATGTGTGCAACCGCTTCATTTTAGTCTGGAGTTGGAGTATCGTGGAGTAGAAACATAAGAACATCAGAAGAAGAAATAAACGCCGATAAAGCTGCATCTTCAAATCGGCATAGAGAAAGAGAGAGAGAGAGAGAGAGAGAGAGAGCGTGCACACTGGAACGGCCAAGCGTCTCAATCCCTGTTCTTTGCGCATTAAAGGCAAGAGTCATAAAAGACGTCCTCTGCACAAAAAGATAAAAGCAGCCACTCGCCTCTATCAACGAACAGGCAGGGGCAGCACCATGAACGCCGCAGCCTAATGATTTCCGCCATTTGATGGTGGTGCAAATTTCTGCGTGATTGGCTTTTTGCCGATCCAGCAAGCCGCCGTTTGGGCGCAAATCAATCCTTTTCCTTGGAACCATCAATCCTTCCTCTCTATACATAATATACCTGTCCGTCCGTCTGTCCTGGGTGGCTTAATTTGCGGCTTGGTCTAACGTTAACCACTCATCCAGAAAGAAGGGGGCGAGGGGGTGATGATGGTGGTGGTCGCAAGAAGCAAAGACAAATAATTAAACCATGTGTGTGTGTTTTTTTTTTTTTTGCGGAACACCAAAGCCGGCAGCGTGTCCGCCTATTACACGGTCCGGTCGGTTTGATGATGGTCGGTCGCGTTGAAAACGGTCATAAATGAGGGGGAAGGGGGCTGTTAGGCCGCAAAAATATAGCTTTATGATAGCACAGAGGCGGCGGCGGCCGCTGAGTAGTATGTTGGCAAGTTGCCGGCGACTAAACCACCGTGTCCCCTAGGAAGAAGGTTTATATGTGTGTATGGGGAGGAAGGAGGGGAGAATGGATTTATTGTGTTTGATCGCTTGTTGGCTATATTTTTATGTATGGTTTTCTCTTACTTTTAGAAACAGAGAAAATCTCCGTCGAGTCGAGTGTGTGTTTGTGTGAAAATGGAACTAACGGAAGGAAGCTGCAGGACCGGGCACGGCTTGACGAAATCGAATTCGAATCTCCGACCCGGTTTCCCGTATCTCCGGCACACAAACACAGACACTTTTTTTTTGGGGAGCTTCTACTACTAACGGGATTTGAAGGCGATTCAACCGAGAAACGGTTTGGCGGCAGAAGAAAGAAGAAAACTGTATATCCGCACACAAGTACGGGGCCAAATGAACGGGCTCTAGTTCTAGTCGGAAGGTCCAACGCCAACTTCCCCCCTGCCCCTGCTCTCTTTCTCCCAACCTCTTGGAAGGTCGCCGAGAAGAAAGGGAGGAAGTGTTGCTTCCGGATTTGATCAGATTATGATTGGAGTGTGGAGCCAGAGCAGAGAACAACGCCGAGCTCTTCAACATTGCATGCTCATGTATGTGCGCACGCCATTAGAGAGCCGGCCAGATGCCGGAACGTGTAGCAGTTCCCTTCCCTACATTGCACCATCGTTGCGCGCCCCACACCACCGCCTCATCTGGTTCGGTGTGTGTGGTTGTGATTGTTGGAAAATATATCAAGCGTAATGAGCAGCGCACGAGGAGGAGACACCACCACTGCCGCCGCCACCACCCCCCCGTTCAGGCCCCCGTTTGTATTAGGCGTCGATTTAAAGCACGGCCATCACGGGATGTGTTTAGAGGGAGGAAGCTAGCAAAGGGGTACCCCGGGAAAGGGATATGAAAAAATATGAACAATTATAATCGACAACGGAACTGTTCGGTGTGCAACAGCAACGAGTGTTGTACGTGGAGGCATCGGCAGCTGGTCTATCGCTTTAGCCAGAGGAGCGTGCGCGCGCGCCCACGGGTCACGCTACAACACGCAACAGCACCACCACCGACATTGTCGCGCAAACGTGCGTTGTGATGTGCGCACTCGCGTGTAATTGCTGCCCATCATTTGCAGTGCAATGAGAGGAACGCTCGCTGTGCTTTTTTTTTAATCATTTTTCATATTTTTGACATTTCATCCACGTTGACAGTGTGGAGAGTATGTGGCATTTTGAAACGCACGCTGGAAGCTGCGAATCGAATGCCTCCTCAAAGTGACGGCAGGTCAAGGGTTGAAGCGTTCTTTCCATCTGCTTTTTTTATTTCTTCTCAGCTTCCAAATGTCAACACCGTCCGGTTTGCGCGTGTGTGATGGTGCCTCATGGCCCACAGGTACAAGGCCTGTGCCTTAAGCCAACCTTCACCTGCACAGATCGCGCACAGATTATGTTCCATCCCATCTCCCAAAATAAAAAAGCAACAACCACAACTAATTCCAAACGATTAACCCCAAAAAACGTTGCGAAACAGCCGAAAAAAAAGAAACACGAAACAAAATAACGCACCACCGCCACCATGCTTCTCTTTGTCGTCCACGTGCTCTGTTCTCCATGTGACGATGGATTGGAATTAGGTGGATATGCCTCCCCGTCCCCTGTGAAACGAGCAGAAGTACAAAAAAAAATAGAAAGCGAAAGAGCTTCACGCTCGTCCATACAAAATGTCAATGCTGATGAATTGTGTGTGTGTGTGAGCCACCGCCGCCGCCGTCGCCTATTGCGCAGCGCAAAAATCGCATACGCGACACAGCGTACGAATGGTGGCGGTGTGGTGTGTGTTGCGTGTGGCCCAAAACCGAGGCGGCCACCTCCTAGTGCTCGTCTAAATTGCATTTCGGTGGCTTCCAAACCTAAACCCCCCCACCCCACCGCACAGCTCGGAGGCTCAAGGTCGTACGCTCTCGGACAAAGGTAATGGGTGCCTGCAGGCTCCTATTTTGCGGTTAACTGCTGCTATTACCCCTTTTCGACCCCTCAAAAAAGGTGTGTTCGATAGGGAAGGGGTAGGAAAAGAGAGGCCTCATTTTGTTTGTTTTAGAGATTTTTAATAGCGTTGTGCAAAATTTAACCTTTCTGTGGGGGCAACCCCTCGCCAAGAGAGACAATGGACTGGAATGAACCGGATACGGGGCACTAACACACACACACATACGCCGAGAGACGCACATCACATCCGGTTGCCGGTTGAAGAAGCGTCAAAATTGCGTTTTGTGTCCCCCGTTTTTGCCCTCCCACTATCATTGTCCCCTTCGCGGGGGTGCCAATGTTGGTGTTTTTTTAAAGAAGGCCATAGAAAGAGATGCAGAAGGGGCAAAAAAGCAAACCCACAATTGATTCGAAATTAAAATTTGGTAACAAATTTGGTGTCGCTTTTTTTTGTTGCCACCAACCAAACCAAACAACAGAAAATGCTCCTCCGGTGTGCCATTGTGTGGGTAGGGAAATTGCAGTGTCATGCGTTTGGGCCCCGTGTTATGCGCCGGCGGGCGTACAACGTGCGCCACCGCGCCTTCACAGCGTCGTCCGCGTGCAATTTTTGGGGCGGTTATTGGCCTTCTCGGTTTGGTGACAAAACTGCGTGTTTCCTCTTCTCTACCTCTCGCTCTCTACCTCTCTTCATCGATTAGTGACGGTGCCATTTTATGTTTATGGGTCGCTGAGTGTTTTGTGTGGCGTTGCTGTCTGCATGCTACTGCCGTGCAGCAACAGCAACGCTAGAAACCTGAACATGCTGGAACTAATTTGCTAACCCTTGCTTCCGGTACTGGTCATCCCCCCTACCCCCCGGTCATCTCCTTCCCAGGGGCACTAGCCACCCACACCCCACTTCAATTTCGGACCATGTGGCCCGAGAGTGTGTGTTGCGTTGTTGAGCCTGTGTGGTATCGGTACGGTTTATCTTACTTCCGCCGTTTGTTGCTGGCGATGCCGATGCCGAGAGATGGTGTCAAGCGGATTGGAATGGAATGGAAAGGGGAGGGCATTTAGTCTAGCGCGTCAAATGGCACTCTAACGAAAGAGTGGCTATTTTGTTATCTTCTTGGCTTAAAAAAAACCAAAAAAATACACAAGTTCCTGTTTCGTTGAATAAAAAGGGGCAATCTAATGTGTGCTAAAATAAGTCACCACATCTCCCACACACACACACGCGAGACTGATTTAGAGTGGCGGGGTCGTCTGCTTCGGGTTCTGCAAAATCACTCCACCATCGCTTGGGAAGCAGTTCCAAGAAAAGGGATATTTTGTCTAGGCCGACGCAGCACAAAACTACCCTGTGAAGAGCAAACAAACAATCTGCCGCCCAATCCACCTTGCATTTTGCAAACCACGATTCTCCCAAAGATGTATCTGTTATCTGCGTGCAAACAAGAGCACGAACAACATCGCGACCAACCAAGTTCGTCGTCGTTAAGTAACACAACCAGTGCTGCAAAATGTCACTGTCAATGTCATACACAAAATCTGACTGAAACAAAATCCATATCAACGTCTAAGTACGTGATAATCGAAGGTATTACTCAAAACGATTGGTGTGACCAATGCATGCTTCGTGTCATTTTTGCGACCAACGCTTGGTTAGTCGCTTTGTCATGACTTTTTTTTACTGTGATAAGTTCTGCAAAATGTCACTGACATAGTCATGCCAAATTCCGGCTGAAACAAAATCATGTCAGCGTTCTCGAGAGCTCTACTGTGATGACCAGAGATGAGACTCATACAGTTGTTGCGACCATCACATGCTTGGTGACATTTTGTGCAACCAACTCTTGGTCAGTCGCTTGATCAGTAGGTGATCATCGCGATAGTCGTGGGATATATGCGGTGCGTGCGAATGGTTCCAATATACAAAATGAGCATGGTTTCTCGCTCTGTTTGACCCGACAGACCATCAAACCAGACACAGCGAGAAGGCATGCTCAATTTGCTACTTGGGACACCATGCCAAGCTCCAAGAATGTCGTGATTATCACTGACAGAAAAGGTCGTGACCAAGTGAGTGACCAAGAGTGGGATGCTAAACAAAATGTCACCAAGAATGTTATTGATACATCAACTGATTGAGTCTCACCTCTGATCATCTTAGTTGTGTACGTGACGCTGATTTGAGCTTCGATTCAGTCATGGTGTTGGTGACTGAAACAGTGGCATTTGACGCCGGTGTTCATGATTATGCTTGCGCCTACATCAAGCTCAGCTTGTCAGTCAGAGTATTGCGTTGGACTCAAGCATTCGCGTGTCGTGTTCGGCACTTTCATTGAGTATCAACAATGAGCATCAAGCTACACGGATATGTTCATTGTTTTCGTCGGTGAACATCTCGTGATGCTCATGACATTTTGCAGCACTGAACACAACAACCCCAAGTCATTCAAGAAGTTGAAGTAAACACTCACAGCGAGAGAGAGAGAGGGGAAGGAGACCCAAATCCTCACGCCGTAGCAATAAACCACCGGACGACGGGGCGGCTTAATTGCTTGAGGTGTGGCGGCCAAAAAGGAAAGCCGATGTAAATATGTGACGACGATGACGATGACGCTGTTGTTCCGTGGTCACAAATCACGCGGCGGTCACTTCCTGTGCGATATCCTATGTTGTTGTTGTGGTGGGCGATGTCTGGTGTGACGACACACCGGAGCTGTTTTGTTTGTACCACGGCTAGAGGACGGGGAGGGATTTTAGCACTGCCAAGCCTCCGACTGCAGACGGTGTAGGTCCATCACCTCCCTCCAGACACATGTGCACATACATATATTCATTTATTTGCCGGCCGGTGTGTTATCTCACACTGCCACAGTGTGCTGCCTGCCACAAACGTTTGATAACACTCCGTCTTCGTTCGCTTTTGGGCTTTCCGATGTGTTCGATTATCAGCGCGCCACGTACCACGAACACATTGACCTCTTCTATTGACCGTGGTAGTGTGTCGGGATGGCGAATCGTCCGCACCACGATTCGATCGGCAATAAACGCATACGTGGCGATTTACTAACCGTCGTCGTCGTCGTCTGTCGTCTGTGTGTGGTACAGTGCGTCCCATGCATGAATGTATCGCCCGGGAACCGCATTTTGTGTTTGTATTTGTTTGCTGTGGCTGCATTTATGTGCTCCACCTGAAACAACCTGAAGCGGGTTGAGGAAGAGGCCTGCAGCGGGTCTAATGACTTTGACGTGCTGGCACGGGTGGAGGTGGGTGTAACAAGGCAGATAGGCCCTTCTTACGTACCCCGGGCCAAGTGAGTTAGACAGAGAGAGAGAGAGAGAGCGAGGGAGAAAGCATCTCTCTCCCGCGGTCGTCGCAAGTGGTGTATGTTGTTCGAATTTAGTCGAAGCATACGCGGCAAAGGGAGCGAGACGCATTTACTGACGTGTCTCACTGCAGAAAGAGGTGGATTAATTTCGTGCTTGTGTGTTATTGAACCGTCTCTTTTATCGGAAAACATTGCGCAAATTTGCGTGTTTTTGTGTGTTGAGTTTTATAGTACCGAAAACCTGCAAGGGGGGAAAAGACACAGTTTCCCCATTCTCCGCCAATGGATCCGTCACGAAAGCCTGCCACGGTGGCAAGAATAGTGTTTCAGGTAGATTGGTTCCGGGAACGGAAAATTGAAAACTTAACGAGAATGTTCTTTGGTGTTGATGTGTTGTTGCTATTTTAACACTAGTTCAGGCGATATAGTATAACTAAAGGGTGTCGACAAAGGCATTGAAGCAAATGTATTCTCAAGTGCATCTATAACCCACAGGGTATATCGAGAGATACTGATTCTGAATCAATACCATAGCGGTACTGGAGCTGATCCTAACGCTATTACAGTACTGCATCTAATCCAGAATCCATACCGACTCTGGAACTGCTTCTGAACCTAAACCTGGAACTGATTTTGAATTCATATTATTTCTGGAATTGATCCTCAAGAATCGTTTCCTAGATTAGATCCTTAAACCATACCGATCCTGGAATTGATCCTAAACCATTGTCAGTTACTTGGACTTACACAGAATTCATACCAGTCCTGGAACTAATCCTGACCCTGAAACTGATCCAGAACCTATACTGACTCTAGAACTGCTCCTGAACCTAAGCCTGGAACTGAATTTGATTTCATATTATTTCTGGAACTGATCCTCAAGAACCGTTCCTAGACCTGGTCCTCAAACTATACGGATCCTGAAATAATTCTTGACCCATCCGTGTCTTACAGGTGAACCTGTACCGGTATCGGTCCTGGAACTGATTCTGAACCCTTGTCAATTGCTTGCCTTTATACAGAACCCATACCAGTCCTGGAACTAATCCAGATCCTGTACTGATGCTGGAACTGAAACAGTACTTATTTTAATTCAAGAACTTCGCCTTAACCTGTCTTAATCATAGATCACGAACCTGTCCCGGTCCAGGTACTGATGCAGTACCTACTCTTATCCAGCATCTGAATTCCACTTCCAACTTCTAGCAGCCATTGCGCCTTGCCCTTGACTTGAATTTGTTTAGTATAGAAGTTAACTAAGTATTGATGTTTTGTGTTTTTTTTTTTTCTATGGGCAATTACAGATTAATGGTACACCGACGCCGTTCTTCAACCCGATTGCCGCCAGCTACCAGGCGGGACCCGGGGCCGGTGCCCCTCAGATGTACCCGTCCCAGCTGATCGGTGCGAACGGGGCGAACGTGGGCGGCGGTACGGGCGGCAACCACGGGCTGCACACGGCGCAAGGCAACGTGCCCCATTCGCCGTCGCCGCCCCACACGAACACCAGCTACCACAAGGACGAGCGGGCCCAGCGGCAGCACTCGAAGCTGCACCGAAAGCTCGACCAGAAGCAGCGGGAATTGAGTAAGTTCATATTGGGTGTAGGGATCGAAATCTTTTGTTACTAACATTGTTTTGGTTCTCTCTTTTTTTAGATGCATCTGCAACGACGCCGATCAATTCACCTCGAAAACATGCCGAACTGAACGGTGGTGGTGGTGTAAGGAAATCGCACGCCCCACCCCAGCAACAGCAGCACCATCTGCTTCCCAACCACATGAACAATCATCGCAATGGTACGGGAGCGGCCGTTGCGATCAACACGCCGTCCCCCTCGGAGGAGGACACGTCGAGCGCCCCGGACGAGGAGGACGACAACACGCAGTCGCTCATAGTGGAGCATCTGAGCGCGGTCCCATCGCCGCAGGTGACCGAGATAACGCCCCGCACCGCCCTGCTGCAGTGGTCGCCGCCGACACCGACCGTGCCGGTCGTGCCGCTACCACCGCCGCCGGTAACGGCCGGCCCCGTGCCGGGCGTACCACCGCCACCCCTGCCCGGCGCCGCCCTCGAACCGCTGCCCTTCAACGTGCAGGACCTGCGGTACGAGGTGCTGCTGAGCGACCACGGCAAGGAGAACAAGTACAAGAGCATCTTCAAGGGCTCGTCGCTGTCCTGCAAGGTGCAGGACCTGCGACCGGGCCAGGAGTACACGGTGCGGCTGCAGGTGTACCTCGACCAGCTGCACGGCTCCCCGACCGAGCCGACCGTCTTCAACACGCCCTGCTGCGAGCCGGACGTGCCCGCGCCGCCCAAGCTGCTCGCGCGCTCCAAGAACTCGCTGCAGCTGCGCTGGAACGCACCGTCGGACAACGGGTCCCACATCATCCATTACATCCTCGAGTGTGACAATGGCAAAGGTTCGATGACCCACCAGCAGCAGCAAGGACAGCAACCGATGCAGCTGGCGTACGAATTTTTCGAGGTGTGCAAGACGAAGGGTAAGCAGTTCCAGCTCAACAAGCTGCAGCCGTCGACGTACTACGTGTTTCGGCTATCGGCCGTGAACGAGTACGGCCGCAGCGGCTACTCGGATCTGGTCAAGTACAGCACGGTCGGGAATGCGCCGGCCCAACCGGCACCGCCGACGCTGCGGCACGCGACCGCTACCACGCTGAAGCTGGCCTGGCAGCGGCGCTCGCCGTGCGAGGAGTACACGCTGCAGATGAACGACGACCAGGGGTACGGCTACCGGAACGTGTACAACGGGCAGGACACGCTGTACGAGTGCATCGGGCTGCGGCGCGCTTCCACATTCCAGTTTAGGTTAAGGGCGGAGAACGATAACGGGCGGGGCCCGTGGAGCGAGGAGGTCGTCTTCCGGACGCTGCCCACGTGCCCGGGCCGGCCGGCGAAGCCGCAGGTCAAGGGAAAGGTGCACGCAAACGGGTTCCGGGTGAGGTGGGACGCGCCGCACGATACGGGCGGGGCGGACATCTCGCTGTACCATCTGGAGATCAGCTCGGGCGCCTCGTACGACCGTGTGTACAGCGGCAAGGAGGCGGAAGCGACGATCGATCGGCTAAACCCTGGCACCGCCTACCAGATCCGCGTGCTGTGCGAGGGCCCCGGCGGGATCAGTGCATTTTCCGAGCCGTGTCTCGTGACGACGGAACCGGTGTCGCCCGGGCCGCCCCAGAAACCGTACTGCAAATCGCCGCCGACACCGTACGCCGCGTGTCTCGGGTGGGAGAAGCCCGACTACAACGGCGGCTCGCCCGTGCTCGAGTACGAGATGGAGGTGGAGACGGTCAGCACGAAGGTGCGCAGCGCGGTGTACCGGGGCAGGGACATGTTCTGCGTGGCGAAGGATCTGCTGCCCGGCGAGCAGTACACGGTGCAGGTGCGGGCGCTCAATCGCATCGGCGCCGGGCCCTGGTCGGAGGAGTTTACGTTCACTGCCGGTTCGGCACCGCCCGAGTCGCCGCGCGACCTGTCCGTCGTGCTGAAGTCGCCAACGCATTTAACTGTGATGTGGGCCGAGCCGCACAGCAACGGGTCACCGATAAGCGAGTACATTCTTCAATCCAGTGCCGAGTCGAGCAGCAGTGAGGTAGTGGACGCGAGCGGAGGAGCGGTGGACGCGAACGCCAACTACCAGACGGTGTACCGGGGCGCGCACCGGTCCGCGGACGTGCGCAATCTGCACCCGCACTCGCGCTACCACTTCCGCGTGTGCGCACTGAATGCGGCCGGCTGCTCGCGCTACTCCGTACCGATCGGGCAGCAGATGCCGGCGGCCGCACCGAACGCACCGACCGTCGGCGGGCAGAAGATCACGGCCAAGAGCATACTTATTAGCTGGCAGACGCCGCACGACAACGGCTCGCCGGTGACGCAGTACAACATCGAGTGCGGCGATCGGTTGATCACGACAGACGCGCACACGGCCAGTGCGGCCGCCATCGCAGCTACCTCGCCCGAGCAGCAGCAGCAGCACGGCGCTGGAGGATATCCGGCAGCCGACCACCACCAACACCACCACCACCACTACGACGAGGAGTACGAGGAGGAGGAAGAGGACGAAGAGGAGGAAGCATCCGTAGGCAGTGCGGCGTCGACGGACGCGGAGGACGAACCGTCTGCCGCGACGAATTTAGTAGATAGCAAATTAGGCAAAGCGGTCGCCGCCGCCAGTCCCGCCCACTCGGCCAAGGGTGGCAAGGGGCAGAACCACGCGGCTGCCAGCGCACCGGCCACCACCCCAGCGAGCACCGCTGGCCGGTCGAACTGCAGCAACATGCTGCTGATCGGCGAGCTGCACCCGGAAACGACGTACAAGCTGCGCATCCAGGCGGTGAACGCCATCGGCACCGGGCCCTTCTCCAGCTACATCAAGTTCACGACCTCGCCGCTGCCCCCGAAACCGCCCAAGCTGGAGTGTGCGCAGGCCGGCTTTGCGCACCTGAAGCTGCGCTGGGGCGAGGGCAAGAACCTGGCTGACCTGGCCCGGTACTACGTCGAGATGGAAAACAGGCGCACGGGCGAGTACCACAACGTGTACACCGGCACGCGCAACACGTGCAAGGTGATGCGGCTGCACGAAACGACCAGCTACACCTTCCGGATATGCGTCGAGACGCGGCACGCCGGGCGGGGCGAGTTCTCCGACGGTTTCAGCTTCACAACGGCGATGGCAGCGCCGAACAGCATCAAGGCACCGCGCGTCTGCACCGATGCGGCCGCACTGGCAGCAGCGGCGGCCGGCAACGACCCGGCGGCCCGCCACGGCACGCTCACGATCGAGTGGCAGACGAGCCGGAACAACCCGTTCGTCGATCCGATCGAGTACATTCTGCAGATGGCCAAAGCTAGGGACCAAGAATTTCAACAGGTAAGTCGAAGGCGCTTTTTATAATCTCGAAAAACACACTAAACGTGATTTTCCCTTGCTTTTAGGCCTACCGTGGACCCGAAACGCGCTTTACTGTACACAACCTGCAGCATGGCGTGACGTACGCGTTCAAGGTGTGTCCGGTGCGCGTGCGCCAGAACGGTGAGCTCATGAGCGGCCCGTTCTCCCCGGTGCTGACCCACCATCTCGCGACGAACGTGCCGCGGTCGAGCAGTGGGGCGGGTCGGTCCGGTGGAGCCGGCCACACCACGGACGACGTCGATGGGCGCACCCCGTTCCAGGGCAATGTGGTCAACAGCAAGGGTGAGTTGGTGCTGACGACCAAATCGTCGACCGGGGCGGGCCTGCTGCTGGCCGGCAGCAACAACGGGTACGGTCCGGACGGCGACGGTCACCAGCACGGGGCGCGCAGCGATACGGTCGCGTCGACCACGCTCCAGCAGCTGCAGAAGTTCTTCGAGCCCGACTCGAGCAAAGCGGTCGTGTGCGTGTTTGCGCTCTTCCTGCTGTCCATCATCGTGGCCGCATTCCTCAAGTAAAGCGCCTCCCCGGTGCCGACAAGTGCTCTCCCTCCATCCCCGCGCTCCGTATGCCCGCTATATTGTGTTGTCCTTGTCGATGTTGTTGCCTTGTCCGTCGCCGGGAATCCGTCGCTTCCTATGTCTAACGAATGTACTAGCTGAGAAAAGTAACCTTTTCCTGCTACACACACATACACCCACATTACGAGAAAGGAAGAGAGAGAGAGAGGGAGATGTGCAGGTGTAATTGCAAAACAAAAAGTGCAGAACGAGAACGAAACACGAAGAGAAGTGTGTGGTATAATTATGAAACATAAATATTGATATAAAACAAAAATACATACACAAAAACCAACATTAAGCAAAACAAACAAGCAAACAAAACAAAAAAAATCATGTGATGTGCGCACTAACCTATACTTTATGCAATTATTAGTCTACTCTCACAATCAAAATGTATGTTTGCATCATCAAAACCCAGAGCAGGAGAAAGCACCGATTGAAGAGGAAAGAACAAAACACCGGCGAGCAAGTAAAAACAGAACCAGTAATAGCACTATTTGCTGAAAAAACCCATCCCGCTCCTCGCCACACAGGGCACAGGGCAACCCATCCATGGCTGGTAGAAGTGGGGGGAACATTAACGCTTTAACCGATAGGGGAGAATGTCTTTCCCCCTTTAGAATTGATTCCAGAAAGAAGTCACCCTTGCATTTTGCAACCGCAAAAAGCGACGCGAAACACGAAGGACAACAAGCCTGTTAACCTTTATAGTGCGCCAACAAACCTATATACCATTTACTGTCCATTTTTATGAGTAAATAATCAACAATGTGTGTGTGTGCGTGTGCAGTAAACCAATCTGTGTATAGCAAACAGAACAAACAGCCACACGGGAGCCCGAAGGAGAAATTGAAAAATAGCTAATCAACCATATTATCCAAAAAAAAACCAGCCAGGCAATCGAGAAGAAAGCAGCGGCACCGAAGCGCAATTGCGCCCGCCTATTTCTAAAATATGTGTTACATTTGCTATATTGTTTATTGCCTTTTGCCTACGGTTTTGCAGCGCGCGGTTCTTTGTGTTGTTTGACCCCAAAGCAAAACGGAAGCTACTATGTTGCGTGTTTGTACAAGCCGATGCTTGTTTTCCATTGAATAATCAAAAATCAACAACGACAAAAGATTGCGCAGGTTACGTATGAAGAGAAAGAGAAGGGAGGAAGAGGGAGCTATGCTCACCATCGCGTTTGTACGGCCTTTGCTTTAGCATAAATATGTGTCCGTTTTCGGTACTTTTGTTACAAACCTACCAATTATTACGCTAGCAGAGACGGTAATCCCGCTGCAAGCAATCGACACATTCTAACCTAGGAGGCATTCTCTGGTGTGAAGTTGCAATTGCTTCTCACGTACACGCCCAAACACAAACACACACACACACACATACACCTACTACGGAAGAAAATGCAAACAAAAGTATTATTAATGGTTAAAGAACACACACGAACACAATTTATGACTCACTTTCCACGATCGTGTAAAAACTGCATAGCAGAAGTGTGAAGGAAGGCCTTTTTTTGGGGGGGATGTTGAAACAGTCCTCTCTCTCCCCATATCCCGATAGACAATTAGCCACCAAAATCCCGAAAATCTAAACCAAGCCAACTGGTAAAACCAATAATCTCTTTTTTACTAATTTTTAGCGCGTAAGAAAAGAGGAGATCGCAATGGCTTGTGCATCGAAATGTGCAACCTCAATCACCACAGCACAGAACCACACAATCTCCCCTTTCCACGGCTCACAGTGTGACGAGGGGATGGCCGTTCTTTTTATTGTCTGCTTGTTCCTTCCTCTTTTTAGTAATGGAAAGCACAACAACTATGGGGTTCGTTTTCCTCAGCCCTTTTCTCTCTCCGGGTCCAACGAAACTGGAACGAAAGCATTCCACATATGAAGATGAAGAATTTGTGTATTGTGTGTTTACGACTTCCACAAAACACCACCAGTACCACCACCCTTAGAACTACACCACCGTTTTTTTTTTTAAATTGTTACTTACCTGATTGTAACACACACGCGCAATTTATGTCCTGACGCTTGAAAATTCTACACTAAGAAAAAAAAGGGCGCGAGTTTGACAACAACACGTGGAAAACGGGATAACGTGTACTTAAGCTATCATTCGATGTAAGTAATTTGTTTACTGTTTTTTCTTTACAACACAAACACACACACACATACATATACAGAGACAGTCTCTCTCTCTTTTTCAAGCGCTTTTGCGAACCATTACTCTCTATAGCATATATTGGTCTTCTGCTCGCGTCCTTGTTTAATGTTAACACACATTCGTATATTGGAAAATAGTCAGGAGTACAGTCCGGTACGGTGAGGGTGTTAATATAGGGTTGTCTTCCAGTAGAGCATGATCTAACCAACACCACCACCACCCCAGCAGCAACAGCTTCTTTATGTGTATTTCCCCCTTTCGTACCCCATTTCCTAGTGTAGCTAAACCACAAACAACCCCCCTAAGTATAGGAATATTAAGGTTGATGGTGCAAACGATCGTCCCACTCTCCCAGAACGATCGGTGGCAACGATCGGTGGCAGGTTTCCGATTTGTTCCGCAATGCAGTTTGAAAAGAGGTCCTATAAAAGATGCATTTTGTGTTTGTTGTTTAGTCACGGAGCTTTGTTCGAAATGTGCAATTTTATTTAAAAACAAAAACCCCCCCTTTACTTTGTAGCCAATACTTTGCAATACTTACTTTCGTACCGTTTTTTTATACCAGCAGCAGCAGCAGCAACAATGGATTTTTTTTATATATTTATTGCTGTTGTTGGCAAGAGAAATACTTTTGTTTTGTTTTGTCTGTGTTTTATTTTAGAGATAGCTTTTAGAGAGAGAAGGAAAAAAGGGTGTTTATTGACAAAAGAAACTGTGACGCGGGTTACTCCTTAAATTCCAACACACACACACACACACACACACACACACACAACTCATCAAATGGTGCATTTTGTTGTTGTTTGTTTTCTCGCTTCTAACTTGTGTGTGTGTTTTTAGCTGATTTTGATAAATTATTTCCTGCACGTTAAATGTGTCAGCTCAGTCAGGCGAAAAGGCACAAGCATAACGTCGTTTTATAGGTTTAAGCAAAAAAAAAAACGGGGATAACGAAAACACACAGTGACAGTGGGAATGGGACACTGCTGGAAAAGAATGGCTTTAATTATTGGAATTTAAATGAAAGGGCGATGGAGAAGTAGTAGCAAAAATAAAAACAAGCATAGGTAAAACGAGAAACAAAAGAAAGGAAAGAAGGGCAATAGAGAGAAGTTCGTTATTTAACAAACAAAACACTATTCAAAATGTATAACAAATAACTCCGGAACAAAACAAAATATGACAAAATACTAGGGTTTTTTTTTTTGTTCTTCTCATAATCCAAAACACACAACAACAAGAGCAACAATGTATACACAAACACATAAAAACCCCTCAATCAAAGTATTGCTAATTTTGTACAGTGGGGGAGGGAAAACAGAGAAGAAAAACAGAAAACCATAATGGCACCAGCAAATCACATTACTAATACGAGACTGCAGTTCAGAAAACAAAACACAAAACATAAAACGAATGTATGTATGTCTGTTTTATGTTTGATGTAAAATGTATGTGGAATAATATGTGTGACACACAACAAGCATGGAAAATTGTAAGGGGAAAAGCAAAACCAGCAAAACACATAAAACGAAAACAAAAACAAAAAAAAAACAAATCATTGTGGATATTGTAAAACATGGCGCCTAAACCACAAAACAACAAAACACAGCTGTAAGAAAATGAAGTTAAGTTAGAAGAAGAGTAAAACAAAAGCAAAGCATAAACGAAACAAACAAATACACACACACAAAGAACATTAGAAGACAAAATTGAGATCGTTTCGGTTAGAAGTTAAAAAAATGGATTATTTTCGTTTGTAAATATTGTAAACAGCGCAAAAACACGTGTTTGAGTGATTTCTTAAATTTTTGTTTTGGCATTGTTTCTGCGAAACAGTTTCTCGTTAAGCCAAATCTCCTAAATTTTCTTTAAAAAAAAAAGCAAATCATAGTAAAATTACTAAACCCCAGCAATCGAGCTACTGTCGAAAGCCACTATTATTACTACTTCTTCTATGGACACACACAATCACACATAATGCATTGAGGTTTCTACTTATAACGGGCACCAGTCGAATGATAAGGCGCGCGCGCGTGTGTGTGTGTGTGGTGGAATAGAAAAAGAAGAAGAAAACAACGGGACTGACACGGGTTTGCTGGGCAACAACCAGGTACACACGACGACGCTAGAGATTCCGGATTCGAACAGCGAGAGCAACGCAAACACTTCTAGCATGTATTAGGTATTAGAATTGAATTGATAACGGTCCCTGGCCCGTCCCTTTGCTTGTTGATTGGAGATGGGTTTAGTAGATTGTGTGCAGTAGTAGCAGCAAGAGGAGGGAGGTGACAGTGGTGAAATAGTAAAAAAAAAGTCTGTTATGTTAACGCAATTGAGCAATTATTGAGGGCGTCAGTTGGTTGTAGAGAATGAGCGCAGGAGAGAGAGAGATGATACAAGGGATTGTTTGCAATTTGTTAGCAAAAAAAATGAAAGGAAAAGGATTTAGCGAAAGATTAGGTAAAGACTGTTGGGATGACGTGATTGGCCACGTGCTTCCGGTTGCCGGCAGACACTGGGATCCGGCAGCAATTCACGGGCTTTCCACCGATGAGAGGGAAGCTGGATGCTGGTTGATGGATTGATTAACAATTTTTATATGCATATTTTTTTTATCTCACGTTTAGGAAAGGATGTTGAAGCGCATCAACAACTTTATCAAATATGCTGGAGTTATGAGTTGTTTATTTTTTTTGTGTACTATTTTAACTATTTAACTACTCTTTTTTATACCGTGCATTACGATTGAGGAAGCGAGGGAAAAACGGTGACGCAGGGGAAGGAAAAGCTAAAACGAAACCCAAGAACGCTTTTGTTGATCAAGAGGAACAAGAGAGATAGCGAACGATGTTGGTAGGCAATATATATGTATATCGATGAGACGGGAGTGGGAAATATTAGGGAAATTGAATTGAATTGAATTTGTAGCACGTTGTTGTTGCGCCCGCTTCCCCCCCCCCATTTCTGGGCCACCCCGGGCGGGGCAGGAGTGGGGAAGAGGAGGTGGTAGTTGTACAAAGTGAATTTTGTTTTTGTTTTTGCTAGCTGCGTGGGGTGGGCTGCGAGAGAGAGAGAGAGAGGACATTGTGAATGTCCTGGTGAGGAGGTGGTTATGATGATTCACGATTAAAGAAGAAGGATTTGCGATAAAGGAAACGATTAGAGTAAAGGCAAAAAAGAAACAAGAAGAGAGAGCGAAAACAAAGTTAAACTAATAATGGGCTTTGAGCAACAAAAAAAAACATACAAAATCAACAACCATGTTTGCTTATTCTTTTTTTTGCTGCGCGCTGTAGGTAAAAATCAAATTGAAACAAACAAAAAAACAAACAAGAAAATGGACAGACGCCACACAGACTTGTACTGCTACTACTATTACGGCAAACTGCTACTGATACTACTACTACTACTACTACTACTTCTAATTCTACTACTATTAATACAACTACTGCAAAAGCCGCATGTGTGTAATGTGTAACAAATTACTATGAGAGAGAACGGGCGGAGAGTTATGAAAAACAAAAGAAACAAACAAACAAAACACGCATAAAAGTAAAACAAAGGTAAACCAGTAATGAAACAAGCAAAGCAAAAGCATTGCAACAAGAACAACAACAGAGCAACAACAACAGAAAAAGAAAACGAACAACAGACGCGCAACACATACAAAAAAAAACAAACAACCCATTACAAAACAAAACAAAACAATGTGTAAACATAAGGTGGGGAAATGGATAAGAAAAGAAAAAAAAATCGCATGAAAATACAAAAAAGATGATTATATGTTGAAAAGTGGACATTAAGTATATATATACATATAAAAAATGAAAAAAAAACGAAACAAACAAAATTATCTTAATATATACATATATATATACACGTACATACATACATAAAACAATATTTAATTTAACAGAAATATATTTTATGTAAAAAATCCTGAAATGTTTGGACTTTGGACTACTTTTTGTTTGTTTGACTACGCGTTTACCAAAGGGTCGGGAAGATCGAGGACGATCGTTTACTCAATGTGGAACAATTATTAGGTGCAAAGCTTCTTACACCCAGTTGAAGGATAATAATCCGAAATTCAAAGTGTCTGTTAAGCACTGTTAAAGAAACAAAAAACTGGATTTTTGAATAATTTCCAACAAACTAAAGATAACTCAACCGAGCACGTGGTTCGTTTCAAAACCGTTCCCGACCGACCCATAACTCATGAAACAAATGCACCGAAACGCTATCGAATGTTAAAAAAAAGAAGAAACGATTGAACCCTTCTAAGCATCTTAGCATGATGATGCACCACCACCTCCCTGTGCGATGCAATTGGCAAGTGCATTTGGGCGATGAGCAAAGTGCTCGCTGCACTAACAGGGCGTGCTAAAAATAATCCACCTCGGTCTGTGCACAGCTGAGTGGTGGTGGTGTGGACACGAACGTTTGCCTTTTTTTGTTATTGGCACACATGGCATGACAGTTACCACCAGTGCATCGAAGCAAGCCCCGCTGAAGCCGCTCTTCGGTTGCTAGGACACCGTTGCCCTTTTTCTTCCCACTCGCTGACAGTTGAAGGAGAGTCGGTGCATTTTGATCCATTTCATCGGCAGCCGTTACCGTACGTTGCAAGGAGCAAAGGAAAGTCAAACGAAACAGTTTGATCGCTTCGTCCGCAGACTCACGCAGGTAAGGGGTAATTGATTCCGCAGTGGCCGCTATTGGTGATAATGTGCGCGAGTGCGTTTAATTAAGCCCAATGTTGCACGTGTGTTAAACGGGAGGAAAAGTTGGCACAAAAATGGCCCCTGCAACGACGCGTGTTGCATAATTTTTCCCTCTCGCAGTGAAAAACTACATCCCGTTTCACCGTTTTGTGTGTGTGTTTGTTTGTTGCAGATCAAAAGCAGTAACCATCCACCATGGGTCACCATCCCGAGCCGCCAGTGATGATTTCGGACAAGCTGCCGGAATCGTTGCGTAAGAAGATGCTGACGTTCCAGGCGAAGAACGAGCTGCCCGTCTTCCTGAAGGGTGGTCCGGCCGATAAGGCCCTGTTCGGCATCACGGTCGCGCTGTGCGGTGTCGGCCTGCTCGGCATCGTCAAGCTGGTGTACGATCTCGGATTCGCCAAAAAGAAGGCATAAGCAACAGCAAAAAAAAACGAAGCAGGCTGGGGAGGTCGAGCGGCGTGTGTAGTGGTGTGTTTGGAGCAGAGATGGAAAAACCGGGCGTAACATAAAATTTGCGTTTTTATTCCCTTCAAAACCCAAAAAATGTTCAATGTTCGAACCACCGTAGAAAGATCCACGGAAAGAAAATGGCGCCTCGGCACTCTTTTTACGTTATTACCGATTTTTAGAAGAAAAAATCACATCCCATCCCAATCGGCGGCTGGGCTCAGCGCATCCTAAGACTAATCTCCTGCCTGCTACGTGTGTCAGTCAAGCGGTCACTTTTCCACATTGCTCGAGTGAAGCTTCTCGATCGAGAAGGACAGCTGTTCCAGCTTTTGCACCAGCTTCTTCATATTGCTTTGCGCTTGCAGCTCGTTGTCGTTGTTCGGGTTGTTGCTGCCACCGGTAAATGCTTCCGTCATGCCAAGGTCAAAGTGTAGCTTGGCCAAACTTTCCTGCTGCTCCCGTATGCTGGTCATCTGCTCCATCGTGCAACCGGAACCTTTCGAAAGGGGGGGGGGGGGGGGGGGGGGGGCGAAAGAAACGGTTTCGGTTAGTACAGGGGTCGCTTGTAATTTATTCCAGCATCTCTCTTACCGAACGCCTTCAGCTTCCCGGAATGGAAGTCCTCCAGCAGCCCGAGCAGGGCCCGCTCCATGTGCCGCACGTCGGGTACCTCTGATATGAAAGAATGGTGCTTTAATGGACGGGACGAGAAGTTGTGCGTCTTTGCATTGAGCGCTATTGAGCTGCCCGACGTGGACGTGGACACGCCGGGATGGGCATTAGGGTGGTGACGGAGCTTTGTACCACCAGCACCACCACCACCACCTCCCCCTCCGACACCACTACTGGCGGCCGAGGGCAACGAATCGGGCGGCTTCGGGCGCTGGTACTGTGACGGTGGAGATTTCAGCAACCGAGCGGCGGTTGCACTGTTGCTAGGGGCAACGGATGGCGGCGGTGCTAGCGTTGTTGCTCCGTCCGGGAGATTACTGTTTGTGCTGGCAGAGCTGTTGTTGGCAATGGTGGCCGAAGTGATGTTTGTGGTGGTGGTGGTGGTGGTGGTGCTGGTGGAGGAGGTGGTAGCGGTGGTGGTGGAAGTAGGGGCGGTATTGGCTGTGACCGGAACGCCACCGGTCGGTGTGAGCTCTGCACGGAATCGCAAAACCAACCCACAAGGAACACGGAGAAAGAGAGCGAGCGAGACGAAAACATACGGACGGACGGAGCGGGAGCACAACGGGGCACATATACCAGGTGGTGGTGGAAAATTGAACCAAAATCGGGAGCAACAAAATTATGAAAAGGAATAAGAAAAGAAGAAAAAAGAGGAAAAAGGAAAAGAAATAAATGAAAAAACCCAAAAATCAAGCAGATACAATACAGGAACTAGAACAAAAAGCAAAACACAACACAACAAAACACATGAAACACAAGCGTATGGGAGAGAGCCGATTGAAGCCGAACCCGGAAGTAACTGTGGCTGTGTTTGGGGGTATGTTTGCCTTTTTACTGGGGACAGTTTAAAGGGGGCAAAAAGCGCCTGAATGTTTGCTTGGCAAGGACTAAATCGCTATCCCGGGCTCTACCTCTACCTACCTCGTTGGATTTTCTTCGCCTTTGGCTTGCTATCTTGCGCCTTGCGTTCGTTCACGTAGTTGACCTTGGTGGCCAACGGTGCATCGGTCGCGATTCCCTTCCCGAGCGAGTAGCTGGTGGAGTTTTGACTTCGGCTCGTTTCGCCACTGGAAAACAGCTACAAACGGGGACAAAAACACATCACGAGCTGATAAGACGCTTCCGACGACGATGACTCACCTTATTGCTGAGCACGGGCGAGATGGGCGTCTGTACGGATTTGGCCTGCCCGCTCGAGGACAGGTTCGTGATGGTGTTCTGGTCGTCCTCCTCGTCGTTCGACACCAGCTTCTGGCGCTCGACGGCCGCATCGTCACACTCCATCTTGGACTGGAACGCCCTTCTGGCCCTGGTCTTTGTCCGCCTGGTCGTCGTCGTCGTTGTGTTGGCTGTGGGTGTGCTCGGGTGTCGATTGAAGTGCTGCGCTTCGCATCCAACCTGCCGCGGGGCGTTGTTGTTGTTGTTGCTGTTTGCTTTAGCTGTACATTTTATCGACAGCCACGAACGGGATGGGGAGGAATTTAAAGATTACTCATACCTGCCCCCGCCCCCTTGTACAGCATCGACTCCTGAAAAAAACAATAGCGCGGATCGACTTTCGCTTTCGAGTTTTTTAATCCCACTTTTATTTACCATCAAACAGCTGTCAAATTTGACGTTTTTGAACGAGGAGGACGGAGCAGTGTTGCCAGCCAGAATTGATTGTTGTGCTTTACTTGAATGAAATCGTTGAAAATTGCTGTTTTTGTTACAAAAAGGTTCACAGAAAAGCATTTTTGTTCTTTTATTTTGTTACGTTTATATACGTTGTACGGTTTTATTTGAAAAATACTTTAGTATCGTTATCTGACCGGCCACAGAAAGGTATGCGGGGAACGCCTTCCCTGCGCCCGGCCCAGCAGGACCTGTCCAAGAAAGTAGTGGGGGTACATTTAACCTAAACACATCGTAATTGTAATCTCTGGCTTACGTACAGCTACAGCTAAACATGATATCACACACAGACAGTTGCGCATCGCGATTGCTTTCTCCATGCAGTATAATGCGTCCTTCTCCTCGCTTGCGCTACGCTACTCCTCAAACTGGCAGCGTGCTGGACACGGAACTTCGGAACATGCTGCCGAAAAACTTGACCCCACTCATGCCGCCGGGGACTGCGGCCAGAATCATCCACAGCAGCGTGATGATCTGTGCCACGGCAAACAGCACCGTCAACCCGGTGCTTTGTGCAACCATCGCGAAGTACAGCGTGGCCGTGAGGCAGCACGTGTAGCTGATCGACATGGCGACCCGCTCGCGGGAGAACATCTGCCGGAACATGGCACCGAAGCCGCTCAGGAAGGAAAAGCTACAACGAAATGAGTAAAGGTACATCAATATGTCCTACACACACACACACGCGCGCGCGCTCTTTGCTTACCTCATGATGAAAAACACACTGCCCAGCGTGTAGAGGAGGGCAAACTTTCTCGCCTTCAGTATCAGCACGGGTATGTAGAACGTGGACACGATAATGCAGAATATCCCGAGTCCCATGCATGTCACGAAGCCGACTATCCGCTGGATTCGGGACTGAAAAAGGCACAAGCGCACACGGTTAGGAAACAGAAGCCCTCTTCTTTTCGTCCCCCCCCCCCCCTTCTGCCCAACCTACCAGCTTGGGGCAACAAGTGTCCTGTGTATCCTTGAGCCAACTGTTTGCTTCCGGTTCCTGGTTGCGACCGAACAGCTTGCCCATCAGGTCGGGCGTTGGAAGGGAGGGCATTTTGGGCATCTCGAGCTTGAAGTTTTTCTTCTGATTTTCCTGCAGCAGCAGGTACTCGTCAAGATCGCGCTTGAGATCCGCCATGCTGGTGGTGTGGGTCGTTTGTTTGCTTTTTGGGAAGAAACAAGGGCAGACCTCTTTTTCTGCTGTAGTTTCTAAAAAACACGGAGGCTGCTCGCGCGAGCAGATTCTCACTGCGACACGTATGTTTTGACGTCAACAACAACAACAACAAGCAGACGTGAAGCACCGTTTACACGAGACAAGAATGGGGTAGGTTGGGAGCCGAGTGTAAACTTACGTGATGTTAGCGGAAATAATTGATGTTGTTCAACCAAAGATGAATTTCAGAAGAATGAAGCAAGTCGATTTTTTTATACTTTCCAAAGATTGAGAAGTAGTTCATATTTTCCTTCGTTTTTGCATAAAGATTAATATAAAATCGCAAACACAGTATGTACAGGCCCAATGCTGTCAAATCAGAATACAGGCGGTCCCCGAGATACACGGTACCTCTTATACGCGGATTCGGAGATACGCGGTTTTCTAAATATCACAATTCTTTGAGCAAATTGTACTGATTTGACACATCAATTTTAAATTGCCAAATAATTTCCGTTTTGATCGAATGTTAAAAACTATTTCAAATGGTTTAAAACTGTTATATTCAGTAAGAATCATATCAACTAATTCATAAAGTAACTATAACCTCCTTACTTGCAAAATTACTCGAACATTACTGAAATTTTAGCTGCAAATCACGAGATTCGACCTACGCGGAAATTCGAGATACGCGGTATTTTGTGACCGTTTTCGGTCCCGATTAACCGTGTATCTCGGGGACCGCCTGTAACTGTCAAATGTTGTGTTGTGAATACGTTAACAATTTGCCCTGAAATCACCATTATTTCTATCGAGTCGACAAACAGTTTGTTTTAAAATAATTTTGCTTCCATTGTTCAACGTAAATTGCTCTAAAATGGCCCAATAAGACACAAAATAAGGTCAAAACCCCCTCCCATATGGTACAATCGCAACTGAATCGTGCAGTGTAAACGCGCTTTGTTGTGACGAATAGTTTGTTGTGATCAAATTCACACACACACTCACCCACAGAGAGCTGTGCAAAAGTTGGTGGTGGCCTGTGGAGATAATAAGCGAGGTCCGGCCGTGCGATAGTTTGCTGTCCGATAGAGGATTTAATCGGTGAAGTTGGCCAGAGCAGAACGGCCGCTCGGGCTTCGGTGCCAACGCGTTCCCGCAATCGATTAAATCGCTCCGTCTCTTGCGAGTGTGAGTAGTGTGTGTGCGCGAGTGTGTGTAGAATAAGGCCAACAATTGTGTTGTGATTTGTGCTGGCAGAGGCAGAGGCAGAGCAGTGTTGTGACCTGTTGGCACTGTAGCTTTCGTTTAACATTTCGTTTATTTACCTACGCAATAAACACTGTTTGCGACCAAAAGTCTCACCTACACTGAAGGAGAAGTAAGTTGCTAGGGGCGGTGCATTCCTGGGACTCTACGTCACCGAACTGTCCCCCAGGAGGAGGAGGGGTTCAAGTCAGTTCGCTTCAAACGGGGGGGTGAATGGGAAACTGCTGACCGAAAAATCGGGGCGTTTTTCTAAACACTGTTTGTTTCCGAGTAACGCGCCCGTATGTGGGTCGTCCCTCGTTGCTTGAGTCATTGTGCACTTTGATTGCGTCGGTCACCCGCATCACTCATTTTCTTTGTGTGTTAGCAACGGCCCCCCCCTCTGTCTGCCCCGTCAAAGCCAGTGTGTAATTGCTTGTTTCCCTTTCCTTCTCGCCTTTCCTTTCCGTTCGCAGTTCCGCTGTGAGGCAGCAGCATGCCCCGCCAGTACGAAGAGGATGAGGCCCGCCGTCCTATACTGCAGCCGGACACGGACACGGACGAGCCGACCGGAACCGGCAGTGGTCGCTCCCTGACCCGCCACGGACGGCCAAGCGATGACGACGAGCTGGCGGAGCGGTTGACGGGCTGTGGGGCAAGCGCGTGCTGTAATCCGTCCTCCTTTCTGCACCGCTTCCAGGCCCTTATCTTGATGTGTTTGGTCGGTTTTGGTAAGTGCCGCGAGCGACGCAATTTTCCGCCATAATTGGTACGGTGGCCCGTCCCGATTCCACCAGCTGACGGGGCGCGATTACGCGCGCGTACGCCGTTGTAGATAGATAAGCGACCTGTCAAACACTCACCGGGAAGAAAACACACGCATCGAATGTGGGCCGAATGTGATGGTCTAGTAGCACCGTCTTGGAATCGCGTGCCCCGCGTGTGGGCGTCCGTTTTTATCGCGCGGCATGCCCGGAAGCAAACCTTTGACCCCACCATCGCGTAAGAGCGTTCTGCCTTGCTGCCCCCATTCATTAATTTGGTAATTTGTTTCCCACAGGCTCGTACTTCTGTTACGACAATCCGGGCGCGCTGCAGGATACGTTCAAGTCGGACCTTAATCTCACCACCACCCAGTTCGTGATGCTGTACTCGATCTACTCGTGGCCGAACGTGATCCTGTGCTTTATTGGTGGGTTTCTGATGGACCGCGTGTTTGGCATCCGGCTCGGGACGATCATCTACATGTTTATACTGCTGATCGGGCAGCTGATCTTCGCGATGGGCGCCACGATCAATCTATTTTGGCTCATGATTGTGGGACGCTTTATGTTTGGGTAAGAAGGCAAACAATTCCGCTTTATTTCAGTGTGTAAACTCCTTTTTACGTTTTACAGCATTGGCGCAGAATCGCTCGCAGTGGCCCAGAACAGTTACGCCGTGCTGTGGTTTAAGGGCAAGGAGCTGAACATGGTGTTTGGGCTGCAGCTGTCGTTTGCGCGCGTCGGCAGCACGGTAAACTTCCTCGTGATGGTACCGATCTACAAGTACGTCAAGAGTCTCGGCTACCAGGGCCACATGTGCACCGGGGTTGTCCTTCTGCTCGCCACACTGACCTGCGTAATGTCGATGATCTGTGCGCTCATACTCGGTTGGATGGATCGCCGGGCGGCACGCATACTGAAGCGCAACGATTCGGCCCCGGGAGGAGAGGTAGCGAAGCTGTCGGACGTCCGCACTTTTCAGGTGTCCTTCTGGATGGTGACCGTGATCTGTGTGGCGTACTATGTGGCCATCTTCCCGTTCATTGCCCTCGGGAAGGTGTTCTTTATGCGCAAGTTTGACTTTTCGTCCGAGGACGCGAACACGGTCAACTCGATCGTGTACATTATTGCGGCGGTCGCGAGTCCACTGTTCGGGCTGATTGTCGATCGTACCGGGCGCAATGTGCTGTGGGTGTTCTTGTCCGTGCTGGTGACGATTGTGGCGCACGGCATGCTGGCATTTAGCTATCTGAATCCGTACATTGGCATGATTACGATGGGGTTGGCGTACTCGATGCTGGCCTCCAGCCTGTGGCCACTGGTTGCACTGATCGTGCCGGAATATCAGCTCGGAACGGCTTACGGAATGTAGGTTTTGGAGATTTTCCTTTCTTTACAGTGAGATTAAAGCTTTTATTTTGTTCTTTTTTTGCAGCTGTCAGTCGGTGCAGAACCTGGGCCTTGCCGTGATTTCGATGATCTCGGGAATGATCGTGGATAAGGGCGGATATTTCATGCTGGAAATGTTTTTCATCGGATGGCTCATTGGTAAGCCTTCGTTTTAAATGCCTTTACTGTATTTTTCCCATCTGTTTGATGTGTTTTAAATATTGCTTTCTGCAGTTTCGCTACTGGCCACCATCGTTATCTGGATGTACGACGCAAGCAACGACGGCATATTGAACATGAGCCCTGCGGCGCGTTCTCTTTACGCAAACAAAACGTATGACACATGCGCAAAGCTATTACTAGCTCCCGATTCAACATTAAATCTCCTTTGTCGCACTTTTCCAGCTTGCCGCGCATGTCGGGCGAACCCGGATCGTCCAGCGATATGACCGACAGCCAGCAGGAGCGTGAACGTCGCGCCAAAGATCCGGAAGCGATCCGCAACCGGTACGTAAACCGCGTGCTCGACGGCAACCAAAGCGACACGGAACCGTTGGCTGAGTAAAGGCGTGAGTAACGTCGGAGCAAAGCGTCCGATCGAGGGCGTGCTGGCGTCAAACTCATCCCGCAAGATGAAAACGAAAATGTGCTCGAGCGGTGGAGGCTCATTCCGGTTTTGATGGAGGCTGTGTCCGTGTGCGTCCCCGTGTACGTGTGTATATGTGTGCGTGTGTGTGCGTGTTATGTCTTAAATGTCTCTATCCGTCTACGTATGTAAGACTATTCTTATTCTTTTAGATGTACTTTATAGATGATGGTTATTTTATCGAAACTGATTAGCGAATGAGTGCGTGAGGGAGGAATGTGGGAGGAAAGACTTGAAGGCAAGGCTCGAAAAAAGTGTAATAGCGGGAATGGAAGAGGAAGCTCTCGAAAAATGGCCAAGGTTAGTCGATGGAAAAAGTATTAACCGCAAAGAGGAGAACAGCATAATTCTAATCTAAACCATTCTAACAGCAAAACAAAAGACACTTTAACCACCCAACACTTCCCCTCATTTTTGTATTGTGGTCAGTTGTTTCTTTCCTTCATGTTAGACTGTTTTACAACTATTAGAGTACTGCTACCACAAATAGTGCCAACGATGCCAAAAAAAGAAGGAGTTTTTGGAAGGGAAGAAAACAAGTTACAAAATTTAAACTCACATACACACACACACAAACTTTACAATAGGTGAAAAGGGAAACTGGGTGGGTTGGTTATATTGCATTTTCATTGTTGATGTTATACACACACAGAACGAAAAAAAGCGAGAGTTTACGTTTAAGCGATGGCGCCACTACCACCAAACCAAGTGCGCACACAAAGGAGCGTTGTCGCTTACCTGTACCGTAGCATGTGTTAGTTTAGTAGTGGAAATATATATATTATATTGCATCGGTACGATGCTATTTTACATATCACAAATATCTCGCCCGGGCGTTTATGAGGCTTACCCGGGTCTAGCTGTGAACTATGTATATTGGCCAGAGAGAGAGAGAGAGAGAAAGAGTGGCAAAATATGTTCTAATATACACAAATCTATGCAAATGTAAAGTGTGTTGGTCGATGAGTGTTGGTATAGATTGAAGAGAAAACAAGAAAGTCTAATTATGTTCCTAACTTATGTTTTTCCAAATCGAATTCTCTTGAAAAACATGCTTCCCCTCAAATGCCGCTAGATGTCGCTACAGTTAAACACAAAGGCGTTACGCGGTGTTACGCACGCGTTACAAGAAAACGGTTGAGAGATTTGAATTTTAGCATTAACAATTTGCACAAAAAAAAAACGTGTAGTTCCATATAATTTACATTTTATAAATTTTTATTCATACATTATATAGCTTATTTAACGTTTTTAAATAACTTTCAGTGTGTTTTTAACTATTCTTTCCCCCCGCAGAAATTCAACACCTTTTTCGCTTTGCACACACAATGTTGAGGTAGGACAGCTGAAAAACGATCCTCCCTAACGCGGAACGACTTTAATGGAGGTAGAGAACGGGTAATGAACGTCAGGCAGTTGCCGTTTGCATAATTTACATCGTGTGCGCGCGCGCACACACACACACACACACATATATGCACATTCATTCTCGGCTTATTCCCGACCCCAAAACCACGTCAACTTCATTCAAAAATCTCATGAAATCTTATGATCGACGTGTAGTTTGCGGTTCCCCCTTTCGCTGCGGTTTTGGAGAATGTGCTGCGATCCTCAACTGCACACACTGCAGTTGGTCGGCGCCGAGGGGTGAATGTGAAGGGAGTGGGTGAAATTCCACACTCCGCTCTCTTTCCTCTGCCCCCCCTCCCCTCCACCGATTTAATTCACTTTCATTCATCAAAAAACCCAAGGAGATATTTTCATTGCCCGTTTTGGCCGGGGGAAAGGCGCACACGCAAATGCACCTCGAAACTGCAACCTCTAGAGTGCAGCAGTGGTGCAGTGGCACAGTGTCACCCGTGATTCCAAAAGGGTCGATTCCCGGGCCTAAAAATAGAGAGGGGACACACACACACACACACACAGCCGAGGCAGCAACCCGAACGGTGCAATGGTGAAATAAGTCGCACTTTGTTAGAAATTGCGCTCGTTGTTCCATCAAAAGAACTAACTTTTCCAACTTCCTTGTGAGATGATGTGTGGTGCACGATCCTCCTCCCCCTCGCGCGCTCCAATGCCCTCTCTCATTTTATGCTCCTGCGTGCAGAGTTTCCCTTTTCCACATAGAAAACGCAATGCGCGAAAAATGAATTCTATTATTAATCATTTCTTTTCGCGCAAACTATACCAAAGGAAAAGGTGGTGGGAAGGGAGCGGAATGGAGCGACACCCCCCTTGATGGTGGGAAATGACAGAAAGGGTTTGATTCATTCAATCAGGAGCAACAGCTGAACGCAGCGCAGCCACACAGAGGGGGGAGGTGGGAAAGGATGCTTCGCTGTTTTGAAAATGCTATTTTTAATCGAATTAGAAACATCTAACATGACGTGCGCTCGCACGCGGGAACAAACGTGGCAGTGAAAGGGGGTGAAGGAGGAGAGGGGAAACGAGAGGAAGGGGCAAACATTTGGTGGTGCAATTTGACAATATATTAATCACTTCCGCTGTGGTCCGGTCCGGTCCAGCGAGGTCTCTATGGCACGCTCTTATGACGCTCTATAGGCGTCACATCTCGTTTTTGCGTATGAAATGGACTCCCTTCCCCTCCATGGGAAAGGAAAAGAAATGGTTCGCCCCATACAAAAAAACCCCCATTCAATATTGACGGATTTAGCGAAGATTTTTCCGTATTTGCTTTGCCTTCTCTATAGTAAGCCTTTTTTTCTCTCACAGTAAAGGCTTAAAAAAGCGACAGCCAGGTGGAGCGGGCTGTTGCACTCAATCATCTTCTCTTCGGAGGGTTTTTAGTGGTTTTTTCATATTTTTCACGCCATAAAAGCCCCCGCTCACAGTGACTGCGAAAGTGCTGAAAAAGTGCGCAATAAGAGTGAAATGTTTGCGTTGCGGCATCTTGCCTTCCTGGTTCCGCGGGACATGCACACTGTCTTTCTGTTCCAATTTGGAGGATACAGCAGGGAAAAATACTACACATTCCTTAAAAGAGAGTAGAAAAGGCATCAGAACTCACACAGAAGGTTCAATATTGCATCATGCAAGAAGAGGTGCGATGATAAGGGATAAGAGCGAACGATCGGAAGCATATATTGGAGGTTTTGCTTTAAGAACTCCCAGCCATTTCGTTACTCCCATACAAAGTTGAGGATGAGGGAGCACATTCCAATATGTAAGTAAGCAAAAGGGGGGGGGGGGGGGGCATTAATCTCGCGCTGCATATTGCATGTATGCATAATGAAACGGGATCGCTATCTCGTAACGGCCCTACAGGAAGGAGGGAGTACACGCTTGACTGGTTGACGATTCAATAAATTGCATTACACGCGCTGCTGTCGCATACAATGTCCCCCGTGCAGCAGTGCTCAATGAAGAGAATGCACGATCTAGAAAAGGGTAGAAAACTGGACAAGAGAACACTCCTGTGTGGAAAAAGCACATACACACACGGAAGATGGAGGGAGAAGTGAAGGCGCTTTCTTCGCCTCCGAAGAAGATGCACCACACACACACACACACACACACACACACACACACACGCATGACATAGTAACACGTGGCACAATGGTGTGTACCGAGAAAGAGTCGCAAGAACCCAACCCAACCACGCCCCAAAACATCGGCAACTGGCGATGGCTTTTATGGCTTGGGCGAACTAAAAAGCGGACGCCTGGTGCCCCGGTAGCATGAAGGAGCACTCCTCACTCGCACCCCCATACACACAATAAGGTGATGGTAGAGAAGGGGTGGGAAAATCAATAACATTTACTTCCCGAACCGCCCAGGACTCTCGAGCTCTTTAGCCCCCCTCTAAGGGATGGCAACACTGCCAAAACACTACCTGCCAAATGCACTTTTGGGGGATTGTGTGAGGCTTTGGGTGGAATTGTGGTGTGGAGGGGGAGCTAGGAGACAACATTGTCCTAAACAGCGGCCACAGAGGATCGGCGGGCTCAACAGGCGCGCGTGCTCGTGTATTTGTGTCCGTGTCCGTGTGTCAGTGTTAGTAATGTGAGTGTCCCCCCAACATGTTCTTGGCTGCTGCATTGTGTGGTAAAAGGTTCCACCGGCATCAGCAACATCCAAGCTTCCTTCCAACCGTTGCCATTTTCCCGGAAATCAGATCAGTGCTTTCGTGTGTGTGTGTGTGTGAGAGAGAGAGAGAGAGAGAGAGAGAGAGAGAGAGAGAGAGAGCGAAAGAGAGCGAGAAAGTAACTGGAATGGTGAGAGCTCATACAGCAAAAGGATGCTTCTTGTGCCTGGCACAACGCTGGAAGGGAAAAGTAGGCGATGCATGCAGCAGCGTGGTGCAGCAGCGTGGCGTGTGGAGATCGTTGATTATCGTACCATTCATTGCTATTCTGTCTCTCTCTCGCTCTCTTGCTCTCTCCCTCTCGCTTTATCTCGCTTGTGTCTCCCCAGTACCAAGCAACAACACACAAAGCCCCAGCGCTGACTGAACGCTGGCATCCTGAATAAAAGGGAATTATTGATTTTGTGTGTGTTTCCCAAGCCATCTCTCCTCCCAACCCAGCCACAGGACACAATCTCTCGCCCTCTTTCTCTCTCGCACTCTCTCGCACACATACAATCATCGTTTTCCCTCGCTGTTCCGTTCTGGGCGGAAAGTCCTAGACACAGCGAGTCCTTCCTTCCTCTAACTACTCCTACTACTCCATCCTGCGCCACCTACCTTTTGGGAGGTTTTGTTGGATTCCAGTTCTCGGGTGTGTTTTGTGCATTCATCAGCTACTCCTCTCCCTCCCCATCCAGGAACCCCGTACACAGGACAAAAGAGGGCAGGAGATAGGGGAGATTGTGTGCCGGGCGAGCAGTACCAGCTGAAGCCGGGCCCGGATGAAAAACTGCTTCGGGATGGATGGCCTTCATTGCCTCCCTCTTCTCCCCCGCGCTACCGATCCAAACCGTGTTGCCCCGTTGTTGATGATGTTTGGCGAGGATAAAAGGTTATTCCGTTGTGCTGTGCTTGGGCGGATGGCAGATGTGGTGGGGTGGAAGGGTGTGGGGATTGGGTTGGGTAAAACTTGAGCCGTACACACAACCGTCCCTCAATCGGCACCGGGCGAGCAAGTGGAATGCGGGTGGGAAGGGAGGTCCCTTGTATACACATTGAATTGTAATGAAAATAAACGCTCCGATGTTATTTCTCTTTCCCCGCTTCCCTTTAACTTTTATTCCCCTCCCTCCCAACTCTATTGCATTTCCCCCCCCCCCCCCCCGCTTCCCCTCTTCACTCTATCATGCCATTGCGCTCTCCGCTCTCCTGATTTTCCGTACCGGTTTGTGGAACTGCTGCTGCAGCTGGTGCCGTGACCAGGATACGACGACAACGAATCGAGCGCCACGAATTTCGCTCGGCTGTGTCCTTCGTATTTTCTCTCCACTTGGGGGTGGGGTGGGGTAGTGGATTGCACACACAAAACCCCCGGGGGTTGCAGTTTTGTGGCACAGGACGGGGGTTCGGGTGTGTGAGTGGGGAGGGGTATATTTATGGTACAACGATGCTGTTGTGTGTGCTTGCGAGCGAGCGAAACTGCACCGGGCGGGCAACCAGCAGCTTCCAGTTGCAAAGGAGTTATGCTGTTATCCTTGTGTATGTGTGCCTGTGTGTGTGTTTGAAAGCATTCGCTTTTGTGATCGGGTGGTAAGCGAGACAGAGAGAGAAAGAGAATGCTCTGAAGGATGGTGGTGGTTTGAGGAAAATAAGAATCGAGAGTGGGTAGAAAGCACACTGTGTGTGTGTCTGTACACACAAAGCCATTTTCCCGTTTTCTTGTGATCCGAACAACCTGACAACACAAGGGAAGCAACGGGTGGCGGCGACCGGGTGACCAGATCGGGCTGACTGCTGGTACTATTCGCTGGTATCATACCAAAAAAAAACGGTGACGCACACCAGCATGCCATGGTTGTGTTGCTGTTGTGAAGGATGCTGCTCTACAATGCAATGACGATGCCCTTTTACCCCAACGCAAGCCCGACACGAACAGACACCGAACGCCGGGAAGCTTTGCCTTTGTTCGTATAGCTCTCTCTCTCTCATTCCTTCTCTCTCTCCCTCCCTCTCACACTATGTATCTGTGTGTGGCTGCTGCTGCTGCTGCTGTTGCTGCAACGGGGATGCACACGTACAAAAGGAGTGCTGACAGCGTTTTGAATAGTTTCGGGTCCTCCTTCCCCCGTTTTGCCTCCCAGCAAGGGGATTGTGCGATGCGCTAACACGCTGCTATTTGTTTGGCACGATGCCGCGCGGAAAGATAATGAACATTTCCCAGTGCACCACCACCACCACCACCGATACACACACACACACACACACACACACACACACACACACACACAAAGGGAGGGATGATTTTCCAACTATGGGACGGTTGGGAATCGTTTTGCGATTGCTTGTTTCCGGTGAAAGTTGTTCCGGCTGTAGGTTGGGAAGAAAACAACAAAAAAAAAATGGGTTCGATTGAATTTTTGGGCAACAAATATTTTGCCCGCTTTGTTTCGCCCTACGCGGCGCTTTTGTTTCATTTTCTTTGGCACAGGTGGAGTTTGTTTTGGTTTTGTAAAAATGCACTTAAATAGAGCTGCATTCAAGGTTCAGTTTCGAGGTTTTTGAGCCGTTTTTTTTTCAATTTGCGCCGGTATGAGAGGAAGAAAAGAGCTGCAAAGAAGCTGTATATGATAAGAGGGGATAGCTTGTTGGTGGTAGTTGTTGTATAGTAGTTTTAGTAGCTGTCATCTATCTTTTGAATGGAATTCAGCGAACAACACTGATAAAAACCAATGGTATTTCACCAACAAAATATGTTATTATTACATGCATACATTTGTTCTAAAATATAAGTATCTAAATTGTGCTAAATTTAGTACATAATTAAATACTAAATACAGTACTAAAAACTACAAAATATTAAATATGGCATTTATCGTCACATCTGTTTCATACTTTTGAAGCAGGTTCGCTTCAACATTGATTACATATTTTTTGCAATTATTCTTATATATGGTCTACTAATTCATGATTTCTTGTACTAAGTCTTCGTCTTCTTCTTTGGCTCGGTCGGTCAAGGCCTATATGTACCACTTGTGGGCTTGCCTTTCAGTGACTAATTGATTCTCCCCCATAGCAGGATAGTCAGTCCTACGTATGGCGGCACGGTCCATTTGGGGCTTTTACTAAGTATATCAGTATATTATTGTGTACTTATGTACTTATCACCTCATTATTTATACAGATTCTCAAGATTTATTGGTCTGTTTATTAGTGTGCACATCATTGTATTCTACAAAATCTATTTTATTAATTAAAATACTTATTAATATAGGGCGTTTGTCTCTAGTTATGATTTCTTATTGTGAATTCAGCAATGTACTAAATTTTGTTGATTAGTAATAATTGTTAGCTCGTTTCTTAAAGTCGTTTTTAATAATATTTCACCTTCTGAGACTCTTGTTACAATTAAAAACGCAATACTTCTATCGTTTGAAAGTATTCTTACAAAAGCATTCCTGCGCTGTAAGTAATCCTAACCGGTCTAGTCATTCCAGACACATTCGCTTCCAATAGCCTCTTATGGAAAGAAAAGGGTTCTCGCACACACACACACACACACTGGCACACAAACACAGTCGGGATGGGCAATGAAAAACGCTTTCCCCAACGAATAAACGGTCTACGGTCAAGCAAAAGGAATGGGCAAAGCTGGAATGTGGATAAATAGCATATCGCTTCGGGAGGTTTACAGGGAGGAAAAAGATCCCATTTTGCAATGATGGAAATGAGCAAATAAAGGCACGGGAGTGTATGTACTGGTTCCCTTTGAATGATTTTACATACAAAGAAGCACATTAGTGGAAATAGATGGATATGTTGTTTTTTCTCTTATTCTTTAAACTCCAACACCGCCTAGAACATCCATCACTCTGCTCAGCCTCATGATGTGCCCTGCCACGTTTACAAACCGTAACGTTGAGCCCTATTGTACATTGTACACCGATGGCCGGCGCAACAATGTATTGCCACTGCTGCAGCTGTTTACTAATAAGCAGATCACGGGCAGCAAAAGTCTACTTCCCTCTTATCACCGAGGAGTCGGCCAGCCCGGTGCTGTATAGAGCACACTTTTTAAACAATCGTTAGGTTTTGTTGCAAAAATAAGGCGGGGATGGGGGGGGGGGGGGGGGATGAATAGGAAACGATTGATTGTACGATTGTACGTACCAATCGAGATAGTAATAGCGGTGGAGCGCGCAACAGGGCACTGCTAGAACAGGGCACTTTGGTCGAGCCCCGTTAACAACAGAATCGGAATAGGAGATTCTCGTTCTCTCGGACCACGTGAAGATTGCACCTGTGATAATGCGAGCGGACGGGAGGATGCATCTACGAGTACGAGGCTAGTCGAGTGGGATGATGCTGATGATGCTGATGATGATGGATCGATATGGTAGCGATAAGAGGACCGAAGTGTACGTTGCATGCAGTTTAGCTCAAGAGTCCACGGGGCAAGCTCTAGTCTCTTCGCACTTGGGCGCTCTCTTGAGCTAGGGTTTGCGCTACGTAATTGATATCAATCGTTTAGGAAGGCTTACGGCTCTGATCCCTAAACGATCGCCTGCTGATGAGGATTTACAAACAAGCTTTCAGTTGGAAGGGCTTTTACTTGGAGCGATTAATTACTGCAAATGCACGCACAGCCACTTAAACCGACTCCTCTTCAGCAAACGCACGCATTAAACGATCAAAAACGTATCGTCTCCGTGTTCGATTGTGGATTGTGAGTAAGTTCACGAGCAAAGCAAAGCAAAGCATAAAAAGAAGGAATTGAAACAGGAAATTAGGAACAGGTGTGGAGAGCGGGTTTTATATTTAGCTCGTGCTCCAATTAAAAATATCACATTAATTCTTTCACTCCCTTGCCGATGCCGCTACCGATGGGGTTTTGGTTTATGTTGCGATTTTCTGTCCGCTATTGCGTCATCAGGCGGGCTGGATCCCGCAGATAGATAGGGTGTGTGTGTGTCTGTCTGTCGGTATTAAACTCGACGATTCGCCAATACCGTGGGACAATATATACCACCCGAAGGGGGTCGAAAGTACGGTGCTAAAGTAGTAGTGCATTCCACTTGGGGCAGTTTGTGACGTTCTGCGTACCGCACGTAGGATGAATGAATCCCGCTGCTCGCCAGCGGGTCTGGCCGGTTTCGGGCCAGCCGGTATCGAGTCGTGCATGGATGACATATTTAGAAGGAACGAAATCGAACGCACAAGAAACGGTCGGGCAGGCCCGGGTGCATTACACTTCATGCGAAAACGGACAACATTCGGCGGGCCTCGTCCGTGGGTCCGTGGATGAAGGCGTTACGTGCTTAAGCGATGAAAAGGTATTGGAATGAGAGCGTGTGCACAGCTAGTGGAATTAGTTGTCTTCAAAATCTTTACAAATGTGATGCCGCTTTTTTGCTTCTAATATCGCTATCTTCAAGTAGGTGCTTTCCTCACACAAACATGATACGCGGCATGGTTGAGCAAGGTCTATGATTACAGGAGTACAAATAGCACTAGGTGCATTTCATAGCGATTAAGACCTCAATCAGAACTGTAACAAGAACAGTGTACATGTCAGTTTGGGATATAAAGATATTTATTGCCATCTAGAGATTGATAATGAACGAATACTAGGACTGAGAGTAGAGATAAACACTCGATTCTACAAGAATACTGCATGCTAAATTTTCAAAGGCTTATGAGAGTTAAATAATCTTATTAGATGTTTAAAAGAGAGGTTAATGTTTAGCGCAACTGTTCACTGTGCTTAACAATTTTCAACTATGGTATTGTGTTTGAAGTACTACTAAAACCCTTGTATTATGCCTTACACATATCAGGCTGCTCCAAAAACGTGGAATGCAGTGCTATTCTTTGCTACACTCTATTCTCTTGTTGGCCTGCTCACTATAGAGCACGTTGATGTTACATGGCCCGGTCAATAACAATTCTCCAGGATACTCGGTCCATGTGATGTGATCCATGCAGACACCCGATCTCCGACAGATCTCGCTTCACCTGATCCAGCCATCGAGTTCGCTGTGCTTCTCTGCGCCTTATGCCGAGCTAAGGATCGCCGTCAAACACCTTCTTGGTGGGGCATGAGTCCGGCTTCCTCATGACATGTCCCAGCCATCGTATCCTGCCAGCCTTTGCCACCGTCAGGATGCTCGGTCCGCCGTACAGCTCAGCAAGCTCGTGGTTCATCCTTCTCCTCCAAGCTCCATGCCCGAACACACCGTCCAAACACGCCCAGACCGTTTGCATCCTCCGTTTAGATGGCCCAGGACTCGGGTCCGTAGAGGACCACCGCGCGAATCAATGTGCGATATACCTGATATTTCGTGCGGGCTTGAAGTCTTCTGGACCTCAGCAGTCGGTGAGAAGCCTATAGTATGCACGATTCCCCTGCACAATGCGTCTCCGGATTTCGCAGCTGATGTCGTTGTCCGAAGTAACGACCGTCCCGAGATAGCAGAATTCGTTTACTACCTCGAGAGTGTCGCCGTCAACTAATACACTGTTTCCCAGATGGTCTGAGTCACCGGCAAGCAGGTACTTCGTCTTCGTCGCATTGATTCACAATCCAATTCTTGCTGTTTCGTCTCACACACCTTCGCTGTTGTTCTGCCGATGATATCGATGTCATCCGGGAAGCCAAGAAATTGGAGAGATCGGTAGAGGATCGTGCCACGGATGTCGTTGTCTAGCCCCACGCCTCGAATGACACCTTTCAGGGCGATGTTGAATAGCAGGAGAGTCCGTCACCTTGCCTCAGACCCCTGTGAGATTCGAACAATTCCGACGTCAAGTTCGACACTCTCACCATGCACTGCACACCGTTCATGGTGGCCTTTAACAGCCGGATCAACTTCCCAGGGAAGTGGTACCGCTGCATGATGCTCCATAGCTCCTTCCGGTCTATGGTGTCGTAGGCCGCCTTGAAGTCGATAAACAGGTGGTGCGTTGGGAAGTGCGTGCACTTCTGGAGGATCTGCTGTAGAGTGAAAATTTGGTCGGTGGTGGATTTGTCTCCAACAAACCCAGCTTGGTAGCTGCCTACAAAATTTGTAGCAAGGGGCGCAAGTCTGCAGAACAGGATCTGGGACAGGATCTTGTAGGCGGCATTCAGGACTGTGATGGCTCTTTGCTACAATCGCATCTGAAGTGCTGTCTACTTTCGAATAATACTGTTCAAGTTGTTATTCGAATATGTAGGCATAGATGTTTGCTTCAAACCTTCATCTTAATACGATACTTATGTACTTCAATTAACTCTAATGGATACTTCAATTTCGGAGAATATTTGATGCATTATTTAGAGATTATCGTACCAGCTAAGCCTTATCTCACGTGCGTAAGATTTGTACGATATTGAACTGATTAGACGAACCCTTAAAGACTGGCAGATTAAAGAATATTATGTATAGTTAGATTGAATGTCTAACGAACCAATTAAGCTTCCGTTCAAAGTATAGTTTTATGTGTTTTCTTGGGGATATTTTCTTAATGTTTCTATATTGAAGACATAGTACACAGACAATGATGATCATGGAAATTCAAAATCCACCAGAGATATATCCTGGTACATTCGGGATCTTCTCCTTTTGTTAGGCATAATGAAGGTCCAAGGCGACATGTGACATACATGTAAGTTTCCTAGAGTTGTTTGTACATCGTGATCGAATAGTCATCAAACCCGTGCCTTGTATCAAAGCCTTGTAAAATCACGAACATCTATTAAAATCGTTCAAAAGGCCACTTTGGAATATCTTGGGTATCTATACCCTTTGAGTAGATGCTGCACTCCCGGTGGATTAGCTCGCAAGAGAAACTCAATCTCTTCCCTCTCGCCGAACCTTCCACCCGAAAGCCGTAAAGTGCGTCGCCGTGAGTGCGTGCAGTCGTGCCATCGAGACCATCGTGCCTGTCCCTCCGGGCCGGTCGGAATGAAAAATTAGACGATCTGTACATCCAAAACATTACATGTGCAAAACTTTCGCCACGGTCCGCACCCCACCTCGGGGCATACATTTCGGCGTGAAGATCGTGTCACGCATCGATCGCCAACTGCGCCTTTGCCGCGGTGCGTGTTGAGCGAGCGCGACCGGTTGCGTCCCGATGCGCGTAGGTAATTAAATGACATTTCCGGTTCAAGCGGACTGTGAATTATGAATGGCGAATGGTCCGATCAGTGTGTGTTTTTTGGGGGGGACTGGGAGCAGTGGTACAGTGAAGGTACACCGGGATGTTCATGCAACCAGTTTGTCTTCCGTGATTTCCCGTCGACGGGTGCCCTCTTTCAACGCTGTTTCGATCGCCTGTGCTGAGGCTGTGGATTGGGGGGGTGGGGGGGGGGGGTCTGAGGACTTCCTGGACGCAATGATTATTAGACACTATCGCGCGCGCAAAGCGGGGCGCAGACAGTTGCCTCAAGTGACCGTTTCGACTCCGGCGGCTTAAATTGCACTCGGGACTCGGGGAGTGCAGGTTTCGGGCATAATTAAAGCGTTTAGATATCATGCGGCGTGTCCGATGCGATTAATCAAATACGGCAGGAAAGAGGGGTTGGGTGGGATGAGAAGGGAGGGAGATGGACGTTTATAGATGGTGGAGTATGTAGGTCGACGACGTCTGGACGAGAAGACCCTTGTCAAAATGGTTCGAATCATCATTCGTAATCAGCATACCACACCCGTATTGAAAGTCCGGCCAAACAGAATGAAGTAATAATTACTGGGGAAAACTTTTCCTCGAAGATTCACGGTCCATTCTGTGATACACTCGGGCGTCTTGTTTTGATCTTGTAAGAAACCCTCCCAGCCATCGGGTAAAATCTCTTTGATTGTCACAGACTTTCAAACAACCAAGACGCAGTGTCACGAGCGGATGGTTTTCTGAGGCCATGGGTTTCTCTCGGCTCTTTTCTGAGGTTGCGGGGCCAAAAAGGAGCACGAGGGTAAAAGGCGCATAATAAAACAACGATAGGATTATTTATAATACCTCTTGTTCTCCAAAACCTTCAACGGATCGTCGTACCGTTCGACCGCCTTTCATCGTTCGTTCATCACTAAAGCAGCCGGGTCTCGGGGTTTTCTAATTAATTGTATCCTTTCTGGCGTTGCGGCCACCCACCCCTGTACGTCCGTTTTACCTTTGCTTTTGAGTGTAGACTCATACACAGCACAACACACACACACGCACACACAAAAGAAAGGAAAACAAACACCAAATAAAAGAAAACTCATGCATGCGAAAAACTTCCGTCTGTGTTCCGTTTTTTTTTGTGTTTGTTGTTTGAGGATTGACAAGGAAGGGCTAGGAGGGTGGAGGACAATGCTGGAAATGGGGAAAAGGGAAGGAAGGGAAGGGCCTGCATTCAGGTGTGGTGGGAGTTGTTCACCCCTAGACAAACTTGCAAAGAGATTTCAGGCAACTCGGCAAACCCGAAGAAAAACACACATTCGTCCCTTTTCGCCGACGATCAACAGAGGATAGACACACACACACACATAAACCAGTACAAGCAAAGAGCAAACCCACACTTCTTTCCCTTTCTGGTGGTGTTTTTGTGTGTGGAGAAAATAAACACACACACACGCGAACACAAAACCTACACACAGTGATGCAATGGGCAATGGGGTTAGGGGTGGTAGGGGGAGTGTTACCGTCTACAATACATTTTCCTTTGAAGCTCCTGTACCGGCTTGGGCTCCAGCCCAAACGGTGCTAGGAATTGTTGCCTTTCCATTCTCCGAAATCGTCCCTCGCTGCTACCCTGTTCGCTTCCACCCTCATCGGGACATCTTCACATTCCAAATGGGAAAAGCATGCTTGTGAGTGAGTGTGTGCGAGAGAGAAAGACACACAGAACGATAAAAAGAGAAAGAAAAAGAGAAAGCTTATTTCGTTCGCCGTGCTGATGGTGCTTATGTACAAAAGCAGAGCAGAGCCCGGGTAAGAAAACGCTTCCCCAACGCGAGACATTGAGCGAGATGTAAAATGGCGAGAAAAAACATGCAACAGAGCGAGCACGCGAGAGTGAGAGAGAAAGAGAGCATACTACAGTCGGAAAGAGATAGAGCACTAAAATCAACAATACACAAAGCTCACTCCAACTGCACTGAATGTTGTGGTCCCGTTTTGTATGTGTCTGTGTTTGTGTGTCTGAGTGTGTGTCTCGCGTATGGTAGCTTCAGCAAGCACAACAGCATCCAGGGACGCGCCGCGGTTTTGCTCCGTGACTGGCTCTGCCACCAAGAGTGCGCAACGAAGATCTCGTCCCCGCACGACCGAAGAATGCTTCTAGCGAGCGGCACTGCTTCCGTTTGTTCCGAGTTTTCCCAAGTCGGCTTCCCAGCTGACCGTGCTGCGCGGCTTAGTAAAACGTACCTTGCATAGTAATAAGCTTGATTTGTAGTGCAGATTGCATACTGTTAGGCGGTTTGTGGCTGTTGCGTCGTTAGCTTGTGTTGACGGACACCTTAAAGTAGGCAATGGTTTGTATTAAAACAGCAATTGGGGTAAAATTTTATAGAATTATTTGTGCACACAGTGAAGACTCTCTTTGCATAATTTTTAATCAGGAGAGTGCCTATGATATAACCATTTTTGACAGTTTAGTTCAATTTCAGTACAATTTCCTACTGTTACTCCAAAAAATCTCAAACTCAAACCTTTAGCTTCTATCTGAAATTTCGATATGAAATTATCTTCTAATACTCAACCATATATTTTAGGCCGTCCACAAGGACAGAGGAGCGTGGTAGGCCCAAATTGAGGTGGCAAGATGGCGTGGAGGCGTCCGCCATTAAGGCCGGGATAACGGACTGGCAGACGAAGGCGCAAGACCGGGAGCGGTTTCGGACACTCCTGAGGCAGGACAAGACCGCAAAGCGGTTGTAGCGCCGGATAAGTACTCAACCATATTCATAGTTTCACATAGCAACTGTCCAAACAACTGTCTTCTCTCACTCAGGGTCTACGAGGTGAAAACTCTTCTAGCCCGACGATCTCTTTGACTTGTAAATTAGAAAAAAGAATCCTGTAACAAGATATTCTATACTATTTTGATATTAAAGAGTGTTTGATGCATTACAATGTGATGCATCTTTCATATCAATTCCTTTGTTTAATACCAACACAAACTCAAGAGACTCCAGGAATTATAAAACAATCTTGAGCCTTGAGAAGTTTCAAGAGATTCCTGGAATTTCTAGTGAATCTTGAATGTGCATATATGCAGATTGGTAATAATTGCTGTGTTGTAGAGACTCATTGGCGCAGCTTAACTGTTTCATCTCCCAGTGGATTAGTTTCAGTAAAAAAACTACCCGCCAAGAGAGAAGCCAACTGTAAATAATAATAAGTTTGTTTTGTTCTACAGTTTGCATACCATCAGGCGATAATCTCCGTAGCTTTGTTTCATTATCGCAATGTGCGCCATAAAGTAGGCAATGTTTTGTAATGCAAAACGCCTAAATGTATGATTCTCAATTATCGCATCGTTGCATACACTTCACTGAACACAGCTTAACAGACACGTCTGTTGCCTTGCAGCGAAAACGCCACCTGGGACATCACCTTGTGCGATTCGGGTCGAGAGCACAGAATACCGTCCCTTCCCCACTTTCCACTGCCGTCTCTTGTACAGGTTGTGCACACATGCTCTGGCACAACACACGCTCAACCTAAGGTGGGTTTTGTCATGGTGATGGCACCCGACACCCGGACAAAGAGAGCTTTTGTGCACCACCGTGCGCGCACTAGATGAAATGTGCGTGTGAGAGAGAGAAAGAGCATGTTCGGTTCGAGCTGGGCGGAAAAGGGGGAAAAAAGGTGTCGAAGGAGGAGAAGGGAAAGGAAATCATGTTGTCGCTTCAATGTGTGCGCTGTGCTTGGAAGGTTTGGAAGTTTGAGAGGATAATAATGAGAGCAGCGGAACAAGCAGGGGAAAAAAGCGAGAAAAACACAACAAGCATAAGCGGATGGTTTACTTTTGGGCACTGGGGACGGGAAAGGGTGGTACTAGTAGATCAGGACGAGGACTTGTACAGCAGTACAAGTACAGCTCGGAGATGTTATGCTTGTGTGGCAGCTTTCCCGAACCTTCCCCCCTCCCCCCATCCGTGCCGGGTGGGATAGAAGAGTGTGTGCGGCAGTGTGCGGAAGAAATAGAGCACACGGGGCGGTCTAGATAGGGGCGGCGGCAACAACCTAGCACATAGCGCGCGTCCCTTTCGGAAGGCGCGCGGAATGGGGATGGGGATAGTAGGAAGGCATTGGGGACGACCCACCCTTGGCACGCGACGGTAGAAGGAGTTTTCTGGATGTACGAGCATAAGGTATTTGTACAGATGAATTATTTATCAACGATTTTTATTTGTTTTCGGGATGTATTTGTGTTTAGGGACGCTTTGCTCCAAACTTCGCTCCGTTCGTGCTCGAGCGTGTGTGTGTGTGTGTGTGTGCTGGCTGCCCTGCTGCAAAAAAGGGTTTCGTGTGCCGGGGTTTCTGTTTCTTGGTATGGCCTCATACACACACACACACTCACACGGGTAGAACAACTAGCAAGCAGCAGCTTCGCCCTTTACCAACATTGCTTTGTGGAGAAGATATGAGATTAATAAAGTAGAAAGGATTCCGCCCAACCCATCGGAACCCCAGAGTGGATGAAGGATGAAGGATGATGGAAGTAAAAGGGGGAGAGAGGGGACGTATTAGTTTATGTATTGCTGGGTTGTTTTCTTGAGCACCGTACACACACACAAACACACACGAACTCGTAGCAGCACAAAACCAACAATATTATTGCAGAAACACGGTGAAAGCACTCCCACCGTATCCTTCTTCTGTTGTGTGTGTGTGTGTTCGTTCGAGGTTCCCCGTTTGGGCGCTTTTCACTGAACTGAACGATCCGTCCCCAGGCACGTCCCCGTGTGAGGTGAAGCGGGTTCATTAAGATAATTACTGCTCCGGCGGATCAGAATGGTGAAGAAGAATGGGCAGCAGAGCGACCACTTAGTTTTCCCAATTTCCGATAATCCTGTGCACCGGAGCGTACCGAAGCGTACTGGCCATTGGACCCGCTTGGACACAGCATCTCTATAGAGAAGTGGCGACAAAGTATTCATCGGGTAGCAGGAACTGTCCTTTAGTCCGGGAAGCAGAACCTGTCAGAACCTGTGGTGGGTGTCTGCTGCGTTCGACCTGCTTCCTGCAGGAGGAGTGATTGTTTCCGGTCATTTTGTTGCTTGAACAGTGGTTAGCAAAAGAGTGAACAGGAAGCAGAGATGAGCGTCGTACACACGCACCCCCCCCCTCCCCCTTGGACACAGTTCCGTCCTTCATTTCCTGCCGTTTGGGAACATCTTCTCAACCCCTTTTTGCGGGCGCATCGATTATTACATCTGGCCGTTATGCACGGGCCTGGGCCTGGGTTTGGCACGTTTATAAATGACCCGTGATCTCGTGCCAACATCGGTACGGAGTGGCACACGATAAGGTCGCCCCGTTCGCCACACGATTGTGCATTGGCGATCTTGCTTAGGCCCGATCGCACGGGTACACTGCCGCCATCAATCTTCACAATGCTGCCAAACGGCCGCATCCTCCGGTCCGGGCCCGAGATTGACGTTTTCCTGTCCCTTCAACCTGTTTCGGCGATGGTGGTGGATTGTTTTTCCGATAGCTCGCGAAGATGATCCAAGGACATTGGGGGTCTCTTTAGGGGAGGAGAGCCAGAGAGAGTGCGCGGCAAAGAAGGTTTGTTTACTGCACATTGACGGAGTAATTATGACACCAAAATAATAATTCAACCGCTCATTATATGCATGTCACACACAGCACAGGGGATTGGGAACAGCGAACCCTGAACGGGACAGTACAAGTTTGACAGCCCGTATAGTATTGCCGTATGAACAAAAAAATAAGTCGTCGCTTTCCATAAATCAGAGCAAGCGTCACACGGTGTCGTCATGGGAGACCCTTCCCCACGCCTAGATTAGTGTGCGTTGAAATGCTGGGATGGGGTTTTGAAGACACCTTTGCCGTGCGAATTGGACGCCTCGGACGCTTCTTGTTACCTCGGAGCACACACACACGCGGCCGTTACCGTTTATTGGCACAACAAATTAGAAAATTGATAGCTTCATTTCGTATGGTGTTTTGGTTTGTGTATCGCGTTTGTGACGTGTGATTTGAGTGCAATCGAGCAAATGATGATGGGTGGTGGGTTGCTAGCAAAAAGGTGCACCCGTGTGAGTGACGTTACCTTGAGGTGTTTGTTGAAGTAGTTGGCCCCGCTAAAGTTCCTTGAAACAGCCGCTTTCGTCAGCGATATTAAATTAAGCCGGGTAAGAGAATACAACAGCCCCTTTGCTCACTGAGCTCCCCATCATCCTTTTCCTTTTTTCCCGTCGCACTAAACACTAAATCAGTCTACCCAGAGCAAAGCAGGCGACGAACGGAGCAAGCAAAACGCCGATCGTAAAAATGCTCGCGCATTTGATACAACCATACGCACGAGACTCATTAAACCAGCGACTGGGCGGCCGCGCCGGACCCGCCCCGGGTGGGGTGAAAAGGAAGTGATAGAAAAATCATTGTCTTTGTGCCACCCGGTTCCGGTTTTGTGGGGATTTATTGCCCCTGTCGAATGGTTTCGGGGATGAGCGGCTGACGTTCTGCCGCCGTTTTTGCCGCGGTGAAAGTAGTAGAATGGATCAAATGGAAAACAAAACCAACAGAAAAGCGAAGAAAATGCTAAAAATCTTCCCGCACCGGAAGTCGGTAATACAAAAAGAAAGAGTGTGAGAGCGAGAGAGAGGGAAGGAGAGCGAACACGGTGGAAGTGTTTCATGTTTTTTTTGCCCTCCTCCGTCCGTCCTTGCTGGCTTTTCCCTGGGGCCAGCTCATCGGATTTCAAAGCGGGTTTATGGCTCCACGCGCATTCTCACATTATGTTGTTCATTTTCCTCCCCATTCTGGGAAGCAAAAAGGGGGCCGGCTCCCCATCCCACCCCTGTCGCTGCTTCTTTTGGAATTATTTTGCACGGTTTTTCTTTTCTTTTTTTTCTTTTCGTCTTTTCTTTCTTCACCGTCGCATTTGGCGGTTGTTTGTCCTGTGCTGTGTTCTTCTGTATTCGGTTGTAGTCGTGTGTGTGTGTGTGTGTGTGTGTGTGTGCTAGCAGCACGCTTTTCATTCACCATTCTTTTGTTGTGCTCGAATGCGGCGGCAGGAGGCAAAGGGGGACACCCATTCATGTCGGGTCGGGAAAATCTTTGCTACGGGAGAATAAAAGAAAAGGGAGCCGTAGCCAGTACAGTACAGGAACAAAACACACACAAAAAACGCACACACACAGAGAGACCGGAGACCATCTTATAGCCGGCATGACGGTTTGGCATGAGGAGCTTGGATGGGGTTCTTTCTGCATGAATAGTCTATTTTCTCAAAAGGAAACAAAGCCGGTGGAAAAGAAAAGCGCCAGCGCAGGCGATGCGACGGCGAAAGAAAAGAAAAACAGCCGTTTCATTAGATGGTATCGCCGCCACACAGACAAAGCGGCCGCCGCAGCACCCGTCTTTTCACTGATGATGATGATGATGCAGGGGTAAGCCGGACCTGGGGTGGGCGGTTGGAACAAGTGTGCACGATGAGTTGATGATTATGGTGACGAAATCAACATCACTGGCCCCGGAGGGCGTTCTCGGTCGCCACTGTCAGTACACAATGTTTCTTTTGTTTACGACGTGAAATGCAAGCGCGCACAGACATTAGCGTGGGGCCCTCGTGGATGGTTGATCGGGCCCAATCATGACCGTGATTACGCTGAGACGGATGGCGGATCGTCCGTTTTCACGCTGCACCCCACAAGCAGTGTTTGTGGCTCACCCGTTGGTGAGCTCATTTGTGGCACACGATTAATAATGACTCAATTAGGAGGATGGGCACGAAGGGTGTTTGATTTTTGTGCGCGCATGAACAACGCGTGTCGGGGAGGGCCAGTGGGTGACGGTAGGAGATAGTAAGCGTTAACCATGCAGGGGTTTATACTTCTATTCCAGACATTTGTGTAAGAAAAAGGAAATTTTACATCATCTTAGGGTGTAGTGCCTAGAGATAGGTAACTTCTTCTATAGCTTTATAATAATACCATTATCTGATCCTCTGCCCCAGCAAGGCCTTGTATATTCTCTAGATTGCACGAATAGCATGTATTGAACTGCTCGCCAAGAGCATCTGAAAACATTTGCTCTGATCTGTGTCGATGTCGATCAATCATAAATATCTGACGCTCTTCTGATGGACACGCATCCATTTGATGACCGCTAAACTAACTATAATCGATGTAGTGGAACGTGTTTTACCCTCCCGACATGGCATATTTAATGGAATGAAACGATTCTAGTGCTGTGGACAATAGTGAGATCACTGTACATGTTATAGAGTCCATCATTGTCACTGTTCTCTGGGTCATGTTTTTGCCTCTGAGAAATTCCACGACAACTATTCTTGGCAAAGCATCTTCTTCCGATTCATGGCAAATAGATTGTTAAAGTGATTAAGATGTGTATGATGAGATTAGGCACTGCTGTTATAAACACTCATGACAACTAAAAGCCTAAATAAAAAATGGACTTTTGTTCTGATTTACAGAATTTTCGCCATGACAGACAAAGACATGCGTGTTGGCAAGTTTTTAAGTTCTACCTTCGATTTTTATTAATTTCTCCTCAGTTTTCCCGACAGAATTGTTGAAGTAGAGCTTTTGTATCATGAAGGTCCAGCAATTCTCGATGAGACGTAGCAGTGGGATGTTGGTTCAATGACTAGGTTGTCACATCGCAATTCTGCCGAAATTCGCATGAAATGGTCGCATTGAGTTTTGGTGTCATTACTTTATGGTATGTTTTGAGATAGTCACGGTCGCCATGTGGTGTGTTCAATTTGGGACGGTTGCCATATAGTAACTTTGAACTCGCGTTGGCCAGGGTAGCCTTCAAACATCGTTACGGAAGGTCATCGTTTGCCGAATTAAGCAGAACTGAGGTGGATACTGTTTCGAAGCGGACTTTAGACACTTGATCGTCCAGGCGATCATAGAAACCTTTAGGAGGTTTCCCTTACTAGAAACGTTGGAGTTTAGAACCCTTACCTTGGGTAGGGGTACATAACTAAACTCTTTCAATGAGAAGTCGATAGATGGTGGATGGGCATAGTCCTATCCTGACAGTCCGAACGAATCTGACCTGTCATGGTCGGAGTTGGTTTTATTTATACTCAAAAGAAGTTAAGGGTTTCGCACCTTTGGTTTCGGGTTGTATGTTGCAAAGTCATTGTTTTCACTAAGCTAGTTACTTTTGTCTTTGGTTGACGATGGTTCTTATCATTAAGTTCCTGTTTTGGTTGGTTCTGTTAAGTGTGTCACAATTGTTTTTATCTGAACGGTGTGGCCTGAGCTCTTCCGGGTGTGTATGGTATGATCTGATTTACTGAATGTGTAATAATGAATGTGTTACAATGGTGTGGTTTAGCTTTCCAAAGTGTATTACAATGTATCTATAGCTGATAGTGTGTATTATAATAAGTTCTGTATAGCAGATATGCTACAGCTTGCCGCTGCGAAGCCAGTTCATTTTTTACAGGTACTATTTCACTGTTTGGTCGGTTTAATCGATCTCCTTGCTTAGCGAACGCAGTGATGTATCGACTTTTCCCTCAATCTTCATTTTCAGCATTATTTAGAGCTTCTTGTCGCTCAGGGAATTCGGAACTGGGCTTGTTTCCGACGCTTGCTTTGATTGTTGTCTAGTAGTGAACACATGTTGCAGATGCCGGAACAGGCTTATACGACGTGCACAAACTGCCGCACGATGACCGCTTCGGTCGTGGCGTGGTGCCCTTCTTTGATCGCGCACTCTCCTGAACAAATTTGCCTCACATTTTTGACCATCACGGTTAGAGTTTGGCGGATAGAGGTGTCAACTTTGACTGTTTGACTGATTTAGTTTACACCTTTGGATGCTTATTCATCGGACAATATGATCGAAAGTACAATTAACGTGTTGTTATTCCGAGTGAATATAAACTCATAAAAAATGGTTTTTTTTGTCAATTTTTACCAATGCAAACGTTAGACAAGCTCAAGATAGTTTGTTGAAGCTTTATTGCATAGTTTTTGTCACATTTTAATACGCTTATGCCACCAGTAACTAAGTAAAACGATATCACATGGTGCGTGCTAGTTCATGCAACCAATTTTGCTTCTATCAAAAACCACGTTCAGCTTGCCATTAATAGCTGGAGCGATTTGATTTGATTCTGACTTTTGAAGCCCAGTAACATGAATCTTGGAGCACACATTCAGGAGCATCATGAAACCAGACGCATGAAAATAATTAAACTCTTCCTATCTCTTCTTCCCTAGAGCCCCCGCATTTTGCGAAGAATCCCTGCAAAAAGTGCCAAAGCGAAGCCGTTTGATACCATCAAATGACTTCCCTATTCTACTCCGTATCTGCCGCCCGGAAAAGTGTTGTCTCATGGACACTTGTTTTGCTCGTCTTAATTAAACGGTACACTTCTTTAGATATTCCATCGCTGCGTTTAAGCGTATTTTTGCTTGCCTTCCCTCGACCCCAAAGGCGATTATTATTACAAATGAAGTCTATTGCAGCGTGGGGAGTTCATCTCTAACCGCCAGCATGCTAAATTACACGTAATCGCATGGAAATTAAAAAAAAATCTCTCTCACACACACACACACAAAACGGCACAACTGCCAGCTTCAAAGTGTACTGGAATTTTTCGAGAAAAAAAAATCCCTTCCCGTGGGGAAAAACGGCTTCCCACCCCCATCTCGCTGCATTCATTGATGCAGCGCGCGCGTTGTGCACTTTTCAACTTCACTGTCTATGTATCCCGCGTTCGCAGGCGATGCACCTGTGCAAGTGCACCAGCAAAATTATATCGCACGGTGGTTTACGCGGTACACCATCTCCTCCCAACACCGTCGTTTTTTTGTATAATGCTTCCGTTTGCTTGCTTGCTTGCATAAAATGCTTGCTCTGCCCCTTGATGGCATTTTACGATAAAGGAGTTTTCCCCCCAAAACGACTCACGCGTTCACTTTCCGGCAGGAGATGTCGTTCACGGGCCTCAAACCGAACGGTGTGGTTTTTTGCCCTTCGCGCTTGCGATACCACCCGTCCTAGGGATGCATCGATCTTCGCGTGTAGGTGTGACGGGCGCTACCACATCAAAAAACCGCTCGCGCGCGCGCGCTCGCGTACCGTGACGCGGAAGTATTTAGCGTTGCAGAACTAACTCCTTCTAATTATTTCCAACGAGTAAAATATTTTAATTACGTGCATAATTTTTCTGCCCTCTCCTTAGCGTGCGCGCTACGTACCCTTGCTCCGTGTTTATCGCTGAAGGATGTGTTCGCCGGAACCGAAGTGTCATCTGTCAGTCGACACGGATGCCGCAGAGCGAAGGTTTCGCCGACAGTTGATGGGAGGTGCTCTGTGTGTGTGTGCGACAGAGGAAATATTGCGATTTGGAATTGGTCCCCTGGCCCACCCCCTCCTTCACCGATGTAGATATTAAATTGTTTCCAGAGTTTCTTCCGGCTTCGGATGGGTATGTTTTCGAGTGGCATTTGCTAAATGATCTCCTCGCTCGCCGTAGAGTAGAAACAGCAAAAAAAAATCGTATCTTGAGCGAGTGGGAAAGTTGCAGTGAGAAATGAGGTGAGCTTGTTGTAGCCTTCTCGAGTGGCTTGGCAGCTCATTGTGGCTGTTTGTTGCGTCGCCTGGGTTGGTGTGCGATAGTGGAGTTTAAATTTCAATTAGTAGCACAACTAATGGCCGCCCAGGGCTCAGGGAGCGATTAATAACGGAGATAGATGGGAGCATGAGTAATTGGAGCACTTTGTTTTGGAAGGTATGGTAAACATAACTTTTTGAAGAGATTAAACTCAGTACAGTAACTTTTGATGCAAAACGAAGGTAATAGAGATAAAATACTTGCCATGGCTGGTTGTAGAACTGTATACGCGGTAGTAGGTGCTTTAGACCTTTTAATTGCAATAATTAGTATATAAATTACTTCGTCTGCCTTTAAGGATGTACTATGGATATGAAAGAGGAAGTAAAGTAGTTATTCGGCATCAGCACAATTTTTCGATCGAAAAAATTCGATAGGCGCTTACGTAAATCTGACACTGTACCTATTTCTTTCATGCTCTTACATGAAGTCGATTCTCATTGAGTTTGGTATTTAGTGTAGGCAAACCATTTTTTAAAAATAATTAATAAGTGATTTTTTATCACTCGAAAACCCGAGTTACGCGAATGTCTCCGGAACGCATTATTCGCGTAGCTCGGGGAAAGACTGTAGTTCATTTTCTCGTGAGTGTCATAGTATACCAGTTTTCAAAAAGATTAGTAAAATGAACATCTTGGCAGCGATATGAGCGTCAAATGACACCAACATGACAGCCAGATCGATCGATTTTTTTCGATCGAAAAACTGTGCTAAGGTCGATTAAGTACAAAAGAAAGTATTAAAATAAGTAGTATGGAACAACATAACAAACATAACAAGGGAGCACACATCTGTTGCAAGTATAAAAAAGAAAGAATGAAAATATAGCAAAGGAAAGCAAGAAAGAAGAGCATCAAACAGGAAAGCAAAAACAAGAGATCGAAAAGAAGCTTTAGAACTGAGCTGAAGCTAGTTAAATCGACATGTAGGGGAAGGTAGGTAAAGACGGACACGTTAAGGGAAATGGTCAAAATCTAAGGATATATAGGTGCAACGACCATGAAAATATGCATACATTATCTCACACTCATGTTTTATCAGAAAATGTGTTGAAACTTTTAAGTTTCCATCGATTTTTGCGTTTTTCTTCATGAATGAAAAACATGATTTTTTTCGTGCAGTTTTGAAATGTTCGGGTAAGACGGACACCTGATACGGGAAAGATGGACACCATGAAGAGTAAGATGGACACCTTTAGAAAACGTAGGAAATTGAAGAGTTTTACAGTATTTTAACAATATCTATCGCTTTCCACGTCCTGGTACGTTTATAAACCAATTCTTGGCCAATTGCAACAACGATTCATTCAGCCGTGAATTTAGGAATTGTTAGCATCGCTTCTAATAGAGCGTAGAAGGCAGGATCTAAGGCATCTTTTTTTAATATCGGGCACTAACAGTGGAGGTTGCACCAGCTTACAGAACAACAATTTAAAACTTCGCTATAGAAAATTATTCCCCGGAAAGTCCGCGACCACAGCATATCTGAGGGACTTGTTAATAGGTCCAGCCATTTCTTACATTGAAGATTGAACTTTTTGATATCTGTAAACCCATAGAATCTCTCATCTATTCCTGAACGATTTGATATCTGCACTTTATCTTTTTTTTATTAAAGTTGTCCAAGTCGTGACAAAATATTGGATTTCGTGAAGAACCTCATCAGCGTCGAGCGAGTAATATCATAACGAATGACTGCTATTTTGATCGGTGTTTCATTTCTCGCTTATTATTACTTTTACTAGTTGCGTAATGGTTTATGTCTTCAAAATACCCTTATTTAAGGTGTTTGAAGAAATATTTTTATCACCAATTGATATAAGAAGTAAAATAATTCAACAAATTCGGTGTCCATCTTTCCCTATGACAAAGTGACGGTCTTTCCCGCTTTGGTTTTAGAATGTTTAAACCAGCAGAAAACAAGATTTTTTAATTCTTTCATTCTCGTTCTTTCACCAGTTTTTTGCTTAACAATCATGACAAATCGTGCATGTAATAAAACTTCCGAAAATATAAACAATGCAAGATACAGAGCTTAAGACCCGCAATAATCAAATTAGATCCACAAAGGTGCGCACGATTGAAAATTTGTTTTGTTCGTGAATTTAACCAATTTCGCTAATATTACACGAAAAATGTTCTCAAATGTGTTGTTTTACCTTCAGTTTGGATTCTACATTGTTGAATTACACGAAAATTACCTTTTTCATGCATTTATGAGAAGTGTCCATCTTAATAGCAGTGTCCGTATTTACCTACCTTCCCCTACAATATTTTTCATTTTCTGTCATACATTTGATATACTTTCCCAAGTCACTGTGATGTAATATTATGTTCTTATTATTTTTTTTTTATATTTTTTCCTGCCATTACATATTGCAGACTGAAGAAAACGTGCCAACACGATTAAAGAAAGCAGTTCTATAAGGCTCAATAGTCCATTAAAAGTAAAAGTATTAGTGCCTCTGCAGTTTTTTAAGTTGGGAAAAAGAAGAATAATCCCATTTCTTGTAAGCATGCAAGCACTCATTATTACTGTCCTGTTTGTCATGTTTGTCACGAACAAAAACATGCCAAGAGATGCAAACATTCATAATAAACTATTCAAAGGCAGAGTCAAAAAAGCTTCGGCACAGAACATAATGACAGCAACAACATAAAATTGATTATTTACAACCCTCTTCTATGGGCACAGCTGTTCGCCAACTCGCATTGTTACCTCACACTTACCCATACACACACACACATACGTCCACATGGTTCGTTGCATCTTTTCGCAGCATTTCGCCCCTGTTAAACCAACGAGCCGGTAACCAAAACTCCCACCCACCAGGGGGGGGGGGGAAGCAGGGCATCGAAGTAGGGTTTCCGCTCACTAAATCACGCCGCAGTAGTACACGGGGAGCGCGTTAGTAGCCGCATAAACGCATAAACGCATCATTGAGCTTGAAGTACCTCCAGGAAGCGGCAGTGGCCGTCCGCACCGAAATGGCCACATTCGGCAGCGGACCGGCAATAGTGCGAGCGTAACGCGGGCACATGTCGCGCGGGCCACTCGTCAACGTCCGTGCGAGCCTGAAGAATGTTGATTTGGCTCGTTATAAAGTGCGTGTGTGTGTGTGTGTGCCCTGGTCCGCTCTCGTGCGTCGAAGAAAAACGACCCCGGTTGGGAAAATCACTCCAGAGTTTCCCGGGGCACACACACAGAGATACAAAAAACACACAGAGACACACAGTGTCGAGTGTCGTATTTGTGACAAGCAAACTCGGAAGCGAAGTGTCTTCAGTAGATTTTAATAGCGGAAATAAATTTTAAACTCTTTCGCGGGGAAACAACAACACAGAGAGAGAGAGAGAGCGATGGGGTTGGCAGGGAAGAGATATGGTCCACTATTTTAAGAAACAATATTCAGTCCAGCTTCGAGTTTCGATTGCACACAGCTACACAGTAAAAACGGACACTTTGGGCCAGCGTCAGTTTGGAGCTAAATTTAATAATCATTTTTCGCCGAACGACGAAATAATGACATTCTTTCACCTTTCCGGACAGGTTGAAAAATTGGCCGTATTTTAGCGCTTTATACGCTGGCTGCCACGGTCCAGCACTACACCCTTTCCCGGGAAAGCCGTTAAAACATAGAGCCGAAAACTCGCCTTTCCTCAAGGCTCAATCGTGTCCGATTGACGCAATTTCCCGCCCGTTCGACGTTCGGGAAGGTCGAGGCAGTTGGTGGGGGGAAAATCAAACAACAAAATAAAACACCCCCCCCCCCCCTCCTGTTCTTCGTCTTCTGTGATCTACCCAATCCAGCTCGTTTCGGAAAACAAGAGATCAGCCTGGATGAAGCAATCGATAGACGGGAAGGGAATAATAATACGAGCAGGAAACTGGCTGGCGGATCATCCGCACAGGTTTCATTCCGGACACCAGACCGACACGCAACGACCACCACCAATCCGCCTAAATCGACGGATGAATAATAGCCCCATTCGCACGGAAAGCAAATGGAAATGAGTGCTTGGTTGTGCCGCTGCCCGGTTTTGTCCGCAATCCGAAACGGAGGAAAAAAACACACACAGAAACCACTTCGATAGGCACTACGCTCTCTCTCGCTCGATGGGAGTGATCGCGCCGAACCACGCTTAATAACTTTATGACATTTATGGGTTTTTCTTCTCGCCCTGCCCGTGTGAATCTCTGGGCCAGGAAATACGCACCGAAAAAAATGCGCAATACAAGCGCGTGCCGTGGACGGTGGAAATTTTATTCGACCAAAACCCTTTCCCGTTGGGCTGGCCACACGGTTGTTTGGGGATTGATCGGTAATAGGTGGGAAAAAGGGGGATAGATCTTTGGAGAAGAAAAGTGATCTTTAATTTTGTGTTTGTTGTTTTATCTTCTCGCGGGCGAGTTTTCCACTCTTCTGAGTATTTTTTTTTTCGTTTTTCGCCAGCTCCGGTTCCAAATTTCCGCAGCTGCAAAGTGGTTGACGGACAAGAACACGCGTGTATACGGTGTGTATCTGTGTGCGTCTATGTGTGCTCCCGAACGGCCAGTAGTCAGCAGTCGAGGCGATAAAAAATTAATCTGTTCATTTGAAATTTATTCAATATTATTATGATGGCCCCATCCCTTTGGTGTGGGGGGTGGAACTGGTGGGGGAAAGCTCGAGAGGGGTGCGTGCGCTTGTTTGAAATTTTAACTCTTTCGTTTATTTCAGCACCCCGGGGCCATAAACATATTTCGTTATTAATGCATGTTTTCTCACCACAATACGCTGCTCCGCTGGTGCCACAGTGAGGTGGAGTGGCGGAGGCGATTTTGTGAAGAACGTTTGATAGAGATTTTTGAGGTTTTTTTTAGATACTGTTTGAAGATTTTAGTGGAAGTACAAAATTGTCTTGCGAAATCACAATAGTGTGAGATGTTTTCTGCGAAAGGGGTTATTTTCATTTAATTGTTATTATATTATTTGTAAAAGAATGATTCTTCAGGATTAGATGATGGATTTATTAAGATGAAATGTTACTTGTCTTTGTTTTAAATTACTCAAAACTCCCAAAATGAAACTAGAATAAGATAGACCTCCACAAGGATTGCAATTGAATGAGATAGAAAATGAACAATGCTCAACATAGGGGAAAGCGGGGCAAAATGGGCATGTGGGGCAAAATGGGCACCCTCTATTTAAGCATTATTTGACTACAAAAATACTTTCCAATGCTCAAAATGTATTCATTAGAGTGTTCTATGAACACCATGTAAGTTTCATAACCCTAACACAACAAATAACCAAGAAAAGTGCAAAATAAGGTTTAGTAGCATATTGATGTAATTTTTGTCACTTCGAAAATAAGCTTAACCCAGTGTCACAGGGATGCGTTGAAGTTTTACATTATATATTATTAAAGATATGATATTTCTATACAATTTGTCTGAAGAAAGCAAGGCGATCGAATGCGTATTTTTACTAATATAACATAAAATACAAAAATGCTTCACGTGGGGCAAAATGGGCAGTTACGCTTGGGGCAAAATGGGCAGATACTTTTGACAAATGGCGTTTGGTGAGGCTATGGTGTTGTATTTGTCGCCTCAATAATGATAACAGACACAGCTTCAAAAGAATCGATTTTGTAGATTTAAACGTGTAAAAACTGTTTTAATTTTGATAACATATTTTTGGAAGAATTTTAAGGGCTTTTCTGACCAGCAAAACAAAAGATAGAACGAAAATACATTTCACGACACGTGCGCAAAAGCATAGACCATTACCTAAGCGCAGTTGTTGTGGCCCATTTTGCCCCAGTGTTTTGACGTTTCACAGTTTGTTTACATATGCCCATTTTGCCCCAGGGATATGCCCATTTTACCCCGCGTGTCAAAAATGCTTCTCGTAAAACATCAACTTTTATTTTACATTATTTACATGTTTTTAAGTTGTTTTCATTCTATGTGGCAATTTAAATCCATAGATAAATGGTGGAAGCATGCAATAATGAAAGAAAAATTGTGTTTTATGGCATATTCAAAGGAATATTCAGTAAACTGCTTAACATGCCCATTTTGCCCCGCTTTCCCCTACATATTAGAGAGAACTTGGTACAAGAAATCTTACCTAAATGGAATCTTACATTATTCCAACAAGTATAATTGTTAACAGAACTTGATGCCCTCTTAAATTTCATCCATTTTTGTAAAATTATTTCTAAAAAAGGGTAATGTAAAGTATGTGCTCTGTTGCTCTGATGTAAGCAAAAGCAACATACAGTTAGAAATTGATATTAAATTCTCTTCGAGTCCACTTGCTTAACACTTTGATTTTACCCTGATCAGCTTCCAGAATACTAGTTTATAACGATCCAAAAATAACGTTTGTTGCACACTGCAACAGGACTCTTTCTTTCGCCAGTTGGTAAATATTTTTAAGTTAAAACAAGCGTTTTTTAAGCTGTCTTATTATTTATTTTTTCGTTAGAGACGCTAAAAAATCCGTCACTTGTCGTGGGCTTTGACGAAAGAGTAACCTTACATCTTTCGCTTAGCCTAGATCCGGATCCTTCGGGAATGCTCAACCCGATCAGTGATAGACGTTGACCACACTAAACACTATCTGTGTCGCCCTCTTTCGTTTATCACAAGAAATAACACTGTGCCAGCAAATCGACCGTTAATAATAATTAACAACGTTTGAAGCATCAAGTCTGATATTTACTTACTGGTCCATTAAGCAGTACTTGCAATTTCCATACAAGAATGATTCTCAACCAAAACAATATACTGAAACATAGTTCTGTATGGTTTCCTTTAGGACAAGTTCTGCAAAAAATAAGCAATCTTTTATTCATTTAAAACCCTATACACCCCTATATAGTATAAGTATAAATACTTTCCGGGGTGTTCCCGCAGTACAGTCATCAACTCGAATGTGTTAATGACGAACATATGAGTTCAAATCTAATATGAACCGTGTGCCCCCGATACGTTGGTTTATAACTATCCTTTAAATAAGGGTAATTCTGAAGTCATAGATAACCAAGCTCCATTAGTGATACAAAGGCAGGCAGGTCTTGACCGACAACAGCCAAAGGAACAAGATACATTCCGGTGTATGGATTAGTGCATTTTTGATCAATATATTGATTAATAATTAACCAGAATTCTATCTGATGTCTTGACTGCTCTCTTAGCCTCGGTTGACTGTATTTCTTTTGCTTCAAACGCTCCATAGGACTAGGATGTATAGTAGGGACTAGGATGTTTATAGCAATATTTGCTTTACTTGAGTGCGCCTGTAACAGGATTTGTTAAAGCTTCCCTTGTAGATCATCATTTGGTAAACGAGAACTATAAATGAATAGTTTTCACTATAAAAAGTCCGTAAAAGTCACTATTTGGAGCTAATTCTATCATCCTCCAGGTAGAAGCTTTGCTATTACCAAATGTGTGCTGCAGTAACGTGCATTTCAACCTGACCGTACCGTACACATAAAATTTTATTTATAAAATCGTTTTAAAATCATAAAAACAAAATGTAAATCATAAACCCGAACCCTTTCCCCATACCCTCGTCCCCCACCCATTCAAACCTGTTGTTTTCCACCATTCCGTGCGCCCAAAGACAAACGAAACGATCTACTCCGTATGACAGATGACACCGGGGAGGAAGATAGTCTACTTCTAAGTGAGTAAAAACAGGCAAGAAACAGTCGGAACTACACCCAACGCAACGTCCTCCCGGGTTTGATTTATGCCAGCGAAATACGCCATGTTTATTAGACACATCGTCTCAGCATTACAAGAGAAACAACATGGAACAATACCGTGGAGTCCGTGGCCAATACTCGCTGGCTCGTTTGCTGCTCCCTCGTCCATGGAACATGGAATGACAATTTTCCCCTAGCACACACACACACATACACACACCTACCGGAACGGTACCGCACGAAAGGTGGGAAAACATAGGCACGTCAGCTGCGAAATCCGCAGTGTCCCCCTCCCACCCCGTTACGACCCGGTATCCGAAAATTTCGAGCGAAGGTTTATGCGTACCGGGCGTGTTCGGGTTGCGTCCCGATGATGGAGTGTGGCTGGCAGAGCAGGTGAATTTAATTTACTTACTATTGGAAAAAGAGTTGATTTTAACAGGGGGAGGAACGTTCGCCCACTCATAAATGGGAAGGGTTGAAGGGGGGTTTTTTTCGTTGTCGTTTTGTTGTTTGCGCTGGTGTGAACAGTGGCCGGTAAGGCCGGATGGAATGTGGAGATATGTGGACGATTCAGAGCGAAAAGGGGTTTTCTTGGCTGCGGAGTCTGGTACAAGAGAGGAAAATCCCAAGATGAAGGCTAGGATTAGGATGCGATGGATGAAGATGATTATGTTGTCACACACAACTGTTAATTCGGCTGAGAAGGTGTGCGTGTAGGCATAGGAGGGCCATTATTATTGCCAGATCGGTTTCGAATACGCGCTAGTGTATCTTTCCTCTCCGCGGTAGTAAATCTATTGGAACACGCGTTTGGAAAAGCGTAGAACGAAGAAGCTATTAATATGTAATGGGCTGACGAGATCTGCTGGCTAAGTGTGTATTCTGTATCACACACACACAACTCGTATAACTCGCTTCCTTTTACCGATTGTTTAGCTTCCTTGCCCCCATTGCCCTCTCCACGGTGCGATGATTGGTGGCACCGGCGCTCGGTCGATGGTTGCGTTAAAATTTCCAAAACGACCAACAAATCTATCAGCGCGTAAACTAACTTACACGCGCGAGCACACATTCCCCACGCAAGCGAAATCACTTTTGTGCGAATGCAACTGCTCCCGCACGGCAGCAGAATAGAAGATCAAACAGACAACACTGAACAGAGCTATTCATATTTCCATTAATCTTGGCAAACAACACAAATCAACAAGCGCTCGCAGTAGGCCGCAGTTTAGAAATTCTCGAGCGGGACGGGGCGCGAGCGCGCGCGCGCCTGTACGATCGCGCTCGCGTAATCCGCACGATTAAACAACCGAACCCATAGTTCCGACACCTCCGTCGGACCCACCCGGACAGAAACAAATAAATCTTTTCTTGCAGTGAACGAGCGAGAAAGCGAGTGCTGTCGTACTAGTAGTCACTCCGAGGGCTAGCAATGGAGGGCACTCACTCACTGCTCGCTGGACCCCGGTCCGGATGTGTTGCCTCGGTTCGGTTCTGTTCCGTTTTGCGACTGGCAGCTTGACGATGACGATGAATGAAACCCCGCAGTCTGTACTGGGCGTGTGCAGGGCCACCTGAGTGTGGGACTGTGGCGGGACTGGCATAAAACACGCACAAAGATTTGGAAAACTATGCCGAGAATGATCAAGTGTAGAAATAACAACGAAAACTCTCACACACTCCCCTTTTTCCCGCGTGGCCAGGTACCATGTCTACTACACAACTCAAACTCAAACCACACACACATACTAGTTACACGGTCAGAAATAAACTTAATTTATTGTTACAATCAATCTACTTAAGTAAATATATTCTCCACCCCGCTGCTCTGCGTGAGTGTGTGCGGCTGCGTATACTACGCGAGAACAAAACGTTCGCGCGAGATTAAAGGGAAATGTATGAAAAAACGGAGAGTTTGAAATAAATCTTCCACAATCTTCACACACACACACATACACACACATGCGGCCAAACGGATCGGCTGGGGTTCTGTAGCTGTTCCTTGTTTTAAGCAGCTCCAATTCCAATTGGAATGACCGGTTGCAATGTTTAGTGTCCCGGGTTCGGCGTATGATGGATTTGACAGCTTGTTTAAGCTACGAGTGAATTGTGTCTGAGGGCCTTTGGCGGAGCACGCTTTGGCGTGGGCCAATTGTTTAGTGTACGAGGGGAAGAGCATGTTGATGCTTGAGTAGAAAGAGCTCTTAAGGCTAGCGGTTTTTTTTTCGTTCGTTCGTTTCGTTCGTTATGTTGTTTGGCGAGTGAAATGTTGTACAGCTACCATTTCTACATCAAACACATGATGAGTGATAAATGTTGATTGCATTTTTAAGCAGCTCTTTATGCACTGTTTTCTTGCCATAGGAATTATTGACCAATTGTATGTTGGTGTTTATTTTTTGCTGATTAAAATGTGTCAATTTGAGGTCAAAATTCTGCAAGTTTTAGTTTGAAACAAATTTGGGAAGTAAAAATCGCACGACTGTGAGATTAATACATATTTGTTGGATTTAGATTACAATTTTCCTGGAGACATCATAGAGACATTATTGTTCAAATTCTGCATGGTAATTTTGAGCAGAATAGAACTAGAAGATGTTAGTGATGCGGTTTTCCCTTGATTGGAAGCTATGAATGGTCTCTGGTAGTATTTCTTTGTTCTTCTTCTTATTCTTTGGCATAAAAACCGTTGTTGGCCTGCCTTGTACCCATTAGTGAGGTGAGCTTGGCTTTCAGTGACTTATTGTTACCATAGCAGGATAGTCAGTCTTACGTATAGGAGCATGGTCTATTCGGGGCTTCAACCCATGACGGGAATGTTGTTAAGTCGTAGTTGACGACTGTACCACCAGACCGGCAATTTCTTCGAATTTATTATCTGAGAATTCGACATATTGTAACTGCATAATGCATTTATAAAAACATGTAAGATTTTATTAAGAATGTCCTTAACGATGCTAGTTTGAGATACATTTTCCCAATTTATGCGATAAAGGTGTGAGAAGAATTTCTCCAAAATATGATCTATTTAGGGTCTTCCACAAAACCGCTAAGAGTCATAAACGTACCATGATTTTACATATCTGCAGAAGGACTCTTTCTTGAATTACAATCTTTAGACTTGATAATCCTCATCAATACCGATTCTCCTCAACAAGGGTTATTTCGATTCGGGTTTGTGGTGTTGAAGATATGAAAGAAGAGTATTGAAATGCCCAAGCAGGATATTCCGTCAATACCCTGAGTAGAAGAAGATATCCTAGTTACAAAAATATTACTTTTGTCCTGTTTTAATCTCATGATACAGAGTAGTCAGTCATATAATTAGAGTGATATATATCTACTTGATACAAAATAATCCAAGAAATTATGAATTTAGTTTATATAAAAGGCATTTAAAGCATGCAGATGCCTTATTAAGTCTTGCTGGAATTTGATGTACCTTTTAAAGTAATACACAATGTGCACCTAATTAGCCGATTCACGAAAATCCCAGAGATGAAACAGAGAATTTAACGATATTCCAGTTGTATAGAGCATAAACTATATGGCTCAAAGATTAACTGAATGTGACAACTGATGTCTATTCTAATGCGCTGCCATCCGGCGATTGTTACTACCACGAAACACAAGAACTAATTTTTATTACTTCCCATTAATGTGACCATTCCAGTTAGGCGCTTCCGTTAATTCAAACAAACCTTCGGGCGCTTCCAGAGAATCAAATTCACTTTAACGCCGTTTGTTTTGTATAATCGCCATCCAACACGGCGAAAGCAAAACTGCCAACTAAGCGTATCAAACAACCGAACGCGGCGGCACTAAACTCGGCTCTCGGGGAAAAAAACAAGTGTCCTCGGGGCGCGTAGCGATTAACCTCGGTCTGTTCGGTTCGATCGTAAAACATTAATCCACCGCTCGCAACGGAAGCTGGGGCTGTGGGTTGGACATAAACGGTAGCACCATATTCGCTTTCATGTTGGTAAATTGTTTTCCACTTCCTTTTTTTTCTCCACGGCACTGGTTTTAGTACACACGCGAAAGTGAACACACTGCTTTGATTGCGTTGGAAGTAAGAAAGAAGAAAGCAAGAAAGCATCCTTCAGGAAAATCTCCCAATTGCCCCCCAAAAAACGTCCTTTGTTTGCGTTGTGTTGAATGTTGCTTAAAACGGAAAATAAATAGCACCCACCAAACGAATTATTAGTGCCTATTGGCGTTGTTTGTATTGTGTGTGTGTGTTTGTGTGTTTGCGAGTCATTCGGGAAATGAATTTTCTTTCATTTCATCTAGCAGGTCCCTTCATCTGCAAGGCCCCAACCCACCGCATGTTGTTACATCAATTGACAGGCTTGAAGGGAAATCGACTTCGAGAAAACGAATCAAATTCCAGATTGTCTCTCACCGTCGGTAAGACGACGACGGCCAAGACTGATGATGACGATGTGCTATGATGGTTTGGTGTCCCATCCCATCCCAGCCCATCACGACTCTCCCGCTCTTTCTGTCTCTGCTCCACTCTGCAGTGGAAATGGGTGAGCCCGTGTCGATTGCGTGGATGTAAACAATCATTTCGAGCTCGTCAAAAACGAAGTCCGCCACTGATTATGTACCGGGTGTTGTTATGCTAACAATTCCACCCTGTCTCTCCCCCCCCCCCTCCTGTGCCTTAGTTTCTACGTCGGTGGCGGTGTTCTTTCGCCGTCAATCATCAAACGATTTTCCGCACGCAAGGTTACTACAACTGCTCTCAGCCTGTTACTACTACTAGGCAACACCCGACGAAGATGATCTTGATGGGGTCCAGCAGAGAAGTTTCGACCGTAATTCCACTTACAAACACACACCCGGGAGGGGTGTGAGGGCGTGTGCGTGTGTATGGTATGGTAGGCCGGGAAATCGGGGGAAAAACAAACAACAACTCGCGATGAGAATCGCTTTCTGTGTTTCAATTTCCAAGCCAGAAACAGTCAAAAATACACACATACACAGGAGCACAGAGCTAGCACAATTCCAGCACTGCCGTCTTGCTTTGCATTTTACTCCCCGAAGCTCCCCGGAAGTGGAAAGCTGAAATGAGCTGAAATTTTGCCAACAGTACCGTTCTCCACTTTCTTCTGCCCCTTGCCTCCTTTTTGGTCGCACTTGATTTGACACTTAAACTCCATGACATGCGTGGCGGAACAGGCATCGCATGTTGCGCATCGTTGGTGCGTTACTTGCGATTAGATCCTCCAGTCTTGCAAAAAAGGAACGGGTAAGTTGAAATCAAAAACCGGGTGAGGGAGAAGAAATATTGCCCCGAGAAGAAGAAAGGGCTCCGATTTGTTTGTCTTACAATCGTATGCATTAAGCTGATGAAAGGGTAGAGCCGTGCTCTAGTGGGAATTAAAATCTTCAACTTTTCCTGAAGAAAAGACAGCAGAAAAGGGGATCTTAAGCGCATGTACTCATTTCACCCTTTTGTTTGATGATCTTAATCATGTCTGTGATACAATCATCTGCCTATGGTTTGGGTACGGAAATGAGCTACAGATTTTCTCAAATTTTCCATCGAATTGTTGAGCAGTTCAGGTCTGCTTTTTCTTTTCTCTCGCTCTCCAAAGGTAATGTTCTCCCGCACGACTCCACAGTCCGTCTCACTTGCGCCCCATTGGAAAAGAAGCGTTCGCTCGTGAGGTGCGGAAAAACGGTAGCAAACACAATGGCACAATGGTTGTAATGGTTGCCCCTGCTCTCCTCCCCCTTCTCCCCGCCGAGAGATTGGGTTGGGAAAATTGCGCTGCGAAACCAGCGTTTATCCCGCTTGCGCACAATGCACGCCCGCCGGCGGAAAGAATGAAAGCGCGGCTGCTGGTATTGTCACCGAGCGCGCGATGCTGCTGTCATTCCCATTTTAGCGAGAGAGAGAGAGCACGCAAAGCGTGAGATGAGAGTTGTGGGAGAGTGAGATAGAGAGAAAGAGAGAGAGAGAGGGCGATTCATCACCATACAGGAAGTGAGCTGCTGTTTTGTTGTACCTTCGGGCCCTATTATCAAAAACCCTCCGCGAACACGCGTGAGAGCGTTCAGCCGCGGTTCGATGTCTCTCACGACGGATGAGAATGTAACGTGACGTTGCGACTGGTTCTGGTTAGAAGAGTGGTCGGCAGAAGACCGGCGACGGGGGCAATCAGGGTAGACGGATAAGGAATTCCCTACCGTGCCACCGTGTTGTTTAGTGCAGCAGCATCCCCAGCAGGCTGAGAGAAGAACAATACTCTCGCGTGCGAAAAGAAACGTCCTCAAGATGCGAGCGAGCTAGAGAGAGTGAGCAAGAGAAGATGAAAAAGAGAGAGAGAGAGAGCAAGAGCTTTGGTGGGTCCGCGCGATGACGACAGGCACGGTGACGCGCGATTCCCGTTTTGCATTCGGCTCTTTTCGCATCACGGGCTTCAATCGGTGTGGATGCTGTGCGCGTCCGGTATAGAGAGTGACACGGTGACACGGCGCGTCTTCCTTGGATAACTCTCGCCGTACGCAGAACAGTTGCGCCCAGTGTGTCTGTGTGTGTGTGTGTGTGAGTGAGTGTGTTCGGGGCGACAGGAAACAGAGCGTGTGCATTGTTTAAATGTGCCGAAAGGTGTGTTTCTTCTATCAGCATCTAGTAGCCGTGGAGAGGTGCCACATTGAAATGAATTGTCAAAATTGAGCTGAATTTCCGAAGACTGAACAAAATAAAAAACAGTGCAAGTGGAAGTGGAAAAGTGCTATTTTGTGCATGTTAATGTAAAGTGAAGGAGTGTTTTAACTAACTAGTGTCCAAAAACGTACCTTTGCATCAGTGAGGAGTGCTATTGGAGCTACACTAAAAGCAAACAGTGTGTGTAATAAGCTTAAAAGGTGTCTAGAACGTGACCAGTCCCAGTCCCAGGCGTGGAATTAAACACGGTGTCTAAAGGAACCCCGGCGGGACTCGGAAAGCGCTCTCGGACGGGAGTACCACAGCATACCAGAGGAGCGTCTGCATTTTGGGGTGAGTGCTCATTCCTACAATAACAATTCATTCCTGATGAGCTTATCTTTTTTGTTAAAAAAAAAAAAACAAACAATTTCACCATCGATTCGGAGTGGAGTGTCGCTAAGGACTAACCTCAGTGGAGCAAATAGAACTAATCAACAAATGGTTTTGTGCTAGGTCTAGGCGATTGTCTGTCTGTGTGCACAGTTGAAAGGTCAGTTCCATTTCGGAATCAAACGCTGGAGACAAAACAAAATTAGCAGTGTGTTACGTTTTTATACACAACACAACAAAAAAAACTACTATTTCAGAATGTTTTGATTTAGTCTGCTTCAAACAATCGGCATCCTTTCCCTTGCGTAATCATAATCTAGCAATTAGAAGAAAAGGAGCATTAAAAAACAAGTGTAAAAAACACAATAAAAAACACACACACACATCAACTCGTCACGGATGCACTTGAGTTGTTTTTTATGTGGAATTTTGGCTCAAATTTATGCTCACCCCCCAACACGTGATTAACAATGCTCGTCTGTTTTGATAACGAGCAGCGTGACGAAAATAAGAAGCTGATGGGGTGTCTAATTTTTTGCCTCCACTTTTGTCCGTCTCCCATTCCCATAGTTGTTTGTTGTCTGTTTTGTCTGAAGAGATGAAATTTGAGCGGAAAATCAAAGTCAACAACACAACAACAACAGAGTGGAGCCGATAAGATGATAAGTGATGTAATAATTCTTTTCGGCTCACTTCGCACGTGTTTTATAATTCATAGCGTGTGTGTATGTGCAATCGAAATAACGAACTTTGCTGTTTTTTTTGTTTGTTCGTCTTCCATACTTTCAACTTACAGCTAGAGATAATTTGTGCGTTAGTCTGTTGAAGCTTCTTTCCGTCCTCTCATTGCTATGGAAAATTACGCCCAGTGTGTGCACGTCTGGCACGAGGTCACAACTGTTTTCTAGCGAATTCAATCATCTTTATGGATGTGTTTTTTTTTTTCGGGCCAAGGCGGAGGAGCAGGAAAATGGAGAAGAGAAGGCCTTCCTTTGGACGATTGCTTTGCACCAAACTGCCCCAACACACATCAAATGTCGTTCTTCATTTGTTTCCCGCTCCAAAGTGTTTCCCGTCCAGCCTACTTGGATGTACACGCAGACACACAAACACACACACACAAACAACACGCAAGGATGTGAGAGGACCTTTCACGGCCATTTTTTCACCAGTAGGAATATTTCACCTGCCCTGAAATGTGTGCGGGCCGTGTATTTATTTATGCTGACATGGAAGTCCATTATCCACAATCTCCCTTATCAACCGCCCGAGCGACGCGTGATACGAATGTGTGCGCGTGTGTGTGTGTGTGTGTGTGTGTGTGTGTGAAACGATTTTCCTTCCTTCACCCTCCCAGCCCATTTCCATTTTCATCCGCTTCATTGGAAAATGCGGAGGGGCAAAAAGTGGAAGGAAAAGCAGCTCCAGCCAGCCCGCGCTGTTGTTCACCTGTCCGATTGGGCGATTGGGATGATATTTTCGGTTCGGTTTGGTGGCCACGCGTTTGCCCTTACGCAGCCCTCCGTAATCCATTTCCATTTACCCCAATAATTTACGGTTATCTGTTTTCCTCATTTTTCATTTCCATTTCCTGCCCGGTCCGCCTTTTTTGTCCTGTCCCGCCCGTTCTCGGCGCTCTATCTCGGTACCGTGTGTAGGTGTGTGTGTGTATGACCATCCGGTCTCCGGACTCTCTCGCTGCCCTTTTTGATAATGCTCCTGTTCGACAACAACATCATCATTGCCATCATCGTCATCATCGCTAGGAGCTCCTTTCTGCGTTTGTGAGTGTAATGTTTGGTTTGGTCCTTCTTGTCGTTTTGTCGTTCAACAGCGAAGGGCCTTTTTGTGTGTGTGTGTCTCGCTTCTTTCCACAAACCGCTCAACGTCGTCGCTTCACTGTTTGGTTTCATACAATTTTCATTTTCATTTTTGCCCCCGCGCGCACAAACCTTTGCGTTTTCCATCGGGTGAAGTGGATTTGTTTCTTTTTTCTTTTTCTTTGTTTGGTCCGTTTTTACCATGCCGTCGTTGTTGTCCCACCCGAATCCCGATTATGTTTTCATTTCGTTCAATTCTTCAATTCCAGCCCAATCCTTGTGGCGGGGTCACCGGTCGCTGTTTTTTTCTTTTTGCACTCATCCATCTCACCCTCCACAGAGGGTGCTGAAGTCGGCGGGATGATGCGTCGGCGTGGCTTGGTGAATGCTTTTTATGTTCGATGCGAGGGTTAGCAGCAACAGTGCCCGGAGGCTGCTACGGGTTCGTCTGCGGCGTCTGCGGCACAGGCCGAAGGTTTTTTGTGGGGTGCGCTATCGATTTTTCACGCCCAAAGGGGGAAAAAAGACAGCGGCAACAAAGACGACTCTTTAAGGTAGCAGTTTTAATCGTGAGCAGACAAAATCAGACAATGTACACACTTGCCGAGGAGTTTAAAAATGAGTTATTTAATGCTCATAAAACGGAGTCTCCGGTGGGACAGTCCCAGAAAGAGTGACACAATTTGGTGATACCGAGGAAAAGATACATTGCAATGAATTAGCAAAACATTTGTGTGTGTGTGTTTTTTTTTTGTTTTTTTGTCTGTTATCGGATGAAAGTTGTGAAGCGCTTTTTTTGGCCACAAACACAAACACACGCAGAAAAACAGAAATGGGAAAGGGATTTCGGGAGAAACAAATGATTTCAACGTGCAGCCGGCCGCTTAACAACCGCTCGAGCTCTTAATCGAAACCCTTTAACCCTAATTAAAACGATTTTTAAACTCCTTCCCCTCCCAGCCAGGCGGAGTGTTGGTGGTGGCCCGGGCGGGAAGGATGGCGCGATGTCGCGGGAAGGGAAAATTTACATAAATTACAGTGCGACGATTTAAAACGGTGTGCCATTTTTGGACAGCGCCGTTTGGGTTTTTGATGCAACCCAGGCACAGGCACAGGCAAGCAGCGGGGCAAGGTGCAGTGTGGGAGCCATCAACCCCCCGAAGAGGGTGGAGAGAAACATCAAAGCGAGGCAACAACAGCATGCCAAAACGTTGCGCGCCGCGGCTCTTCATGTCGCAAGCGCGTGTGAATATCGTAAAAAAGTCAGTTTGAATTTTTCGTCCAGCACGGGTGAGCCTTGTGCGTTGCGGTTAACGTGCCGTTTAAGACAAGACGTACTCCTGATTCCTGATTGCCAGCAGCGAAGTTTGTGCGTCGATACAAAAGGAAGGAAAATACAGGCATGGGGCGCGAGGTGGCAATTAAAAACGTCGGCTCCGTTCCGAACGCTTTGCGCGCGGTAATGATGCGGTCCGGGGAGCTGTAAAACATTGTCACCAGTGGTGATGTGTTTTCCTCTGTATTTAACCCGCTTTTTTTCAACTACTATTGCATCGTGTGAGATATAAAGCTTGGGCGGCGGGCATTCATATGAATAAATGCAATTTATTCACTTTCTGCACCGTACCGGATAAACTGGGTGGTGGGGAAAAAATGGGGAAGTTGTGTTGTACATAGTTGTAATTAATTTCCTTTTGAAACTCTTTAACCCCAAAGAAACGCTGATGAGCAAACGTCAAAGCTGTTCGGCAAAGCAGCACCATCCATTTTAAATTGCATGTTCTAGGCAACCCGTCAACGGTCCATTCAGCGGCAACCATTCCCGAATCGATGGCCGTTAAAACAACGGCCCCCAAAACAGTGGTGGATGGAAAGTGGAAATGGTAAAATCGGTACAAAAGTAACGCCGTTTGCGAGAAAGGAGAATTTGTTCACTGTTTTATGACCGGCTGCCATTATCGGCCGCATGTTTCCGTCCGTCGTTTTCTTAACGCTCCTTAACGCTGTTAAGCTTCCCAATTTCAATTTTAGCGCTCCTCTGCATCCCCACCATTAACTCGTACGTTGCTGCATCGGGTCGCAGTTTTTCTCACACCAAGCAGCACTACTGCAGTTCCAGAACGTTTAAACGTTTTATTTGAAATTTTCAATTTTCAACTCAAACCCCCGTATGCAGTGTGGATGCATTTTTGGCGCGCGGTTACAGAACGGTTCGGTTGTATCGTTTTACGACCGTTTTTAATGTTTGGAAGCGAACGTAGCTTTTTTTTGTCTTTGGTCCGGCTAAACTGGCCCTGGCACATTGTTTGATTGTGGCAGCTCCCATCCTCTGTTGTGCTTCGTTCTAGTCGTGCCAGAGCATGCTTTTGGAGGTGGAAAATTAGACCACGGGTCGTGAGTGTGGTTTGGCACGTGATTAGCCGATTGATTGGTACGCATTCGGATGGAATTCAAATTGACTCGTAATGGAATGTGAGTGTTGATGGGTAATGAAATTTTGCATCGCCGCCTTTTGCTTCCGTCTGAGAAGGTTTTGGGAGGGAATTCTGGGATACGCAATCATGCAGGAAATAAGGGGGCTGAGTTTTGGGTGATACATTTGCATGTGTGAATGACAGTAACAGAACGTGAAAAATTATTGGAAAATGTCATTTGTTTGTCTGTGTCTCGTTTAATATATGGGCCTTGTTTTACGCATTACGATTAATTGAAAACAAATGCAATGACAATTTCAATTTATTGGAATTTCTTGCTCTGAGGATAATAAGAAGTCCTTGTCCTGAACTGTATTTTTTTCTTTGGCATCTTTGGAATATTAATTTTCATATTGAACATTAACTTTGAATTAACTTCAAATGTTTTAAACATTCTTTATGTTTTTTTAATGCAAATCGTACCATACAATATGATAAACGTACCTATAGTGGTGGTATTGCACTAAAAAGTGGTCCATATGGCAAATTAAAAGTAATTTAGTTATTTATGTTAGTGCGAAATGTTATTTAGCCTTTTATAAAGGGTTTTAAAGATAAATGGGGCCATTCCGTTACTTAGCGACCGAAACATTCATTATTTAGTAAAATGTGTCAACATTTTTCCAAAATCCTTAGGATTCCATAACGAACTCAAATCTTTGTTAACGTTCTAAATGACATAGCAATGCAATTATCAGTTTTTTTTAACATAATTGTTATTAAATCATATAGTTTTATTAGTTTTTTGCCTTTTGACCATATTTACCTTTTTTAAATGTTTTTTACGATACTGTTATTATAGGTACCCAAAATAAGCATGTTCCTATAGTGGTCTTAGTTATAAAATCAATAAAAACAAGACATTTTAGATTTCTTTTCGACGATATTTTTGACATTTCGTACTATTTTCATTAAAATAAGCAACATAAATGAGTTTTTTGTAAGTTATTGTAAGTAATCCAAAATTAAGTAATGTAAGTAAATCCAAAATTCACTTATCTGGCTGAGTGAAAAATCGGCCTCAAATCAAGCTTTCTCTTCCGGGTATGGGTTGACGACAGGTGTTATGCATACCTCAGTCATTATTTTCATCAATCAAATTAATACATTTTTTTACGATCAAATTACGCAAGAAACCAATATTATGGCAGTAATCCTTGCTATTCCCACGAAAACAGCTTCAAAATTAAATTTCATTGACATTATACACTGTTTTTGAGGTATCTTTGTTTACCACCACTATAGGAACACAATACGACGACTATAGGAACCATACCACCATTATAGGTACAACGAAGCAGTCACAAAAATATGTATTTTTTCGTAAAATTGATGTGTTTCATGGTAAAAATGGTTGTCATTGCAAAAATAATACATATTCCCTTCGTTATGTGTTAAAATATTCAGTAATTGTCTTTCCTGACACTTTCAATCCATTAAAACACATCTGTACCACTGCAAATAGCACCACTATTGGTCCATTTACCCTATTGCGAAATGCGGTGTTTGACGCTAAATTGAAATGCAGTCTGCATAGTTGCTATTCATTTCTCTAAGTCAGCCATTTCTGCAATTAGTGAAAATTAGTTTACATCCACTAGATTTTTCTTAGCTTATTCAGGAGAGATCTTGTATGTTACATTTCAACAATAATACAGAGTTATCCATGAATGTTATACGTAGGACTGACTATCCTGCTATGGTAACAATAAGTCATAACAGAACAATAAGTGGTAACAGAGAGCCAAGCTCACTTCACCAGTGGGTACAGGCAGGCCTTGACCGACAACGGTTGTTGTGCCAAAGAAGAAGAAGAAGAAGATCCATGAATGTTTGGTTATTTCCTGAAAATATTTGAATGCATCACAATTTTTTTGGGTGAGTTCTCACGGTTTTTTTGTCGTTTTCCAGAATTTGTTGGATCAATTGTATTGATGTCCCATCGGACGATACCAATAAATTATGGGAACAAGCCAAACATCTATGGCATACGGTGAATAAAGCGTGAGACGATCCCAAACAATCACGGAAAACAGTCCTTAAATTGTGGGAAATCTTGTAAATGAAACCTGTAATTATATCACTGTTTTCCAAGCTTGAAATTTCGTATTAAACTATCATTTTATTGCATATACAGTGAAATATTGTTAGGATGTGCCTCAAAGGACTTCAGAGCTTAGAGAAATATGCATTACAGAGAATTTAGTTATACGCTTTGTTAAAATAACAATAATGCTAGAACTTACAGTCAAAATTGGAGACATTGAGGAGCAATTTAGTGCATTTTAGCAACAGAAGAACGAAATAATGTGCTATTGTTTTTTTTTTTGCTGGGTTGAACCCTTTAGTAACGAGCAACTCTGTTGTATCATTTTTCGATCACAATCTCTAAAAAATAATTAAAATGACGCTTCACACAGTAATGTTGGGCTCTCTCTCTTTCCAACACTGCATTATCAACTTGCAGTCAATTAATTGCAATTGTCTGTAACTTCTCTCCCCACTCTCACACTCGCTCCACAACACAATCCAACCCACCGAAGACTCGCACTTTCGAACTCCCCCCCCCCCCCTGGTGTGCCCAGGCTGGCCGAGAAAACGCCGGAGAGGGGGAGGGCGAAACACAAATATTTGTTCTGGAAAATATATGTCATAAGATAAACCCGCTCGGCCCCCGTTCCCGATCGACCGGAGGTGTGTTGCATCTTCAAACGATCGCGATCGCGTTGCGCGGGAAAAAGGAGTTGCGTCGGGGCAGTAAGGCAGTACGGTACGGTACAACGGAGATGCTCAGCATACAGCATTTATATATCGTTTCTATTTACGGACCCTTCTTCCATCGCGGGACTCGGCGTATTATAAACAAAACTTTTTCACCACTTCCTCCCCTCCTTTTCCCATTTCTTTTCTACTTTCATCCCCCTTGTTGGGGCTGCTGCTAAAGGTTTGCGCGTTTCGCTGTTGTTTTGTTGTTTTTATGGAATTGTTTTGAAGCGGTTATTCTTAAAGGGCTGGGCATGGAGAGTGCATATGAGGGGGGGGGGGGGGGTATTAGTAGTTTTGAAGTTCTGAAGGTTTCGGACTTCCGCTCCCGCCCGGTTTGAGGTTAACGGGCGATCCACTTAGGGCCTGCTGCCGTGTGGAGCAGTGCACTGGTAGTGCGGGATAGTTTTAAATGCTTTCTTGTGATCTTTCGCGTGCCGTGCCGGTTTCTGTTAATCATGCTACCCCAATCTCTCTTCCCTCCAACACTATCATCCCTGGTCTGGATGGGGGAAAGCAACGAAACAAGAAGCGATACTCTGGATGGTGGCAAAATTCTCTGCCCTTCCTCTGCCTACGGCTGTTTTATGTTTCCAAACAATCAATTTTCACTAGCCGTAAAATGATGGGCTTTACCACCCGGCCCCTCCCAATGGCGATATGATGGAATGCTCCATCATCGATGCAACGCATTGCACATTCGAAGAGGATGTGTCTGTGTGTGTGTTGCAAGCCGAAAGGTACGCAAAAGGAAACCTCAAACCTCGCATGGCCTGTGGCGTGTGGCGCAACGGATCATATGGTACGATCGCACAACACACCACACCGATCGAAAGATCTTCTCTGATGATCGAAGTGGGATCCCCCCACCCTCCTCCCCCTCATTTACCCTCAACCTCCCCCAAACACTGGGTAAAATAATGACGGAACGGCATCACTTTGTTGGCCTGCATCGACCGCACTGTTTGCGCAATACCGAATTAGAATACGAGCCCGGCCCGGCCCGGCCCGGCGGTGATGATTGGTTTTCACAGCGCACCCGAACACACACACAGAAAGAAGAGAAGAGAGAGAGGGGAAGAAAGGCCGCTACGGAAGCCGAATAAAAATATGATGTAACAGGCAATTAAAAGTGGAAAATATCGCCATTGTGAGGCGCGGCGCGAGCAGAGCGCACAAGCAAAAGAAAAATCCCGACAATAACGGAGGGGGGGGGGGGGGGAGGGAAACTGACTGATGGATCGATCTCGGGGAGTAGAATTTGGAAAACGACTTTCCATAAAACAAGGGAGTTCTCGTGTGTGTGTGGGGAGGGATGTTACAACGCGGATGGATAAACGGACAGATGAATCGTGTCGAGTGAGCTGAGCTCGTCCACGGAGTAAGAATGAATGATGGACGCTGGGACAGGCTGATGGTGCATGAAATGAGCGTGTGTGTGTGTGTGTGTCGACCACACGGTGCGGTGGAAAACTGGTACGAGTCATAAATTACTTCCCTTTGCATTTCCCTATTATCCCCTCTCAAGAAAGACAGTTAAAGGTGAGAGCTCCTGCTGGAGGTTGCTTCTGGAGCACGAGGGACAGAGTGGGTAAAGCGCATTTTCCCTCGGTGGGGTGAAATGCGGGGCAGAAGCAGGGGGCGTTTTCCTAGTGGGCGCAAAGTGTGAAGCGAACCCATCACGCTGGCGCGGCAGTTCCGACCGTGTGTGATTGATTTCGATACTGCCGAGCGGCGTGGAAGTTAGAGTGGATAAAATTTAATGGCCCACGTTGCCGCCGCCGCCGCCTCTGCTGCCATTCTTTCTCAAGAACTCCAAGAAGGGAGAGCGCTCTTTGGGGGGGAGGAAATGATCCTCTTCACAGTGAGCGCGTACCGAAAGCGGTAACAATTTGTTTATGCGCTTCACCTTTACAATGGGAAGTAATTGATCAACCGTCGCGGTGTTCGGTGTGCTTTGAAGCGCGCTTTGCGTCCAACATTTTTTGGGATACAGCACGCGCATCTGGTGCGCTCATCTTAACAAGGTGCATCTTGCAGCCGTAACAGTTCATTATCACGCGTCGGCCGCGCTCTGTATTGTCTGTTCCTCGTGGTATTGAGACCTGGAATGCAATTGCAGGTCTGCAGGGTGCAAGTCGAGTTGATCAGCCGAGCGCTCTAACACCAGCAGTGAAAGGTAGCTCCATAATGGGTTGCCATAATTCAAACTAAAACCTTCGCATTTTCTCCATCTCTCTTTTTATTTGCAATTCTTCGCCTCGATCCCACCTCATTGAAACATTGCGATTTTTTTCTTCTTTCGGGCAGGCACTGTTTCCTGCCTCGGCTGACGTTTAACACCTAAACGACGCCAATGCCGGTACCGCAACTCCAAAAGCGCGTGCACTCTCTCGCGTACTCGTGCCGCCTTTTTCGAAAGCTCCACACAATTCCCTCCCAAAAATGGACCCACAAAGGCGGCGCGTGGCGGCGCGCGGCAAACACGGAAGATCATGTTTCATGCTCGCACCAAAAACCCCTCCAATCATGTGTGGGTGGGTGACGCTGCCAGTCGCACTTTGGTGCACTTTTTGCACTGGAACGGGCGGAAGAAAAATCACTTTTCTCACGTTCAAACGTTCGATTGGCAGGTACGGCGGAATTGGAAGAAACTAGAAGTGATTAATAGTACTTTGTTGTGTGCTCGCTGGGGTCTTGGGGAGGGAGTTTATGGTGGCAGCACCGACAGTTTCTGATCATCGTTAGCAACACAGAAGAAACAAACCAACCTGAGGGTGACGAGGTCGGTTTTAAAGAAAGTGTTTACTAAGGTTGAAGCAGTGCACGCGTACTGCTCGGGTTCACGACACCCTACGCTGCTGTGCCAGTAAGTTTTTCTCGACTCTGCGGAAGTAGCTGCAGCATACAAACATGCATAACTCCACACACTAAGACGAGAGAGCTGCCAATGTGCAGATGGATTGACTTAAAACCGGAGCTGCATAATGAATCTGCACACTGCTGCTGCCGTAGTATGAAAAGAGGTTCTTGTTCCTTCTTGACGGGCACCCGAAGCCGTCCTGAAGGGGGAACCACAACCAGATAAGCAGACAAAGATGATTTCGATCTTCATCTCGGGCGCAGTGGAGGAAGATTCATCTCAACTGCAGCAGAATGGTGCATCAAAACGTGCGGCCAGAGAATGCGGCTGCGTGTTTGCAGCACTAAAACCCGCCCCTGTCTCTGCCTCCAACCCCGAACTCCCGTCGGGCAGCCGACATTATTTGTTATGAACTTGTTTTAATTCTTCTTGCAGTATTATGATTGTTTCCCTCCACTCCCTCCTCCTCCGTTTCTTTTGTCTTTCGCGCTCATTTCGCATCTCGCATTCCCGGGGCGTCATTGCACTTTCGCTCCTTCAGGGGGTGCATCAGCTCGTTCCGTTCCGCAGCTCGTTCTGCTCGGTTTTTATGCGCCCCAACCGAACCTGCCACTCAAACGCTGTTTGTGTGTGTGTGTGTGCATCCTCTCTTCTTAATCCGTTCCGTTCGATTTTCGACGTTTTTGAGAGGTTTGCGCATTCACAAAGCACACGGGACCGCGTGGCCGCTGATATGACGAGCGAAATGTGCATCGCTCTTAAAGAAAAGGCCCCCATTATGGGACCCGATTACGAGGTGGCCCTCCCTCTGTGCTGTCCCAGACAATGCCACTCTTGTCCAGTGGAGTGTGGGAAAGGAGAGGAGAGAGTAATAATAATAAAAAAACAACCTAACAAAAACACACAAGCCAGAACGCAGCAAGAAACGCTTATTAAGAGCACAACAGACAATCGACGCATACACAGTGCACGGGGACAGCATATTGGCCTGGTGACGTGACCAGGAGACACACATTGAAACCGATAACACAATGATACACACACAAACGCTGAAGGAAGCGACGTAGAAAGAAAAAAAAACCGGGACACCGGGGTAACGAGCGTTTGCGCGAATGGAGCAAACAAAAAAAAAAAAAAAGAAAAAAGAAAAGCAACTGGAACGCACAAAAACGACGAATGTCAACATAATTAAATTCTTTGTTTTAAACGTTTCGGTGTGCGTCCCATGTGTGCGTTTTTGTGCGCTGGACCGCGCTCGTCCGCTGCTTAGGAGCTGCTGGTGGAGCGTTTAATGGAACGTGCACCACCACCGATCTTGGTGCGATCGCGTCGCAGGTTGTTTTGTGTGTGTGTCTGTTTTTTGTTTTTTTCCTCCTCCGTCTTTCTTCTCGTTGTTGCCTGCCTGTGTTGAGGCAGCACAAATGCGTTTCGCTGGGTTCATTTGTCCGTTTATGGATTTTTCGTCGTCGCCCATTCCTCGGATCGCCCCGGATCTCTCAGGCCGCGGTTGGCAAACTCCTTTTTGTCCATTCAATCAGCCAAATGTGACTGTTACACGAAACCCTTCTTCTCCCTCCGCTCCCCCGGCACCTGGTGAACTCCCAGTAACATTGAAACAGAGGACCAGGAATGTGTGCGATCGCGTTTTTTCTTCTTCCTCTTCTTCTGGGGGAGCAAAAAGGAAATGAAATGATAATACAAAAGGAAGATAAGTTTCTAAACTCTTCTTGCCCGGGTGAACGTAAATGGAGGTAACGACGAGGCATGGGTGAGGGGCAAATAATAAAAAGAAATATTACGATCAAACGACAAAATCCCGTACACAGGGTGAAGCAGGCGTACAAGAGCGTTACGAGAGCTAATTTTTTATAGCGCAACGTTGTGAATGCTCTCCGCGTGGATTGCCGTTAGAGATTGAGGTGTTTTAATTATGCTACCTTGCTGGCTGGCTGGTTGGTTGGACTGGTTGGCTGCTCTCATCCTGCTCTGCCATTGAGAAGACTGTGCCAGAGTCCGGTTTGGTGCGGGTGGGCCGGGACACAGAGGGGCGGGCCGCGACGTATCTAATGAAACATTATCCAGTAAATGGAAAAGCGGGGTGGCATGATGGCAGATAACGTCCACCCCAGCCTCGGTCCATTGTGAAGGGCTCAGGTTTTAAGAGTTTGACCTATCTTTTTGTGTTGTTTTTGTTTGTTTGCTGCTTGCGGCGGAGGTATGGAAATGTCCGCGAGCCTTGACCAGTGGACAATAAAACTAAAACAAGCTCGGCTTGGTGGCAATAATGCTTTTGCAAAGCTCTTTGGTCAAGACATTTTGGTGTTAATGCAAACAAGAGGGACATGCGTTTTAACAGTCATGTTAGGAAGTGAAGAATCATTCTTCTTGTTTTTTTTTAAATTAATTAATACCTTGAGTTTGTTCTTCAGTGTGTTTTTTAATGATATTCATGAATAGTAGTTGTACAAATCAGTACAATGGTTCAGAAACATATAAAACATTATCTTCCTAATAACTAGAGTACTTGAGGTCATATTTAAATAGCTAATTGACCTTGCCATTACTCTGTGGGATCGATAGAGCCGAGGCATAGTGCCGAGATTGCTACACTTAAGGTCGTGGGTTCTACTCTAATCTCGTCCAGATTCTTCTGTTGTAGAAAATAACTTTTATTAATCCATTCTAAGTGTATGTTAACCTGTATGGAGCAGCAGCAGACACGATAGATGAAGAATTTGCCCGGGCATATGAGATCTTCTTGGAGGAATAAAAAGAAATCCATCAAATTATGACATCTTTAAAATCTTTGGCTGAGAAAGAAGAATTAATGGTGCAAAGGTTGTTTTTGTGGAGTGTGCGTCCATCTTTGGATAAGTGAGAAACTGACACATTCAGGCTTTATTGTGAATGTGTCTATCTTCTCCACGTACGTACGTTTAATTATCATCCCACAATAATAGTACCCCAAAGCTGACGATGCAGCTTTTTCAACCAATTTTGTATTGTCACCTTAGCATTAGCAGCTCGCAAAATTTATTTAGCAACATATTTAGCCAGGCTGGCCGGTGGCGATTAGCTGGCCAGATGTAGCCCTCTCCTCCCCATCCGACGACCGGGCCGGAGTAGTTGCGAAAACGGTCGTTCGTACGTACGTTCGTACACTTTTATTGCTTCATAAGTAAGGAGATGGATGTCGCAATTTACTCGCTTCATATTAAACGCATAGTTAATGTGATAGCTCATTACTTTGGCCAGCTTGTCCCCTCGCCTCGCCGCCCCATTCCCACTACACACCCCTGCGGAACCGCGAGGAGTAGTATCTGTGGGTCTGCCCGGTCTCACCGGTTTTGTGGTCAGCGTCTCTCATCCCCTCATGAGCGCACGGTCAATATAATATTCGTGGGTTCCATAGCCTCATCAGGCCATCAGGAACGCCGTTCGTACGTAGATTTTCCTCGTTCTTCTCTTCCTCACCCCGTTTTTTTTCGCAAACCTTCTCACCGCGCCCGATTGTGGACATTTAGTTGAAGAAATCTATTCACAATCTTCGGACGACTGTCGGACGACGCTCCGCCATCGCCCCTCCGTCGTCCATTTGTAGGACGCTTCTTCACAGGGGTGTACTCTGGTCGTCGATCGTGGCTTCACGATCACACGGGGACCCTATCGCGGACGTGTCGAGGCGGAGAGGGCCGCGAGGAAGACGCAAGAGATTATCGACACAGACACAGACAGCAACAACAGCAGCAGCAGCAGCCTGCCACAGGGAAGCCAGCAAAAGAGAACGCTCGCGCGCTGCTTTGCGTGTCGACGCGAGCCGTGGAGGCTTCGGCCTGTCGCGGTGGAACGGGAAGGCTGAGAAGGGCTGCACGCAAAACCAAAATGCGGAATAGAGGAGGGAAAGCGGGGGGGAGAGAGAGTGGAAGGAAGGCCTTTGACAGGCGAACGGAGGGTCCCATAAAAAATGGCAATAAAAATGAAAATAAGTGCCTCGCTGAGTCTCGCTTTCGGTGCGTTTCTGGAGGGTGAGTGCCGGTACGGGAGTGCGGGCTGGCTCTCATTGGCACGGAGCAGCGGCCTGCAGGAAAGCCTCGGCTGCAAACTCCAAAAAAAAGGTAGAAAGCCACGCACAAACACACACACACACGCAGACAGAGGCTGTGCTTTTGAACAGTTGGTGCTAATAACAGTTTGGCCTATCGCGCGGTGTAAAATGCTGCGACAGGTTTTATGCTGATGTAGTGCAGCCGTGCATTTGCCTTCTCCCTGTCTGCCCCATTCTCCTCCAGCCGCTCCCTTCTAGCGGCCGCTTCTCGCGGCCTGAAGTTTTGTCTGATTAGCGACGATTTTTTACATTTTCCTTATTACTATTAGCGGCGGCATGATTATTGCTATTATTTTTATTACCATTGGTATATTAGTATTTGTTTTTATCGGTGCAAGTTCTGGCTAAACGTGGTCCCCACACTCCGGTGCAGCCTAATCGTGCCGGTCGGTCGGTGCCGGTTGCATTCGCGCGCAGGTTGATGCGTACGCCTCGACTGGGTGGAAATGAGCCGCTCGTAGCGGGTTAGGTTAGTTTTTCAGTGCCGTTTGGTGGCTTACAAGGGTGGCTCTGTGTGTGTGTGTGTTGTTTGTTTCATGTCTTCCCTTTTCCTATGCCTTGCCCACCAAACACTTTACAGCCATGTCTTGTTTCCCCACCCCGTTTTGGCTTTGCCGCTTCCTAGTGGATGGCTTCTTCGCCTCTCTGGCTGCATTTGCGTGAATGAAAACTGGAATAATAATATTTTGCAAAACGTATCCCTCCGTCGACCTCCTCCTCCATTGGCACCTCCTCCCTTTCTGTGCTGTGTGTGTTTTCTTTCCACACGATTTTTTTGTGGTCAACACGCAACGCAATGGCTTCCAAAACCGCGAAACTAGCCACCGTGCGTCTCCATGTTGCGCAAGCAGACTACGCCGTGTTGCGAATGGTGGGCGCCTTGTCGCCTTTTGTATTTGTCTGCCCTCAGTGTGCTGCGTATTCTCACCGCGGACAATCTCTGGTTTGGATGATCGTTAGTTTTGCTAAGTTGACCACTTTATCATGGCGCGCTTGGTGCCGCGTCTAGTTTATCTGCGCGATTGCAATAAAGTAGTGGAAGGCTCTTTGCGTAGCTTTGTGTACTTGAAGGCTTGTTGCGCCTTGTTGCTACAGGGTAGGCGCAGTTCCAGGCAAAAATGTTGTCTGTCTTTTGCGTTGTGATTGGAATTGTGGGGAATTTTTCACCACCCTGGTCGGCAGGGAAGTGGGACATACTTTTTCTTCCGTGAAGCGTTGGCATTTGATGGCAACAGTGTTGCTAAGCCATCTATTCCAGCATTATAGAAAGCTTGTTTTACGCTCCACAGCAACACTACAAAATTCAATCTAAAGAAAAGAAGAAGTTCCTAATAACGCAGAAGTTGTGCCTTAAATTGAACAAGCAAAAGCCGGATGAAAATATGTCACTTCTATTACATCAGAGTCGTTGAGATTACATGCAAAAATGGTTATGAAATCACTGGAAACAACTTACCAACCCTACCCTGCGTACAAATCAAAACAACCTGCCTACTAGCCGAGCATCATATTACGCCGATTGACGCAAAAGTATAGACCAACCTGATTTGATGTTGGTTTGAACTACTCACACTTCTAGCAAGCTCACACGAAACACGTACAAGCGAACATTAAATGATGAAATATCGTTTCACATGAAAAGGTTTGACGTTCCATGTGGCATGTACCCGCCCTGCACCCGCTGCCCCCTATTGCCCTATTGCCCAGCCCGTGTCTGGGCGGTGAAATGTCGTCAGTCGCATGCTTGCGTTCGGCCGTCCTGGGGGGGCAAAACGTGTACTTCCCGGGAAAGCATCGACTCATTACATGGAAGAAAGGCGCTGGGTTTTCTTCTGGGGGAGAGCTACACATACACACACACACACACACATACACGCAAAAATACATTAGCAAATGGCAAAAGCATAATTTTCTTACTGTCTCTGGATGCTCGCCAATGCTAGCGTTGGCGTTGGTAAGGTAGCGCAAATCGTATTCATTCTGCCATGGGGAGAAAATTAGCTTTTCCTTGCTGTCTGCTGTTGTTTTTTCCGTTCAGTGGGAACAGCTCTTGAGACGGGTTTCGCTTGTCACCGGTTGCTGGAGCCCTGGATAGCGAGGCTGATGGAAGAACGTTTTGCAGGCGTGGGAGGTAAGGCATTCGCTCTCCCCCGCGCCTTCACATAAGAGCAAGCTCGGAGCGAAGCAAACTCTACTCCCCAACAGCACTCGGTTCGTCACAAAGAATGGAAAAGAATTGTCAGGCTAAACAGCACATTTCCCCAGCGCATTGGGGAGGAGAGAGTGAGAGCGAGAGCGAGAACAATCCCTGAAAAGAGATCACACGACACTTCATTTTCCACCCCTACCCACCCTTTTTGGGTTGGGTGCTTCGGCCGGCCGTTTTGTTCGCTTACAATGGGGAGGTTTTGTGTGTTGTGAAAATGGCGAGCAGGGTGGAAAATCGGCGCACAAACAGGACAGCTAGCCTGCTCGCTGTGTGTACCGTCGCTGAGGGGAAAAGTGGAAATTTTGAGCGAGCGAATGAGTGAAAAAAGCAGGCAAGAAAGAGAGAGATTGTTGGTTGCAATTTTCCCCAACTGGGAGCGTAAGCTCCTCAAGAAGAGAACTCTCTTTCTCTTCGCGTTTTCCCATTTGCTCCCTTTGGTAGCCGCGCGGTACATAGAACAAACCGCGGGTTCGGGACGGGAAAATGACAATTGCATCAATGCTGCTGCCGCCTGCTCGAACATCAACCCAGTGGGGAGGAGGGATGCATTAGAGGGAAAGTGCATTATGCTTGCAAGAAGCTCCAAGGTATGTGTGTGGGTTCGGTTCTTTTCCCAAGCATGTTCGGGCTGCTGCTGCTGATACTGCTAAGGAGAAATGTTGTATGTTTTTTGTGTTGTTTGGTGTGGGTTGGATGAGGGTGGATGTAAAGTTTATTGTACATAAGGAAGCTGTTTGGTAGTTGTGTTGGATCCATTTTCTGGCGGCTGCCACAAACTACATGGCACTAACACAATACGAAGAAAATCCCTAGGTGGAGCAAAAGTGGTATTCGCTTTTGGTTGAAGTGCAGTATATAATATAAGCGAAAATATTGTTGAATTTTAGTTTTTTTGGGAAAGGATTGAATAGTCTTTAATGCTTTTAAAGTATTTGTAAAAAGAGCCACACGGTACGTTGAACGATAAAGACTCTTGAAGCTTTGCTAATATTTCTAAAAGCCACCTCGCATTACATTTATAAGCAACACGCAAACTATACTGAATAAACTAAACCAGCAATAACATTGCACGAAAAAAGAACCAAGAGCAATGCTCGCGAAACTATTCGAAAACAGGTGTAGTCGGTTTTTCGGAAGCAGGAAAGAAAGAGAGCACGATTGGTGCCTCAGTTAGGGCAAAGGGGGCAAACGGGCGCAGCCGGCGGAACGGAGAAAAGAACGGAACGTGAACGCAAAAGCAAATCGTAACGAACGGGAATGGGTAGCAAACGGGGCAGGTTTGCACGGGAGTGCAGCAAACATGCATTCTTCCTTGCAAGGCCGTTGCATTACACCCGTCTCCCGAAGAGCAGCGCGAACGAACGAACGTACGAACGAATGTGCGCTGGCTGGTTGCTGCCACTCATGAGGGGGGAGGGCTATGGGATGCTGCAACACACACACACACTTACACAAGATGTGTTGCCCTGGGAGAAGCGTATGTATGTGCAAGCGAGGGTGGTAATATTTATTTTGCATATTTTGGAATCGCTTTTTCGGAATCGCGCCAATTGAAAGCGCGGTGCAAAGGGGGGAGAAGAAGGTGGCGGTGAAGTGTATATTTTGTGCTTCTGTTTTGGCACTCGAGCATGCGGTTGGAGCGGTTGTAATGTGGCACCCCCTTCGGGTACATGGTGCCCCCACTTGAAGTAATGATTTGTACATACGCCGTCGGACGCGTGATTGTTGCTCGATGGGAACTTGAAGGGCCAGGGTTTGGGGGAAATTTGAATAAATCAATACGAAATGCAGAATGGCAGGCTTAGGTATTAGAAGGATGCATACATTCAACAGTAATTATAATCATGCAAAAAGTAAGCAAAACGTGTGAGGGAGAGCAGAGTGTTTGAAGAGGGCGGATAATTGTTTCCAATCCCCTCGACAGCGAACGGAAAATGAATTTCAGGGTTTTTATGCGATTAACGCATCGGTTAAGTGGAGTGCATGTAGGCAATGCATCATTGAGTTTGTGCACCAGTCAGGGACACCCAATCCCGCCCGTAGGATAATGACTTCACTTGACTGCACTCAATCCCTTGCCCCTTTTCCTCGGTGCCTCCGTCCAGCAACTGCGAACAAAGCGGCAATCGATCCATCGAATTGTTTCATCCGTGTTTGGAGCCGAAGGGAGACTTTGGTTTAAATCCGAAACGGCCCTGTACGAACTAAACACACAAACACACACACACACACAGACGATGAAGATATGTGTCTGCAATGAGTTTTGCCTGTGGATGGGAGAAGAAATCACGGCGCGGTGAGTGTGGCAATGGCGACTGGTAAGGGCGAAGATCGAGAGATATCATTTGACTGTGAAATGGAGAGGGATGGCGCAAGCCAATGCACAAGAAGTTCGTCCCCAAGTGCGTCCTCGGCGTCGCCACCGTGTCCTCGCACACATGGAGACACACACACACATACACAGAGTACGCTGATGCTGAGGGCTTTTAATTTTCGCCTGTTTTGAACGGGAAATAATTTATTTCCCTTCCATCTCGAGCGCGCACACGACCGGGGTTGGTGGCGTACGAGATGGAGGAGAAGGAAGACCCGATGCCATCATTCCGGCTTTGCGCCATTGCCATTCGGTTCGCGTACACTTCGGTTTTTAATTGATTAATGTGTATGTTTACATTATTTATGTAATGCTCGATCTTATTTGCCTGTGTCGTCGTAGTCGTCGTCTTCGTCCTCGTCTTCATGGCTGTTCTTGGGGTTGTGGAGGTGTGGATCGAGCGTCACTATCAGACCACTCCAGGGCTGCAGATCACACATCCATCCGTGTGTTCCCAGGTGCTCTAGCTTTGCTGGCTAGCTAGAAGAATCAGCAAGTGCTTCCCTGTGCGCTCCGACTGAGTGTTGTAATGAGCAATCACCGGAATCGTGCGTCGCAAAACCGGGACCGGGAATGCCACCAAATCGACGACATCGGCGACATCGGCAGTCTGAACCCGAGCTCCGTCACTGCGCCGCAAACGCGAATGTGCAACAACCTGCACTTGCCCTGCTTATCAGCATCATTGGTCCCCCTGGTTTTGGCCTTTCAAATGGTCGTTCCCGCGGGACGACAAGTTAGCCGATTGGCTAAGATTGGCCGGCCGAGATTCGAGAGTTCGCGTCCGGACATCCCTGATCCAACCTGTTCCGACAATCGTGCTGGCACTGGCGCTGGCATTGCCCCGGTGGACTTACGCTTTAGTAGGAGCAACTAGGGTGGTGGGTTGGGAAAAGAGGATCTCGGGTCACCTTTCTCGCTCGCTTATCTACGTTGGCGAACAATCCACAAGCGCGCGCACCCCGAGCGAACCCCGTGCATAAAGAGCTTACGGTCAGCGGGTTTGGTTTCGATTTGATTTGCTAAACCCTTGCGTGGTCAGGACGCACGTGCGTTTTGTTTTGTTCATTCAAGTTCAACAACAATGTGAGAAGATGAATATATTTCGATTTGTATCATCGATACTCGGCCGTCCAGGCGAGAACACAAGTTTTAAATTATGTAAAGATCAAATATATGATTTGATTTGATGATTTGATCTATACTTCTTTAGTTAAGCTCTTGGAAGAGGATTCTTAAGTAACTAATGATCTCGAGAAATGATGACAACTTATTCAATAGTGATTCTGTATAATTCAAAATGTTGTTATTAGTGATGGGTAAAGTTGACAAATTCCGGAATCGACTCCGATACCAATCCGATCATTTCGGAGCCGACTCCGGAAATTAGGTCCACATAGCATTATCGGGAGTTTTAGTCTTAGACTTGGTCTGATGCCGTCTGGAGTCGTCCGTAGTCGTCAGAAATCGTCAGGATTCGTCCGAAGTTGTCCGAAATCGTCCAGAGTCGCAGTATACGACTCCAGTTGACTCCGATCGACTCCGATTCCATTCCGGTCGACTCCTGACGATTTCTGATGGCTACGGACGACTCCAGACGACTCCGTACGGCTCCGGATGACTCCGAACTTGGGGCAGAACTGTTGATTCCAATTCTGCCGAAGTCGGCTTCGGACTAACAATAATTGGAGTAGGATCAGAGACGTGGCTGCGTTGAAGAGAGCACACCATTAATTGTTACTTTTGCACCTTGGCGCGAAATTTTAATAATACAAAATATGCCTGATTTTGTGTATAAGAATCTTTTTTACATATATAACCTTATCAGAGCTGTGCGCGAATGATCATTTTTAAGGATTGATTTTCTTATTTTCATGGTGACTTTTTGATAGGTAATGACTTTTCCTTCACCGATTTAAATTTAAACTCATGACCTAAAGAGGGAGGCCTAATTAAAGATATGGAAAGTGCTCAAAATTCTGCATCATTCAAATAATTAATCAATATAATTTAATCCCTAGAAACAAATGATCCCTCCTGGAACGAGAATTGAACTAACAACGAGCAGCTCGCAAATCCCATCCTGCTTGCTAATGACTATAAAAGCTCCCGGTGCAACCTGTTCGATTAAAACGCACTTTTAATTTCCATTTACTTTAATTCGTTCCATTTATTCTCCCACACATTGCACTCGAGAGGTTAGCATCGCTATCCCTGCTTACCTCCGGTTGAAAGCCAGTGCGCCTAGTTGCGCATCCACTCACGGCAGCACTGCCCTTTCCCAACGCACCGCCGCTTTACGCACAAGCCACACGGGAACGTGTTTTTTGCGCGGTTTGTGTGGAGCAGCAGCAACAACAACGCAAAAGAAAAAAAAAAAGAAGAAGAAAAAAACAACAAGCGTGTGCGATGCGCTCTGCATTTTGTTTTATGTTTCTACACAACATTCTTGATGCTTTTTGAATTACGCTCTCATTCCCATTCGTCCCCCCCCCCTTCCCCCCACCTCCTTCCCGGCCGTTATCTCGAGCAAAAGGGGGCTTTGGGTCGTTGGGAGTTACGGCGGCCCTATCCACCCATTGGTAAGTGATTTATTCCTGCAGCGACGGCATCAGCAGCAGAAGATATTGTTCTCCACCTTTTCGCGCGATAACGGATGACACGCGGTACAGGTTTCATTTTACTTCCAATCCAAAGTGACCAATGTACACCCGTTTCGCCCGTTTCCCTTTTCTTTCTGCTCTCTATTCGCGCGTTGATTTGTTGCAGCAGCAGCAGCAGCAGCAGGGTGGGTTCGGTGGGTTTTGAAATTAATCCCTTCTCAAGAGATTGCCACGAGGAAGGGCAGAAACGTAGCAGGGGCGTAAAAAGATTGTTACAACGGCTCAGTGGACCTAAGATGCGATGGTTGACAATTTCGTTTCGGGATCTACCCCGAGACACAGGATCTAAGACCCAGATTGTTGAGCTGCTTAAGAATAGCGAGGCGAGCCAAGCTGGAAGGATAAATAATGAATTGCAAACGTTCTGCGGGCAGCCTGAGAACGAGGGACAATTATTTTGTGACATTTCGCTCTCCCCATTGGGAATGGGCGCGGAAAGGAATTCTGTCTTTCGGGAGCGTGGGGGAGGGGGTTAATGGAAATGATTTGATTAGGAGGAAAAACATTCCATCACCAAACCGGCACCGTTAGTCGGTGATTGGTCGCAAACGGAGGGAAGTGTGGGGAGGTTGTCGGAGGGAAGGAGGGAGAGAGAGAAAAATTACTGATGCCGTTTTTCTGCTGGTTCGGGGAACACAAAGGACTCACAAAGGTGGACACGCAACCCCCTTCGCGGAGGGATATTTGAATGGACAATTGTGGATTCGTAGAGCGTACGCGTAAGCCTACACCACTCCCTTCGCATTCTCATCATCCTCCTCCAACTGGAAGCTCCCCGCGTTGGACAGGGCTTCAACCTGCATTCATTTATTTCCCGCCAGGCCCAATTGTGCGCGCCTCCCCCGGCTTCGCTTCATTCCGGTTCCGACCGACCCGATGACAAGTGGATCAGAAGGTGAACCCTGGCGAACCTGACGGCAGCAGGCAAAATGGTGGTGTGGATAGTCCGCGTGTGCGTGTGTGTGCGTGTGTGTGTGTACGCAACAACAAAGCTGACAAGATGCACCAGATGCATCTCCCCTTGTATGGTGGAGCTGGAAACGGGAAAGCGTTCGCGTTTGTGCGTTCCGTTCCGTTTTGCGGATCTCGAGGCGCATTATCTGCGGACGCTTACTGGCCGATGTCAAAACGGGCAAAGAAAAGTTGTTTTCTCGTTTGCCGTGCCGTTTCCGCGCGTCACTCGCGCACGCCCGCTCGCCCGCCTAGCCTCCCATGTGGGGCAGTGTGGGGGGAGGTTTTAAATTTATTGTTTCTCCACCATTTGTTGTAACAATGTACGAGCGCGGGCGCGGGGCCTAGCCGTGTGGCTCGGGTCCGTTTTCCACCACCTTTTCCGTGCCTATCGTCCTACGCCGCCCGGTACAGCCTAGCTTTGCTTGCCTTCTCTCCCTTGGCGAACGGTGCAAAATCCCGTTTTTTTGCGGCCCCTTCGGACGGACACACACACACACACACACACACAGGATGCCGTGGGAGTGTGGCGATCGGCAACGGTGAAGGCAAAATAGGTTTCTATTTTGCGCCTTTGGAAAAATTAGCGTGCAGACACGCACCAAAGTGGTAGAGCAAGGGGGAACCCACCGAAGGGTACAATGGAAGAAAAAGGGTGCCGAATGAACCTAGGCGCAGTTTGATACAGGTTCTTCTGTTCAAATGTGTTGCAAATAAAGGTAACGAATCGGTTTTAGTGTGCAAAATAGTTCAATCTGTTCGTCTGAAATATACAAAATGTCATTTCAAAATCTTTAAATTTATTTTATCAGAGAAACAAGACAAGAGCAGTTCAAATGAGTGGGAATGAACGTTAAAATGTTTTAAATTAAAACAACTTTTAATGAACGTTTTAAATTAAAAGTGATAATTACCAAAATGCTTTGAAACGCGAACAACTCCTTATTTTCCTTATTTTTAATGCCATTTTGTTGCTTGTTAATATAATTGATACACTAGTTATTTCTCAAGAATAAACGAATAATTTATTGAATAATTGAGCCGGTCTCGTAGTACAGTCGTCAACTCGTACGACTTAACAACATGCCCGTCATGGGTTCAATCCCCAAATAGACCGCGCCGCCATACGTAGGACTGACTATTCTGCTATGGGGGGGAATCAATTAGTCACTGAAAGCCAAGCCCACAAGTGAGTACAGGCAGGCCTTGACCGACATCGGTTGTTGAGCCAAAGAAGAAGAGAAACGAATAATTTCAACATTGTTTTTCATTGCTTCTCTTTTTTCAAACTGTCAAAATAAGCAAACCAAATAAGTTTAATGGTTTTGAAATGAAATGAAATGAAATTTATGAAAAAATAAAAGCGCGGTGAAGAAAGTCTTTAATAATCTTTTGAATGAGGAACAAATACAAAATAATAATTTACACCAGGAATATTATTAATTTTGGATTCTTCATTCCTTTCTAAAAACAAAATAAAATACATTGTCTACAAAAACATTAAAGATGTACTATTTATCTTTAGTCAAGGAATCAAAATAAACCCCTTTAAGAAACAGATGGTCTCAAAGGTGGTCAAAACGGCATGCTTGGCGTGAAAGTATTGTACCCACCACGAGAAGAGATACAAAAAAGCAACATTAATTATAAATAGTACTCACAAATGCATAAAATTAATTACCGTGCTACATAGTACAGGACTCCTTCTCTCACCGTGCTTCACAGGTTGTTTGTTAGACGATTGGAATTTGAACAACAAATGAAGTAAAAAAAGAAAGGAAAACCCATGCCATCAGCATACAAAATAAAGATAGAGTCCCGATAAACCGTACCATTTGTAAGATAACATCGTTCATGTGAAATAAATCTCGCTGCGTACAGATTGCGCCTTCCCAAACGCTCCGTGTACATGCGTGTGTGTGAGCCGATAATCTCCTTTTTTGACTTCAGCAACGGAAACGGTGTGGCGCGCGGATTTTGTTTGGTACCATTGGGTTGCAACCAAACAAACCAAGAAAAAAGGGCCAGAAGGATGTGGAAGAAGGTGTAAATGAACGGAGCGTGGAGGAAAAGAAAGATGTTCCAGTGCAACGATCATTTATAATTGTACGTATGTTATGTCGAGACGCACATACACACACACAGGCGCTCTCGCGTAGACCCGGTTTTGTTTCCCGCCCCGCCTCCACTACTGGTGGGCAATCTTTTGCGCCATTTTTCCTATTCTCTTTCGCCTGGTCGCTGCGTTTTCTATCGTCCGCCCGTTCGTCGTCTGCTAGTTCACCTGCTCGCCCTAGACCTAGACGTTGCAGTTATCAGGCTCCTCGGAGCCTCTCGGGGGGGCTGCGGAGAGAAGGAGGAGAAGAAGAGGCAAAAAATATTTTAATTATTTTAGTTTCTTTATTATTCCACTTGAACTCGGCGCATTTTTCAGGGTGGAGCATCCCTGCACACTGCACTGTACGGAGCAAATGTACGGGAGCATCATCCCCTCGCTGTCCAGCAGCGGGCACAGCCTGACAGCCCGACAGGTTGCACATGGGAAGAGGTTGAAGGGGGGGAGACGGGTTGTTCTATGGGTATCAAAATGAAGGGTTTTTTTATCGTTTGACTTTTGCATAGTTGTTTGTGGTTAATGCGTTTTGGGGGGGCGGGGGCCAAAGCGGAGCTCTATTTCGCGGGCAAAACGGGGCAAAAATAATGGCGTACGCGGTAGCAGTTAAGAGACCATTCAATCGGAGTATTAGGATTAGGAAAAGTGCCTCGTGAAGAAGAAGAGGAAGAAAAAAAAGCGAGGTAGCAAATGGTAAACCATTCCAATCCAACGCTTCCGACGGGCAGGGCAAGACTTTGAAGCGTTTGAAACGGATTTCGTGACTGGCTGTACAGTCTCGGAATGGTGGAAGGAAAAGAGGGAAACTGCACTTACACGGCCGCTGCCCCGGTGCGGAACTGTGCTTTAGCTTTTATAATGCGTATTTAAACGAGCGATGCGAACATTTTCCAGAACAACCAGCCCCAATCTCCTCCTCTTTGGCATTAATGAAAAACTTGTTTTTCGTTTCAAACCCCCGCATGCGTCCTCCATGGGGAGCGGTTTTACCGAGAGGGAAGGACACGTAAATTAGACGCCGGGCAGAGTGAATCCCGCTACAAAGGCCCTCACAAACCCTTCCACTCTGTCCACCATTCCAAAGCCCGCGGCCCCCGGTTCGCAGTTTGTTTAGCTGGAGCCGTTTTTCATTATTATTGTCGTCGGGTTCGGTTGCATTCGGTGCGGTTGGCGGGCACGGGGGGCTGGCTGTGGAAGAAGCATTTTTCAAATGCAACAACGCGCGCGACTCGGCACATCCACGCAAAACCTCGAGTTTTAATTAAACAACGTTCGAACGGCCCCGGATCGGTCCGGGGTTCGGTGCAAATGAAATTTACTTACCCGGAGTAATTAAATTTATCGTTTCGCACAAACGATCGGCGGGGGGGGGGGGCCCAATGGGATTGGTTGGCCTGTGCGTGTGTGTGTTTTGGTTGCTGTTGTTGTTGTTGTTGAAGCGGAAAGCGAAATAGATAACGCCCGGCCCTGGCGACCTCCCGGGGCAAGTGTGTAGTGTGCATCGTTGCAGTGCAGTGCAGTGCAGACTGGGCAAGGTGGAACCTAACGGGTCTTTTTATTAGCGCCGAGGATGCGTTTTAATCAGCTCACCTATTTTCTACCGGACTTAAGCGCACACGGCAGCAGTGCGACGCGAAATGACGCTTATTATAATGAAGATTGAGTTTGAAAGCGTTATTACATTTCCAGCCTTCCACTTTGCTGTTGGTGGAAGAAAAGCCAGTCAGACAAATCGGACTCGGGAATGGGTTTCCTTGCTGGCCGGTTAAAATTAGCAGACGCTCGGTTGATGATAGTTTTAATGTCCACTAGGAAGCGTTGTTCGGTTGGTCGGGGCTGTTGTTCTCGAGGTTGAAAACAATCGAACCGCTTTGCCACCGCTGCACTCCGAGCCACTTGCAGCCCACTGGCGTATGTGAATAATTGCTGCGAAACGGCATTCGACCAGGGGAAAACCAGTTTGCACCGGGGGCCATTCACTTCTGCTGCGCGCGCGACGGCTACGTGCGACACAATGTGCGGATGGGTGGTTTTTCGTTGCTGTTGTTGTTGTTGCTCTTCTTGCTTTTCAACCGCGTCCCCAGCGACCGTCCCCAGCGGACAAACATTCCGGTGATCGCATTTTTCCCGCACCCCCAACTCCCCCCAATGGATGGAAAGTTTTCCCTTTTTCTCACCGAAATATGGCACATGCACACCGACCGCATATGCACACACACTCTCCGGATAAGGGAAGTGGTTGGCAGAGCAGAGCGGGAAATTCCGATGCATCCCCTCCGGAAAAAGGGAGAAAGGGCTGTTGTTGTTTTGTGGCGGCCAATAATGCCACAAACGGTTAGTCTGTTGTTGATGGTCAACAATGGAAATTCTGTGGTAAGGTAGGGGGGGGCGGGAGAGATGCTGTGATCAGCGTTGTGTTAGAGAAAGGTAGCGAACAAATGGAAGCAGCAAGAGCTTAAACAATGACTATAATACACGAACAACAATACACCAAGTTGTTTATGTGAAAACTCTCTTTTTTCGACCAAACGCATTCAATGGAGCAGATTTGTTCCACCAAACGATAAATAAAGGATATCAAAAAGAATGTACTGTATTACAATTTTTGTACAATTACAAGAGGCAAAAATGCATATTCAATAGATTGAAAAGTAGCTTAGTTAATCAAGAAACAGACATTAAACTATACGTAACGTTTTTTAGGAAGAATGCAGTGAAGCCTGGTTTAAGCTCTTTTAACTGCTGTTACACTCCTATGAGTGTGCAAACTGGATAAACTGGATACTGATGCTCATTATCAAATAATCCGTCAATTGCGGTAATACTTGTCGACAGATACAATTTTAAAGTTGAAGTAATGTTAATCGCCATTTAAGCTTTTAATAGAGTGCGTTTTCTTACGAACATCTGTGATAAATCGAGATATTAAGAGAGAGCGAGAGAGCGAGAGAGAGAGAGAGAGAGAGAGAGAGAGAGAGATCATTTTATGAGAATTACTAGTCATTATTAGGAAGAAAGTTGTAAAGGCCGGGGTACATAGTCCGTACTCGCTGGTGTAATTTTGATTTTCACTAGCGCATCCGAAGCATTTTTCCAAACAATTTAGAGCCGCTTCAGAAAATATGTAATTTGTCCATTTTTTTTACATAAACTGGACTTGAAAACCCTTGTAATTGATAGAAAAATCTGTTGTGCAAGTTTTTAAGCCATTTTTGCATAAAAAAACGATGAAAAAACTACTTAAATTTAAGATGTTTCTGTCACCTATCTGTTCTCTTTCCGTATTAACCTTTGACTTTTTGAGTATACAAATCATAAAATTGCATAGCTTTAGGCGTTTTTTCCTATTTTAGCATTACAATTTCGTAGCAAGTTCACATATGGCCAAGAATTTGCCCTGCCATTGATTTCTATTGAAGTTGTCTAGCAAACAACATTTGCGTAAACTATTAATACATACAAGTACTCAATTTGTGCTCCACTTGTTATTAGCTTTTCCGTGTACTCTCTTCCCACTTCCGGGCCAGGGGTTTTTTCCGTCTCGAAGCAATTTTTTTCCATATCATCTCCATCGGCTATCACGTGCAGCAGCATTAGAGCCTCGGGGGAATGTATGAACCAAAAAAAATCCTACCAACTACCCTCCCCCAGTTCGCCTCATAGCGTGCAAACGATGCAAAACATGAAAGCGATAAACGCTGGAAAAAGTGCATCGAAAAGTCGTTTATTTTGTGAGTGTTTATATACACCGTTGCGGCTCGTTCGATCGGTACACACACACGGCTTGCTGGTTGAGCGTACTTTCACCAGCACCAGGGCACAAACGCTCCCTCTGCCCCTCGGTCCATCGGTCCCGAGGGCTCATCTTTCGCTTACAACATCATCGCATCGGCACCGCGGCATGAAGCCTCAGAGACAAGAATGGCACGAACTTGCGCCCCGTGTACAATCGTACTCCACTACAGGGTTTGATGTGAATGGTGCAAACACGAAAACACGACACAACAAAAAAAAGCGAAACCCCCACAGAATGCGTGCCCACTGCATGTCCGTCGCGGTTTGGGATTTGCACTGGCTTGCACTGGCACCCGCAGGAGTGCTTCTACGTCTATGTTACTGGTCTGTGGGTGCATGGGCGAGTTATTATTGCAAAAAACAAGGGGCCTGCTGCATCGCGTCCAGTCCAGTCAGCGTACCTTGGCACCGTTGTGATGCAGCTAGGTTGCATCCTTTGCCGTTTTGTTTTAATGTGGTGCGAGCTATTTTCATTTGCGACCACCTGCACCCTTCAGTCCTCCCCTTGCTTCTACCGCTAGAGTCGTTATAATATGCATTTAAATTGTAATGTATTTCTCCTGCTCTCTCGGGAAACATCCACCGCGCCATATTCCACCCCGTCCCCGTCCCGCCGGCCAGGCACTTTGATTAATGAGCCAGCCCGGTTGCCCTGACTGGTTGGTAATCTTTTATGACCTCATAATTGTTGCTGTTGCTGTTGTTCTTCGGAAAGTTGAGGAAGGTTCGGGCTTGCTGCAGCGCAAGGCGAAAGCGCGCAACAAACGAAACGATGCCTGTTTGTTTTAAGAATTATCTTAATCATTTCCGTTCCATTGGTGCGTTTTTTTTTTGTTGTTGTATTTGCCCGCCTGAAGGTGAAGATGGATCCCTCGTCTAAAGCGTGTCCATTTTTCTACGTCTATCATTCACAGCAGCCACAGCAGCCTCAGCAGCCCAATCGAACGACTGAAGTGGTGAAGGAGCGGCAGTGAACGTGGTGCCATCGCCGGGACAGCATATAATATCGGTAAGTTCTTTTGGAGTGGTGTGTATGGGGTCTGCAGGGAAGCAGGGAAATGAGAGGCACAACGAGTCCCATCGAGATAGATGTTAGATGACTTAGATTGATCTTTTCTCAGCTCTGCAAATGGAATTGTGAGTGAATGATTGCGCTTGTCAGTTACCTTACCCCCGGCGGTGATGTGTTGGGTTGCCGTTTGTGTGTGTGTTTTTTTTTGCATACCAGGGGATAAATGGCAAACTAACATTAGCCTACCCCCGGCGGTGGGTGACAGCAGTGGGACCACTGCTTTTTTTCGTTTGAAATCCACTTCAATCGAGTGCATTGCTGCGTAAATGGCACACGATTCTTGCGCCAGAAACAATGTTCATTTATTTTCTCCCATTTGCAACGCTCATCAGCTTAACGCTTCGCCTAACCAATCCTAAATGAATGTGTTTGCTGCTCGTTTGCAATGGAACCGTACCGATTGGTGTCCCTATAAGTGCTCTCTTTATTTTTTGCTCGATTTGTCCTCCGTCGGATTGGTCGGATTTACCTTTTTTCCAAGGTGCAGCACACAGCATGTGGTTACGGGCCGCCACCTCGAAACATAACTCTTGCGCACCGTGCACATCAATCGCAGTATGCAAAAAAGAGGGGGGGGGGGGGGAAGAGAGGCGGAGACCCTCCACCGGCTCCACCATTGAATTGATAAACGTGAAGGCGGTGTGCAATTATAAGTGTTTAAAAATTAATCCTATCAATTCCATTCTTCCGTCGAATGTCACCATTTGTATGGTGCCATCAATTCTATACGCCGCTCAGGAGGGCGGGACGGGCAGGGCCGGGGCCTTCTGAGCTCTCGCGGATGGGGTGGGGGGGGGAGGCAATGAAAAGCCACAGCGGACCTGCTAAACGAGAGCAACCACAAAGGGCGATGCCGCCGCAGGCAAGCATCGGGCGGCGGCGAAAACCCCTTTGGGCCCGGCCCGAAACGGACCTTATCCGCCGATTGTCAATTGCCGCTTTGGTTTTGCGCGATCGAAACGGTGCGCACTCGTGAGAACACGAGCCACGTAGGGGGGCGAGGCGCTGCCAGAAGGGCAGTGGTTCGATGGGGGAGAGATGGAAAAGCTTCGCAAAAGTACACAATAAACAATGTCTTTCGCTCCGGGGACGTCTCCTAAATCGTTCAACGCCGCTCGCATGATCCCGCTCGGTTGGAAGACAAAAGAGGGAGGGTGCAGGGCACCGCGATTGGTCGGTTGCCGCGTGACGTCACATTGTACCTCTTTACAACATAAATAGCGCTGCGAACACACAGGGAGGGAGAAAATCAGAGGAAAAAATGCCGCCATTGCCAGTGTCGCAAAGAGCGGGCGGGTTCGCCAAGCGGGGCTTTTCGATTGTTTCGACCGGGCGCGGACAGATTTCGTGATTTCTGTGCGTGTGTGTGTGCGAGGGAGGTGTGATGAAGTACATCGTTGCACTGTTTCCAACAGGGACAGGGAAAAGCAGGGACACAACAGGACAACAAATGATAACAATAATTTAAGCGTTTTGTGCAAAACAACGAACCCGCAGCTTGTTTGTGTCGCTCATACACACACACACATCGCCGACGAAGACGGAATGCTTTGCCTGCTTCCTTTCTTCACCCTGTAGCCCTTACACCTACACCTCCCCTTTGGACCGTTTTGCTTTGGGCGGGAAAAAGGCTCAAAGGGGCCCGCGCGGCAAAGTCTGTGCCGCCTTGCGAGCAGGCGAAATCGCCGACCCGGAGACCGCCCTAATGGACATATGTATGGCCGTAAAACATTGATACATCATGTTTCCAATTATGCACACACACACAGACACACACACAGGCAAAACGTACACAAACACAGCCATAGAACGCGTATGTGAGGCGGGAAAAAATAAAGGTAAATTATAATAAAAACACACAATACGTTGCATTCATCATTCAATAATTGAATTGAATTTAATTGAAGTAGTTTGCAAACTGGCCACCACACCGCCTGGCTGGTTGGGTGGGTTTGGGGTCGGCTCGGCTTGGAGTCCCTGGCGTAAAAGGGATTTCATGATCGCGAGCGCGCCACCACCGCCACAGTTTTCCCTTGGGGCAGGTTCTCCCTTCTCCCTGCTGACGCGCTGTGGACTAATGTGTGGAAACAAAGCGAGTGGCAGGGTTGGCGGAGGTTGGGAAAAATCTTCCCAAGCAGCTCCCGCGTGTGTGTGTGTCAGCTTGCAAAGGGAAGCGAAGGAATTGTCAGCCGGGCGGAAAATCAACTTCAAAGACACGGTGCCGCCTGGGTAGAACGATGGGAAGACGTTCGCGATCGTAGCGATCCGTTTCGGGCCAGGAGACAGTTGAGCCGCCCCTTTTGTGTTCGATGGCGATTATGGATTCTTGGAGTGGAAGCGATCTTTGTCCACCGCCCTCCCAATCCTGACGCGAACTGTATGCAAATCCCCGTAACCAGCCCCGTCCATCGAGGGTGTAGATGAGCGGTTAATCCATCCGATGCCAAACCCGGGGAATGGTCCGGAGCAGCAGCAGCAGCAGCAACAGTGACTTGGCTCAATTATTAACCCGATAAGATGATGATGGGAACCGTCAGTGAGTGAGAAGCGGGAGGAATCGGCGGGAGTAATGCATTGTCGTTTCCTATTTCCGTGAAATAAATTAACCGCCCGATCGACCGGCAAGCGAAGCGGGTTGACAGTTGAAAGAAAATTCGCAAAAGGGCGCAGTGGTTATGGTTAGCTGTCAGTGGGTGGGGCGGGGTGCATTGAAGGGGGATGGGTCGGGCACTTGCGCGTCCCGATTGTGGTGACGGTGCGCGGCTTTCGGGGGGCGGCTTGCGATGAATCCGCAAGACAGATGAATGATTTTTCACATCACGATCATCCGCCGCGCGGTCGCTTTGTTTTACCTAGCCGTGGCGGGAAAACGGTGGTAAATCTATCCGATAGAAGTGGCCGGATCGGATGGATGGAAGCTTAAATGACAGCAGCGGGCCGCACCGGTTCTCTAAGCACAATTGAGTGTTTCTTGCCGTTAAATGCCTTCTACGGAGAGAAGGAATCATTTGGAGAAGCTGATTTGAGGATTGAAGAATCATCGAGCAGATTCCTAGCCGCTTATGTAGGGGATTTAACGGGCGACGGTAGAGCTAGGACTCATAGAGCAGTTGGTAGACGGTATGCTTTGCGCAGAACAATGCAATGGATCGAGACTCGTTTGGGATTATTAAAATTTGTTTAGGGGTGTTTTCAGGATTGACATTTGGAATTATATGGAGCAAGTTTGTGATTTTCTGATGATTATTCGCAAAACAGATTAAAAATGCTAATTATATATTTAAAATAAACTTCAAATATGTTTTCTTAAGCTGACCAATTTAAGTCGCAAAATGTCTCGTAAAGTTAAATAAAATGATGAGATGATGAGATGAGATGACTTTGTCGTATTGCGTAAAACCCTAAACGTACTTAGCAAACAGACTTTATGTCATAAGTAATTCTTTTACATTGTATGTAAACCTTGGTATGTAGAAAGTTAAGAATTGATTTGAATATTTCTAGATGACTTGTGGAGCTTGTGGAGCTCATAACAAGCACGAAAGTATTACTTCTCACCGCCAGACAAAGCTTTGAACCAACGCAAGTTTATATTTGCTAAGTAAAAACAGGTTCATCCGCATCTTCCGTTGGATTAGCCGCACTTAGTTGCAGAAAAAAATATTATGAATAAAATTATTGCCCCAAACATTGTAACAGCTAAATCCTACCGGCTCTGGGGAGGATTCTGAGTGATCGATGACTTTGAAAAGAAATCTGTTTTGCTCCCATCGTTGCTCCTTCTTGCCTTACCGCTCCTCTGCTTGCACCACGATCGGCACAAGATAACGGCACACGAAGGCACGGTGCGATTGGCCGGGGATGCCTAACCAGTTCCAGTTGCCTTTGTAACGATGCACACACATTTCCAAATGTTCGCTCTCATTAAGCCTGGCAGCCAAGCTCGGGGGGCTGCTAAGCCTGGCACCGAATGGACGTTTTCCCGCCCCATTAGCGTGCCCGCAAAAAGCCCTCGCAATGAAACGCAAATGTTGCCGGATGGTGTGCCGCCCGGCCCTCCCGAACGACATGGCAGACAAGGGCGGTCGGATCTGCATACATGGGTGAAACATAGCAGCAGCAGCAGCAGCATTGCGTGAAGAAGTGTCAGCTTGCAATTGTGGAAAGGGGTGGATGGGGCCGGGTTTGGTGGGTACAAAACCCGGACCTCGAACAACAACACGCCAACAACAACATGCTTTATCGAGTAGGATCTAATCCATCGTCATGTCATGAAATAATCCCGTTTACAGCGAAATGATTATCTATTTATAAAAAGGCACCAAAGGCATACCACAGCACCAGCGAGGCAGCGCCCTCGGGGGGAAAGAGAGAGAGAGAGAGAGACCCTTCTGCCCAAAGGGGGAATGGGGAACCGGGTGTCCAAGTCACCTGCGGATGGGCTAGGATCGGGCTGCGGCATGCAGTGTGGCTTTATCTTTTCGCACTCAATTTTGCTCAAACTGTTCCACGGACTCGAACGGTGCGTCCGGGGCTGTCCGGTTGCAATCCGGCATTGCGCCTGCGCACACATTGGACCTCGTCAGGGGTTTTGCATGGTCAGTCTTCCTTCCCTGCCTCTCTAACATTCTTTCTGTCCTGAAACTGGATCGATGTGGAGCTTTCGTGTGCGCCGGTGCAATGGGACCTGTGTGCTGGACAGCTTGATGCTGGTGCCTGGTGGTGCTGAAGCTATTTCCCTGTCATTGTGTGCATGCACACCTTCAAGCGGTCCATGGCGGCCCCCAAAGCGTGTGCGTTCGGTTGAATTTACTGTCCAGGTTCATCTCTCTATTTCACTTGAGACACCTCGGCACGGTAGACCGTGCTTCAGCTTGAGCCAATTCCATTGCCCACCACTGCAGGCAACGTGATGCCGGGAAAGAAGTGGAATTACCTCTAACCGGGCCCTAAGAAAGAGAGAGAGAGATAGAAAGAGAGCCAGCGCATCTGAGACCAAACCGTGTTCGTCGCTTGCTATCATTTATTTTTGTTTTATGGCACCGTATCGCTTTAACGCTTTCCTTGCGGACCTTGCAGCATCCATGGGCCGTTGCAGGGGGAACGATCGGGAAAGAGAGAGAGAGGGAGAGAGAGAGAGAGGCAAAGGCAGCAGAGCAAAATAAAATTCTTTTGTTGTGTTGCGTTGCAAACTGCAACCGATGCACACATCCCTCTCTCCGCTGATGAGGCTGACCGAGCGCATCATCAAGCCATTGCGAAAGTATTTTGCATATCGCGGAAGAGCCGGAGCATACCCCGCGCGCCTCTGTGTGTGTGTTTGTGCGCATGCGAATGCTGTATTTTATTTCTGTTGCATCCATCGTCCTCGGCACTGAGGGGGTTGTGTTTTGTTGTGTGCGCTTTGCGGATTGCTCATTTCTTCGCCTGCCGCGCGTCGAAGTCCATCGTTCTGATGGTGATTGGGACGGGACGGGTTTCGCAATGCTGCAAACCCTTGGATGGAAATGGGCATCTTGTAGTTGGAGATCGTTGTTTTCTTTACATAAAACATTAATTGTTTTAATGACCGTTGAGCTACAAAAGTATTTCATTTCTTCAATATTTTAGTTGTAATAATTACAGACTTGCTAGCAAAACTTATTAGAGGACCTGTTGTTTTTCTTCAACCTCGACCCTCGTTTTCTCTCTTTCTCTATGCGCCTACGAAGAAAGGTAAAAAGACAAAGCAAAGATATTGATGACGGCCTGACGGATCATTTGCTCGTTACACATGCCCGACCCGTGGCACCATCATACGCGTCGATGGCAGGATAATGAGCAGTGTGTGTGTCCGTTGCCGATCCAAAGCCGGAAACGATATCTATCACCTATCAACCAGTGGCCTATCCTGCTCTCTGCCCGTGCGTGTACGCGACAATTGCGCGTTGCCAAGACAAATGATCAGCGCCCGCAGCGGCGGTTGCGTTGTTGGAAAACAGCCTCCGGGAGTAATGGCACACAGCGCGGGCTGGGCTTCCGCCATGCCGTGACCAAGGAGGGACTACTCTGTACCATGTCGCGTAATCAATACATTGCCTTCAAACCCTCAACACCCTTCCCTCTTGGGTGTATCCTTTGGTGGATTTAATTTGTTTGCGTACCCGCAACGGTTGCACGCGTTTCTATTGCCTCCGGGTGATCGTCGAGCATCGAACCGCCAACCATCGTGCTAAGGTGCATCGTGGACTCAATTAAAGCCTCACCATAATTACATATGAATGTGGTGGCGGCAATCTAAACGCAAAACGAAAATTATTTCGCACCGAAAGAGAAAGTTTTGCGCTGCGGCAGGTTGTCGTCCCGGTTCGTGAGGACTTTCGGACTTTGGGCGAGCGCGCTCTGTTTCGGACCGATTCGGACCGTTCGGGTACCTGTTATGGTTTGGCAAACGGAGACAGGTTCTTCTTAGAGATAGAGAAAGAGAGAGAGAGAGAGAGACAGATAGGATGACCTGAAAAGCAAGCAGGAAAAACGGAGCACGATCAACCGTTCGGGACACGCAAAGGTAGAAAAGCCGCCCGCGATCGGCACAACCACCCAAACGTGGGGTGCCTTGGGATTCCAATGCTGCGCTAGAAGAGAAACCCTTCTTCTTTGCAAGAAGGTGGAGGAGGAGGAGGAGAAGGTGAAACGCAGCCGATGCCTTTGGTAACGATTTTCCATAATTTTCTTCTCCCACCGCAACGGTGTGTCCTCTCTGCTCGTGTCTATTTTTGCCGTCCAAAGGTCCAAAGGCCCTGCACAAGGTGGGATTATTATTATTGTTATTATTATTATCAACCACCCAAGCGGGAGGGAGGTTGTCGTTATGATGATTGTTTGCGCGTTGTTTCTTGTACGCGCACGGGGGGAGGGAGCTGCCGAGCACACGCGGGAGATCGCGCGCAGATCAGAAGCGGCGTTGCGGCCCGTTTGCGCAAACGCTTCTTCGCTTTGGCCGCGACTGCGATGATGTCCGGCTGCGTTGTTTATCGCACTGCAAATGGTGCCCGGTTTTTGTTGGTGGGAGGCTTGGTGGGGAAGGGGCGGCAGGTGGGGAAGCGGCGGGCACGCATTTCTATATCGCCGGTCCGATGGTCGGTCCGATGATGGCGAAACGAAAACAAAACGGGAACATAATACATATCTAGATCTTATCGAGCTCGGAAGGTGCGTTGGAAGGAACGGGGAGGCTGATGTTGCTGTCAAGCATCAAAGGGTGATGATAAAACGGGGGAGGAGTGCGATCTAAGCGGGGTAATATGTGCGTGTGCATGTCCGGGATAAGCGCACCGGCACTGGGGCCTCGGCGAAAATGCACATTCCGTCCTAGTGAGACACAATCCGCGCTGTGTTTTTCGCAGCAAACACATTAGAGAGAAGCCATAAAAGAGAGGGAGAGAGAGAGACAAACGGCATAGAGAAAGCCCCCGTTCAGGCGAATGCTGCACGGTGAACGGATTCCCTTCGGATAGGTGTCCGGCGTGTTGGACATGGGAAGGAGAGTTTCGCTCTCCCCGAGGCCCCCGTACAAGGCGAAACCTGTAAAAATGTGCATTCATAAAATGTGGCTGGATCCCTGGGAGACGGTCCGTCGGTGTTCCAACAGTGGACATTGTTTGTGATGTGGAGAAAGGGGTGAAAATAAAGCTATTATAGGCAATGGTTGTGCACCACGACGAACGCGACGAGCACGAGCTGATGGAAGCTAGACACAGAAGCCACAAGCCAGTAGCGATCGGTTGCTTTGGGATTTGGCAAACAACAATTGCATCATCATGAAACAGGCAAATCTTACAATCACAAGGAATGGGAAAGGGTGCAGTGGTGGTACGGGCTTTATCCATTGCGAATTTGTTCAAAATTGTTGCAGCATTCTCTATGGCCGCAAACCGAAAACAGTGCACCGTCTTTGTGTCGGGCAGGCCGGTTTTTGCACACGGTGTGGTGCACCTGCACAGCAACAGGGGTGGCACCTGCAGCTGCAAACACATATACCCACAAATAATGGCAAACGAGTGCAACCGCGCCGAGACAGTTTTATGAATAGGGTTGTGCTTGATTTTGCAACGGCAAAATATGTATAAAACTCCAAACACCGCTCTCTCTCTCCCTGTCTGCCGTATGCGGTGGTTTGGGGAGCTGTAAGCGATGGGGGCCAGTGGGAAGGAATCCCGGTTTTGGTTTGGCAAACACGCAGCTGCAGTGCACAGTCACAAAAAAAAAACAAACCCCTCCAGCGCGATAGATGCAATGCGACAACCACGACACCGCGAAACAGGTGACCAGATCCAGAGGGGCCCCGGGGATAGGGAGACACTTGGGGAAAGCCTCCGCTGCTGTGCAGTCGATTGTTGGACTTTGTGCATATTTGGGCCTTTCCGTGTGTGTGTGTGTGTGTGTGTGTGTGTGTGTGTGTGTGTGTGTGTGTGTGTGTGTGTGTGTGTGTGTGTGTGTGTGTGAGTGAGATGTTTATCTCGCCCGATCGGGTGCGAGTTATCTAACGCCGTGAGGCGCGTTTTTGGCGGAGCGATAGTGGCGGGAAAGGGCGAGGGGCCTAGAGACATGTTCATCTTAACAAGGGCAATAATTGATCGCAACATCCCAATCATGGCGGAGCTGGGATTGTTGTTTGGCGAGCAAAACGGGCAGGTTTTGTTTGGAAACCCTGCGCTCAATTGGGCCTGAATTGGCAGTAATGGTTACAATGACCGTTTGGGCGGGGAAGATGTCGAAATAGACGTCGCTAGGCTCAAACAGTGCTACCAACATAATTCATGTTTTGCCATTTTTATGCTTGAAATAGAGCTGCGAGTAAAGAAAAAACAAGTATAAAGTAGAGTTGTAAAAAGTTACATGAAAATTGAATCAAATTTCTTTTACAGATACTATTTGTCGTGCTCCAATGTCCAATAGGATGTGTAGATATTGAAGGCCTTATTCCGAACGTATCTGAGCAATTCTTCGATAGAAAAAGCAAATACTCTGACACGCTGTAATGAACTATAGTTTTAAAACCACTGATCTAGACAAACTTAGGATAGTTAGAGAGAACGTGTCTGTTCTCTTAAAGATAAAATTTAAATTATGAAAATGAAGTATAAGTAACTCAATGTCTCAAAAAGGACTTTGGGGAAGGATAGATGTTTTGAATTAGATCTGAAACTAGCTTATCCGGGAAGATGAGGAAATGATGTCAATGTGCATATCTTTAGTAAAGAATCATGAATATCATCTGACATCTAAGGTGAGTCTTTCCTGTATCCAAATGCCAAAGTTCACAGCAGGATCTTCGTTTCTTCAGGAACTATATCACGATTACTTCATAATAATACAGGTTGAGAGATATTCTCTTTTTGGATAATTTTGTTGCACGCAAAATATAATGGCTCTTCGAATTGAGCGAATAATTGTAGTACCACAGTTTAGTTTCTGCCACGATCGGGCGATTGGAAGGCATTTGGGAAGTATCGGCCCGACTAGTGCGCGAAAAATTACACTCATATTACTCCTCAGCTGTACCGGCAACTGTTGGTGATCTCAGAAGATCAGACTATACGATCCAATCGAACGTTAATATTTATAGAACACAATCACGATGTAGTAATATGGAAACGCAATAAAATCGATATTCTGAACCCAAAATGGCCTTATGAGCATTATAGATAGAATCAAATTGTAAAAGTTGTTTTACCAAAAAGCTAAAAAAGATTGATTTTTATTTAATCTGATGTAATCTGTATGACTTATTCGAACGTTAATCATTTTCGATTAATTTGGAATACAGCTCTCCTATATACTCTCTACGAAGAAGTTGCTCTAGCGGCTGGTAGTAGTTTTTATGATGATTTATTGCCGCAAGAACTGAATTGCAACATTGTATTACAACAAAAGACCATCCTTTGCTATGCTCTTTTTTGCAATTAGACGAATGCCTTCTAGGCAAAACAAACAAAGTTGTAGTTTAAAAACAAAAGTTATCAACAACAAAAACGCATTCCTTCACCAGATAGCGCCTTCGAAGGCGGCTCTTCCTGCTCACAGAACGAAGGGTAATTAACTGCATAAACTCTGCCACCCAATGCAAAAGAACATTATTAAGCACTCTCGCTCGCAGCACACACAGGGACAGGGATACAGAGTGGCCTCCGTTTCTTATAGCGTAAATTAATTTACCTTTTGTTTTGGACTCCGCTTGGTCGCACTGGCCCTGTTGCATCGGGTCCAGCGACCCATTTGAATTGCAATTTATCGGATTATCCGGGAGCAACGCGGGGCAACACACAAAGAGCCAGCCGAAGCGTTGCCGCGGCACGGCAAGCAAAGGAAAGCAAAGGGGGGTGACAGGTGAAAAGGGGGGACAAAACAACAAGTGGCTCCCAAGTGCGTGTGTGAGAGCGACATGGTCCAGGCATGGAGAATGGAATGAGCGCAACGGTACGATAAAATGCAAGCATCTACAAGCAGTCAGAGATGCATCTAAGACAGCCTACCCCCGCACGAGGGCAGGTTCCCTTGGGTGCTAGCTCCGATCCACCCGGACCCCGGAGTGCTTCGCGGGTTTTGCTGTAGCACGATGACGATGCTACAGGTGCTGCTGCACTGCTGTTGTTTTGGCATGGCTCGCGTGTGCTCCCTTTGCCAACAAAAAAGGGACGTTTGAGGGAGCTTTCGGAACAGGTTTTTGCGCCACGGAAAGGCATGGATCTGGTTTTTGCGGCCGTTGGACTCTCTCTCGCTTCTGTGGGATCCTCTCCATTCTCACTGCGAATCACCAAAACACGCAAACGCTAGCTGTCTCTTTCGCTGGATGGGGGGGAAGACTCTCACGCTCTCTTGCGCTCATCTCGCGATCGGCTTCTCCATCCCGTGGATGCTGCGATGCATTCTGCTCGAGCGCATTCAGTACGATCGCGAGAGTGCGTGCGCGCGCACACACATACCAAAGCGCCGACGGTCGAGCTCGAAGCGCCGTCTTGCTGCAAACCGGCTGCAAAATATCCCCGCTTGTTCCACAAGAGCGTTTCCGTGTGTCCGAAGAAAGACTTCCAAGTGCCCACACCCGCGCGCACACACCTTTGGATGGCGCATCAAGATTTACTGCGTGAATCATCCTCAGCTGGGTCAGTGATCATTGTCGTCACACGATCGTCGATTGCTAATAGCGTCTCGTAATTCGTGGAATATTCATAAATTGTGCTAATTGTGTGTGTGTGTGTATGTGCGCCACAAGTCTTGTCACCATTGAAAGTGCATCCGCAGTGGCTTCATTTGATTTGCTTCCCCCCAGAGGCCTCAGGGGAAGGCAGAAAGGGGAAAGAGGGGGAAGAAATAGTGCAGTGCAATCTTTCCGGTTCCCCAGCCCTGCCTGGGGTGTGTAGCGGTATAATCGAAAAGCAATTGACCATCGATAACTGGGTGCGAGCGGGTTGCATCGACGAAGAAGACGGCGGTGGAGCATTAGCGCCATCATCATCCTACCCCCTTTTCGCTCCGGCAATTTGTTGCAATAAACCGAGTGAATCGATTTCCTGTGCCGTGTGTGTATGTTTGTGTGTCTGGGAAGGTGCTGAAAGGGGGGTCCTAGTAGGCAAGAGCGTGTGACCGGGAGAGCGATTTGTGGCTTGTGATTGAGTGGGCTGTGGTGTGTCCTAAATCGTCCCATTAAGGATAACTCTTCCGGAAAAGTGGCTCTTCCCTCCCAAATTGAATCGTGTGTGTTTATATCTGTGTGTGTGTGTGTGTGTGATACATCCTGCAAGTCAACCGTCCGATTGGGGTTTTGGGCCGTTAGGATTTTAGGCTGCGGATTGCCAAATAACCCTGGCCTGATTGCTTCTCGGCATGCCTTTGATTCGTGTCCATCGCCCTGTGTTGATTCTGTGCCTGTAGAAATGGGGCAATAAAATTGGGATTGAGTGATTCGATTGAGAAGGTGAAAGTGTCTGCCTGTTCCAGTGCAGTGCAGTGACTGTGCAGCGGTAACATCGAACGGAAATTAATACACTGCTGACCAAGTGCCGTCGGCTGGTGTGCCATCGAAGCAGCATCGAGGAAGACACTGACGAAAATACCAATTAGATGTAAATGTGAAGCGGAAGTGTCATATGCTTGTAATGAGGCGCTTGTGAGTATCATGTTCCGCATTGGTCGGGAGGGTGTTTGTTTATGTTTATGCTAGCGAGAGAAGGTTGAGCGATTGCTTACAAGATTTGAGCCTCTTTCTGTTTGCTGTTGCTTTCCAACATCAAACAGAATAGTATTGGAATGTTGTTATGTCCCCAAAAGTGTTGTACATGCTTCTTGTGTGGGAAATAATTAGAATTCTTGTTTGATCTTGCCCTGAAAACATGTTGCGCTTTGACCAGAAACTCGAAAACATTCCGCCAGCGAAACATGTTCGCCATTATTATTCGTTAGCTCTTGGAGCAAAAAAAAAAAACTACCAACATCGTGCACGATCAAAAGCATCTTCTGCTGCGCTTAGGGCAAGCGCGTGCAAAAAACAAAACAAAAAACAAATGTCCGAACATTATCGCTCCGTCCGTCTCCATCCCCCATTGCGAGCCAGAGCGCGCCTAACACACAAAACAAATGCGCGAACACAAACACGAACCATTGTTTTGAATACAGCGATGGTGGATGGCCATCGGCGGCTAGATAAACATCTTATTCTCCTTCGCTAGCAAACTACCCCTTTGAGGGTGAATCGCACGACCGTGCGACAGCTCACCCTTCTTCGGTTGCGATCGAAAAACATCATTTTTCAGCACACACAATCATCGCGCCTTTGGAGTGGAAGAAGAATGCCGAGGCGGGGCTCCTACTTTCGCGTCTCCGTTGTAAGCGGGAGGGGGGATAAGATCAAACGTGGCGGGTCCGGTCCCGGGGACCCATCAACGTGCCCCGCGGCTTTAAACAATGTGTTGATTATTATTATTCTCCTGGCTCAGCGGCGCTCATTCACAGATGCTGCCGCTGTTGCTGTTGTGCAAACGCATCCGGGCGACGCTTGTGCGATGCTCTTGTTTTCTTCGTTCTTAACGTCCCCAGCGCGGTCATCAATTCTTGAGACAGAGCGAAGAAGCAAGCTCGTACGACAGAGCTGTTTTTTTGTTTCTTAATACACTTTCCAAAACAATTCTGGCCCCGTCTTTCATGGCGATGGTCCTCGTGTTGCTTCTACTGGGGCGGACGAAACGAAAGACAGACACGCCACTGGGTCGTTTGTGAAATGTGATGTAAGTGGTAGCGTGGCAGGAAAGTGTTACCAATTCCAACATCCTCCCGGGGATCCCACACCCCTGTGCACAACACGAAAGGAAGATCACATCCGCCGCCGTCATCATGTCGCGATGATTGTCTTTACAACACACGCTCCTCACACTCACACACTGGCCGCTATTGTTTTCGGTTTGGAGTGTGCGCCTCCCGCCCGCCCAACCGACCACACACAATGGGCTGGGGCTGGGGCCACTGGGTCGTATGTTTGTCTCCAAGTGCGGAGGTGGCAAAAGCAGTAACGATCTTTCGTGAAGGGTGATTATGAACATGTAAACGAGTGTAACTGTCCTCCCGAAAGGGGACCGAGAACTGTGCAGCCGCTGCCACCGTTGTTTGCATTTCTCTCGTGGTAGCGGGTAAGACAACAAAAGGCCCACCATTGTCTCGAGAAGCCGGCTCGCATCACGTCGTGTTTTGTGCGAAAGACAAAGCGTGCAGTGAACGTCGTGCCGCCGTGCTCTAACCGGAAATATTTTCTGAACTAAATGAGTTTAAATAAAACAGATGTTTTCTGATCTGCCGGCGTTGTGTGTGAGTCTGCTGTGTGCCGTTTGCTCCATGCGAACTCCGCGTGCGAAGATTTGGTAACCGTGTTTTTTGCTGTGTGTGTTTGTGTGTAGCGGCAAAGACGACGCCGCGGCGATACATGCGAGACGACCGAACATTAAGCAGACCGAACCGAAGATGTACTTCACGGCACAAAGTGAGCATTAGACACGGAGCAGCGACTCGGTTTGGCGCACGTTTGGCTTCGGTGGCAGTTCTAGGCCTTTGTTTCGATGGCCGTTGGCACTCTCAGTTGTCTGGTGCGTTTGTCGGGTTGCCGTTGTTTAGTTTACCTTTCGGGTTGACAGGTGACAGGCCCGGGAGCGAGAGCTAATGGATATATGCTGGAAGTTAGTTTTGGCCGGGCGATCGCGATGTTCAGTTGCGCATTTCACTCACCATTGCCGAGGGCACAGTGGGATGGTGTTGGAAAGTAGCAAAATAGTCAGACTTATTGAATGAAGTATCCGAACGGATTACTCTCATCGTTGTTCCTAATTGCTAAATTTTAAATAATATCATATTTAAATGTTAAAAACGAACTGAAATTAGCTGGAGCTGAAGGTAGTTCAAGAAACTTCTTGAGCTGTAATTGCTAACACGGTTAGTCTTTTGTTTGCTTGCTTTTACATATTTTTCCAAAATTGTTTGGTGAAGATTTTTTGCTATTTGTTTGCATTCTTCAATTGTATAAATTTAAAGACAAAAGATTAAATGCATGTTAATGATTGTTAAAAAAAGAAACCACGTGAAAGTTCCAAAAACAATATCTAGCACCTACTATTGCACAAAGATGGATTCTTTTAAGAAATTTCACCGCTTTAGGTCTGATTTTTTATTCTATATTTTAATTACATTAACTTATTTATCTTATAGACAATTCAAGAATTGGTAATATCATTGGAAACTATTTCATACATTATTGGGAATGTTGTCTTCGAAGTATCAGAATCAAAATTATCACACATTATAATATTAGTAATTTTGAATTGTTATGATTAGAGTTTGATCTCTGCAATTCATCTCTGTTTTCATTGAACCTGACAAGAGACTGACATTGCATTGCTAAGCTACATGATCTTCTGGGGCGGGTTAAGCACTATGCAAACTATGCAGTCGCTTTGGGTCCTGGGGTTTCGAGGCCCCTCTCACAAGTAAATTTGCTTCTCAATTCTTCTTTAGTTTAGAATTCCTCATACTTCTCGCTCGACACTTCAGAAAGGCCTACATTTGTGTGACCGCTGAGAGCCTCCAACTCGTGTAAATCCGCCACTGATGATCTTGATATCTTCTTTTTGTTAGTCCTACAGAAAAAATACATCTCTTAATGGTCTATATTTGTTATAAATCCGTAACTATGGTCATTACATCAACATCTTACTATATGATTTTAGTTATTTTAGTTGATTTCCAAGATTTTAAATATCTTTCTAGTCCTAAATATAATCACAATCTAGACAATTTGCAAGCTTCAATAGATCATTCATCAAAGATCGTCAATTAGGGACACTGCAAGACTTAAATGCGACGCATTTCTTGGACGTGTAGTCTGTATCATTTCAGGGGTTTAAGCCAAATGATAAATTAAAGTCATTCCTTCAGCTCTTCAAATTAAACTCCTGAAAACGACGATTCATACCAGCCTTCGGAATCATTATTCCCCCAAACATAAAAAAGTTAATGAGAAGATGTGCCTTAATATCAATCTTCAATATTCCTTAATTGCAATATCCAAATATCTTTGGTTCAGATCCCTTTTTGAAATGCTCCCGTTGTCCATTCCCTATCCCAAAGTGCCAGTGGACGGGGGTCAATTACATCAGCAAAAAAGGGGAGTTGTTGCAACCCATCGTTCGTTTGGGCGTGCCTCCTTTCGTGTGCCTCACCGAACAAGATAGAGCGGAGAAATTCATTCAACTTCACTTCTGCTGCTGCTGCTGCTCCATTCATTGATATGGTTCAGTCACCGTGTGCTCGTTCGCTGGCTTCCTACTCACTTCAACACGGGCACACACACACACCTTGGAACAGGCGTGGAAGGCTATATTTACAACCGGTACAGTTATGCTGCCGTGCCGTGTCGTTCCTCCGAACGATCCCTACATCCCTCATCCGTCCCGCTAAAGACGTCGATTGGGAACCCGAGAAGCAAATGCCGAGAGTGTGCACACAACACCTCGCGTACACCCGTGGTTTGGCGTGGTCTGGTGTAACCTTCCCTGTTTTTTTGCAGCAGTAGCAGCAGTAACAGCAGCAGCACGAAACGATACAGTGAATTTGGTGTGCGGTTTGGTCCGCGTGCTGCGCGCAAATGCGTACGCGAAACGCGTGGAAAACGATGATGAAGTGCGTTGATTTTCCAGGTCCCGTCCCCCGCTGCGCTGGTTCAAACCGTCTCCCGATTTGGCGTAAAGGTTTTGGGGCGTAAAGTTTCCGCATGTCATGCTTCTTATGATACATGCGAATAGCGAGAGAGAGACAGAGGGACCTGTCAAGGGCTTTACCGTTCGGGTTTGTAGTGCGTTTGTGCGTGTACGAGTAAAATTAATTTTTGCTGCTTAATGGTGCAATCCTACCGGGCCTCACCCTCTCGGAGGGCGATTGCAACGGTGCAGGACGAATGTGAATGAATGCGAATGCGACTGCGGCTTGAATGAAACTCGCTCTTTCGCCCTGGTACGCACAAAACGCTGGAGGCTGCAGTTCGTTGACATTGGTAAAAATAGCTAAAACATCAGGGCTGGGGCTACAATTGCATTCATTGCCTCCTCGCAGTGAATTATTGCGCGGAAATGCGACTGAAAAAGAACAACGGAAAGGATCCGTCTCTTGTTTTACACCGTACACAATAAACCACGTTTTTCCTCCGCATTTAAACCACGTTTCCTTTTGTTTTTCTTCCGGCCTTTCTCTCCTGCAGTGCGTCAATCGAAGTGCTCAGCGACCGTCGGGAATGACTTGAGCCCGGATACCTCCGCATCGTTTTTTGAAGCGAACGAGTCCCACTCTCAGTCAGCCATGGAGAAGAGCCTACTGGTAGCGATTGCGCTTGGCCAGTACGAGACGGTACGGGCGACGCTCGAACGGTCCAGCCCCGATCTGGACTACCAGGATGCGGCCTGCGATGGCAACAGCGCGCTGCATCTGGCCGTTCTCGCGAAGCACAACAAAACGCGCCTGATCGAGCTGCTGATCGAGGCGGGCGCCGATTGCGATCTGCGCAACCATGACGACCTGACGCCGGTGGAGTTGGCCCTGGCGAACGGGTCCCAGTATGTGGCGGAGTTTGCACTGTCCCGCGAGCTGGACGGTGTGCCGGACGAGGAGGGCCTGCGGCGGCTGATCCGCCGCGGGTCGGTGGAGCTGCTGCGGATATTTCTGGAGAAGCGTGCGTTCGACATACACACCAAGATGAAACTGTTCGCCTCCATACTGGACGAGCTGAGCGTGAAGGGCGTCCCGATCGAGCGGTCGATGAGCGTTTTTCTGGAGTACGAGCTGATCGCGCACAGCTACGAAGGTCGTCCCGGTGGCGGTGCTGGATCGAAGCGGGCGGCAGTGAAGGGCAAAGCGGCGGCCGGAGCGAACAAAACAGAGGCTGATAGGCGTGTAGAGTTAGTGCTAAGCTATACCAAATACTTGAGCGAACGGTACGACCCGGACAACCTGAACGATCTGGACGATGGGTTCGTGGTGCGGCTGCGGGCGCTCTGCGAGTGTTTGCACTATCTGGATGGGGTGGAGCGTTGGCCACAGCTGAAACTGGTGCCGGTCGGCGAGCTGAGCTATCTGTGCGGCGTGCTGCTCGCGATACTGGAGAAGAGCGCCGGCTTCGAGATGTACAAGCTCGTGCTGAACAAGCACATGATGGTGCGGTTTTTGCGCGCAGTGGCGGAGGAGCTGGAGGTGCTGGTGCGCCCCTCCAGCGACCACCATCAACCTACCGTTCGATCGTTCCAGTGGACGCCGCAGCTGCTGCTCGATCTCATCGCGTGCATCCGCGAGCAGAAGCTGTCACAGTACGTCGCACGAAGACAGCGCGCTTGCGAGGCGCTTCACCGTATCGCCACGTCCAACGGGCCGCTCACGCCCGCCGACGAAGCGCTGGTGCAGCGTGAGCTGGGACGCCGGGAGCTCACCACCCTGCAGGACAGCAAATGGGGCGTCGCGGACTACGTCGCCTATCTGCGGGCCGAACAGCGGACGACCGCGCTCACGGTCGGGCAGCTTTGGCACCGGACCCATCCGAAGCTCCGCCTCCCGAAGCGACAGGTGGCGTACGTGGCGAGCAGGCGCGAACTGCTCGCGAAGGTTCGGGCCGCCCGCCAGCTGGCCGAGCTGAGCCGCGGCAAGGTGAAGCTGCTCGAGCGCGAGGTCGCCGCCCGGGAGCTGAAGGGATCGGTCGCGGGCAGGGCGGTGCGGCGCCGCAACCGGGCCGTGTTCGGGCGGCTGCGGCGCACGTACGAGCAGGTCCGGCAGATGCACACGGTCAAACAGATTGCGTACTACGTGGAGAATGCGCTCGTGCTCGATCTGGACGATCAGGCGAACGCGTCGCTCTGCTCGATGGCGATCCAGCGCGTCCTGCAGTACATTGGGCAGGTTGGGGAGGAAGCGACGAACCTGCGGCGGCCGACCTTCGCCCGCATGCTGACCAATCTGCTCGATCATGTGCTTTCCCCGCTGGTCAACACCGGCACCACACCGCAGCAGGTCGATCTGCGCGACAACTTCACGCCGCACTGTACCGTGGGGAAGTATTTCCTCAGCAAAGCGCTCACGCTGGAGCAGGTCCGCACGATCCAGGACCGGCTGAAGCCCGTCTACAGGTTCTGCCTGTACGCCATCCACATCCAGCTGATCGAGGCGTACAAAACGTTCCTCGGGACGGCTTACCGGTTGCGCAACGTGGCGCAGCTCCGCTCGTACGCCCGCTACATCGGCGAGTACAATCTGCACACCCTGAGCCACATCAAGTTCGAGCACGTGTTCTACGACGAGCGGGAAACGGGCCGCATCGTGCAGGAGCTGAAGAAGATGTACCTCGGCATGGCGAACGAGCTGAAGCTGCTGTCGTTCATCGAGAAGAACATCCACTTCCGGTTCTACCACATGCAGTACCACCAGACGCGGCTGCGCGTCACGCTCGCGAACTTTGCGACCGTGTACCGGGCGCTGAAAGCGAACGGGGACTTTGGCTGTGTGCGCCGGCTGGTGCATTCGTATCTGCGCCAGTCCTACCAGAAGTACGACATTTCGCGCTCGATCTCCATCTCCGACGCAAACCTGGCGCTGAAGGAGCTGCTCCGACCGTACAGTAGCTTGAGCGAGAACGAGGAGTCGCTGCAGGTGGTGCGCCATCTTGAGGAGCTGCAGCGTCTGATGGATCCCGACCGACTGTTTGGCATCAATTTGGGGCGCCGGGAGTGTGCTTCGGCGCACGATCCGGCCGCTCGGTACGGCAAGTTTACCCGCAAGATGCTACAGGACCTCAGCGCCCCACCGCTCAGCGACGAAGAGTTCGAGCAGCTGCACGAACGGTTGAGTCGCACGAGCTACGGCAACATCTTTCTGCTCCAGCAGCGCTACAAAACGGTGGAGGAGTTCTTTCGCACGAAGGGACTGGCACTGGAGGCCGGGCAGCTGCAGGCGCATCGAAAACAGGACGAGGAGCTGCTGCAAGAGCTGTTCGACTCGCGCGTGAATGAGGTGATGGAAATGTTGGAAAAGTTTGACTGTACGGATGTGGAGACGGTTTCGGAAGCGATCGAGGAACTGCCGCCGGCGGTGCAGTTCGCGCTCGAGTACGGACTGGTCGAACTGCTCGAAATTCTCACCACGGTTGGGCGGATTGAACCAATGCACTGGAACTTCCAATCGACCGTGTTGAGTGGCTGCCGGCTGAAGGGTTTCCTTGCGGGAGGCCATGAATCGCTCGTGCTCGAGGCAGTCACGCGCAAGTCTTCCGCCACGATCTTCCTGAACGTGCTCGCGTTCAAGCAGCGCGCATTTCAGCTGTACAGCGGTGAACCACCCACTGCTAGCTGCAAGTCGGTGTCCTGTTGGGCGCAAAAGTACGCCTCCCGGTTGCAGTGGATCGAGCAACAGCAAGCCCTGTTCGAAGCGGTCCGTTCGGGCAGCATTAACGTAAGCGCCTTGCGCCAACAGGTCCAGAAAGGTGTGGCGATCGATGGCCAACTGCTGGGCGCACTGATGCCCAACGAATCGTGCCGGTACGGGCTGATCGATGCAGCCATTGCGGGTGACTTCCGTGCCATGATCGACCTGCTGACGGGCGTTCCGCAAAACAGCGAACGTACCCAGCTGCTGCAGTATCTTCTACGGCGCACCGCAAAGTCTCACTTTTTAGACGAGCGTTTGGAGGAGATGAAAGAGTCAGATCACCGCATGCTGGTGCTGTATCTCTGTCTGTTCCACGGGGATGTGGCGCTGTTCCGGAAGCATCTGAAACGTTTCAACGCGTCCGACGAGCTGCATCTGTTTGTGAACTCCGAGGATCATCGGTTCGTACGGGAGTTGCTGACCGGAATGCACGACTACGATTGGAGTCGAGCCGATGGGAACGGGATGACCATTCTGCACAAGCTGGTGAACGCAGGCAACCTCGCGGCGGTTGAGCATCTCATTGGAAAGATGTCCCGGAAGCAACTGAACGCTCTATGCAGCATGAAGTACAGCGCACTGAATCTGGCGGCTCGCTTGAATCTGCTCGACATCGTGCGGGTGCTGGTCGGTGCAAAGGTCAGTCTGAACGTGATGAGTGAGGACGAGAAGCTGCCGGTCTACTGGTTGATTCAGTACGGCAATCCACGCTCGGTTGTACGGCAGACGATCGATGCTGCCACCGAGCTGACCGCTTTCTCGGGTGAGCTGTGTCTGCTGCACCGGTCGATCGAGTACGACAACGAGGACGTGTTGCGGTACCTGATCGAGGAGTGCAAGGTCGATCCGAGCCGCATCTACTCGAACTGCAACAACGTGCTGCACGTGGCGGCCGGGTTCGATCGGTGTCGCATCCTGCGCTATCTGCTGACGCTGCCCGGGCTGCGCAAGATCGTGAACAACTGCAATCTGGTGAAGAACAGTCCGCTGCATGTGGCTTGCAAGGAGGGATACGTACGGTCGGCAAGGATACTGCTCGAGGAGGGCGGCGCCAGTACGGACGCTTGCGGGGAGTATGGGCTGAATGCGCTCGCGTTCGCCCTGTACACGAACAACGGGCGGCTGGTGCGGTGTTTGTTCCGGCAGGAGGCTTCGATCGGCGGTGCGCTCAGTTCCGACTTTCAGCCGATCAATATGGCGATCCGGAATGGGAACTTGCGCATGCTGGAGCTGCTGTTGCGGCGCGGCGTCGACGTGAACAGTGCGCCGCTGTGCTTTATCAACGCGGTGTGCGCCGAGTCGCGCGACATTGTGCGGTTGCTGATCGAGCGGGGCGCCAGGCACGTGAACCATCGCGATGAGTTCTGTCAAACGGCGCTGCACGTCTGCGTGGAGCGGGATCAGGTCGAGATGGCGCGCGATCTTATTCGAGCCGGGGCGCAAATCAACGCGAAGAATCGGACCGGGGCGACACCGCTGCATCTGGCGGTGCAGCGCGGCAATGTGCGGCTGGTGCAGCTGCTGCTGGACCACAAATGTTCGATCGATGAGCTAAACTACAACGGGGAAACACCCTTGATCCGGGCGGTGGTCAGCAACAATCTACCCCTGGTGCGGATACTGCTCAACAATGGGGCGAGCATCGAGCGGCTGCGCAACAGTGATCCGCCGGTGCTGCTCTACCTGGTGCAGGAAAACCACGAGGAGGTGCTGGACTATCTGCTCGAGCACTACCAGCAGTTCGATGCGAACGAGCAGGACGCGTACGGCAACACGCTGCTGTACGTCGCCACACAGCACAACCATATCAACATCGTGAAGTTGCTGGTCGGGAAGTATGGAGCGCGGGCGAACCCGACGAACCACAAGCAGCTGACCCCGCTCATGATCGCTCGCGTGAAGGCGTACAAGGAGATCTTCCACTTTCTGGAGGCGCGGCTCGTGGAGGAGTAGGCGTGTTATGTTTTTTTTTTTTTTATTGTTTGTGTTAGGATAAACGTGTTGTATTTATTTGTGGTATGGATGGCAGTAGAAGCACACGTGCAAATGTGTGTTTTTATACAAGAATTCGTTTCATAATTGGGGGAAAAATGTTTTGTTTTAGGTGTATGTAGTAGTGCTTAAAAAGTGGAGTAAGATAGGAGGACGAAGGGAAGAGTGAATTATACCAAGCAAAATGAATTTATTTATTTGTAATTTTGCAGCAACAACTGAGAAGCACAAGAGCAAAAGATAGAGAGGAGGAGGAGGAGAGCGAGCGAACGATTTCAATTGTTTTATAGTACCGCCTAGTAGCTTAAGGGACAAGTGCAACAGCAAGATGTGTGCCATAAATGTATTTCTTTTTTTTTTGTTCAATTCCTTTTATTTTCCCTGTCTATCCGTTTCCGAGCAGTAGACCGGAGTTGTAAAAAGACGAGCAATCGTTAGGCGAAGAAGCAAAAATAGCAGCAATTTCAGTAGGGTTAGGTTTTACCGTTTTTTTACTTTATTTGTATTTAACTTAATGTTTCTGTAGCTCAAATGTGTAATTGAAAGTTTGAGGGTGGTGTCAGGCGTGTGGAGGAGTAAACTATGTAACCCTTAAGTAAGTGTCATCCTAGATGAATCCGGTGCCCCTTAGCCTGCACCCATAGTATAAGCGTTTGTAGAGAAGCCCTCCCTTCCCCCGTGACTTAGTGACAGCGATCAATTTGTGCTCCCATGTGCGTGAGTGTATGTGTGTGTGTTGCTGTGTTTTGTTATCACAGATAGAAGATAGAAGAAAGCAAAAGAAGGAAGTAGAGTGAAAGTAACCACATGAAATCAATTTCTTCCCCCCCCCCCCCCCCCAACAAAACAAGGCTCCATTTTCAAGTACTTACATACAGCGAGGAGAAGAGTAAATGGTACATCAACGTTGTAAATATCAACTTAAATATGGGGAAAGAGTTAGTAGAGCGACCACCGAATCACTCGCTCGAACACACAGAAACGCTGTCCTAGGACATTCCAGGTGATAGTGCAAATGGTTTTTTGTGACTTTGTTTTTTGTTTTTTGTTTTTTTTTTTGTACTTTATGGTAGCAATCACACACGCTTTTTCTTTCACACCGACACTCTGGCTCGTCGTTCCTTCACCGCAGTACCGCTAGTTTCATCCCGTCTGTGTGCGTGTGTGTGTTTGCAAGGAGCTGTAGTTAAGATTTCATCCGTTTGCTTGTATAGATGCTGCAAACGTAAGGCCATTTTAGTTCACGTGCTATTTTTTAAACTATATATACATACACCGGTCGAAGGGATATATACATATAGAGATATAGAGTGGTAGGATGTATTAGCAAACCATAATTATGTGCCAATCCAGTTGTGTTAGATTTCCTTACTTTTTCTTGGTTTTTATTTGATTTCATCTACATGTGTGTGCGTGCGTGTGTGTATGAGCCCCATTATACAATATGCCATAAGAAGGATGAGACAACAATTGTACAAAGTGGTAATAGTAGTAAATAGTACCGTTCATGTGGCCATTATGTAGGTTTTGTTTTTCTGTTTAATTTCTACACTCGATCGACACCGGTTCTGCCGTGGTTTAGTACTTTTTTTTGTAGCAAAGTGTTTTTTAGAGCGCATTACTTATACTTTACTGCAAACATGAAGGCTAGCAGGAGCGATAGCAAACGGGGCTAAGAAATTGCTCACACACACACACACATCCGTGCACACATGCAACTTACACACCGGATGGTGGAATATTTATTGTATAGAATAGAGAGCCGAAAATAAGGAGAGGGAAGGAGAGAAAAGGGCCAGAGAGGAAAGGTGACAAAATGAAACTAGCATACCGATCAAAGCAATCGGTCCTCCCTTTACTTGTGCGATGTACTTATTGGTTGAAAATTGGAACACAAATACACATCCACACACACACACACCACTGTATCACTGAAACTAGCGTGGTAAATAGGCTGAAGGAATGGTGGGTGGATGGTAGGTTACGCACTCCAGTTTGTACGATACTTGTCTAGAATAAACTCCCCCCCTTCCTCTTTTTCCGCTGATAAATATAAAACATTCAGACATGAGAGTGTGTGTGTGTGCGTGTCGTTTGTGGTCGATCGCGGAGCAAAAACGTAGCAATGGCACAACACGTGTGAATCAGCGAAACCCATCATTACCGAGACGTGCAAGGCCGTGAGCGTGCGTGTGTGTGTATGTCTGACGTGCATAATGAAATAAACGTATTGTTTTTTGATAATACAGAGCCATTGGAGAGTGTGTGTGAGTTATTTTGCGAAAAAGGGTTTTTATGTAATTGAGAAATGTTTAAATAAATCCAATGGAGACGCATGGTGGTTTGCGTTGCTACAGGTGCGATGGTGAAATGTTGCACTGAAACGTTGCACGCATCCTGATGAAGGGGTTTGCATTCAAATGAGGTCCTGCTATAAAACGGTGTATACAACAGATTGTTTAACGCACAGAATTTTCAGCGATTATGTCATATCACAAGACAAGACATGTATTATATGTCTAGCGTATTAAGCGGTATTATCCGGTCTGCGATATTATCCGCCGGGTACTCGAATACGCCTGTATTGTCTGGAAGCCCTCAACCCAAACACTTTCTGAGAGAATGGAATCGATACAGCGTCGCTTATCCCGATACGCAACACGCTTGTTACCTTGACCAGCTGGCAGTCAGTTACCACCTTATGAAACGCGACTTCAGCTTCTCGGACTGCAACCGCTCCACATCAGACGCCGTACCGCGCAACAACTGTTTGTGGCTGGTTTACTGCAAAGTAACATCGACTGTTCATCCCTGCTCCAGCAGTTAAACTTTTACGCGCCTGCTGTTCAGCTTCGTTCTCGTTCGTTACTTACCCTGAACCGTAGTCGAACTGGATATGGATCTAGAGACCCCCAAAACTCCATGATTAGGGAGTTTAACGAAGTTCGCCATCTGTTTGATTTTGGAACATCAGTGCAATCCTTCAAAAACTGCCTTAGAAACGAGTTGTTAAGTTTATCTTTCTACTTATTTTAAACTAATATTACACTTGAGAACATTCACACGGATCACTGTTATCCATGGAACGAGAAATAAACAATTAAACAATTAAACAATTACTTAATATAAATTTGAGAAATATTATGTTTTCATTTAAAAAATGATTTGAATATACATTATTTATAAGGAACACATTGTTAACACTCTAGGCGTTGGTATTTTGCATTAGTTTTATGCGGAGAACACAGTAAAAGATAAGTAAGCAATGAGAGCGTTTCATTGGCTTACGATCGTTCGCTCTCTTTCCGATCCTCACATACGATGCCGTTTCTACAATCTGCGCTCACTCTTTCTTCCTGCTGCTGACCAATCCTAGAGAAGGACAGTGAACAAAGCTGTGATTCCAAAACGAGCCACACAGCGCTCAGAGTGTTAAGCTAGCACAGCATTCAAAAGGTGAGTCTTTCTGCCTTAGTCTCTAACTTGAAACATTCATGTATCGAAAAGCAATTAATACATAAAACTGCTCTAAATATTACCAATAATATTAATCCAAATTTATTTTAATCTACCAGTTTTAATCTATTAAAATATAAGATTTTCTGCTTACAATCCCGTTAAACATTGCGAGGGTTACGAGTAGTATCATCTGCTCGAAATTTTATGGTATGTTAAATAGTATTTATTATGTATTTATAATTTTTTTGCGGTGTTTTTCGTCAAAAAGATCACTATTTCAATTATTGTGGATTTTTGCAAAATAAAATGTCAAAATTGAGGTGTTTAGTATGGTACAAATAACACTGTTGTACCTGTTCTTGGGGTGCTATAATTATAACTGTTAAAACTAAGGACGAAAAAACTGCCTAGGCTCGCAATCTCTTCAATGCGAAGGCTCTGGGGCTGTAAACTTGTATGGCGTGCGAGCTCTTGCGCGCCCTCGCAAATCGCTGTCATTTGCATGGCGGGATTCTACATCCTCGCAACACCCTTGGCTGAAATATTTCATGTGGAGGTACCATAAAAGCACAGCCATAAAGCTAACCATTCCATAAAGCGTACATCAACATTTGTATGCAATATTTCAAACAACTGAATGATGGTGCCATGCTGAATTGATGAATCACGAGATCCTTTTTTTGCTTTGTTCGTTGGTGCGGATTGGATCTCTCTTTGAAGATAATAAGAATATTTTCTCAGCAGATGAGGTGTTCAAAAAATCACAAAAATATGCATCTGCATTTCAATTTGCTTGTAAAATAGCATTGAAAATTGAAGTGATGAATATCAAAACTGTACCAACGTGCACACACTACACAGTGTAATTAATAGCATCAACTGCGACACTTCACTCTCATACACTTCCATTAAAAAAATGCCACCGGCCAGCGTGCGTATGCAAAGCCGGCAAATAATCGGAAACCGTCCACAGCACACGCCAAGAATGAAAAGTAACAACCGAACAATAATCGTATCACGTAATCAACGCCCACACAAAAGAAGCACTTCATGCTTGAAGTGGAGATTAAGAGCAAAGTTTAGGGACTCAAAACTTGCACCATCGGGATGAATTTATCACCAAACAGAAAGGTGGAGCGATGCTGACGATGATGAGCTGGCTGGATGATTTATCACGATTTTCGGTGGCTTTTAGTCTTCCTGCCTGCTCTTTACTGGGCTCCCGTAGCCTTTTTTGTGGTTATTAAAGTGTAAAGTTGTAAGTATGTGGGTGGGCGTTGGTGGGCGTACTATGCTTCTAAACTTATCGCGTTAAGCTTATGCTATCATTGCCATCTTTTAATTGTAAACTCTTCTCAGAAGCGTAAAGTACGAATAGGACGCATTCAGCAGTGATTGAAACATTTCCAGCGTCATCGGATACACGTTACCGACTGTGATCTGTTCGATAGGAATAAGTAGACAAGTGTAGCCTGTGAAGCATTGATACTTTTCCGGGTTGTAAATACCTCTAGTGGACGCTGGGCACGGATCGTCATCATGAGAAGCTTCTTTTTAATAGTGTCATCCACATTCAGCCACGGTCCGCTGTACGAGGCCTGTGCGATGGCCATGCTTTCCTCCCGCACCTCGTTCGAGTGCCAGTAGAAGGCAAATATTTGTGTGAGGATCATGAAAATGTACGCTCCAACGATAACGATCTGAGCCATCACACTGATCTGAAAGGGGAAAACAAACAGTGAATGCTGCTTTGCTCGTTGGTTGGAAGTAGAAAATTACAATATTAAGTAAGAACAGCAGCGCGCACAGCATTAATCCGAACGACAGGAACTCTATCAGACAGATGTAGGTCACCAGATCGTTAAGATCTTGCACATAGCTAAAATTAAAACACACAAAAACTGATTACTTATGATACGATTCTATCCCTCTTAAAACACAACACAACCTACCGAATGATTCGCTTGTGATCTTCGATCAGCTTCTGAAGCTTTCGGTTGAGCACCACCGTGCTTTCGTTGAGCATTTCCGAGCTGCGGAAGGTTTTCAGCTGATGCTGCAACGTTTTGATCTGCACCAGCCCGAACAGGGTGCTCGAGGCGAAGAAGCTCGTGTACGGAATGTACATACAGCACCCGGGGAACGTCAGCACCAGCTGGGTGATGTAGAAGATTTCGTACTGCGGTGAGTCGAAATTGTTCACGCCCGGTATGAACATCCCGTACGGTAGGCCCCGCTGCCCGGTAAACAGTGGGTACACAACGAAACACCCACTGATGAACGCACCGAGCGCCAGGTTGGAGATGGACAGGAAGCGTGCCCTTTTAGTGTACGTTGAGACGAGTTTACTGATGACGTCATCGTTGATAGCCTTAAAAAGAAATTTTTAGGCAAACGGCTTGCTAAAATGCTACAATCAATTGCATAGCTGCAGGCGAAATGTATCGCTCACTCCTCGATTGCTGCTCGAGCATGTGTAAGCGCCCGAAGGTATGCAATACAGTTCGAATTTCTTCCCTATCGCCCGCTTTGATCCGTTTGCGGAAAAGGTAACTTTCACTTACTCGTATTTCCTCGTACACGCTGGCCGCACCGGCCAGGAATGACTCGTACTTGTCCCGATTGTACACCAGTATCAGCGTGCGCAGCTGCATGTGAAACCGCAACCGAAACCCGCAAATTAATCAACCCCTGATCGGAGTTCCCCCAGAGCTTCGCCCGGACCCGGAATGCACTTACCACCGCGTTGAAATAGAGCACCGCAAAATAAGCATTAATAATGACCTCCTCGATGTTGCCCCAGGCCCGGTACAGGTCGGCAAACATGAACACGTTCAGCGCCGTCACCGGGATGATGCTGATGTACCGTCGCCAGTTGTGCACCAGCACGAATGACCAGAAGCGCCACACGCGCACATTCACCGACAGTAGCGGACAGTTGAGGACCTCCATTTGTCGTCGCTGGGACTTCTTGCTTTTTTTTTGGTTCTTCTAATTTTCAGGCACACCCCTAGAGTCCGAAATTTTGTCAGCTCCAGCAACCAGTCAGCACTGCTCGTAGTCCGAATGAAGTTATTAAAAACCACTTAGGGAATGATGCCGAAAGTGTTCGTACGAGCTGCTTTTAAACGAGTTTTCCATTTCTCTCACACGCGACCCAGGCCTTCTCCACACACCTGCTATGCCAAGCGTATGGAACAAACGGGAAGCAGCAAACGGAATGAAAAATTCATCACCGAGGGTTTCATAAATGCTAGCCCGGCCGCCGGTGGGACGGCCCTTGTCGGCTCCTGACCGTGGGACCGTGGTCGGTGGAAAATCTCTCACCCCTTTTGCCCGTAACAAATTTCTCGCGCTCATGTTCCCGCGGTAATGAATTAGATGAAACGGGGAAGAATTAAACCTTCTGGCCACTGGTTCACGTGTAGCAGCTTTCGCTTCTTCACTTTTTCCACTTTCGGGCGGAAAGTGCACACGAGAAGTGCTGGAGACGGACGATAGGTTCCCCCCTCTTCTTTTGATATTCAAAATGATTCTCCCTACACAAGGGGATACCGTCCAATTAGGGATACTTTTACCCGTGAAGTGGTGGTGCAGGTTGCTGAAGCCGCCAGGGATGGATAAAGGCTCGCGAGCGGACGGCTGTACACGGTATCCTTATTCGATAATTGGTGGTTTCCAGTGTCAAGCGCTATTATCCTTTTTTTCATGCTTTTATAAACATTCCCAGGTGACGACACCTTGTTAGTAAGCATATTCCTTCTGTTTTGAGATAAGATTATCTTGTCGTATTGCATACTTCCGGGCGTTTCAATTTGAAATTTTTGATAAAAATAAAATATGTTCTTTTCATGCAAATTGCATACTTTTAGGCGCATTTTAATGTTCCTGTTGAGTGGGTAGCATACTTTTTGGCGCTTCAATAGGATTTTTTTATATTTAAAATGAAAAATTTAATTAAATACAAATTACATATTTCAAAGCGATTTCATTGTTACCGATTACCCCTAACTGTATGCAACTAGCTCAGCAAAACCTTGATAAACACTTAATTTAATTTTTACCGAACCATTCTACGATTCTGCCGCCTGGGTCGGGAGTTTTATTTTTCCAGCCCCACCCTCCTATCGCACCCTTTAAACGGTTTGCGGTGTTGTCGTATTTTTGAACACTCCCCTTTTTCCCCCTTTTGCTGCTTGACGTGTTGTCGTAGCATAACGCCGGCGAAAGCCAACAATTAACGTCACTTCGGTCTCGGTGGTTAATATATTTGGACATGAGAAAATCCAACGCAAAAGACGGTGGTGGTGAAACACACGCCACGTACAGCACACTGTGTGACAAAACCGCAACGGTGTTTGGCTTTACAAAAAAAAGATAAAAGAAAGTAAAGAAACGCTTCTCTTGTGCACTGCTGAAGTTGGACAGCAAAAAGACCAAAACGAGCGCTTTAAAAGCATCATTTAATCGAAGTGTCTCGCTTCTCGGGAACTGTTTGTAGCAATCGATTAGCGCAAGGCGCACAAATTCAATTTGTTTGCATTTGAAACGCTCCATTCGGCTGGTGCGCATCGAGGCGAAACATAGCGCTGGCGCTATCCGTGTATCCCGAGAGCCCTTTTTCGTGGAACTACGCGTTTCTGGACGTACATTTAGAAGCTTCGCGAGCTTTCAGAACGATTCAATGAACGATTTCCGTGGCACCGGCAGTGCGCTGCAATCAATGAAAATTACAAAATGTTCAATCGCATAATTGCAACCGTTCATGGGTTCGCGGGATTGGGCCAGCACGCGTAATGCGTATTCGCTTTACAATTATCAATCCGTAGCGCAATGAACCTTGCGCTCAACGAACCGTACCGAAAACCGTCGGTCGGAACTGCAGTTTCCTGCTCAAACTGCGTTCCTCCTCGCGCCACATTTTTATTGGCGCAAAATTATTCCCCAATGCATACACACTACTACACTGGATGTGTTTTATGTCCCCTTCCCGTTCAGCCGAAAACTGCATTCCATTTCCTTGCCCTGTCCTGTGCCCCACCTGACGATACGATTACGCCTGACTTATAATTTCGGTATCGAATTGCAGGATTGCGAATTGAAAAAGTCAATCATAGCAAGCGATGCGAGTGGGTGTTGATGTCATTATCGAAGTATGCCGCAACGAGTAAACCACTGCAACGAAGTTGTGTGGCGTGAAAGAGAGCGAGTGTACAGGAATGTCCAATTTGATCGATTACAGTGAAGTTGGCTTTTTTTTAAGCCTTGAAACATTCAACCATCCACTGGGAGAGCTGTGCAGCGTGGTTGGAGGAAAAACATCAAAGCATACCAAAAGCGGCATCATATTATTATGGTTTGAAGAAGATTACTTGCAGCGAATTCCACCGGGGATAAGCAATTAAGCAACCCACACACAAGCAAACAAACGCACAAAAATACATACCGACAAATAACCAAACCAGCAGCAGCGCAATCGTATCTAAATCCCACCATTCGGCATCCGGAGATTTCGAGCCATTGGGGCAGCAAAGCCTCTGGTCCATTAGAGGAACACGGCAGCGGCAGCATGAAAATCCCAAACCACATTAAGTGTAACCACGCAGCAGCGGGCATCGGTGCAAGAGCGATTCTTGGAATGTTTGTCAAGGTTTCCCGTGCCCTGTCGCTGCCCGACCGAGTTCTGAGTTCGGACGAACTTCAGCTTCAATTATTAAACTTGAAACAGTTGCCCATAAAGTGAGGGACCGCCGTCCCGTCATGAAATTCCGCCGCACTACGGACGACTCTTGAACTGATGACGACGACGACGATGATGACGATGGTGATCGTGATGGCTGGTGAGCTAGGATCGAGTGTTGCAGCGTTTCGTGTTTGAAAGGCATAATCCGGAAAAGTGGATAGTTGGTTGGCAAAAAGTTATCGTTTTTTTTACGTACGATGCTTTGCTTTCCTTTAATTTACTTTCCCCGTTCGAGCACTGCTAATGGAAGGTTGGCCTCCGTTACGGGGTTTTGCAGCGCTGCTTCATTTAGCGCTCGTCGGGGGTCGGGCGATGCATTGGCATTCTGAGATGCTGAGCACTAAATGACACTCACACACACACACACACACACACACACACACACACACACACACACACACAGAGACCTCGGATACATTGTATCGGTTGTGGAAGGTTGCCTGCGCGCGGGTGCAATCTTATGAAGCCGTAGCAAAGTTTGCACGTTTTCTAGGAAAACTTTGCCCGGCAAAGTATTATTTCTCCGAGCCGTTACACTTTGCCACAAGAAGAAATAACGTTGATTCTGTCCGAAACCGGTGGTTTGCAATGCTTCAGTTGTAAAACTATTTATTTCACCGTTTTTGGATGCTGTATTGAAAGTGGTGAAACTGCTTTTAATTAAAAAAAAGCGAAGACCCTTAAAATGCCATCGAAATTTGGTTTTACAAGAAATATTACAAACTAACGTTGGACCGCTGTCAAAGTCAGCGTCTAGACCGATGACGCACCCCGAGCATCCAACGCGATAGCGCAGCCAGTTCGAACAGAAATAGCAAGCGGAGAGGTTATTTCTTTCAGCTGTCGTTAAGCATGAATTATGGAGCCTTCGCTTGTCGCCGGGCGCTTTTGGACCGGGCAGCTGGCACGAGCACAAAACCGGAACCGACTCGTTGGAGGGCGACTACGACTACGGAGTGAACCTATAACCAGCACGCCAAAAGTTGCCGCGACGGCCGTGTTTTATTCACAACCAGCTTTTGATGTACAGCTGAATCATGGTAAAATGTAAAAGCGAATGTAATATTGCAAACGAACTCCGCAAACGCAACTGGAACGCAATGAAATCCCATCAACATCAACATCCCACCGGGAGGATGCTTTTTGATGGTGCATAAAATCATCCCCCCCCTTCCCTCCTCGCCTAACGGTCTCTCCGGTTATTGGTGGCAGACTGACGGGCAACAAATTAGATTTTAGATTTTCACAGTCACACTGGCAGCGGTTGTGTGGCTGATGCGAATGCTCCAAAGTCGTGCCGTATTGGGAGTGTTATCTTGTGGCTATGGTGTAGGAATAATTCGCTATAGGGTGTAAATTGTTGTGCTTAAGTACGTTGCTTACTTCCGCATGGGAGACATTAGCTACATTGTACTTTGTTTGGAATTTGGGAAATGTAGGGATGTTATTCGTTAGCATTGCAAAGTACAATGTTTTAGTTTTGAAAGAGTGTTAGGTTAGAAATTATTATGAAGTCTAAAAATATGTAACTTTCCAAAGATATATATGTCTCTTTGGTAGGTCGTTCACAATCGTTAAGATAGATACAAAAAAAGCTGAATTGCTCGTAAAATTACCTTTCAGAGTGGAACATAACGCCGAAATGTATGCAATATTTGATTAAAATAAATTCCAACTAGATTTTGAGTCGCTGTGAGTGGAATGAGCGGTACGAAACGTTTTAAATTATTGTGCATACTTTCAGGCGCTTTACAGCTCTACGAGCTTTGTAGCTTAGCTAAACTTAGCTTGCGTTTATCCAATAAACCATAGCACCATCGGTCCTTGTTTTTTGCCGTCACTGGATCATCTCTTTTGTTTATCAAATGTTTACTGACTTATTTTATTATTGATTTTTTAACACATTTAAACGTCAATGAAGCTAAGCCTTTGTAACGTGTAGTTTAAGTGCGAAAAGCTGCTTGATCCAAATTGTAGCACTACAGGAAGGAAGGATCAGCTTCTCAAACACCGAAATATGTAACGCTATCCGTGGAGCAGCAAACAGCTCATGTACGGTACGTTCATTACCCTACGCGACACACACACACAAAGCAATCAACGACCGCTGCTACCATTGTTCCATTTCCATTCTTTTTCCCCAAAACGAATCCTGCCCGCACTCCGTCAATCCTTCGAAACACGCTGAAATCAGTCAACAGCTAAACGGGATGGAAAACTTTTTCCACATTTTCTGTTTTGCAAACCCACCCATCTGCGACCCCCCCCCCCCCCCCCCCTGCCCCTGTGCCACAATCCCACTGGGCAAATTAACTAATTGTGTGCGCGCCGAAAAAGGCGGAAGCTGCTGTTGCGTTGCGTCTCATACGCGCCGACAAACTTCCGGTACGCCAGTAGGCTCGAGGAGCTAAAACGCTACACCCTACCACTGCTGCCACTGCTGCTGCTGCTCCTGCTACTCATTAGCCAGGCAGGAATGGGGGATTCCACCCACCAGCCCGGTACCATTTCGCTCGACACCGAACCGAAACATGTCGTCAAGTCGTTCAACAGTACTCGCGCATTTGGTGCAAAACGTGGAATAAAGCACACCGCACGCGGGTAGCGCGGCTCTGACTGATTCCATCGCTGCCAACTGATTCAGCAAAACCATCACGGGCACGACCGATGGTGGAGGTTTTGTTTTCCCAACACAACACGAAAACTCATGTGTATCTGTGTGCGTATGTGTGTGTGTGGGTTTTTGTTGAGAAATGTCGTTGGTGCTGGTGTGGTGGCACATTTTCATTCCATCCAGCGCGGAAAGGAAAGTGCTTTTACGCGTACCGAGTGGCGTACCCGCGTGTTCATTACGCAGCAGCGGGACGGTTTTATTGAGCATGAGGGCGTACAAGCACACAAACGCATACTCACTGCGTGTTCACTTCGATTCTCGGTGTCACAGAGGGTGGACAGCTAAAAAAATCCGCCCCCAAAAACACTGACGACACACTGACATTGTTTTGATAGTCGGGTGAAGGAAAATCGATGGTCTTGGACATGGAGGTGCAGCGCTACATATCGCAGGTCAATTGAGTGGAAATAAACACAACAGTGCCACAGTGGTCATTATTCCAGCAGACGAGGTTGTGGCGTGTTTGGTTAACGATCATGAAATCGTGTTTTCTGAATACGAAGGATCATAAACGATCGATTGGCTTTGTAATAGGAGCTGCAGGCAATATCGATAAGATACTATTCAGTTGGAGTTAGCTTGTTAGAAGAGATATTCATGCTTAAATGAGATATATTGCATACATTTAGGCGTTTTAATGTAAGTTTTGTCAATTGAATGAGAAAATACATTAAAGATTACTTCTCGCGCCTAACAGTATGCAATCGGGTATACAGAACAAGTCTTTTCGCCTCTGTTTACACGCCTCTGTTTCGGGAGCTTGTGTATTTGCACCTGATAATAACAACAGCAAAATCAATGTCCACAACTCATTCTTTCCTCCCCGTCCATTACCCGACGGACCATTAAAACTCCATTGCCAGCGCAACAAACAATGAAACATGAGTGTCCTTTCCCTTACTCCCGCCATCCGGAATGGTATGATAATTTCGTTAATTTATTGCCACCACCAGTCCGCTTCCGCTGGGCCGAAGCGCTTGTCCACGGTGGCCTTTCCACCATTCGTGTGTAACCTTTCCTGGAGTTACGGTGGCTCTCAGCCTCACTACGTATTGAACTTTTCGGTGCAATTTGTCAAAAACTGTGCCTCCGCGTCGGGCAGCACAGGTGGTTTGGCCGCTGTAAGGCCAAGGCGGGTCTGGGATCCTTTTATTCGGCTGAGCTGAAAAATAGCGCCCGGGTCTACCGTGTGGTGGGGCAACACGACCGGCAACGATGGTCGGATGATAATGGACGATACTCGGATGGGCTTTTTTGTTGCTACCCCGCCGGACAAGATGAAGCGCCGTTCGCTAACGACCTGCACTGCACGCTACGACCCTTGCAGGAAGAGACAGGAGGGATGGCCGTCAAAATTTCTTTCGAATATTTGTGCACACGGGGTGGTAAAGGCCATTATTTGTTCGCATGCAAAAGATCGAAACCCGGTGATTGGGAGTTTTTACGCGCGTGTTCCATGCAACTGTCCCGTGTGTCTGTGTGTGTGTGTGTGTGTGTGTGTGTATCGCTGGGAGGCTGTGCGAGACGGGTCGAATGAGAACATTGCTGACAGCTTGTTTTGTGATGCTTATGATGGGACTGCGCGTAAAACTGATGGTTTGTAAACAGTGTGCTTTGTGCCCTTCAGTGTCATTCTCTCGCTTGCTGGTGCTCTTCATCTCTCTGTCTCGCTTTCAGATCGTGCTAGAATGGTGTGTATTTGAATGAGGCTAGAAAAATACCGCCTGAACCGCCTTCCGCCAATGCTGCTGCTGGTGGTGGAGGAGGTGTACCCGTGATGATGTCCGATAACGTCAATAATGGTGCCCGATCTTGCGGGAATCTCTCGGGCGGGCCGGGCCAAACGTGCCAATGAAGCGTCAGCGAAAGCCCCGGTCGCTCCGGGTGCGGGTCCGTGGGAAGCAGGACGCTTGAACAAATTCAACCAAACCGCTCCTTCGCAGTTACCGGGGGGCTGGCAGCGTGGGCAACCGGGAACAACCACTGTTTAACTATAATTAATTGGAAGTTCACTGATAAAACCACCTCCGTGCCCACTGGCTCCTGCTTCACCGTCTAAGCGCACACTGCGTGCCGCGTTCTAAACCAGGGACACAAGCCAAGGGATATCGTTATAGCCACCACCACCACCACAAACTGACCCTACTGTGCTCGTGGGAAATTAATTTTACAGCAGTGCAAAAACAAACTGCTCATCCCAACCACCCTACCATTACTGTGCTGCGTCGATGGTCACGATGGAAAAAAGACACGATTCTAGGGCAGCGTATTGGGGGAGAGGGGAACTGTTTGCTTTGATAAATATTTCCCCATAATGCAAGCCGCACCCTGCAGGGAGGGAGCAAATGAGAATAGCTATCTAAAAACGCTCCAATCGGACGTTTGTAATCGTGTGTTTGTACGCGCATTCAGCGCACGTTCTCATAACTCCTTTGCGGTGGGAGGTTTTGGGTGGATCAGTGTGTGTGTGTGTGCTTGTATCCTCTTTTGATTAACGGCCACAAATGCAGGCTCAGAAATCGATTCAACCAACCGGGAAATCACATCGTACAGTGTCCGACATTCCAACGCTGCAGCTCAAGCAATCACAGAGCGCTTTGTCCGATTTGATGAGTGATGTCTCTACTTGACGAACGAAAGGATTAAAGAATTTTTGGAATTACATCAATGACGCCACAGTCTGTGCGAGCGGAAAAACGGCTGAGTCACTTTGTGCAGCAAAGAGTAGGATTGCTAGCGAAGGAATATGCTGTAAGAAGGTATGGTTCGCTACGCTTGTTCATGATGGGAAAAGATGATAATCATTCCTTTGCAGGGGTTTTCATATACATTATTGTTTTTTCAATTTATTTTTGTCTGTGTTTATCTTTGCAAGCTTTGAACAATAAGTTAAAATAGGTTAAAAAGCCAACGTCATCCAATCATAAACGAATAAAATGTATTGCATACCTTTAGGCGTTTTCTGTTCTAGGCGTTTTCCGTGGATTTTTGAAGGATTTGATTTATTTTACTGTGAGTGTCTAGGGGAATTCGCATGATTACTGACGGATAGTAATAAAATTCTTAACTAATAATGGTTTAATTCACATAACACATAAATGAAATCGAATAAAAAAGATGCCAGAAGCGTTTCGCCTGCGTAAAGCATGGTGAATTTCTAGCCAAATCGTTTTTTTGTAAATGAGTTTGCCTTTCCATACCACCGTATAGCACACCCTGCCTATTTGTATTTTTACAACATCTCCCCTTCCCACATCAATCACCCTTTACAACGAGTGATCTCTCTCTCTCCCCAACACATTGCGGTCTTCGATTTCCCCCGAGCACAGTGCGGACGATGATAAGCCGCAGCCGGTTGAAGAGTGATTGCGGCGAAGAAGAAGCAACAGCAACAGCAAAAAAACCAAACGATGGCAAAAAGAACACCCACGATACCACGGGATATCAAAGTGTCAACCGGCCGCAAACAGCTATCATTCATATTCGTTCTGTCACCCTGCCCGTTGATGGTGGAGGCGCCCTGACACCCGCTTTTGGCGAGGCTTTTTACACTTTCGAGGCCTTCCGCCCAGTCACCAGTCAGCAAAAGGGTGCAAGCGGTTGTCACCATACTCTCACAACAGCAGCAGCAAAAAAAAAGAAGAGATATCCTGCCCCACCCAACCAACAGCGATGCAGCGAGTGAGGCGTTCGTGTTTGTGATGATTTTCTTCCACCCCGTCGGATGGGGTGGATTCTTTCTTCAAACCACACTGTTGACGCCATGTCGGCGCCAGAAGGTTGACTTTATCCGCCCTGTCTGTCTGTCTGGTCTGTATGTGGCCTGTCGCCCGGTCAGGCCGACTCGCTTGTGGTCGTTGGATAGGGAGAGGGAGAGTTGGTTTCGCTTTATACTGCAACACGATCTTGTTGCCCTGGAGAATCGTTGCGGGGAAAATATTACCAGCATACCATGACCCACATCCAACGTAAACACGCACAGAATCAGATACAGAGAGGGGAGACGAGCGTTTCGATTGGAATCCAATAGGATAAAAGGGGGAACCCAACAGTGCGGTTGCATCGAACGGTGAATCCAATTTGAATCTTATTCTTCTTAATTAAATCAATTTCGTGCAGCACGGGGACGAAAAGGGATAGGAAGCAAAAAACCTCCCGCAGGCACGGTACGACGGTGTTGACAAGATGTTCAATTAACAGCTGGCAGCTGTTGGAAATGGGCAGGATAGGGGAAAAATGGTAATCTATAGCTGCAAGCACGCCCGTGAAGAAGGATGATCTAATTCGAGCTTCACCCCTAGAAAGCGTTAATTAGCTCGATTATTGCCATTTTCTTCGTATCGTGTGCCGGCCCTGTTGACTCCGCTATGCGCTCGGACATGAATTGAGGAAAGAAAGCAATCCTAGCCGAGAGTCGAGCGAGGGAGTAAGCAGTTCATAAAAACGAAAGCAGTATCAAGCAAACATGAGGTCATGTGTCGTAAAATCTGAAACATAAAACTGTTTTCCCTTCGTGTCCTTTCAGGCGCTGTGCCAAATGAACTGCTTCACCGTGAAGGTGAAAGGATGTACCGCGAATGAACGCTGCAAACACTTCGGATGAATTGCGTTCATTGCACGAAGCAGTCATTCATCGACAATGAACCAAGTTCATCGCTGAATCAGGGAATCTTCTACTGCACATCACAGCATCTCCCCAGTGGTGTGGTGTGTTCTGGTGCACTATGAGGCAAGGTTTGAGTAATTTATGCAAGCAGTCCCACTGTAGCACACCCCTCTTTCCTTTACTCACAACCTACACTACCAGCCGTATCTAGGCCACCGCAGGGCGACATGCCCACAAATGGAAAGGATGTGTTTATTGGTAATAATTTAAAAAGCAAATGACTTGACTTTTCCAGCCCCGGGACCCTGGGCCCACCACAACCTTCCATGACTAAGCGCATTGAAGTAAGGTCGAACGTATTTCCATTTCAAGAAGCGATTAAAATCGATTGATTGGAACGGCATGAAAGAGTGACTCGCCCTGAAGATTGCGATGAGAAATTAAATCGATTAGCAGACCCATTTAGATTGCCATTCGCCCAGCTCGCCTTCCAAAAGGTTGCACTGTATTGAATCTTTATGAGACAATGTTACCGTTCCACCGTTCACATTGCGTATTGTGGTTTTGCCATTTCAGCCAAGATTAGCTTGCACTAGAACCATGTTGTGTGCAAAAGACGCCCGGAAGTACTGTAATGACGCGTACCATCTTGAAGAAGCTGGTGAACCCACGGTCCCACAAAGCGTTCTCCTTTTGTTTGTGAAGTGCAGCGCGTGTGTGCTATGCCATTGTGTGTGGCAGTGTGTGGATGCATGAAACTATACGCTTTCTGTGGCATCGAGGCTGATATGGGATCTTCTTCAGCTCCAGTTATTTATGCTAAAGTGACAACAATGTCCTTCAAAGACCGGCACACCGTCCGAACCGTCCGTACATGGTTGACGCCTTCACAAAACCAGCAACAGCAGCAGCATGTGAGACCGGGTGACGGGCAGAAGTGGAACAGCTTTCATTCTGATTCTGACGCACTCTCGACTGTGGCGTTGGTCTTCTTCGCCCTCGAACGGTTCGAGTGGTACCATGACAGCCATCGTGACGTCTTGCAGGGCAGTGCCGTATGCAAATCCTTTAGAAGTCACTTGTTGAGTTGCTGATTACATTCACTGTGGATCGTCCCTTTCTTGTGGATGAGAATTGGAGTTTTTTGTGTGTTCTTTTTAGACAACGTGCTAGATAACATTAATTTGAAATTTGTACTGCTTGCTGACCGAAAAACTGCTCAAGACATGCTGTGCTGAGTAGTTGAAGGCATCAAACGAAACGTTCGGAGTTTAGACAGTGCAACTGCTGTACAACCAAATGGCTAGTTGAATTATTTGCTCCTGTAAGGGGAATTGGAGCAGCTTTGTGTTTGCGTTATCGTTTTCCTTAACGATAAGAGAACGATTTGAGCAGTACGTGCTCAGGTACGTCGTTAAGCCAAGCCAATCAAATGTTCTTTCATTGCTCACAATGAATTCCAAATTTGTCTACTGTCCGTAAGGGTCATCGTATATGAATCATTCATATTTCAAACATTTTTCCACCCTGTCTTACGCCATCGTCTCATTGTTTTATGTTGAGCAAAGTATTTACATTAGCCATGTCAAGGTTAAAGGAGAAGGAATGGAAGAAAAATACCTTCAACCAGGAACAGATGTGCTTATTTAAATACTGCAGTAGAAGTGCAGTTCGTTTTTTTTCTCTCTCCCTTCATTCTATTACGCTACACGGTACAGCCTTTGCCAGTGATTGGCTTCCGGCGGGAACAGTTAATTGTACTTAAAGCTGGTGGAAATAAGTTCAGTTGCTCTCTCTCTCTCACTATCTCTCTCTCTCTCTCTCTCTCTATCTCTCTCTCTCTCTCTCTGTCTGTCTTCACATTCATTTTTTCTTACCATTTTCCCCATTCACGAGAAAAGCATAGACACGAAAGCACAGAAACGTAAAATTGAAAAGCACATAAAGAGCCACCCCAACGCCCCGTGCCCTGCGCTCGGCAATTTCCTGCAAAACTCTTCGCTGCCAGCTCAGCTGTGAAAAAACGCGTCCCGACCTCAGTCAGTATCTATTAATTGCTCTTTTCTTTCCATCCAATGCACGCGGTCGCCCATGCTGGCGGGCGGTTGAACGCTCACGGCTGAGAGGCGGCAAAAAACAAACGGGCTAAGTACTGAAGCCGGACAGGAGAAGAATGGGAAATAAGAAGCAACCGCGGCCAGAAATGAAATTACTTTACTTGGGAAACAAAAGAAAAGCTTGCAATATTTGAAGATTTTAGCGGTCGAGTATGTGCGTGTGTGTGTGTTTGAGAGTTTGTGTACGGAATGGGGTTATATTTGCTTTTTCAGTTTTAGTTTCCGTTTTCTCTCTTAAAAGCACTCTTCACCAAAGCTGCTTGACGACGATAAGATCGTAAAATGACCCTTTGATGGCTATGGCTTGACACTGAACTGTATAAAATGTAACAAATATTGAAATAAAACCATTATGCCTCAACAATTGCATACTTTTAGGTGTTGGATTTTGAGATAGGCAGAACACACCCGCAAGTTAGGCAATGAATTAACAACGCCTATGCATAGGCAACACGCATTACATGTATTTTCCCTTTAGACAGAAATCCCATTTAAACCAGTTCAAACAGAATCCAGGTGCAATAGTGCCAACGCAACAAGAATTTAACAAGAAAGTGTATGTATCGCTAACGGAGCACGTAGGCTCCTGATAAGAACACCCCAGAAATTATCAATAAATCGAGTAAGAATTCTAGTGTAATTAACTAGTTCTTCCTCCAAATTTTTGTAAGCATTGCTCTTTTTGGAAAATTCGGTTCTCATTAAGAGTGGCAAGACCCCTTTGGCAAAATCCGTTATTAGATAGGCGGAAGTTTGCATCGGGGTGCCAGCCTTTTTCAAGGCTTTTGCTTGGGAGTACTGCTCATCTTTCTTAATACAGTCCACGAGACGGAGTAGGCCGTAGAAACCTACATTAGGCGTAAATGAAAGATATAAAAACGCCTAAATGTATGTAATCCATAAGATTATCACATTTTTAGATCGTTACTACGTCCTTAAAACAGCTATAATTGTTTGAAACATTTACTTAATTCAGAAAATGGAGTTAATACTTTCACTCTGAAATTATTTTCCGCATCACTTGATCAGAAGGCACAAAAAACTCAGAAAATGCTGCAAAACAAAAAGGTAGCTCGGCACGAATGCACTTCTAAGGGATTATAATACGCTTTGCGCTACTGCAGCGTTTGGTAATGATAAATGAGTAAAATCCCTTTCTACTACTATCAACCCATGTGGGAACAATGCTCAGTAACGAATTAAAAAAAAAGATCTCAAAGAAGAAACATTCTTTGATGGGTTTAAATTTAAAAATTACGAGCCACGTGCTCGCGAAAAGATTGAATGAAGCAAAGACACGGTGACTGCAACCTGCAATTTGTGCAACCGTTTGGGCTCTTGCCTTTTTTTGTTTTATTTTTCGTTCTTCTTTCAATTTTTTGTGTGTGATTTCTTCACAATTCTTTCACTGCCAGGTTGCAACCATTGCAGTGCAATGGCCTCGTAAGTTTCGCTCACTGCTCTTTTTCGTTGCTTTTTCAGTTGCAAAATGGAAGCGGATCAGACGCCGAAAAACTATTCCGACATCAATTGGAATTCCAATCGAGCGTACGGCATTGTCGATTCGGCAAACGCTGCACTCACATAGGACCGACACACAAACACAAACGCCACGCCATACCAACTAGCATTCCGATGCATTCCGGGGGGAAGGTCTGCAGAGAGGTTTCATCTTTTGCTCGTCGGTTATAAAAGAAGATTACAATATATTCCAACAATTGGTGGCGGGATTTTCGCTCGAGCTGACTTATTGATTGCACACTACCAATCGCGCTAGATATTTGGTTCTTTCAGCAGGAATGAATTGTTGTAATCAATTACTAGACCAATGAAAGTGGGAGGGAATTATTTAATTGAGTTTGTTTTTCTTTTGCTCAGACACATTGAAGCATCTTTTCACGTGAAGTTAAATAAAAACGGAAAAGTTTGAGAAAAAAACCCAAACATTGTGCACTTCACTGCAAACAAAACATAACAAAAAGTGAGTTTGTGAAGGAGAAGCATGGAACAAATTGGCTTCAACTAGTTACTCATTTTTAATTTTTATGCTTCCTTTTACATGACTGTATGAAGAAAAAAACCATCACAAACACGAACGATTGCGTTCTCCAGTGTGCCGAATGGTAATTAAACTTTTTCGCTTTCCCGAGCAGTTTCTCTTCCATTAAAAGTTCACTATTTACTTAGCGTGCGGATCGGGAGAATGACTGGAACCCGTTCCAATCTAGTAATAACTATCGAGAAAGCGAAGTGTGTGCAATCACTCGTGCACTCCCGGTGGAACGGAATGGACACTCATAACGTAATTTATGAAACTCGCGTTTTCAAAGTAACACAATTCATTGCATTTGGTGTGGCAGCTGCTGGAAGCTGTTGCACGATACCGGGTCCAGTGCAGTTCATTGCACGCTGTTGCGCGATGTGTGCTGAACCATCACCGTCACACGTACGGCGGCAGGTACGGTGACGACTGCATCACTGCATTACCGGATCACCCAGTCTGCTGCAAACGTGACCACTTCAAACGGTCAGCTCAAGGGGTCGCGTCGCTGGTTAGCTCATTGCACCAGTTGCATCGCCTGCCAGAGAGCGGGCGACGGCTCACGGTTTGATGTTAAGTACCGGCAATAATCCATAATATTATGATTGCTCTCCCGGAGCGCTGCTACGTGCTGCTGCCCTTGTGACATCCATTTCTGTTGGAGGGCGCACACACTGTTCATCTTGAGGCCGATGTGCTTAGTGTGCCGATGTCGTGAAGAGTACTTTTGAGCGAGTTATAGTGTAAGAAGAGTGTTTAATGGAAAAATAACTAGGAAATATGTTACTTGGATATTTTTGATACTAAATTAATTGAATGCGCCTAAAGGTATGCCATGCACGTGACAAATATTGCCTAAAAATATCGAAAATGTTCAACAAACCTTCTACCAAAACAATATTTACAGTTTCTCCACCAAACCTATGCTTTTGATATTTATTTGACACATTTCTTTGCTATGGTCTGTATATTGACTCAGATTATCTAACCAAAAGTAAACCGTAATCCGTATGTTTTACTGCCATATGTACAACTCAGTTCGGATCCATTCGCATCCATCCCAAATCCCAACCACGTTCCACGTTTGCTTCTCTCTATGGACACACTAGACTATTCCCTGTTCAAGTCACCATCCAGACGTGAGGACATACACTTGAAACTAGCAGCATCGCTACTGCAGCATCGAGCACGAATAACGCTGCTATGCACGTAACCAACCGACAGCGAATAAATCTGATTTGGAGATGATTTTTTCCTCTTGCCTTTCGTCCTGCACATCGTCACCGTGTTGTGTGACAAATATTTCGTGCCCCGCACGCTTTAACACGGGCATAGATTATACATTGGCACCACAAAACGCCACACCACACCCAACCACTGGGCTACCAGGGGATGCAGTATTATAACAACAGCAGCACAAAAAAGAGTTCTCTTTTTCGATCACGGCACTATGAAAAAAAGGAGAACCAAGCGACATGTTTGGTGCGCGCGGTAGTTGATTGTGCTTTCAAACAATTAGCAAACGAGGCCACAACTATGAATTGTGGGAGAGTCGGTGGCAGAAGGTCTTGTTTTCCAATAGCATCCCCCCGTTTCTTCCTCCAATATTTTCCCTGCTGGCCATTTTCATTTGCGCGACCACACTGTCATCGGTTGCCCGTGAGCGATTCATGGAAGCGGCCCGTACATGGAACGCTCTCTCACTCACAACTGCCTACTGCTGGTGGGATTTTTTTCCCCAATACCCCAGCTTCGGCATTGCATTTCGTGCGGAGTACCATTCGCATGAATAGTTGATTGCAGACTGCAGAGCGTCCCGTGCCCTGAGCCGATTGCACTGGCACATGGGGGCTTATCCCTGCGAGGATCAGGTCACAGAACCGCAAAACATGAGCCATATTTGCAGCTGTTCGGCAGCCGATCGCCGCGGTAGTTTATGTTTTGTGTGCTCTATCGATGTTGTTTTTAGTCTTAGCGGTACTCTGCCCACTGTGCATGCTTCCCCAGGCCTCGCTAGCGATGGTAACGTTTTGATGGAGTTCAATGCAACAAGCCTGAAGCGTTGACTGATTCATGTTTTGTATTGGAAAAGGGAATGATACATGTAGGTGAATTTAGTTTTTGCTTTGTTTTAGGCATTTTGCATGCTGAAACAACGAACCAAATGGTTATCTGGATGGAACTGTAAAGTGTTTGGTGTGAAGGAAAAAGCTTCATTCGATTAGTTAATTGAACTAACTCATTTCATCAAGTTTTTATACATTTTCCCATGCAGGAGGTGACCTTTTTGGATGATGAAAATCCCTTTTTTAATCTATGTGAGTTACTTTTCACAAACGTATCTAGTCGTAGACAATTTGCCGTCAGTTTGTCCGAACGTTACATTCGGAAAACATCAAAGCTGAATGTTTTTGTAATGTTACGCCCTTTTTTATACTTCCATATGTATATTTTTTAGTTATCCTCTACCTTGCACCTGCAAAGTATCGTGTATGGAATATAAATGCCTAAAGTTATGCAAACTGCACATCATAAGATTCTTTTTGACAGCACGCTGCACTATTCGTCAGGATACGAAGCTCAACTCAACGGAAACAACTCAACAAACAATTCAGTTTGAAGTAAGCCACTACCTGTTTCCAACTAGCTTCAAACTCCACAAAAGATACTCTTCCTCTTAATGGACAAACCAAAAAAGCCCCTTGTTCTTCAAACTACAAACAAGCTTGGTACACGGTACAGTACAGTACACACCGGCACCATTCCGAATGCAAATCCCTACACTGAACCGACGCTGTGGGGAATAAACACGCCTGCAACAAAACCTCCTGCTCAATAATCTCATTATGTGTACGTTTCTTCGGTGCATTTCAAGGTTCAAACAGAATTGGGGAGAAGGCGAGTACAATGTTTCCCGAGCTTTCGTTGTGCTCAATTTCATCCTTCCGCAAACATATGCACCAAAAGGAGTGGTTTGACCATCAAAACCATGCCGAACGAACCGAACCAACCGATGACCACCAGCACTACCACTACCACTAGCAGTGCCCGTTGCGGTTCCACATCGACACATCTCGGCCATGCTGGTGGCAACAACTGGTCCAGTGGGTAAGTATCTGCCATCAATGGTTGCGAATCGTTATTCCATTGGCAATTGGGTTGGAAATCAATGAAACCAGCATTGATTTCGTGCTCAACTAGCAGCAGAATAGAGCTGTTTGTGCCAGTTTTCCAGCTCTCTAAATGGTGATATGTCTTCCTTTGTGTGTGTGTGGTTTGATGCTTCTTCCCTCGGATAAGAGAATCAGAACGAAAGGGTGGAAAAAATGTGCTCGTCCAGTATCTGGACACACACGGTGGTGACAACATTCTGGATTGTACTTTCAACTGCATCGTTGTACAGCTTCCACTACATTAATGGAAATAGTTCTTGAGCAGAACAAAAAAAAACAAACAATTGTTACACCAGTCTTCGTTATCCCATTTCAATCGTTTCTCAATCTCATTTGCAAATCAGAAACATTCATTTCTCTCCATCCACTGTCCGGACAAATGTAATGACGCTACGAACAGATAATGTCGCAGCTGCAGTGCAGCAAAAAAGCAGACACGAAGAAAGTACATTCTCTTGATTGATTGCATTTCTTCGCGCTTCGATTGAAGAGTTTGCTGCTTTGTGACAAAGGCTTCCTCCTCGCTCCCTGTCCAATTTGCATCCTTGCTAAAGTATTGCATCAAAATATATAGCTCACAATTTTCACCATCCCAATTCCGCTCCATCCATTGTTTCAGTAACTACGTTTCGGCGTAGATTTTGATTGGCGTGGAGAAAGTTACACCCTCAGCTCGAACCAAATCGCTACACCAAACTTTGCACTGTATTGCGATTTCAATCACACCCTGCACTTGATGGCACAGAAATCTCGTCCGTTCTTGCTCGCGCTTTGCAACGAAGAATGCATCTATTGCGAACGGAAACAATCACGAAACTTTTAACGAAATAAAGTGAACTTTTGTGTTTCGATGCATCGTAGAGCGAACTTTTGTCTTGTGTATGTGTGTGTGTGTACAACCTGGTGGCTGGTGGGGGGGTGAGAGAAGGGTTAGACCATTTGCAGTTGGTAAGGAAATGGTGACATGTAACGGCACGTCCACAGGGCAACTCGGATCACCTTTGGTGTAGGAACGCGTGCAACACGCGCCAGCATGATCATCGACCCTTTTGAGCGGTAGTGTGTCTTCCCAGGTGACAAATACGTTTGCTGTGGAAACGATAATAAGCCCATAAACAGGTGATATGTATGTCAAGTAAGCAATTGCATACCTTTAGGCGCATACATTTTTTACGCAATAATTAAGTGGTGAGCATTGCGTAGTCGTGATTTGAAAAATGCATCACAATGACGCATGTGTTTGATTTTTTTTTGCAAATTGCATACCTTCAGGCGGTATGGCATTTATATGTAACAACACGCCTAAATTTATGCAATTGTCTTCGCTCGGAAACTGTTTTATTGAGTTAAAAAAGAAAAAGCGCTTGTTAGCAGGTTTTTATTAAGGTACATTTCCGTTTCTTAGGAAACACCGTGCGGTGCCCAAAGCCCACAGTGGCGTAAGAGATGAGTGGAGAATTAAGAAACAGACTACTAATATTCTTACAGTAAGATTGTCCGTGTGAAGTACCATTTTGCCGCGCGCAACGGAAACTTGGAGTCTGCTGCACGTGCTAAAAGTTTGGCCAACACAAATTACGGACCCACTTCGTCACACGCAAAATGAGTGCCATTCCACATGTCCCAGCGCTCGATCCCAGCATGTGAGCGTACTTGGCCCACGTATATTGGAAAAGTTGGTCTTTGCTTCTTCGCGAACGTTTGCAGCATAAGCACACATACACACACACACGCATACTTGTTCCAAGCATTCCGGCAGAGACGGAGCTGGCACGAAACGTGAGCAAGAGCATTCCCAGCTAAATGCAAATTGCATTCGGTTTCGGAAAGTGGTAGTGCTAATCAAATTACCGTTGCCGGAATGATGGACAATTAAAGCGTGGCGCTGCATTTCCTTCCTACCTGGAATTTAGTGTTGGTGCTGGGGAAGCGTGCCGTAAAGGTCGACGATGAAGAAATAGCTTTACTAAAAGCTTCACTAACAAGTTGACTCTGTAAAAGGGTGTTTTGAGTGGTTTAAAGGGCTTGGGACACACAAATAACCAATCACACACACCAAACCGATCATCTATCGCTAATCCGTCATGGAAAAGAATGCATGTTTTATCCAAAACAACGGGCGTACTAAGCACCGACAACTGTTTTGCTAAACTCTGCTCATACAATATGCATATACCAGGTACAGTAAGAGAAAGAGAGAGAGAAAGAGTCTACCCCAGACGGAAATAAGTTTGAAAAGCTGGCGGAACAAATGCTCGTCCCTCAGGCAACCAAACCAAAGCAGCCCGGAGTACACAGGATGCATAATTTATAAATTTATGAAAACTTCACCCAGCCCCGGCCACGACCCGTCCAGCACGAGGGGCAGCAAGGAACCACTACGAGCGGGCACGCTGGCGGAAAATTGAAAGCAACAGGAACCGAATCGTACGCGGCACGCGTTTGGCCATACGCTCAATTTCACCTGCCCATTAGAAGTTTCATTAAATTTGAATCAACAAATAAACTAACAACCGATTAGTAGATGTATGGTGCCTGGTGCTGTTGCTGCGGCAATGAAACATGAGTACCGATACATGCCCGTACAGCGCGTTGTAATTAATTATGGAACAACAGTTCGGACTGCACGCGCCCTTCAAACGCAGGCGAGCGTGATACACGAAGCGGTGCAGCTGTACAAGCATCGGTGTGGCAATGATGTGGGGTTTTATTTGAAGCTTTGCTGGTGCTTTGAGCTATGCGATTGGATTTATAATTAATCCAAATGAGCGCTACGGACACCCAGCGGCGGTGAAGCGATGAGCTTGTTTCTTTTAGGGCGCAAAAAACTAAAAGCGGAAGCAACGGGTGTAAGTGGAATTAATAGTTTGTTTCAATTTGGTTTTGATGTTGTGCCTGGTGCTGTTGAAAGTAGTTATAATTGTGGTTGTTTTTGAAAATTTAAATATCCAACTGTGAGGTAAATGACTCATCAGCGATAAGCTACGCCTAACAGTATGCAACACTCAAGACATGCATACGTTAAGGCGTTTCAATATGATGTAAGCAGAGCATTATTCCTTTTTGATTTTAGGGATTATCCATTATTTACGAAAAAAACATGTTTAACAAAAAATGGGAATATTTGATCAGCTCGTACTACTTTACTGCAAAAAATCTGTAATGTTTGAAGTAGCTTGCCTCTATTAATTACATAACTGTTTAGCATATTCCGTCCTCCATTCTTTGTTTCTATAGTTAATTATTATTATTATTATTGTTTTTCGAACATAATTCTAAATTATTTTAAACCAGTTTGGAGTTTTTGCACCATTTTTTGTTGAGCTAATTAATGAGATTTGAATCCCCTAAAGCCCTATCTTAGAAATAGTAACGCTAGAAGACGCTGCTCTCTACCCTGTCACCATTACGTAGTTTATGGATACCCTTTTACAAAAATAGTTGAGCTTTTCTTACTGTACGTAACGCAACCAAATGATTGACCTCTTTTACTGAATGATAAACAGACTAATAAAGCTTATGCCCTCGAGAACTCAACATAGACCACAGTACAGTCGTCCCAAATGCACACAATCGCAATGATTACGCTCCCAGATTTATACATACGATTTAATGATGGTTAAGAATGTTGCATCACAGTAACTGCCAACCCATCTGGCCCTCGATCACTGTACGCTCATAAATTTCCAATATGCTCATCCGGCCACCGCCATGATCCCGCCATTCCCTTCACTCTCCTCTTCTGTTCCATTTCCCTCGAGGGGAAAAAGCTGGCAAACGAACGATAATTTATTGGGATATGAAAATCAACTTCCCCACCGTCCCGTAAACGCCTGCGGCTAACCAAGCGTACCAATGCACATATCGGGCCCGCACACAGAGCCCAACCCGAGCGGAGGTGGCCGTAATTTGAATTGAATGGTTTTGAATTCACCACGACAGGCTCACACATGAGCAACACACACTCTCACACACACACGCGAGGCATGGCTGTGTGTTTCCTTTTTCGTGCGGCTTCAACTCAAATACGCCCGCAAAAAAAAGTTTGCCGTGCGAAGGAGGAAAAGGTACTACGAACAAAGTCAAAAGATTCGGTCTAAAATCGTTCGCCCCCGGTGGGTGATCTCCAATATGTCTGAATGGGAGGGTTCGATTTTTTGTTTTCATTGCATGTAGATGTGTAGATGCACATTTTCTAGCACTCGAATGCAGTTGGTTTTTCGGAGCGTATCTACAGCAAGAACAACGACACCCGCGAGAAGAGGGAAAGAAAGAGGACCCCACTTCGGGACACATTTTGCCTACATTCAGGCGGCCCATTTCTCCCGGGCACTACTGGCGCTGCTCCAAAATGGGAATTTCTTGCCGTGCGGTGTTTTTTCCCCACATCCTTTCTTTCCCATTTTCATGTGCAGCGTGTTTGTTGGCTGCAGCAGCACCGCACACGGCGTTCCGACTGAATGGAGCAGAAAGTCACAATTGCGCGTCACATACCACACATCGACAGCGGGCCGGTGGTGGAAAGCGGCTCGGTTCCCATTCTGAAGTGGAGGAAAACACACAGCTGCAATGAATGGAGAAACACACACATGCCCACTCCGATGTTGTTTCCGAGGTTTCGGCACACCAAGCTGACCTAAAACATGGATTCGGGGAGGTCCTTCCTCACTTTGAATTGAACAAACACACATGCCTTCTTGGTGGGAGAGTAGGGTTCTTTCTTTCTTTTATTTTTTTTGGGCCGTTCCATTTCTCTGGTGACCGAAATAAAAAGAGCGCTTCACCGCAGGCGAACGCTTTGAATGCATTTCCGGCATTGGAGGTTCATTTTGGGTGAGCGTTTTTTTCGGAGCCTGAACGTTCGATGCCTTGGCTCTGATGGACTCTGGGGTGGCTTTTGTGTGTCGTGCTGCTGCTGCTGCTGCTATTATTGGGCGCGATCTTTTCTTCTGATGGCCTTATACCTCTGCTTTTGAACTGGCTGTGAACTGTAGCTGCAAGCTTCCCTCGCCGTGACGTGCTGGAAATGGTTCAACATACTCGTCCGGCAGAGCGAAGACGACGAACAGCGGAATGTCCCAGGAAATGTAATGAGATATCACAGCAAGTGAACCCAAACCGAGCTGTGCGCTTTGTGTTGCGCTTTAAAAATGGCCCTTCCTTCGCCGCATCTGATTGGTTTCTCACGCTTTCCCAGGAAATCCACTGACCACTGGCCACACATCAACCACCGGAGCGGGAGCCTCAGCGCCCAGCGAAGCATATAATTTGCTCAAAAAGTCACGGTACTCAATTAATTTGATTATAATCAATTTCGTGGCTTCCAACACACACGCTTCTTCCACAGTCCATCGCCGAGTGAGCGACTATAAAGGTGAAGAAACGTACCTTGCGCTTGCTCACTAACTGAACCGGATTTCAAAAACGAACATAAACCGCAACCCGCTGCCGAAAATGCTGATCGAAGAGTGTCCGATAATTGGTGTCAATGTGCGTGTGTGGCTGTTCTGGTCGTATCTGCGGCGGCCGCGGTTGTCCCGCTTTCTGGTCGGCTGCATCCCGGTCGCCGTGCTGAACGTGTTCCAGTTCCTGAAGCTGTACTCGTCCTGGGGCGACATGAGCGAGCTCATCATCAACGGATACTTTACCGTGCTGTACTTTAACCTCGTCGTACGTGAGCGAGGGGAGAGGCAATAACCTTCCCACTTGGTGGATATTTTCATACCTTTTCCATGCGTTTTTTTTTCTCTGTTTGTTGCCATCCAGCTCCGTACCTCCTTTCTCGTGATCAATCGACGGAAATTTGAGACATTTTTTGAAGGCGTTGCCGCCGAGTACGCTCTCCTCGAGGTAAGTCATCGGTTTTCCCTTTTTTGAGGGAGTTGTTTACACCATAACCACCCCCGACGGTAACATTTGATCGTCCCGCGAAAATGTTTGTACAGAAAAATGACGACATCCGACCCGTGCTGGAGCGGTACACACGGCGGGGACGCATGCTATCGATATCGAACCTGTGGCTCGGCGCCTTCATTAGTGCCTGCTTTGTGACCTATCCTCTGTTTGTGCCCGGGCGCGGCCTACCGTACGGCGTCACGATACCGGGCGTGGACGTGCTGGCCACCCCGACCTACCAGGTCGTGTTTGTGCTGCAGGTTTACCTTACCTTCCCCGCCTGCTGCATGTACATCCCGTTCACCAGCTTCTACGCGACCTGCACGCTGTTTGCGCTCGTCCAGATAGCGGCCCTAAAGCAACGGCTCGGACGCTTGGGGCGCCACAGCGGCACGATGGCTACGACCGGACACAGCGCCGGCACACTGTTCGCCGAGCTGAAGGAGTGTCTAAAGTATCACAAACAAATCATCCAGTAAGTAGACGCTGGACCCGACCGGATTGCCCTTCCCTCGGGGAGGGTTGTTTGCTATTTCGGGATGCGGCAGCACGCATACACACAAACCGGAAGCCATTAATTCTCCCGTTTTCATGCCCGCACGGGCACTGGGTCATGTTTCACATCCTTCCTTCCGTTCCAAACACACACGCGCGCGTGCAGATACGTTCATGATCTCAACTCACTCGTCACCCATCTGTGTCTGCTGGAGTTCCTGTCGTTTGGGATGATGCTGTGCGCACTGCTGTTTCTGCTAAGCATTGTAAGTAAAATCGACCGACGGACATTGCGGTCGCTAGCCCGTCTCCGGACTCTCATTTCGGGACTCAATCGTTCCATCTCTCAATAGAGCAATCAGCTGGCACAGATGATAATGATTGGATCGTACATCTTCATGATACTCTCGCAGATGTTTGCCTTCTATTGGCATGCGAACGAGGTACTAGAGCAGGTAATGGCGCTGAAGCTGAGTTCGGTTGAGCGGTTTGCTATAGATCGGCTGACTTACATTGTTGTGTTTCTGTATGGGGATCGGTTTTGTTTTTCCTCTGCATTTCAGAGCCTAGGCATTGGCGATGCCATTTACAATGGAGCGTGGCCAGACTTTGAGGAGCCGATAAGGAAACGGTTGATTCTAATTATTGCACGTGCTCAGCGACCGATGGTGGTAAGTTTGGCTGATCGATGCTCTGTTCAATGAACATGGCACGGAAGGTTGTGTAAATAGCTGTTCACTAATAAGCTTTTTCTGAATGAATCAAGTTTATTTTATTTAAACGCCTTTTTTTATGCAATCGTAGCAACAATAGATCGTTCGTATTATTGCAAGCTTTCTTTAGGAATCATTTTTATTTTAAGCAATAGATAAACCATTTTTAATGTATTGTTCAGGAACCAAAATAGAGATTTTATTATAATTATTATTATTCTAATAATAAATTTATTATTATTATTATTATAATTATTATTATTATTATTTTTATTATTATTATTATTATTATTATTATTATTATTATTATTATTATTATTATTATTATTATTATTTTTATGATGATGATTATTATTATTTTTATTATTATTATTATTATTATTATTATAATAATAATTATTATTATTATTATTATTATTATTATTTTTATGAATTAGAATTTTAAGAATTTATGTAATAATAATCAATATCCTCTAAGAATTAAAATTGCTCTTAAAATTGTTCCTTGTTTATTACAATTCCTGGTTCCTTTTGTAATTAAATATGTTGATTGTGGTAATAGTACAGAAAAACTTATAAATCAGCATTAAACAACTTTGAGGTTCTTTAGCGCATTTAGTTTAGATATTTTAATATTTTAAAGCATTTGTTTTCATTATTACAAAGTAGCGAGTTTATGAATAAAGTACTTTCAGTTCTTCTAAACGCCTATATGTATGCAATTAGGCGTAACATAACAATAGCTCTATTTTTTATTGCATTTTTATTTAACATTCTAAATCCAACCTTTACTTTCCCTCTTGCAGATTAAAGTCGGCAACGTGTACCCGATGACGTTGGAAATGTTTCAAAAATTGCTCAACGTGTCCTACTCCTACTTCACACTGCTGCGCCGAGTGTACAACTAAACTTAACCGACAAACAAACAAAAATCCCCTCATCACTATGCAAAGACAGCAAGCAGCCGATCATCAAACACCATTAGCAGCCACAAAGTTACCAGCCGCTTATCCCACGGGATTTGGTGGAAAGTTATTGCACTGAAGCTTATTCACCCAAATCTTCATGCAAACCACTCGGAGGTTCCCTCTCAACCAACCCATTGAAGCGAATAAAAGTATCAGCAACCAGACGACGGTGAAAAAACGCTGCATTATTGTGCTTGCTTCAGCATTCCAGTGAATGACTCTTAAACTTTTCCATTCAAAAGTCGCGATGCTCACGATACGGAGCGGTGTGTTGTTCGATCCGCCGAGTGCACTCGCAAGCCGGTGATGTTGCCGGTGGAAATGCACAGATCGACACAGCGATAGATAATCGTTTGTTCGCGTAAATGGGAGGGAAAAAAGTAAGCTGCCAGCTACTTCATTTCCATGTTAATTGAAACTCAAGCCAACGAACATGCAGAACCCGGTTGGTTGTGTGTCTCCGCTCCGGGAAAGGTCTCTGCTCCGGGGCATGGATTCTTTCCCCCTCCGGGTGGTTGGGGGTATTGTTTAGGTTTTTATTTTACAAATTCATATCCTTCCGCTTCCGCATCAGCCGACCCGGTGGGTGCGCCAGACAGATGTGCGGCGGGCAACAAAACTATGCACGAACATGGCCAACAAACACAGCTTCTATCTCATCTCTGTGTCGCACTGTCTCGCTTTCCCGCTGCATTGCTTGTAGTACTATCATTGTTTTAGTCCACGGGTTTACTTCTAATCCCATTGCACCACGCAAAAAGGCTCATCCTTTGCTCGTTCCGGTTGCAACTTCGACAAGCGCATGGTTGGGATACGAACAAAAAACCAACTACTCCACCCACTACTACTACTACTGCCACCACCACTAACAACACTACACTTGGTTGGGAGCTTGCAGACCCACAAGCAAACAACGATACAAGCTAGCTAGCTGCTGTGTGCGCTCGAGTCAGCCGACGGTACAAGGTTTAACCGGTACAAGCAACTCCCGGACCGATCCCAAAACTCTGACAAGGCACGGGCCGCATCCGGCAGTACGGTCGGAAAACATGGAAATGTTTAATTAAAACTGTAATTGTCAATCGCTGCTACAAGTTGTGACACAGGGAGATAGAGAGAGAGACAGAGCGCGCCCGATGGTGATGGTGTAAAAGATAGATACAGGAAAAGAGCGAGAAACATTGGTACGATTTGGTGTGGTTAGCAAATTTGATTTCCACTGATTTTGAGTGCAAATTTAATGCATCGAAAATTTGCCATTCAGAGTAAAGTTGCTCGTGGACGGATCCTTGTCTAATGTCGCTGGATGTATGTGTGTATGTGTGTGTTTGAGCTGTTGTAAGAGAAACAAAGAAATAGACATCAAAGTGATGGTAAAGTAATTTTGTCATGCAAATTGCATAATTTTAGGTGGGTGATTATTTTGCGCTTAAAAGTATGCAACCCGCCAAGCAAGTGTTTGCTGTTATGCTGCAAAATCACATTCTTAATAAACTTTCGGTGCTTTTTGCACTGTTTTATCGCCACTCAGATTCGTTTGTTTATGAGATGTATACATGAACTTTTTTTTCGATTAAGAGAAACATTTCGGCAAACCCAAAATTCTTCTCTTCTCGGTAAATTTTAATCAACCCAACAGGCAAACAATAAAAAAGCGCATGTTATTGCTTCCCGTTAGAACAGGCTCTTCCGGTAGCTACCAATGTTTGTAACAATCTTTCCGGGAAAATATGCTTACCCTACTGAACTGAACAGACATGCTAAAATCACACAGCTTCCAATCCTATCGTTCGAGCTACACAGAGATAAAATAGACCGGTATCTAGAAGGGGAGAAGAAAATTGCTTTACTGCACTATAGGTCAAACCCGCTCCGTTCGGTTTCGATCGGTTGTTACATCCCAGTGCAGGTGCATCGCGTGCATCACGCTGTACGAGAACGATAAACAAACGCCATCACATGGTTGTAGATTGAGGCTTCATGCATCATGCTCAATTCCCGTGCTGGTGCCGCTGCTGCACCTCAAACACGAGCTCGATGTAGTGCGCTCACAGGCCAGCAAAAACTGATCAAACTCATCCCAATAATTTACATTTCATCAAGTTAACCATCAAGAGGCTCACGGCTGCTGCTTTACCCTGTGCGTCAGCTGCAGAAGGACTTTCCGAGCTACCTGAAGCTCTTCTTCCTATTCCATATGTGTGCTGGCGTGTGCGTCGATTGCCAACATTATGCGTAGTACGGCATAGTATCGTCCGTCTATTGCCATATTACCAGAAGATTGAACACGAGCAGGGGGAGAAGTTCCCGGAAATCTTCCAATCAACTAATGGCTACCAAAACCCGTCATCTTTTGTTCAAGTTCACACTAATTAAACATTAAATTATTATTACAATCACACACGTCCGCCATATTATAATGTACACACGTTGGGTAAATTTCTATACCAGGAAGCGAAAAGGAGTCTATAATCGGTGTTGCTTCACACGCTTAGTGGCGGCAATCGCGTTAAGCAGCTGCTTTAAATTTGAAGCGTGGCCGCCTCGGTTCGTTGTACGCTTGGTGGCCACTGTGGAATTCAACCCACGACTTGAAGCCTCGACCAGGCCATGGTGGGCGTTGTTTTGTTCCAGTTTCTGCTTACCTACCACTCGTCCCAAGAGCGCGCCACGGCAAGACGGCTAGCTTTCGGGCCACACTTCGAGCATCTTGCGGCCGACGGATAATGAATGCAAATTTGATTTATCTCAGCTGCTCCAAAGTGTTGTCAGATGCTTGTCATTAAGAGGTTCAGCTTGCACACACACACACACTAACCATGCAAAAGCATGCAGTTCTAAGGCCGCTTTTTGCCCGCACTGTAGGCATGAAGTTTCCCACGGACTTACCGTAAATCAGAGAGAGAGCAAGTCCGCGTGGAACCTGTTTGCATCCACGCTTGAACCTCTCACGACTTCACCTCATGTGGGTGACGCGTGTGCGTTTGAAGTGTGCGCTTGACTGTGACGCCCGGGTGCACCGTTTCGAACTGTTTGCGTATCGCTAACGAGCGTAAATACATAAACTAATTTGCATGCTCAAAATCTCGCGCCCCATCCCAACCCCTATCCTATTGCTTGCCATCCACGCCCGAGGAATACACAAAGCCACAATGCTGCAGCCACTATTATCTGTACAAATTTTAACACACATAATGCTGGTGCGCGCATCATCAACAGCACGCCAAAACAATCTGCTAAATTTATCATATTTCATATTTTACCGCTTTCATCGTTTCCTTTCTTCCTGGCGATGCAAAATATGCTTTCCCGAAATTAAGGAGGAGCATTAACGGGCACCAGTGAGTAAAATGAAACCTTTCGGAGGTATACATATTTTAAAGCTTATTTCGATCGACTAATGGCGCCAATGGCCTGGTAATCTCCTCCCAGAGGAGAGAAATGTTAACTATTCAGGTGCAAGTACTCTCGATCGGTTCAACTTTATCGCAAGCGACTAATTGGTGGTGGACTAAACTTCGCCGCTCCGGAAGTACGCTCGAGAAGTGCTGAGACTGATGCATAAAGCTTCTTGGGGTATCAGCTTCCAGCAGAGTTATTATAACAAGACATAGTTGTACAAAGCCGTCCCAAATTAAAGGCTTTAGCAAAGTTGCTAACGGTGATGTTTTGTATTTTGATCGGAGGATTTAATACAACGAGCCGACGCTTACCCTGACCTGTTACAAAGCACACACACACACACACCCACAGCACGCAGTATCATACACGAACCTCGAACGCCATATGGTGGCTGTTGACTCAAACGAATCGCAAGACATTCATTTCACCTTTTCCAGCCAACAGAAACACACCCACACACACACACACATACACACGCCGTTAGGGCATGATTAATTTGAATTCATTTCACAGCTCACCTTCACGGTTGCATGTGGCTCGGTCGGTAAGGGGCACAACTCTATAATAATTAGCCCACCAAACAGGGCAGGCGTGTATAAGGCAGTCGTGCAAGAAAGAGAGTGAGAGAGAGAGAGCGAGTGATGCAAGGAAATAAATGATCCACCCTTTTTGGACCTTATTTCCCAACCGTTGCTGCCTCCGACCGACGCTCCTTCGGCTGAATAATTTAGGTGGAGTGATTAGTTGGCTTTGCTCGAGCTCGGGAAAGGATCCTTGCCCCGGCTGCTTACGCTATTGTGCATTCCGGAAATAGAAATTTCGATCCGATGGCATTCGGTTCCGTTCGCAGTACTTCAACTTTTCCCAAACTCACCCGGTAGCTCGGCACCAAATAAGTGCACTAGAGTGGAGCTTAGCTTTTGGGGTGGAAAATGGGGATGAAGCTTGTTTTAATTACACCCGGAGATATGCAAATCCCTCCATCGCTTGTGTACACTTCCAAGAATCAATGCACAGCAAAACAGAACTTCTTTCAATACATACAACCTCTTCTAACTCTTCCCATTATAGGGCAAACATCGTTTTCTAAGCAACGCTCGCAGTGCAATACTTAAACCAGAAGTTGCTCCTCAACTCCTCCAAACTCTGGTTGGCATTGCTGACAAGTGCTTCAAACTGCAAATTAAAATCACTTTACACAAACTTGTTGTTTTGCACTCCCCCAAATACAAGCCTTAACCCAAACACATCCCCAAACGAAACGAACCAAAACTCTCGAAGCCACAAAATCACAACAAAAACACACTCGTCTCAACCGAATGCTTCAACACCTGCTGGATGCGAGATTTAATTTATCATTTCAGCAACTTTCTCCGCTCCGCTTCGAAGGCTCCGCACCGGGTTGAAGTGTCAGCGTTGAAAAGCATTTGCCGAAACAAACAAAAAAGCAAACTTGTTTTCTCTCCAAAACTCTCCAGGCGAGGAGAGCGAGAGAACGAGCGTCACTAGCACTAACAAGCGGACTAGTCACGCCGGGTGAAAGATGGAACATGGATTTTATGGAATAAATTAGTAAACTAACGCTTCCGTTCTTTTTTTACCGATGCTTCATGCGGACGAAGGATGCTCGGTGGCTTGGGAGCAGTGTGGAAGGGAAAATAAACGATGGAGATGATTAAAAATGGGAAGCTAATATTGATTGCAACGCTCAAATTACGACCCTTTTGCAGCTGATAATGGATGGGAAAGCATGCTGATCGCTTGATAGCTCCGCAGCAACCGTTTTACTGTGGACCCCTGGTAAAAGGCTTGTTAAGCAGGGTGCATGCAGTGCAAAACAAGCCATTAAAAAGATACTTCAGTTTACCCTTTTGCATAACTGCAGGCGTATTCAATACGTAAATTTGCTCATCATACAAAAGCTGTTTTTTTATTTTGTGTACTAGAGCAATGAACTACATTTAATTTGATTGAAAACATCCATTTAATCATGTTTAATCTACTAACCATTTTTGCATGGGGAAAAGCAATTCGTCTGCCCTGGGCTTTAAACCGAATATTCTGCATGAGCCTTAACGTATGCAATTCTCGGACGATATCCTTTGCGCCTGAAAGTATGCAAACAGTAACTCTGTCTTAAATGCAAATAGCGAAAAAAGTTTCCTCAACTATTTTTCATACACCATGTTACTATTTTAGTTTGCCGTGAGTAGTAGTAGTAGGTAAATGTTTAGTATAATTAATCATTCACTTTCCCATTTTAATTCGATTGCATACAGTCACAGCACCATATGCAAATGTGCAAGTTCACCCCACATCAAACACCTATTTTAAACGATCGTTAGTAGCTTGTTCTATCAACTCAAACAAAATCTATCAACTTAGTACCAGCTCCCATGTACACCGGTACACTGCTACTGCACCTGATGCAGCCGAATGACTGCGTCCGCTGCTGCACTTCATCTTCATCGCTTCATCCATCAAGCCGGACTCGCATTCCCGCATTATCGCGCTGTACGAGCTGGTAGCATAAAGTTAACCCTATGCTCCCCTTTTTTTGCTAGCCTTCGTGCCTTGCCCTCGTGCCATGGACAAAGGCCAAAGCAAAAGAAATACGCTTGACTTGTTCGCAAACCTTGCCCTGTCCTGTAGCCTTCCTTTCCATCTGCTCTCGGTGCACTTCTGGTAAACTTTTCGAACGATGCAGTCAAGCTGTTAAGCGATACTGGAAGCTGCTGGTGTTGGTTTGTATATGTGTGTGGGGCAGCTAAGCGGTAGCATATGGATACAGACAAACTTTCGGTCGGTGTAACATTGCCAAACAGCAACCTGTACAGTGATCGATTGCTGATGACCGGCGGTAGAGCGGAAACGTGGGGAGGAAAAAAATCAACACATGTATCAGGTTAGACATGCAGAGAGTGTGATGGGTTATGAAAATTCAATTAAACCAATCAATTATTCAATTCCGATTTTCCTATGCATACAATATTGTTGGGAATTTGTTTAAAAATTGTTTCCCACCAGTGCTAAATAGCCGTAAGCACAGTTGGACACTGAGCTTTGTGGCATTAACTACTACCACTGGGAAAAGAGTGTCCTTTCCTTTCTACCCGCTTGTTTCTTGCATTGCTTCGCCAGTTCCATCGCACCGCGTGTTCATTTATTATTCCAAAAAGTAGTTGCCGCAACTGTGCTGGCAATTTCACACTTTTTTATTGCTCCTCGCAATGCTTACGTGTTGAAATGTGGCCACGCTTTCCTAAGCTTGTCGTGTAAGCTTCGGCATTAAAATGAGCTGCAGCCACACAGCCTCCCGCACAGCATCACACACCGGATGCAAATAAATGTGCTGCATTTTAAATAAGTTTATAAATTCCCATGCGCTTCCCGCGCGCCAGTGTGGTGTGGTGTATCGCACAAAAGTTCATTCGATTGTTGTTTATCATAAATTACGAGCCAGAAACAAGGCAAAACGCACTCAGTCCTTCCCGGGGAAAGAAGACCCCCATTCCCTGTGAATGCCATTGATGGTGTTGCCGGTTGTTGGTTTCCCCTTTTCCTTCTTTTGCCCACGCGCAGCAGCGCGCCGTATGGCGCCACCGTGCCACGCCGCTGCTCTCCCACTCTCTCTCTCAGACTGACTGCGTCAAATGAAGTTTTGCCCGAGCGCTCAAAGGAGTGAAATAAATTTCAATTTACAGCTGCCAGTTTATAGTTTCACTGCTGCTAGCGCTGCTTACTGTGTGCATGGCAAAACCACAGCACAAACGCTCGCTCTCCCCCATGCTTTTCTGCTTGATTTTTCACGCCCAAACTGCGCGCCGCTCTTCCGTCCGTTTGCGCGAAAAGCGTACCGCGAACTGCGCGATTCCTCGTTTTGCGGTTGTCTGTAAGGCCTCGCTCGTGTTGCAACCCCAAAATGAGAATGAACCAATTCAATTTGGGAGTTTGAGGCGCGCTAAGCAGGAAAGGTCTGCCCGGTGCACACCAGCCGAAAGATTGTTGCCCCGCGCGCGCTCGCAAGCACACGCCTAGATAGCGATGAAGTTCAGGCCACTGTCTTGACGCACTGTTTGTTGGGTCGCGTGCTAAATTGCTGCTTCTTGTACCAGGGGTGCATCGGGTGATGCAATGGGGTTGCAAGTAAGGTCAAAAAAGGCAAAAAGGCGAGCGAAAACAAAATGCGGCTTGAAAAAGGGAAATAAAAGAGAGATTCTGGCGGATATAAATGATACTGTGTAAGTTGAGATGAGCATGGTGAGGAATATAAATGGTATTGGGTGGCCTAAAAAAGCGATGAAAAGAGAGGGAAAAAATAGAGTTCTGTACTCTATCGTGAAGCTGTGCATATTCTCATGAATTCGCTTCAATTGTAACAGTAAAACAGAGTTTCATCATCTATAGGGAAAGCAATATTCCAAATAGTCCCGGATCACTCAAATGTATCCGAATTTTTAATCACAGTTTATGCTTTGATGAGCTCCTACTCACTCGAATGAATCATAATTCTGTATGCTTTCCTTTGATTGTGTCAATCACTCTTTAACAGCATCCATTTTTGAATTGCAGCATCTGTTTGATGTGAAAAATGAATACTACGCAAGTTCTTGGCAGCACCATAGCTCTTCAGTTATCATTCAAATGTGTTTTGTGAGGTCAACAACGCATCCTCAACAACTGGCACTGTCCACAAAAGTGTCCTAAATTCCAACGAAATTGTGCATGATTTTAATTTCCAATAACTGAATCACGTTTTATTCCTCCACAGCAATGTTTATTTAAGGTAGTTTTGCTGTTTGCTCTCGTGTAAATATTCACTTGTAATGGTAAAAGCATTGATGGCGCACGAAATGAAACAGTTAAGGGCATAAAAATATGAGAAAATAGCAATCATACACCAACTACATCGATGCTACACATTAAAGCTGCTCTTTCGAATATCCTGCCATTCCGAGAAATCAAACCGATAACATTGTAACGAGTAGACCTTCGTTACATTTGATCCTTTCGGCATGTTTTCCCGTCCCTTTCCTTACCAAATCTTCCATCCACATTAGAGAATTTTCTCAGCTCACAAACAACGACGGTCGCTTTTAGAAACCGATGCTACAGATTTTACAGCATATTGGAAAAGTTTTACTGGCGTGTCACCATCGTGCCATCGCTGTGTACCGGCTATTTCCAGTTATGTTTTGTGACTCCCAGGAGTGAATGATTTTGTGCTGCAGAATTATGTTCTGATTTAAAATTCATCTTCCGAACGTTTGTGGAAAATCCCCTCTTAAATCGCCCGTTAGTTTCGCTAGATTTTAAAACCACCATCCTCGTCCGCATTATTAATAACATAATGCTATCGAGAGGGCATACAAAAACACACACGCTTCGCATCTTAAATTCCTCTCCACCATGTTGACATTCCCATCGCGCTGTGCCTTGCCCTTTTGCATTCATCTTTCCCCGATCGGATTAGCAGGCATTATATTTTAGACCGTCGCTAGGAACCGAGTCCATCCTCGAGACGGTACAGCCCCGTCGTAAAGAAACCCTTCAATTTGTGCACCACTACCCAGCGCCAGCGCTTCCCTCTCGGAAAAAGGACCTTCGGTTTCATGTTTCATTATTTACACAACATCATCTATCATCGCATTGCATCCACCGGTCGAGAAGGCTCTCGAGGGCATCGTGGTACGGCAAAACAGCACAAACAGACAAACAGCATCTTCGCCATCCGCATGGCCCGTACACGTCCGTTCGATCGTTTTAATCATCCATTGATCCACTGTCCATCGCTCCAAACGCGGTCTATTCTGGCGCGGTGATGCCACGGCATGATTTGGTTTGTACAGTGAATCAACAGTGGAAGAAAAGGGAGTGCGAGGGAAGAACGAATCCGTACGCCCAGGCCCAACAATCAGTGGCCATTCCGTCGCCATCCACGAATCCTCCACGACCCCTCGCACGAGCAACGCGCCCAGACTCCTACGTGAACGAAGGTCGATTGCTCATATTTCGCCGTCAACGTGCATCGCCAAACGATTTTTCCACTTTGTCCGACAGTTCTGCGTTGCGTTTCGTCCCACCGCTCACGGTCTCGTGGCAGCGGAAGCACCATCTACAGCCGACATTGTGGCGCCTTCGATGTTGTTTTGCTCCGGTACGGGCTTCTATGTAGCTGTTCTGCCTTTTCTGCCCTGTAGAAAAAATGGAACGAACGCTTTGTGGGACGTTTCCCTTCGCTTTGTGCTGCAAAATGGGGCGATTTTCATTCATAAATTGCTCGTTACATCAATCCGGTTTACTATCATTCTAGCAATTGCTCTTCGACAGTTGAACATTCGGGGTTGACCTTTATGGCAATTTGAGGTGGCGGAGGGTATTCTGGCACCAAACACTGACCCTCTTCCCAGCATCCTCTTGTTGATTCGTACAGGGCTTTGCGATGAACGTTAAGATGAACGCATTGGCAGTGAACTCGCGGCAAGCCGAGTGAAGAAAGAATGACACCGCGCAGGCGCAACGCGGAAAGACCGGATGAACAAATTACTTTTGATGCGTTTATGATTTTATTTGTTCGTTACTGATAAAATTGTTCAACAACAATGATAACGCATGATGAAACAAATGACATCTCTCGCGTAATTATTATTATTAATAGTTGCCAGCTAATTATTGTGTTTAGCATCTTTACCGCCTAAATGTATGCAATGTACTGAAATGTCCTGCTTCCAACAACTATTCAATAGCAATTGAAAACAAATAAGTATTTTTCTACTTCAAATAATGTTAAATAAAACACCAACAAATTATGCATTATTTCTAGCGCCCATCATCTCAACCAGCAATCTTCTGTACCTGCAACCATTTAATTAAATCGTGTGAAATTCATTGCAAAATTGTTTCATACTTTCATCGCCACTTCAGTAACCGATATTGCAATGTTCGAGTTAGTTCGCGCCACAGGTGCTGCCCTCTTTTATCATCATCGTCACCATCTGTTTAGCACATTTCATCGATTCAGCGTCATCGGTTTTTTCCTCCACGTCGAATTGTCGATGAAATTTGAGCTTTTTTCACACGCAGCGCTGCGTTTTTTTATTAAAACGTTTTTTTTTAAGCCACATTCCAACCATTCCATTCCACACCCCTACCGGAACCACGGCAGTGGATATTCCTGTGAATGGCGGGAACAAATAAATCGGTTGCTCGATTGCTTCGGGCATCACGGACCGTTTGAACCCGCCAAACCCGGTCCATTGAACGACGAGCCGTTTTATTTCACATACACTATTTTTTTGTACCTTTTCTCAATTTACCGATGCACACTATTATTAGGTGCGATGCACTTTTGTGCTCAGTTTTTCCCTCAGTGTGCCCGTCCTCCCAGTGTGCAAATGTGAAAAAATAAATTGAATTGCCGCAATGAAATACGAAACGATTTGCGTTTTGTGAGCAGAAGCTGTGCCAGCGTTTTTTTTTCTGTTTTTGTTCCACCAATTCGATTTGCGTATTGAATTGCATTTGATTATGCTTCCTCTCTTTTTTGTAAAACGCCTCTCTTTATTGTGATGCGGTGAACCGCCCGCAACTGCTAGTGAATCAAAATTAACACTGCCGGAACCCATTGCCATTGAGGTGCATAAGCACTGCAAACAGTTGGGCAACGTTGGGCGGTAGTTGTAGCATCATCGAGCTAAATCATACGCTTTTATACGGACACACAGACACCATTGGTGGCATTTCACAAGGGCCATTGTTCGGTGCAGTGCATTTCAATATACATTATTAGCCCTCGTTGCGATCCGCAATAACCGTAAACACGTGTTCGTGCACGATGGAGACGCATGGTGGCTCAACGGCTGGGTGGTTTAATAAACTTCGGCACAAATCACAGTGCTGCAGCCGGTGACACTTTAATGGTGGTTTCCGATATTGCACTCCACTTGCAGCCCGAAAAACACAATTTCAATTCCAGAAAATTTGATTATCAGTTTTTTCGGGTGCTAACGATACTTTCATTTGCAAGCTAGCAGCGCCTATCGATCTGAGTTTTCCCCCAAAATGCGTATGAAATATGTACCATGTAGCTGTGCTGGGCCGTACTCTGCATCATGTAACCCGAAGCGATGAAAAATGTGTGTGTGTGTGTTCTATTTCAAAAGCTTGGAGGGGTGGTTATGTCTGGCGTGATGCTGATATGACAAATTTTCAACCTCACATCTCATCTACACAGTAACCGACCGTTACTGTACCATCGTCACACTATGCCGGTTCGTTGTGGCTAGTGCAGTCGAAAGAAAAAGGGCCTACCACACACCTTTCACCTTCACACCACATTTGCTCCCTGTGCATGTGCATGTGTGTGTGCGCTGGCAGTGGTTGACTTCCTGACGATGCTCTTCCTGACGGTGCCGTGAAGCACTCGGCACAAAAACACATCACCAACACTTCAGGATCATATGCTTCGTGTAGCATATTCTCATCACTTTTTAATTCACCCTGCCTTCACCTTCCCAACCACCCACATCCACACACACACACGCCGCACTCCGAAAAACCTGTCGATTCACGTGTTGCTACCATTACTGCCACGGTGTAAGAAAACACCACAGCCTGCCACTGCAAAAAGCACCAATTTGCCACCATTGCGTAGAGCGTAGGCTGCTCATCTGCCACCGAGCAGAAGGGGAAGCAAATCCCGGCGCCAAACCCGTTCCTATCTGTAATCTGCACAAAAAGCTCACCTCTGAAATGGAAGCTGCAGCAGCGCTAGTGTGTCACGGCTGCAACCGAGTAAAAAGGCGCTGAACCGTAACAGCGTATGTCAAGAGTAAGTGGCATTCTGTGACGATGCCTTCATCATCATTTGTACAAGCTTTTCGGATCACACGTTTTAATTAAATTATAAATTCTGCTTCTCCACCCCCTCGAGCGCATCATATCAAGCCTATCAAAGCGCCCCCGACAAGGGTGCATGCTTGAATATTTGTTTCTCCTGTTGGATTGTTTTATAGCATTTTTAGCAGATCATAACTCTATCGGCCTCTGCTGCCGTCAACAGCTTGCTTTTCTTGTGTGCGGCAAGGCGAAAGCATTTCATTTCACAGCTGCAACACGATTGCGAACCAGAAACGCCCCAAGTCATTCCACAGAATTGCTGTAAAATGGATCCTGAGAGCTCCCTGTTTGCTGGTATTCTCAAACCCCAACCCAACAAGACAACCTGGACTATCTTCCGTGTCCGAATCCATTCCTTTTTCCGGCAGAATTGGCCCCAGCTTGCTCTACATCTACGCATACGCCCCGGGATGACGCCCCCAGGAGGATAAGGAGGATGGAGCGGGAGTGCCCGAGTTTAAGTAAATTGCATTGCAACACATCTGAAGAATGGGCGCACACACAACGCGCTCACCCGAAGAGGTCATGCGAGTTCGTGCGAGAACTGCAGACGACACGGACAAACACAGATACTGCTTGCGGGTACCGCTTTTTGGCAAGCTTAAAAGCCCCACCACTCCCGGGGTGTGCCGAGTGCGTCCAAGTTGGTCCAACCGCAAGGCTCCAAGGGAGGGATAAGCCTTGCGGTTCTGTCTTCGGGCGACCGGCTTTTGTTGTTGCCTTGTACAGTGCAGCTACAGGCATTAATACATGAAATATGCTCTCACAACAACTGAGAATTCGAAGAAAAAGAAGAAGAAGGGAGGGAGAGACAGCACGCCTGAAAAGTCGAACGCATTGTACGGCCCCCGGATTGGGAGCACAAACAAACTAAGTTGTCTGGGACATGCGGCAATGGGGAAGCGTTTTTGATGCAGGAAAAACTTTCTAACAAAACCATACACAAAAGCGCCGGCAGCCTCAACCCTGACCGGGCTGGCGTGAGAACATGAACCCTAAAGGTGTGTGTGTGTGCTTCTGGGATTTTCTGGGAAATACTTTCTCCTGCCTGCTTGGCTACCGGCGGCTACGGCTGCTGGCCAACTGCCAGATGGGAAGCTACGGCACTACAGAGACCGGAAGGGGATTCGATTAAAGCTTCGAGCGTCCTGCTGCGAGAGGCGATGCATCCGAAGCTCTGGCCGATAAGCATTACAATGGCTTACCGGCTTGGGCAGGGCTGCTAATGCTTTCTTTTTCCCAAGCAAACATATCTCCTATCTGTGTAGCTTGTCATTACTTAACGCAACATTACTAGTAATTACTATTGATTGCATTCTGCCGAAAGGCCTATTATCATCTTGATCCTGCTGCTTTACTGTAGAATATTACCTGAACATATTAAAGAGCTATAATTGTTAATGATCCAGTCACGATAGCACGCACGGCTTCGGGTTTGAAATTTGATATGCACCGTATCAACCGTCAGCCCCGCCCGCTACCAAGAACCCATCATCATCATCAGCAACATTCACGACGAACAAACAATTACCGCGCGCTGCTCGGAATGTAAAGTATCACTTTTCGTGTGCCCCCGAGCAGTTGTTCCCCTGCTGTCGGGCCGTTGATGGAGAACGATGCGGAGTCGATGGAAGGTGAAAGACAACGAAGCATGACCTCCAGAGTGAGCCACAACCCACTCAATTAATTTGATTACAATCAATTTTCGTTTCCAGCGAGTGTTTTTTTTTTTAAATTAAACACTGCAATTCCGTGTCGAACCGGGTCTGGCTGGGTGATGGAAAATTGTACTCCCTCCCTGTTCGAGCGAAGAAAATTCGATTTCGATTCGATTGAAATCAACTAGAGGTTTTATCGGAGGGGAGAGATGTTTTTTTTTGCTGTAAGAAGATTGTTTGTTTGTGTTTTTCGTGCATCGTTTTAGGAAGCTTTTGCTAAAGACTGGTGCTTCCTCAATTTGGCAAAAATATTTACCATTTCCTTTACTTTTACGAAACCCGGAACGGAAAGGTACGAGAGGGTGAAAGCAATTCGTTCCGTTCCGCAAATTGAGTCCCGGCATTGATTCGTAGATATAAATTGGCAGCAAGAAACGCAAACGTCACTACGGTGATTTGAATTAACTTTTCTCGCCCTTTTCTGTTCTTGGTACGAGCGATTGACCACTCCTGCACCAGGGAGTCGGTTTGTTGGTACAAAAGTGTACAATAAGTAGAATAAATGGTTGGCAATTACAAAATCCTCATCGCCCTTGCGGTGTACTTGCGCACGGAAGACATAACAAGTTTGAGCGCTCGAAGTTTGCCGTTTCACCCACTGGAACACGAATAAACGTTTATACGTTCGAAGGCGATGGAATGCTTGCTGAAAACAAACGGTGCCCCGTTGACGGTGGCTGGCTGAGACAGTAGAACGAGTCGTTAGGGAGGGCTTAAACAGGTTTCTTTAGAAGGTGTCTGAAGGTTTTTCTAAATACACTTGCGCCTTAAAGTATGCATGTGTTTCCAATTGTGTTTGCACTAAAATTTATTTGGAACTATGGCTGGTATTACATATTGAATCCGTTCGTAGCGGCGGCGTACGTCCCGACACTCATTTTCCTAACGTACTAGATGGTTGCTACAGTTATTCACCGTGGTGTTGTAGGAGCGGGCTCAAGAAATGCGTTGCCATCCCTAGAATTTCATGTGAGCGCCGTACGTTCCCGCTACGAACGGATTCAATAATACCAGCCTATATACCTAAGCAAATTCTGATGTTATTCAAATAGCATTACATACTTTCAGGCGCAAATAAAAAGCACTCATCCCGAGTAGACGTTGTGTAGCAATAGTAGCAATTGCAATTGCATAAACCGGTCTCATGGTACAGTCGTCAACTCGTACGACTTAACAACATGCCCGTCATGGGTTCAAGCCCCAAATAGATCGTGCCGCCATACGTAGGACTGACTATCCTGCTATGGGGGGGGTTATCCAAAAGTCACTGAAAGCCAACCCCACAAGTGGTACAGGCAGGCCTTGACCGACAACGGTTGTTGAGCCAGAAGAAGAAGAAGAAGAAGAAGCAATTGCATACATGTAGGCGTTCTCATTTTTAATTGTAGCACTGTAAGTGCAACTCTTCCCTATATTTATGTAATTTATTAATAAAACTTTCAAAAAAAGTTGAACAGCTACGTATCGCCCGGACATATATTGTCAGTTTATTTTATGTTTACATTTATTCAAGCAAATTTGTTTTGTAACCGAAACTTAAATAAGTGTAACTGAAACTAAAATACGCCTTGCGATATGCAAGTTACATTGCAGCAACATTGTTTTAAAAGCTCCTTTTCCTTACTTTGTCAGCTGGGAATCGTTGTGATGAAAGTGAACGACCCAACCCTGCCCCGAGCCCCGTTCCGAAGAAAGCGCCGGCTTCCTTACTGACTGACACTCGATCCACTCGATAAAGCGCTTGAAAAATGGAAACATTTCTTACCGAACCCGCACGACTGGCACGATCGTCCACAGAGCTTCCGCGCTACAAAACTGCACCAGCCACGGTTACGACTAGCCTGCACCCTGTGCCCTACACCGATCGAACTGCACCGAAACGCTGAAAGGGAAAAGCTGGGAGCTGGGTGGTTTCCACTCTAAATCGTGAGCCAAACTCACGAACCGCTTTTGAACCGGTGCCAATTCGCGTGGAAAGATTTAGCACACTTGTTATCAGCGTTTGCGTTGGCCTCGCCATTCTTGCGTTGCTCTGGCTTGGCGTTGGTTTTCGATTTTTGTTCCTGGACTATACACACACACACACACGTCTTCAAACTTGCCCATCACGTGCTACTTACAGGGTTCAAGTGGCCTTCCCCGAAGTAGCCGGTGAGCCCACTCACGCCCATTGCTTTGAAGCTGAATTATGAGTGACATCGATAGCGCTCGGTCAATCCACCCAACTTCTTAAAAACTCATCAACAGTAGAGATTACCGTTTGGCTCTCTTCCTTCCCCTCCCAGTCTTGCACCCAAAGGCGGCCAAAGACCTTTGTGTTGTGGCATCCGAAATAATGGCCAAAGTTGTGACCGGTCGAGGTCGAGCGGTTGGTGAAAAGTTTTCGCCAGTTCTATGGCAACGCAAACGCTCTTGACTCGACTACGAGTCATTACTCTTCGCCAAGTGGGCCAATGGTTTCGCGGGACCAGCGTGTGATGCGCAGGGGCCGATTTGCGGGATGTAAGAGTTCCTTCACGAGGACTTATTTTCCCCAAATGAGCCCCCAAAACAGCGGTCCCGGTGTTTCGCGCTCATGAATATGAATGAAAATCAGCCGCTCGGAATGCATGGGCCGCTCCCGGCTGCTGGTTGAATATTATTCCCCAATCTGTCATTTTGTCAGTTTTGCCTCCCGCCAGTTCGAGTGCGGCCGCAGCCTAGCGCTGAAGAAAAAGGGGCCAAAACGGGGGATGATGTATCGTCCTCATAAGCCCCCGGCTGTGTTTTCCCCTTTCCACGAGGCGTTGAAATACGTTCGACACGGATTACCCCAAACCGAAGCTGATGAAGTCGAAAATGCTTCTCATTAACGCTGCCGTAAAGAAACATGCCGCAGCCGTCTCTTTTCCCCCTTCCGAATGTCTTCATTCATGTGGAACTACTCTTCGTCTTCAATCCTCAAACCCCAAAACTTTCAATCCTAGCCCCAAAAACTTTTCAACTATGGGATGAATATAAATTAGAAAATTAATGCATCACCCGCTCCCTATTGCGTCCACACATTCACAGCCGATGGTGTGCGTACAGTTCGAACTTCAACCTGTTGGTTTCGATGGCTTGCGGTTCACCGCTTCTTAGCGTGCGTACCACTTTCTGCTATTACGGCGTGCGTTTGTGTGTGTGTATGTGTTTTTCCGTAGGCGCTACAAAAGTCAAAACAATCACAACCCAAAGATGCCACATGTGCTAAACGCGGGGTGCGATTTGAGGTGTTGTGTTGTGGTTTTGGCAGCTGGGAAAATTATACGATTCGAGGTCGATAATTACACCTCGAGTTGTTTATTGTTGGTTAGATTCGATTCATTCGAGATAGAGAGAAGGAGAGAAAGAGGGAGAGAGAGCGAGAGAGAGACAAAGAGAGAGAGACAGAGACAGAGAGAGAGAGAGAGAGAGACTTTGATCGTTCCGCACACAAAGGGTTCAGTGAACGACACAAGAAGAGAAAGATATCTTCAATCTCGTTTGTGGTTTAGCCCTAAACACTAGAACCGCCGGACTTATTCCTTACAGAGTTAAACGACACTAAATCTAGGCTTATAGCTACGGGGTTTATGATAATAAAACAAGTATTTTGTTCTAAGTTTACGCAAATGTCTGTGATTCCCTTGGAGAAACATTACAAAAATTCGATGTCAATACAGCTCTCAATGGCCAAAAGAAGAGTACAAAGCTTTTTGCGATAGTAGAAAGAACACCTAGATTAATTATTGCAAGCATTTGTAACACATATTTAGGTTTCTTGGCATCAGGACAAAATATTACATTGCTTCATCAGAACCTGGTTCATATGAAACGTATACGTACGAAACTCTTTTAGTACACTTTTTACATACTAATATATTGCATGTGAAGCATTCGTTAGCATTTTTGCCCTCGTAATAAGACATTTGTACTTGGCAGCGCTGACAAGAACCTTACTGCACCTGACACAGGCAAGATAGCGAGGGCGCTGCTAGAAAATCGCGTCTAGATATCTTTTCTTTTGTAAGTTCTTTGTACAAGACCCAAGCATTGATTCCCGCAAAATCCGGAATATTAAAAAAATGAATGAACAGGCTATCTTCTACTAGCACTTTTTACGGAGTACTCCCTATGCATACTTGCTATCCAGTTATTTATATACTATCAGAGTAATATTATCCTAAAGATACTTCCGTCCTTCTTAAACCAGTGTTGGGGTAAGAGGTGGGACTTATCATCATCACCCAGTTCTGCCAGACTTTCATGAGCACATGCGCCACTCGTTGACAGCAGGGATACCAGCCATCTAACGTATTTTGCCTATGAGACAAAAATGTCCCATATGGCGGTTCTAGGTTGGATTTTTTATTCTTTACTTTAATTTTTTATTCAATTTTATTTATGAGCGCACTCGAAAGATCGTATGAAAATGAAAAAGAAAATGGGTTAATGGGTTGTAACGACGACAAGCGGAATAACACACCTTTTCCGAGTGCGATGGGACAAAAAAGTCCCATCGGCGGTTCTAGTGTTAAACTGCAAACCAGTATGGTTGGCATACATTTAGGCGTTTCCTTTTGCGTCTAGTAGACGGGCGCTAAGAATGTCATGAAAGTTTTGCCTTAAAGTATGCAATCTGAACTACAAAACTCTTGTTCCTTGCATTTTGGTATTAAGCAACTGTTAACAATATTGTCAACTGGGATTGATTTGATTGCTATATGCTCCAGGTTGATGCTACACTATCGAAGAAATACAACCAGAGTAGAATACATTTTAACATTCCCCTCCCCAACACCATTTTGCTCGTGCACACGTGCCGGGAATGTATTTTAATTCACTCTCGAATAGCGCACGCAGACCGACCAGAGCCAAAGATTATCACCATCAGAAGTGTACCACTTGAAGTGTGATTCCACATTCCATCCAACCATCTCCGCAGTTAGATCCCCGTTTGCACACTATCTATGTGACCTCGTGCGAAAGCCCCAGCCCCGTGTCGGAAGGCTTTGCTGCAGGATAGTCACGAACGGCGCTACCGTTTGGACGCCCAATGGAGCATTGCCCGCATTCAATGCATTTCAATGAGCTGCGTGGCTCGGCTCGTGGTATCGTGTCGGGCCGTTGGGCGAAAGAAAGTCAGCCGTTGTCAGGCACCGGGACGTCACCGGGACACACCAGGCCCGGCCACCACGCCGACCTTCATCAATATCACTCCCATATTGCAACAATTCTCATGAATTGATCATCGCAAATCCCTCTGGTGCATTGCTGCCTGCCACCATCCCATTCCCTGTCTCCAGCGTCGTCGCCGCAACAGCGTACGAGACATCGACCGGGCATCGCCGAGCGACCATGTCCGATGGCGTTGATGAATCCATTTGTCACATCATCACATCGTCGACCGAATTTCGTACCTACATACACACACACACACAAACGCGTTCGTAGCTTTGTTAGAGCGGGTCTTCTTTTTGCCCCTCCCAGTAGGCTGTCACAGTGTTTGGCAAGAACGAGCGTCACGTTATCCAAGTGGACAGGTTTCCCGAATGTATAGAAAAAGCTTTCAAGCAAATGTGGCCAACGGAGGAAAAAAAACCCCGTCATCCCTTCCTGCCCTTGTCAGCTGTTGATGGTTGTTCTATCGATTCGCGTTTGAAAATTGGAAGGGAAGAAAAACGTTGAAACGTGTAAACGATGAAGTTAACACCGTTGGCCAAAGTATGGCTGAAAGAAAAGTCAAACAACCCCGGAAGCTCGTTGCGCGAAATGCAATCATGAAGGTTGTGTTCCCAAAGTGGACCAGCCTGCTTTCCCCCCGTTTTTTTTTTTGTTAGTGCTCCGGTCTTTTTCCCCAATTCTAATACCGTTACGATGCGTTTCACCATATCGGACACATTTGTTTGAACAGCTTTGTCGCCCAGAAAAAGGGTTGGGCCCAGAACTTTTGCGTTGTTTCTTGTTGGACTTTTTTTTTGTTGGTCTACCTCAAAAAGCACAATCGATATTTGCGTTCTGGCCAATCGCAAATTTTTGCTGCCAGCTTTTGTCGGCCCTTTGTCCGACCATTTGGCAGTGCATGGGTACGAAAAACGTGACTTTAATGAGTTTGCTCTACAATTCAAAGCGAGGTTTTACATCTGAATGGTGCAGCTCTTTACTAGGAATTTTCCATTTTGCATCGTTGAGTAAATAGTTCAAGTGCATAAAATAGAATCACAGTACTTCAATCAAACGCTGCTGCTGCATGTGGGCAACATTTTATGATTTTTATCATTTTTAGGCTCTCTCTCTCATTCTCTCAAAAGCTTGGCACGGTTTTACTACAATGTGCAACCACTTTCCGGTGCAGCAAACAGGGACATGAAGATCATAAAATAGAACGATACGAATCATTGCAAAAGGATGCTTGAAAAGGGCACTAACGAAAATGTACACAAAGGCCGCTGTACGTGTTTGTTTGTTTTTTTTTTTTGCTGCTCGGCTTTTCTGGTGCCACAACCAACGCCACTGACCCACTCACTCAAATTGTGCTCAGTATGACCTCCGCGAGGGAGCAATCTGTAGCCATCTGCATGTGCAGAAGGGAAATAGTAAAAATACACTACCACACTGCCCATACATCCATCGTGCATAGATCATCGTTTTTTGAAAGGGCAAGAGCATGATAACGCTCTTACATACAAAGCACGATGCTTACCCGACCCCGAGCGAACGGGCTAATGGGCATAATTTTGGAGCTGCCTCATCCTCTGCCTTCATCATCCCTTAATTTTCATTTCAATGACTTCATTAGTGCTCTAATTTACAGCTTGTCTACGTTTCATTTGCACAGCACACTCACCCACAAAAGGCATGGCACTAATTTCGCTTCCCAATACAGAGAGAGATTAGGTCAAACTTTTCAGCCCCGAAAGCAGGAAAAAAGGGAAAAAGCCAATAAATGTGCATGCACGGCTTTATACACATTGTATTCGATGTCCTAATTTATCGATTTGATTCGAGTTTTCGGGCAGTAGCAGCAAACGAGCAAGCTGCCGGACACTTTCCACACAACGCCTGGCACTGGGTTGGGGCACCAGAGATGAACATTGCACGGCTGGCCTCACGGCCTGTCCGACCGCCCGTCTGGTCGGCCTTCAAACTTCCGATCAGATTAAAAGTTTCGCCACACGGGAAAAGTTTGCTCCCGATCCCGACAAAACGTTGCGCTACTTCTTTGCGGTTGGTTCTGCTCACTGTCAGCCTGCGGGCCCGTTTCGGGTGGAAGTTTGTTTCGTGCAGGCGAGGGTGTGTATATCTTTTTTTGGGTTACTTGTGGATGATACAGAAAAAAATAACAGTTTTGCAAAGAAAATTTGTCCCTTTCGTTCTATTTTCGGGCGTCTGTTTCTGTAGGGAAAATACTTCCTGCGCTAGCACATTTCAAAAAGGGTCGCAATGGATATGCGCTGGCAAGCGGGATTGAATTCATCTGTAAAACGATAATAAATAGCAGCATTGCACAAGCCCTCGTTGCACTTTTTTGTTCTTGCCTGCCATGCCCGAAACACACGCTGCAAGAGCAAGATGGGATGGGCAAAAGTTTCATTTTCTTCTAACCCGTCCGTCCATTCGCCTTGCTGCTACTCGTGAAACAAGTAAACGGGAGAAAACACTAACAGCTGCGACAACCATTTAGGGGTAGCTGAGAAGAAAAACTTACAGAGGAAAATGTCCATTTACACTTCTGCTCGTTCCAAAAGAACCGGATGACACCGACCGGCGCGGCAGACACAGAGCGAAAAGTTTCAATTCCGCATGCATCGGTCGGAGAGTGATAAGTTTTCGGATTTAGATCGACTCATTTAGCTGATAGCTAGCTAGGTTGTCCATCGACGCGACGGTCGCAGAACTTACGCTTTCTTATTCACGCTCACTAGCTCGGGTCGGGTAACGTTAATTCATTAAAACTTTTGCTTTATTCACTTCGCTCGCTAACTGCGGAGATGGCACGGACACGAAGTTGCGTGATAGCTAGTACGGTCTGTGGTGCGCATTGCATAACTGGAAGGCGACTTTTAACATTAAATTACCGTTTGCGCCTGAAAGTATGCATTACGCACTACGACTCGTCTCTAATAGTATTAAGGGTGGCTTTTTCCTTACAAGGATGATGTTGTTATATTCTTAAATAGCTATTTCGAGAGAAAAAAATCAAGTAAAAAATGCTCATCTTTGTTGATGTGTCAATGACATGAGACCTGCTTAAAACATCTTCAACGTACAACTCCTGCTACACAATACACCTGAAGATGCTCTTTTTATATAAACCACCTGTTCCGACGAATTGACTTTTTTCTCCCTCTCTCTTTCGCTCTGCCTCTCAGGATGAATTGAATCGACAGCTCAATCTAAAACCAGGCTCCCCTTTACCTGGGCGAGAATTCCCACGGGAATATTTGGTATGTAGGAACACCAAGCACGGTTGCCATCTGTTACCACGGCGGTGTTCCACACACCGTATCACCGTTCATTTTCATACGGATTGACGTGCTGAGTACGGTTGCCACAGTGCTCGAGCTTCGAATCGAAACGCGCAGCGGCAGTGCAGTGGAGGAAGATTTGTGTAAAATTGATTTTTTTCTTCTCTAAAATATTGATCATCCATTTCCATCGGCTGCCGGTGTGCGCTCGATTTGGCATCGCATAAAGTAGAAAGGCAAAGGTTTTCCACCCTTTACTCGCGTGCAGAGATGCACACTTTCTGCTTCCTGCCGAGAGAGAGAGCACACTTGTATGTATGTACTTCAAGACACATATCAAGAATTTTTATCCACAGCCATTTTCAATCCTCCTTTCACCATCACCAACTCGACACCAACTCGGCACCATACCCACGCCTCGCTGGAATTTACTCACTTTTCCTGATCAAATTTTCCGTGTATCTAAATTTGATTTGTGTCGCTCAATTTATTATCCAATTTTCAGGAAAATGGGTTTCCCCTCTGCTCTCGGGTGCATTGACGCACGGAACGGCAGCATCGCTTCGCGTTTGGGGCCGGGGCCATGATCCTGCCGTGGATCCCGGTCGGAACCGTGCCTGAACAACGTGAACATCGTTCGCACAACTGCACAAATATTCCTGGCCACATTCCCTCGGTGTGAGCAAGTGAGCAAAACGGGGAAGGAAGAAAAAATAAGTACACCCAATGCGTGGTTTTTGCTGCGTCTGACCTCAAAACCCAAATCGGTTTAGTTAATACTATCGCCGGGTTACATTCTCTTTTTTTTTTGCTTTTTGCAAAGGCAGCTCGGGTGTGCAAGAAATAAATTTGATCACTTTGCTGTTCGCACACGTAAAGCGCAACCGGCTGAGTTTGTCTTTAAGCTGCTTTCAGTGGAAGAAAATCACACACACACACTCACCGCTGCCATCAATTGTAACCGAAACGCATGCCTGTGTCGTTGCCGTGATAACTCGGGCACCCGGGAAAGTACACACGCATCAACAATAGGGGAGGGTGACAAAGTTCTTTCCCCATTTGCTGTGAAAGAAATGCAATTCCAACGCCGGTCTAACTTCCGAAGCTTCCCGGTTCGGTTTCATTTGCGTTACGTGACTTTCGTTATCTTTTGTTTCAGCCAACTGCCGCACTGCCGCAAACACACGTATGGAGTGTAAGTAAACTCCAGCACGATTTGTTGAATCCATGGAACTACTACCAGCCAGCACTTCGGCACAAAAAGACGGCAAAACAATACTCAACAACTACCGACCGAGTGAACGAAAGCGATGCTTAATAATTTACAGTTATCGCAATGAAAACTACTCCCCGGCGCAGGCTTGGGCAACGCAAGGTTCGTTCTTTTCAATGTGCTCGCCGCCCTCCCCCATCGGCGTCCCGTAATCTTTCAAGCTAGTCACAGTCGCGTTCTATTGCCAGTCACACAAACCACCCTGCACGCCATCTTTTGCATATCCCAACGAGAACCACACAATGGGCCGCCTGGCGGTGGGACTTTCGCAGTGCGAGTGATGTATCTGCGGAGACGATGATAAGTGAACCAGTTTCGCAACTGGTTAAAAGCATCTTCACAAACCCACGTTCCCCGGGACGCACACTCGGGTTTTTCCCGATGTGAAAGCGTTGCCCAGGAAGCGTCCTGGTTTCAGCGCTGTGAAGGACCGACAGTACCACACTTCTTCTCTACCTTCGGGTTTCGGGGGTGTTGAAGTGTGGACAAGTTCGTCCCACCCTCCACCGTTGTCTTAAAAACAATGCGCCACACTTGCTTGCTACGCCGGTACCAGAGGGGTTTTTCGAAAACGAGAATCAAAGCACACACTAATTGCTCTCCTCCCTCTCTCTCTCTCTCTCTCTCGTTCGGATGCTCCTCGAGTCTTCTTGGACGAACTGGGTGGCCGCTTCTCGACCGGTCTTGACACTTCCTGGACATGCTGCCTTCGAGCGTTCGACAGTTGTCACACCGGGACGTGCAGGAAATGATGAGTGCGCACATATATGTATATGCACGCATACGGGGATACCAAGCTTTTGTGACACATTCGAGATGGTGCGCCTTCTTTGAGGCAGAGACTGTCGCGACCCAGCCGACAAAGCAGATTCAATTATAAAGTTAACTTTTTTCTTTGGAAAAGAAGAATTTTCTAAAAAATTGCTATCAAGAGAACGCTGAAGCCTTAACAATCGCCTAAAAGTATGCAATTTGGTGACAGCTATAATACCAGCAATCTGAAATTGCATACTGTTAGGCGTATTTTAAACTAAGTATCGAATTGAATGGTTTAAATACACCTTACTATAATGTTACATTTTTTTGATATTTTTGAATTACTGAATGTGCCAGTAGATTGATATTACAGGATCAGCAGAATATGAGGATAACTGAGTACATTAAAATAATATTGTTCATGTGTTGTGTATGAACTTTACATGAAGTTTAAAGACCATTTAAAGTGAATCCTTGTCAAATAAAACAATATTTCCTGAATATTTCGCTAAAAGCAAAAAACGCACCAATTTCTGCTAACTGTTTTGCAAACGCCTCAAGGTATGCAACCTGCTATTAAAAGTACACACCCAGCAACCTTTTACACTGTCCCTTGGGTGTAAACACACCACCACCCCCCCCCCCCCCCCCCCCCCCCCCAGGGGTGACAGTTTCTTCACTGTCCCGTCACGAGCGTGTCCCTGCGCTGGCGGGACATAATCGTTCGCCCATTCGCGCCCTAATTTGAGGACTGTTTGCATACTCTCACCTCTTTAATGCTATCAGCCAGTGAGTGGCGAGCTGCTACGTTTGAAGAGATTCATTAAAACACCACAACTTCAAGGTTTTGTGGTGTGCTTATTAAGGAAGTTTAAGCAAGAAGCGGCGAACAGAGAAGGCCAACAAAGTTCTCGACCTACTTGGAGCGCGGAAGTTTTTGCGGTCAGAACTGTCGCTTTTTCTCAAGCACCCGTTCTACGTACTATGAGAGGGACACAAACAAACAAAATAAATATCATGTCAGTGGAGTTATTACAACCGTCTGCACTATTTCCGTCCCTCGTCGTTATCGATGAAAGAAGGATAGGCAGAAAAAAAACATACAGCGAACTTCGTCAATGACGCAAGCCTTCGCAAATATCCTTGGCAACCTTCGGTTTACTGCGAATAGCAAAAACATTCACGGCTGATAAGAGAATGAAACGAGAAAAAGAAGGAGTCCACCACCTGTCAAGTAAGACACACAAGAGCTGCTCATCCTCGCCAGTGAGACACTACAGCCCGGCTCGATGGCGCCATCGTTCCCTCAATCGAACGCGAAACGGTCGCTGAAACTGACAACACCAAAAAGTTGGAACATCCACTTATACACACACACACGCACACACACCCATACGGCGAATGACGAAGTTGTTCATTTGCTTGATCGCTGGCAGAAACTTTGCCTCATCCAGCGAACCGGTGGGGACAACTTTACAATCAGTGTGCATGGGAATAGAAGAAAACACCAGAAAGCTTACCATCAACCGTTCGATTGCACCCATCAGTGCATCCATTTCGAGGGAGAGAGTGTGTGTCGGTGGGTTGATTTTAATTGCAACCATCAAAGGCTTCTCGGGGAACGTCTCCCACATGGACACTTTGCCGGGACACTCCCAGCAATCGCTTAAGCAGCAGCAGCAGCACCACCACCACATTAGCTAGCGGCGATTGCAACTGCGCCTGAAACGGTTCGAACCGAGCTGACTACCACTTTTCACAATTCAATTCCCCAAGTGTAATTAAAATGATAGAAATTCAATCTTCGACACTTGAAGGTTCGAACTTCCCGCCTCAAACTTCCATGTAGCTGCCATTTCCACCCGTTCGGGAGAAGCCGGATTTGGTGCAGCTGGCATGATTTTAATTGCAAATCCAATGCACTGTCTACGCCACACACTCACTCTGGAGCATTACGATACGTTTAGTAGCTCGAGATGGAAGAAAAATATATGCAAATGTTGGGTTCCAGGCACGCTGACTCATACAACAACAAAAAACCTCTTGTTGTTTCAACTGTCTTCCTGGTCCTGCTTGTCAAGACGGCATCTGTGGCAATCGTGCGTGATCGGACGTGTGTGGACGCATTCGTATGATGATTATGTAATTTGCTACACTTTCTTCTGTGCCCGCATCACATCTATCACCAAATCCATCTTCTGCTTGTGCTCTGAAGTGGACTAAATACGCTTCAGAAATGGGATGAACCCCGTCCAGTCTGCAACGGCTCGACAGTGAACTCTCCACCGTTCGGCGACTATCGTGTTCACCCCGAACGCTCGTACGGCTCGTTGTTTTTGTTCATTCGGGGCTGTGCTGATGATACACGGCCGATGGGTTGGGTGCTGGCGGATCTGCCACCGTTAGAGCGTGTTCAATCGCTTGCGGAGTGTCATTCGGTTCACCAACTCGCAACGTCCAGGGCACGTGAAAAGGGAGCGTACGGCACGCGATCGAGAGTGTCAATTTTCTAATCAGAAAAGTGTGTGTTTTTTGTGTGTGACGGAAGTGCAACTAAGCAGTGTGAGGCAGTGTTAGCTGGGGAAAAGTGCATCTTGGGTGATCGTGTGCACGTGTGTGTATGTGTGTGTCTGTGTGTGTACATTGATTGATCGATTAAAATTAACGCGTGTGTGATCTGCAGTCAAACCCGGGAACCAGTCGAACGCCACGACACGAAGATTGAAGATTGATGGTGAGCGAAATTATCCACTTTGCAGCCAGGGTGTTTGTGGCGTGCGTCGGTCGACTGCAGGAGAGGAACCAAGCAGCGGGGGGCTGTACACCGAAACGATAATTCAATTTATTTCGACAACGACGTCGTGCGAGACAGAAAGCCATCGAGCCCCGGACGGATTGTTCCAGCGAGCAACGGGCGGGTGTTCGAGTTAGTAGTCGCTCAAAGTCGGGTCGGGTGAGTTGGGTGGCGTTTGTGGCGTGCTTCGTTCGACTAATTAAGAGTGTCCGGCGGTCGGTGCATCTTTGCCGGTGGGAGGGACCGTCTTTTGAAGTGGTGCTTCGTCGGTGTCGGTGTTTCGGTTTATCGGTCGGTTATTGAACCAAAAAGCCCCAATCGAGTCGTGCCAAAATTGTCCAACAATCGGCCATCGATCGGAGTGACACAATCAAGGAAGTGGTGCTAAATTTTACAAGTGTTTTCGTTGTGTCGGTTTGTCTATGCGTGTCTGTGTGTGTGTGCCTCACTGGACTGGATTCGATAATGAGAATATAATCCAATTAAAGTGTCCCCGTACGTTAAGCGAGCGAAATAGGAAGAGCGAAGGTGTCACCTGCGTGTGCGTGTGTGTGTGTGTGTTTGTTCATTACATCGACCTCTGTATTAAAGCTTTCCCTCTGTATATTTTTTGCAAAATAAAACAAGAAAATAAACAGTGATAGATCGTGCCATAGCAAAGTGTTTCTTGGAAGCCAGAAAGTGAAACAAAAAAAATCCAACAAAATTAGTGCTTAGTGCTTTTTGGTGCTGCCATAACACCATGCTACAGGAAGTGCATAACGTGTGTTAATATACCAGTGCCCGTGTCCATTCACCAACGGAACAGGGAACAGCAAACGACCGCGGAAGGGATACCACGCCAACCACGCCAGCATTCGCGTCCAGCTGACCAAACAATGATTACTCCCCGGATTACCATGACACGGATGCAGTTTGGATTCAATTTCCTGCTGCTGATTGCCGGTGAGTGTTTTCGGTTCGTCTTGGAGCGGAGCGCCACCAAGGAAAGTGTCGCAAAAGTCGCGAACCAGCGCACCCCGCCAGCGTAGACAATTGGCCGCGTTAGCGGAACGTTCCTTCTAATTGGATTTGCTCGCTACAGGAAATGTGTGCGCTGCCGTTGTGCCGACGTGTATTGCCCTTTTGCTTCCACGAGCATTGGATATTGTGCTAAGAATATAAGCAATAACACAAAAAAACGGATAACCAGATGGAGCGAGTCTTTGTCGCGCGGTATTTCTTTCTTTTTTTGTTTTAAACCTTCCCCAACCGTTCGTGGCGAGACACGGCCATGGCGAATTCCTCCAAGGTCATTGTTGTGATGGAAATCTGCTCTGCTGTTTTCGGTTTTCGGAGCTAATCGCATTGTGACAGCCTCCCGCCCTACCCTTCCATGCTTTGGGTTCGCTGGACAGAAAGATGAATGGAGTTCTTGGGGCCGCCATGTGTGTTCTGTCGCGAGAGACAGCGCGAAAAAGGGGGGAGAAAAAAAAAGCGCACCCCAACTGTCACGAAACTGTCACGCTTCACGCACGACACAGTTGGAGCGTTGTGTGTTTGTGTGTGCTGTATGCGGTCATGGCCGTTGTGCTGTGCCAAGCGTCGCCCTTTGTTTGTATGCGATGACGGTGGAGTGAAACCGACACCCGCGTTGCGATTTGCTGATTGCTCCGGGGACACTCCCCGCGGGCTATGCAAAATGGAATTTATGTTCTATTCCTGGTGCCGAGTGTCCCCCATTGCCGCATTCGGTGTGATCGTACAAACTGCTGACAAAGGCAGGCGCACACACCCGCGTGTTTGCAACGCATGCAGCGGAAACGGATTCTTTATGATGCACCGACGACACCCTTTTGCACTTTTGGGATGCAGCGATGCAGCTCTCCCACTCAATCGACAAAAGGGCAGGAAGGAGGTTAGGGATACGTTACACGGTTTCTTTGGCTTCTGGGAGCTCGTCATTGGCATCTGGGGTCTTCTGTCTGTGCACCTAGAATGGTTTCAGCAGCCACAATTTACGCATCAACGCTGAACGCTGCTGATGACGATGATGATCCGTTGTCGTAAAGTGGAGTGCTCATATGTTCGTACTTCAACTGATTTATTTTATCTGCTCAAGGATTCTTTCAAAGCACATCAAATCGAAATGGTAAGAGCTGAAATGGAAAACAAGATGCATTCAGTCCTTACTGCAATGTCTATTCGCGAGAAAACGGTAGTCTTTTCGCTGGATTATAAGCTAAAACTAAATTTTATCGGATTTTCCATGCAACTGACTATTTACAGGAACTACTTTGCTGATGTTGAGCTTGAGTTCGCCGAACAACAATCGTATTGGAAATGTCTTCCTTTCCTTCTGTGAAATGTCGTTCAATAGATCGTCTAGAAGATATATTTAACCACCAGCAAGTCACTGTGTGGCTTCGATAATGGCATTGATGTCTGCATTATTCCCTCTGTACGTCTACGTCACCGAACCGCTTCGGTCGACTCACAGAAAGATGCGATTGCATAGGATAAGGCTTCGCGGAATACTTATTGACGTGTTCTCGGCGATTTCAATCGCATCGCGCAAACGTGTTGCGTCTAACGTGTTATTCTAGCGCCCCAAACGCGCTTCAATCTAGCACGTTTTTGCAACGCTGACAAATACTAGGAAAAGGAACATCGCGCCATCTATTGTGTTGCATTGGTGCAGTAGTAGAATGTTTCTTGGAATTAATATTGCAATAGCAGCGAATGGGAAAGCATTGAGCTATGTAAGGCTGCTCAGAAAATGGAGTTGTTGATGGCTTAGAAAACTTATCAATTTTTGATAAACTGATAATCTAAAATCATGTATATCCTATCTAAAATGATAGTTAAACAAACAATTTTCTTATCTTATATCCAGCCGCAGCAAACAGATATCAATTTTCCAAAGAATTGTTTTAAGTTAAGTACCTTGTAGGGATAAAATGCAGCTTATCTAGAGCTAAACTTATCTAGAGCGAAGATAGATGTAATTACATCGATTTCGATTAGCTTGATTCCGATCCCATCTGAATCCCTACAACCTCGTCTTTATATTTTTGTATTGCTTTTCAACCAAACAATTCTGAGAAAAGCCCAAAAATCGTGGGGACTCATCAAAAAAAATATTGGAAGTATTCAAACATTTTCGGGTAATTAACAAAAAACTGTGGAAACCCTGTATCTCAACCTTCTTCTGTTTCTGCTTCTCATTCATCTTTCTTCTTCTTCTTCTTTTTCCTATTTTTTTGTTATTATCATTATTATTATTATTATTTTTATTATTATTATTACTATTATTATTATTATTATTATCATTATTATTATTATTATTATTAATATTATTATTATTATTATTATTATTATTATTATTATTATTATTATTATTATTATTATTATTATTATTATTATTATTATTATTATTATTATTATTATTATTATTATTATTATTATTATTATTATTATAATTATTATTATTATTATTATTAATCATCTTCTTCTCCTCCTTCTTCTTTATTCCTTATTCATCTTCTTCTCCTTCTTCCCCCTCATCTCCTTCTTGTTCTTCTTCTCCTTCTCATTCTTCTTTTTTCTTTTTGTTCTTCCTCTTCTCCTTACTTTCATTTAAAGAAGTCGCTGAAATTACCTGAAGATATCTTCATAAATTGTCTCCAACTGATTAAAGAGGCTTACAGGTATTTTGAGATTATTCCACAAGATCGTTTGCCATGCTGCATGCTGTGACGTCAAAGAGCACCACGGCTTCGACCCTAGACCCTAGTGTGCTACGCATAGAATGTGTAGAAATTTCCCCAAAATTAAGCATTCAAAGCGAATGCCGAAACCAATTCCCAATATGTATTCCACAAACGTCGAGCCAGGCCAGCCGGCGTACCAGCCGGGCGATAAGAAATCTACGGAAGCGGAAATTGATTAACAACCTCGAATAATTCACCTATCATTCAGATCCGTTTTGAGCTGGGAGAGGGGATGAGAGTGCCATGGAGTACCTTTCAACCGTTATCCTTCGGTATCATTTTTTATCCCCACCACCACCGAAACTCCGCATGAAAAATGTTACTTTCGCCCACCGACCCCCATCACACATGATTGATAGCGGCCTGCTGCGTTTCAGGCTGCAGAGCTGCACAGAGGGCGCTGCGAACGGTGAAGTAATGACGGGTTTCGAAAAAAAACAGGACATCTTTCACGTGTCCTTCAATGCTCTGTTGCTCTGGAAAAACACACTCCAAATCTTCCGAAAATCTGTTTGCCTTAGCTTTTTTCCTTTCATTTTAAATAATGTTTCATGCTCTATGCTCTTTCTTGCTTCTCTCTCTCTCTCTCTGTCTCCTCTTCACATAAAACGATTTTCGATACTAAACGATCCTAACGACCCGCACACTTTGTCGCGCACGTTGAGCTTTGCGCATTTAAATTCCGGTCGCTTTATCTCGTTTCTGTCTGTCCCATCCCATTTTATCCCTTTGATTTACCGCCATTAGAACGGGCGGTACCCACATCGGGACACGCTCATTGCTCATTCATGTCGGACAAGCCCGGGCAGGGAGGAGCGTTTGTAAAATTGCACGATTCGAGAATGAATTTTTAAAAGCGCCTCTTGTTCTACAAGCACTTGGCCGCGGTTCGACATAAATTTTGCTCGTTCAGTGCTTCTTTTTCCCCTCCGAGCAAGCGGGAACCACTAGGAACTGTGTGTGTATGTGTGTGGTGAATAATATGTGACCATCACACACTCACACAGCAAAGCACTGCACACTGTCGGGGTGTCGGACGAAGGATTTGTTCGGTGCAAGGCTGCTTCATACATTTTACTTCTAATCGCTCCCCTTTTCTTAAATCCGGAAATTAATGTGTGCACGATCGCATGCACGCTAAGCGTTGCCTTCAGTGCTGGGGAAGTTGTACAAGCTAAAAAGCAGCTCCTGCAGCTCCCCATCCCCCTTCGCCCGAGTGCATTGTATCCATTAGAGCAACATTTATCTTGCTGCTATCAATCCCAATTACCCTTTCAGCCAGAAACTCAAACTGTGTACTTCGAACTGGTGGTGTGTGAGTGTGCTGTTCGAAAGGTACAGTTCGCTTTCCCTTCCTGCTAGTGTGTGTGTGTGTGTGTGTGTGTGTGTGTGTGTGTTAGACCTACCTCAACATTTCGACCGCGCTTCACCGACAATCGGGGACTAAAACTAAACGATTATTTATTCATCACCAGGTCCAGTTCAGGATTTTTGGCCAAAAACTTCCGGCTTAAACGGAAGCCTAGGGGGGTATGTACAGAAAACAGGAAGGTAGGCAAAGCCACACCACCTAGCTGGACGATAAAACTTTGCTCCCCACTCGACCCGGTCACGGTTCCCCGGTCTCCAAAAAAAAAAAAAACCACACTGTAAACATGGCAGCACAATTCCCAAATTCGGTCACATTTATTCGGTTTTGGGGGCCAGTGTGAACCACTCAAAACCAGTGGTTTTCCACCTTCGGCCGCTGCGAAAAACTCCAGCACCACACTGCACCCCCTGCATCGGGTGGTTTGAGCGATATTCGTTTGAACGTTTTAGATCAAAAGAAGATCGGTTTAGTAGTGTAAATACAACGCTTTTCCTTCCGGTTGGGTGAACGTGGGGGGAGAGCTTTCCGGCTTTAGGAAAAATCGAATGAAGTGCTGCTCGAACAGAAGAGGAAAGAAACAAACATACAAACGACAAGCTGTCAAGACAAGGGACAGTTAAATATTTAAAACTACTCCCATCGAAACGGAACGGAATCGGAATTAATCAAAAAACTTTTGCCCCGGCCCCGGTCTCTATTTCTCTGTGTGTGTGTGAGTTCCTTTTTTTACGTTTTTACCATGCTGGCCTTTTCTGCAAGAAAGAAAAGCGTTTTTTTTTGTGCTCTCCATTACTACCAACACCACTTCTAACGCACCACTGGGCTGTGGAAACTGGAAAAGAGCCGTTTCTGGCCTGCACTCACGCTGCAAAACAGTCGTCCGAGTGAGCGAGCGAGCGCAATACTGACCATTATGAGACGCGGTAATGGCCGGGGGGGAGCTGGCAAACTTTACCATTGCACAAACATCAAACCCACACAGAGCACAGGGTGTGTGTGTGTGTTTGAGTGCAGTTTGAGAGCTGGCGAAGCATCCCACCGGTGATAAATAGTGTAGTGAGTTTGGCCCGGTTTTCCCATTTCCCAGCGCCGAAGCTGCCAAAAACATGTTGGGTTGGTGAAGGGCAGAAAAAAAGAACATATCGCACAAAAATACTGCGGTTTTTAATTTCCTCCTTCTTGTGTTCTCTCTTTCTGATCAGTGCCGTTTGAAATAAAGAGGAAAAAGTTGCACCGCGAAGCGCACAGCCCAGAAACAGCTGATCCAATTTTTGCCCGGCTGAGTTTTTTCTTCCCACATTGCAGCTTCCCGCGGGCAGCGGGCCGGCTTAGGAACTATCTTGTGCTGTTTGTGATCGCACGTCGGTCGAATAAATACTCACGCAGCGCACTCGATAGGAAAAAAGAAGTTTTTCATCTCCTCTAGGCGGGGGGGGGGGAGCAGAGAACAGAAAACAGAAAAAAAAATAGTGGGACGATAACTTTGGCACAACTATCACACACTCGCCCACAGCCTCACCGGACGATTCCATGCTGAAAACATATTTAGTTAGCTTTATGATCAAAACCATCAAAAATAGACCAGCGAAAAGAAGGTAACGAGCGGTTAAAAATGTAAAGCAAAAGCTGCACAAAAGTTCACGCTTCTTTCCTTGTCCTCCTGTCTGGCTGCCTGCAAAAGTTCTGTAATATGTGCTCGTGAAAGATTATGGAAAACTTTGCATTTAATTTTTTTATCTTCTCGTTGCTTTTCTCCACCTGCCCTGTGTCTTATGTTTTCGTTCCATACCCAGAAATAGAATGTAAAGAAAACTTTCCGCTTCTGGGGCTGCATGTCCCCACGGTTCCGCAGGTCCAATTACATCGCCGTTTGTGTTGGTTGAATTTATTAAAATTTTCCAACTATTCAACAATCTCCACCCGCGTGCAAACTTCCCGGCTAGCAACCCTTCCAACATCGACATGCTCCGAAAGTGCTCAAATTTCAGCTCCCGAAGCCTTCAACGCTGCAACGCTCCGTTTTGCGCCGTAAAGTATGCAAAGCCGCGCACAAAACGGCAACATGCATGCATCCGGCAACGCTTCATAAGTTCCTTTTGATGATCGGCTACGGCTGCTTTGTGTATCGTACCGGCTCGTCTCCGATTGCACATTATCGAGTGGCTTCTGGATACGTCAATCTCAGTCAGTGTATTTCGAACATTCCTGCCGGCGCTTGTTACCGACTGCCGTGGAAGACGTACGCACCGCACTCGATGCGGGCACCCCATTCGAATGCGTCAAAGTTTCCAGTCTCTCGACTGTGTGGTTCATTGAAATGGAATGATTATTATTGGTGACAATGTGCAGTGAACCGTACCATCGATCAGTGCTGGTGGGGTGTGTGTGTGTGTGGGTGTATGTGTGTGAGGAAAGGATTAAGCTGCTGCGTGCAAGAACAATGCGAACAACGAACACACGATTACTGCTTCTAATTACCTTCAGGGTAGGAGCGAAGTGATGGGACATATTCTCGATACATTGCGGATTTTCTCGCCTTTCCTTCCATAGAATCGATCCAATACGAATCAGGCTCTCACCACTCATCTTGCTGGCTTCGCAAACATCTCTATCGATTCGCATACACCAGGGATAGCACAAAAGCTTCGAACAAGAGCTCTATGCCAAGACCCAACATCAAAAGGAGAGTTCTGCATCACCCGCCTTGTACCCACACACACTCTCCGGTACGCTCCCTGTGCATGATTGCGGAGCCAACTTTGATTACATCCATCGCTAATCAAAGCAAGCTGTCACTTGTGTGTGTGTGTGTCGACTCCACAACACAAACCGCACACGTGCGTCGCACAAGGACGTCGTGCAGGGCGTCGCGTATGCAAACTATGCCGAACAAATCCGAAAATTGAATCCCGCCACACTTGCCACGATGTCCCGCACACGCCCACGCACACAGACACGAACACGACCCAAGGCAACGGTGATAACAAGTCAATCTTCATTCCGTGGTACTTCGCAATGCGCTCCATTGCGAGACGCTCTTGGAGCACGCGGGTAATCATTGCGACTAGCGCGATACCCACCACCTAAGGTCCTGCGGGTCTGAGTCAACTCCGAGGTGAGGTAAAAAGGAGTGACTAAGCAGTTTCTGACAACACTATTTCGGTACGGTACGTCTTTCTCCTCATCTTAACCCAATCAACTGTCCGTGGGACAAATCCACCCCCAAAAAAAAAACCTTTACCCTATGTCGCTCACATTTTGAGAGCTCTTTTACGCTCTAGTCTTTCCGTTCGTGCCGCGCTGGATCCTCGTTTTAGTGTGACCGCACACATTTATCAAAACGGCTGACAACGAGTGGGTGATAAATCGGAACGAAACTTATGCGGGCGTGTGTGAGTGTGTGTCTGAACCTGAGCGGCGGAGCGCGTTCTAACAGCTTCATTTTTCCGCCTCGTCAGCTTAACCGCACCGCGCAACCGTTTAGCGTCCATCCATGCCTTGCAAACCCTTGATTGATTGCAACCATCATGTGAGCTTTCGTGGAACGGGTGGATAGCTTGATGGTGGTAATGGTGCATAGCTTTTAGCATGAAGGGATCGGTTCCATTCGGTACGGCTACCTGGGTAGCCCGGGCACTGACATTGCCACCTGCATGTAAGACATTTCCACTGGGGAGACCACAACTTCCATCAGGGCCAGAACAAAATTTACAACGAGCTCGAGATTATTAATTTCGTTACAAGGCATGACGTTGCAAACGTTTTTGAGGTCAAACGTATGTAGTTTGTGTGTGGGAATCACCCAGAGGGCATTCTTGTTCTGGGTTTTCATTGAATCCGGCTCGAAGGACTAATATCTGCATAGCTGTTTTAAACTCGTCGATATCTGGAGTGTTAAGAGGTTTATTAAATATTGAATTTTGCACTACAATCCATATCTATCACACTTTACACATTAACCAGCCCGTTTCCTTAATTAAAACGATGTAAAGATAGTGTACTTTCAGGCGAATAAACATAACTAACGCTTTATTTCAGCCAACCGCCTGCAGCTATGCAATCTACCAAGCAATACGTTCATAATATGGCCTTACATACAGCTTGCTTAGCTTGCTTAACAAGAACACGCTTTTCTGAGCCTTCCAACCAGAAGGTTCTTTCCGCAAAATCCAATATCATGGCTTCGTAACGGGCTTCGCTCTTCCGCGTCCAATCCCGCACAAAAGCCTCCACCTTCTTACGTATGCGTTTCGTAACGTGTCCCGCTATACTTCTCCCGCTAAAACGCTTCCGCTCGACTGCCAAGTACAATCGGTCTAGAATCATCCCCTTACATGAGGAGCCGCAAATAAATCCTTCGCTTCTTAAAGGAATCGAAAAGGCGTGCGGTGCCTCGGTCTTCTCCAAGAGATGCGCTTTACGATCATCAGATTCGCCCCAGGTTCCTCGCAGGACTCTCGGTCACTGTGTGGTTGAGTGTAATTTATAGATCGTCTGTTGCAGTGGCGTTGTTACGGTACGGTGCTTTGCTTCTACTACACTGCGATACACGATTACGAACAGCATATACCTTCCTGTAAGCCACACTCTGTCCATTATACCATATTATGCCTTCCAGCCGTACATCAGGAAGCCGTTAAACAATTAATTACAATTCGTTGTTTTGCTATTAGCCATAAATTGCATTCATCTGCTTACGGGATCAGCAAGGCTGCCGGGGGTGGGGATGAAACGAGCTTTTCACCATCAATGTGAGATAATTTTAATTTAATTTAAATGCCTTTTGCTGCCCTCGGAAACGTTCGTGTTTTCATCAAACAGCTCTTTTCAGCAGTCATAAATGGAGGGAAAATAGAAGCTGAGCAGGGCTTTGCAATAGGATTGACGTTTTAAGCCATCTAAACCCTTATATTATACCACTAGAGAGTGATACAATCGTTCGCTACTTATTGAAACCCCACCCACCCACCATTCACACTCCACTACACAAACACTATCAATGCAAATCGCATTTGATTTGATTTTCCATCACATTTGCATTGAATGCGCCAGCACAAAGTTTAGTGAAATAAATAAATATCTATTAATTCGTGCTAATATTAGCCCTGACCTGGAATGCCGGGAAAATCGTTCCGAACGCCAGAAAACCACAACCCCAACACAGATAAATGATTCAACAATAACGATTGGATTATGGTGATGGTGGCACACTTTCTGATTGCAAATACCACCATCACCCTCCCGGGGCTGGTACTCATATTTACACACTCACACAGACAAACAGTATCCATTGCTGCTAAATGTGTGATCACAGCGAATGACAAATCAGCGGTTCTGATTGTTGATTATTAGCGAGTGATTATTTGCCAACGGATGGGATGGTTGGTACGACATTTCGCTCGTTGTTGAATGTTTTATCGCGCAGCAAAGTAATCAATATTTCACTCTTTTTGTGATTTCTATAAAAGTAAAGTAATTGTATTTCCACACCCAGGAGAAATGAGTTATATTTTGTGTAGCCCGCAAGTGGTCTAACAAGCGCAAATTGTCAAACGAATTGCATACTTTGCGGAGTGCTTGTTTTTTGGCTGCTTTCGAGCTAAAAAACCAAGCCCGACTTGAGCCCATGCGTCATTAACGTACTCCCACCGGGGAGGGGCTACACAATGAGCTAACCTCAAAGGTCATTCGATTAAAAGAACGGAGCAAGGTTTAGAAAGAATTGAAGCGAAAGTATGCCAAATGCTGCCCGTGCTACCCACACGCTTACACGCAAAACTCTCCCCGATGGTAAATTAATCTTTGCCCGACCGCCGTCACCCGCACCGAGTCGCTACGCCGGTCCGGACTAATTGACACAATTAATCGGACGCTCGGAAACGAACCCGAAGATGATTCATGGGTCTGGGAGTTCTGGGAAATGGTTCTAGCCAACACATCTGTCGCATCAGCACCTCACCCGATGAGTCAAATTGCTCTGACCCTCCGTGCTCGGTGTGTTTCATCGTATAAATCTTTTCTTTTTGCCTTTCCTTCTCTCTCTCTCTCTTTTTCTCTCTCTCTCTCAATAGCATCCTCGATTAATGGCAATCAACAAATCTCGAAAAGTGACGCCCTGAAGCTGACGCCCGAGGAGGAGATGGCCCACTTCGTCAACCAGTCGCGCATGGTCACCTGCAGCCATCCGGACCATTCGGAGGTGCGGCTCAAGTGGCGCAATCCGAAAAATGCCATCATTAGCGAAACCAAGGGCCGGGTGCACATCGAGGATAAGGGCGACTCGCTCGCGCTGATATTCGAAGCGATTGCCCGCACCGACCAGGGCAACTGGACGTGCGAGGTGGACGTCGAGGGGACGGCCACCGCCACCGAGGGTCGGGTGACCGTGCCGGCGCTACGAAAATCCTTTAAAATGATCGTTTACGGTACGTACCGAGCCGAAAAAGGGATAACCAGGGCGTGGTGTTACCAAGCGGGAGGTTGACGTTGTTGTAACCTCTTTGTACCCTTTTTGCTTCCTTTTTTCCCGTCTTCTTTTTTATACTGATGCACTTCCAACAGAGCCCATCTCGTTCCGGGATACCAACACGGTGCAGACGGCGGTCGAAGATAAGGACGCGACCATCCGCTGCGAGGTAAAAGGACATCCGGAACCATCCGTTTCCTGGTACTTTAACGGCCAACCCCTGTTCTGTAAGTTGTGTGTGTGTGTGTGCTACATCCTTCGTCACCCTGCATCACCCTTCTCTGCCCCTATCCCAATACCACCATTACTCAAACGAAGTGTGCATGGGCAAAAGCGTGTACGACAACGCTTCCAGCCAGGTACAACTCTTTCCCCATCGTGCAAGCTCTGCAAAAGCTCTCTCCATTCCTACCTGTGTACAGATCGCCTGCAGAGGTACAATGACCATCATGTGCCATCGGGGTGGCGGTGTTGGTGGTGAAAATTTATGTCTCTTCATCGTTACCCGTTCATGATGACCATCTTTTACAAGCGCGTCGTTCCTGCTCGTCATTGGCACCATAGTGTGTGTGTATGTGTCCTATTTTTTTCCTCCCGTTCATCACCAACCTGAAGCCGTAGCAGCCATTCAGGCGCGTACAGGAACGTTTCGCTGACGCGCTCAAGCAAAGAATGCAATGATTATGGCGAAGAAACATGCATTGTTTCGCTGTGATGGCACACACAATATGTGAACGATGTGCTTCGCCCGGGCAACGGATTTTAAAAGCTTTTCACTCTGACGATGATCATCGTGTCCTGGGCGGGTGTGTGTGTGTGTGCGTGTGTTGAGGTTTTTTGTTACACCCTTTTCTTTGGATGTGTGTTATTTTTTCGTACATTTACTACACCGCTGCACTTAGCAACCGACCGACGGCGAACCGTGTGTGACGTGCAGTACAAGCATCAACGACAGGGAACAGATTTCTTAACAGCAAATGATTCATAAAAGGATTTTCATCCCCCTTCGTCGCTTCTACGCTGGCAATTGAAATTGAATGCCGTGCGGTGGAGAGCGCGCACCGGATTGGACAATGTACGCGGTGCGGTGTACTGCGGTGTAGCATAACAGCAGGCGTAAAGTGTTTCTCTATTGATGGTGATGCTTTATGGTGGTTTTTAGTGCTTTTTATGGCACGCTTTGCAATTTCGGATGATTAGTGCAATGGTAGTGTGCTTTACTGTTATGATGAGTGCTTGAACTTCAAATATTCCGAATTAGGTTTTGAAGGTTTTAGAGCTGTATTAACGATGAAACATTAAATTCTTCCTGGTTTATATTAACGTTTTCTACAGTTGTTAACGCCGAACTTTAATATTATCCAATATATTTGCATACATTTAGGCGTTCAGCATACCTCAAAATAAGCATTACCAAGCGTGTTTTACATAAGATTTGAAAACACTTAAAATTTACACTAGAACTCAAGACAAAGCTTCCAAGCATCGCTGGCACAAGAAATGACCACTCCACCCCGGAGCATAAATTCTGGACTGCAGCTAAAGAATTTAAATGAATCCTCCGAAACTTTCTACCCTCAACAGCCAGGCGAACACAAAGCTTGGGTCGCTTGTTTAGATACCCTTAACTGATAATGATGCAAGCGGCGAAAAAACACTTGGATAACTACTTGAGCAACCTTTTTTCCCTCGACACTGGTGCACCTGCCCTGCAACAGAGAAAACGATACAATTTCCAACACTCCTCAAGCAATGAAATAGTAAAAAAAACAACACCAACAACGCCCAAGTTGCTGCTTCTCGCGAAATATTCGCCCCGACAGCAAACCGCACCCGCCGCTAAACCCACAACGCTAAACAACTTTTTACAGCGCCCGACAACTTACCCGGCAACTATTTCACCGGCAGCTTCAACCCGCACGTTCGGTGCTACCTTAAAGAAAGGAAACGATAAACCACATAAATCGTATCATGGAGTCGACCGTCTAGCGGCTGAGCGGCCGCCCGCCAGCGCTTGGAAGCGTCAGAAGTTGTGCCTCAAATTAATTGTTACAGCAAGGATGGACCACTCCTTATCCGTTCTATCCAAACTCTCTCACACACACACACACATACAAACACAGACACACTGAGCGAAACACCCATAACCCAACCCAAAAGCTCGTTCGCCCTCGTTCTCGGAACGGAAGAGCGATAAATAAAACACACAAACAAAATACTTCCTACAGGCAGGTGCACACGAGGGGAGTCCGGGGAGTGCCTGCGAGCGGGGAAGCGAGGATCCGGAAGAAAACTAGAACTAGAACCGCAAGCCGGAAGAAAAACTTGCACGCTTCAATGGTTCGGCGCTTTTCAGCGGAGTTTTCCTACACCGCTGCACCCCCTCGGGCGCTTTTCCCCATAAAATATCAAAAAACTGGAAAGTCATCCCGCAAAATGCGTCGACGTAAAGCGAAGCGGAACACACACACAAACTCCTAGCGAGCGAACACTTCGCGCTGAGATCTTGGAGCAAAACCTCGTTCAGTTGAAAACGGTGCTGGTTCAGCTTTGCAATACACTTTTGTTATTGTTTTTGTACGCCTCGAGTGTCACGGATTGCTTGCGAAAGCACTTTTGCCACAAAAACAGCGGGGCGATAAAAAAAAACTCATTAGTTGGATGACGTTTGCATTCGGTGAGTGAGAAACAAAAAAAACCGCCATGACACTGTGTTATACCACTTTTGTAGTCCAACCGAGGTGTAAACATTGTCACGAAGTTGTGAAACCACTCCGGCGGTGTGGAACGTCGCAAGATAGTCAAAAAGATGCCATTGTGAGATGTTAACGAGATAGTTTTGATTTACAGATTGCATAGCTTAAGGCGTTTTTTTGTTTAAAAGAAAGTTTGCTTTTACGCCTCAAAGTATGCAATCGTCATTACAGAATGTTTATATTATAGCACTTTTTACTCAATTTTGCTCAATTTAATCGATTTCTGTCACCTGGGTCCTCATTGTGACAAAGGTTATATCATGCAAATATTTTCACACATTTTTCGTCGTGCACTTGACATTACGCTATCGATCTGGACACCGACTAAACCTTCTCTCACCACCGCACCACTACCCTCATTTGCATATAATTTGAATCCTAACAGCAATTTGATTGTTTCCAATGCCAATCCCGAAACCCTTTTTCCCGTTATTTAAATTTTGCCCACTTTTCACCTTGTTAACACGACCGTTGCTCATATCCACCTGCACCTGCAGTCTCCAACAATGGGCGGTACAGCAAGCTGGCCGACGGTATGTCCATCAAAAAGGTGGTCCAGAACGATAGCGGCGAGTACACGTGCAAAGCGTTCCAGATCTCGGCCACCGGTAGCAGCTTCGAGGAGAAGACGATTCGCCTCAACATCAAACGTACGTACACGGTGCCAAAACCGCTTTTTTGTTCGCTAAGTGTAAATTCGATTCCGTGAGAGCCTGTTTCCGTTTTCCACCGCAGACAAACCGTACATGCCACCGTGGAAAAAATCCATCTCGGACGCGTACGGGTACGTCGGCGGCATGGTGAACCTTACCTGCGAAGCGACCGCCGAACCGCCGGCCAACTTCAGCTGGTCCGCCAACAATAAAAAGCTCACCCCGAAAAGCCACATCATTTACAACGGGCGCCACGTGTCGATGCTGCAGGTAAGGGGGTGGTGGAGACCACACCACGGTCCGTTGCTACTTCTAATTCATTTCCTTCTGTTTCTGCCTGCCATCCAGATCATGATAAAAACCAGCAGCATATTCGGCAAGTACAAGTGTGAGGCGAAAAACGAGCTCGGGTCAGTGACGCAAGAGATCCACTTGAAGGAAGGCACCAAACCCGATCCACCGAGTCTGGTAAGTTTTTAGAGAGCTGTATTTTAAGAACACCACACACACCCACTGACACGTGACATTTTCGGTCACCCCTTTTTCCAACGCCCTCAGTTTCAGCTGCGCGGTGTCAACTCGGACACGCTCGACATCGACGTCGGCGCTACGAAGTCCCATGACATTCCGCCCGACCCGACCACCGTCATCGGGTACCGGTTCGAGCTGATGCCGACGGACGAATACTTAAAGTCCCGCTCGTGGGACCACGCCAGCCGACGTGACTTCGACGTGGCCGACGGTGCCACCTATCTGCTCGTGCAGCTCATACCCGACACCAAGTACCTCATCCGGGTGGCGGCCCGCAACGCGGCCGGCCTGAGCGACTGGACCGAGGTGAAGGAGTTCTCGACCCACCCGGTGCAGCCGCACGGTACGAGCGGCTCCAGTGCCCAACCCACCGACGTGTGCTTCAAGTTCGTCTGGCTGCTGGCCGTGGCGCTCCCGGCGGCCCTATCCATCACGCATCACCGGTTTGCCGACCTGACGAAGGGACGGTTTTAAATCCCCCCTCCCCCCCGGAAAACCCCCCAGAGCTTCCCCATCGGTTTGCGAAACGTAACCTTAATGCGGGGAAGCTAATGCGTTGGTGGGTGTACATTCACGCCCACACGGGAAATTAAACCAAAAAAAAAGGTAAGCGAGAAATTGGCTTCACATCGGCAAACATTTCCCCACACACACACAACTGTCTTCACTCGTGCGTTTACGTCAGTTCGGGTGCTTCCTACACACCAACACACCAGGTTGCAGGCGAATGATCGATCGGGCATGATGACGAAATCCCCGCATCGCTAGCGGCGCGTCCGTGAGTGGCGTCGTACATGATGAGAAAAGTTTTTAGTGTCACTTTACGGAAATTACACTCGTTTAGCGCGCGATGGTAGTTCATCTTCTCCTTATGACATACACAGACACTCACCAGCACGAAGAAAATGTTTTGGAAGGCTCTAATGCATCATCCAAAAGCGGTACTGTAAGATCAGAAAGAGGAGCAAAAAACATCCCCAGCATCGGACGTAAAATCGCATTTCATTGAGTAACAGAGATTTATGGCGACAAAAAGAAACAAACACACACACATACACTATTAAAAACGAACGTTGTAGTGCGGATTGCCAGACTTCAGGCGCATCGTAAACGCAAATTGAATTCGTTGCGCCTAACAGTATGCAATGCGCAAGTAATGAAGGCTCCTTTATGCACAGTAAACTCGGTACAGAGATACACATGGAAGGACACACCAACACACAGAAACACATCCCTAGAGCCAAAGAAAACCCGTCTCCCTTTAGAAGTTTAGATAAGTATCGAAGAAGAAGAAGAAGAAGAAGATAACATTTCCGTATGTTTTTACGTGTATATTAACTAGTTGCAGGATGCAGAGTGTACGAGGATGTGTTCACATAAACACACTCCGAACAGATAGTGTGCGTATGTGCGTGCGTGTGCGTGTATAGGTAATACAAAAAAGTTACTATAGATCAAAAGGGGTCCCACGGGGGGACTTACTGCACTAGCTAGAAGATAATTATGGCCTGTTGTGTTTTTGATATCTGTTTATGAATGGCAAGAACGTTACACCCTTCACCCTCTTCCCCCGCGTAATAACGTGTTAAGAAGGAAGGAATTAATAGAAAACAACACCCACACTCACTGTTCAAACTAGTGATGTGCTCTGTGGAGCGCGCACCCACGATTCCGATCTGACTCCAACTATTGTTAGTCCAATCCCGTCTCCGGACAAATCGGAACCACTAGTTCCGTCCGGAGTCGTAGTTGCCCGGAGTTATCCGAAGTTACCCGGAGTTGTCCAGAGACGTCCAGAGTGGTTCGCGGTCGGCTGGAGTCGTCCGGATTCTTTCGGAGTTGTCTGGAGTCTGCTCTGAGTCATCCGGAGTCATATGGAGTCTAGATAATGGTGGACGGACCTATCTTCCAAAATTTTCAACGCGGTCCCAAAACTTTCGTATTTAGATGGGAATCGACTTCGTATGTTTGCCAACTGTACCCATCACTAGTTCACCCACAAGCAAAACCCCCAACCACACCTTCCGAGGAGAAATGCGCAACTTTATTGCATCGTCACCAGCCGTTCGCCAGTTGTTTTCCCGCAGCAAGCACTCCCTGCCAAGAAGGAACTTTTCCTCCCAAAAGCCTTCCACTCAATTATCGTGTGGCGAGGGAAACATGGAAAAGAAAAACCAGTGCTTCGTTTATTAAATTCTTGACCTCCTTTTCTCGGGAATCAACTCATTAGCTGACCGTGTCCGTCGCAGGCGTGTCGGCGGTGCCGGCATCGTTTTGGGCACTCACAGACACTCACATAATCCACCGTACTGGCTGCACCTGCTTACCTGCGGCCTAGCGAAAGGAACTACCAACACCCGGACGTGGGTAAGCAGCCGCAGGAGGGGAAAATAAGTTGCTCCTAACAATTGGTTTAGCTTCTTGCTGTAGCGACCCCGCTGTAGTGTTTTATGTCCGCGCTGTCCGGATTTTGGAGCGAGCGATCGTTGGCGAAAACGAACTCTAATCCTTCTCCGACATTCAAGCGCTCTGCGAAAGAGTGTTCTGAGCTGTGCTGGAGGAAAAACAGGAAAGAGGTGCTAAGTCGTGAGACGTTGCAGTGTTTCCGGTAGGTTGTTGCCAACTGACGACCACTGATACAAAAGACACAGAAGCAGCAGCAGCAGAAATCTGTGCAGCAAGGGTGCATCTAGATGCGCCGCTCGCCTTCTTTGCAGATGCAATTAACTAGATAAAAAGGTTTCAATTCTACACCGCGGCACTTTTTGGGAAAAGAGATGCTGAGATACAGAGATGGCGCAGCGAATGGAATGCTTTCAGTGTTTCATTTGAGTCGAATGGCTTCGGTGTGTTGAGATCTTTTTTTTTGCTGTACGTTCTATTTAAGTTTCATTCGACATGAATTTTGCACTTCGTTGACACATTTCCATCTTTGGTTTGCTGGCTTTCGGGGACGGTCGGGGAGGAGACCTTCATCCTTCTTCTTTATAATTTTTGTTCTCGTTGCTAGTTTCAGTTCCCTCATACTCCTGTTTCCACTTGCAAGATGAATAAATATAAAAGTCCCACCGGGTTGTGGAGGAAATCGGCGAACTCCTGCATGGACAGTCACGCTGTATTCGGTGGGAATTCCGCTTCATCAGCATTCCCGTTTTCCAACCCGTTGCGGCCACACAAGAAATCTCGCTCATAAACAACGGCACATTCACATTCGCAGTACGATAGCAGTAGAAAGCTTGACATACACACACACACACACAGAACAGAAAGGAAACGGAAAACGGAATAGTTTTCTATTTAAAACGGAAACGATGCGCTCGCTTCCAGCTACCGGCAGGAATGGAAATTGCACCTGCACACGCTGTTCCGGCTGTCCGTGCGTTGCTATCATATGCGAACCACACGGACTGCACGGTTGAGAGATTGATGCTACAGCTTTTGGTGTTGTTTTCGGTCCGAGTTTTACTTATACTTTTTGTGAGCTTTTTTTTCTTTTTTTTCTCGCAAAACAACCAACCGAGCGACATCAAACGAGCGGCTGAATCTAGATGAAGAGCACTTTTTTCACTTATTTTTGTCCACTGAATCGGTCTTGTCGGTCGCTTTAGAATGCAAAATATGCGAGGAGGGGGGGGAGGTAAAAACTGTCCTTAAAAGAAGCAAGGAAAAGAAGGGGTAAAAAACAAATCATTTAAATTTCATAGCAGCTCTTTAAAAAAAGATGAACAAAAAGCAAAAAGACGCGAAAATTGGGGCAAACACATTTTAAATTCACTCTCCAACTCGCCATTTCTTTACGGGCGACAAATTTACTGGCTCGCCCCAGTAACTCCGCAGGAAAATGCATTTCATCTGCACGAATAACACCTCCAGCGCGGAGGTTGAGCACGCCGCTTCACGCCACAATAATTGCATTTCACTTATTAAATCAACCCAATTTTGCGCGTTCCTTCTGTCGCTGTCACGTTGGCAAAAGAGAGAGAGAGAGAGAGAATGAAAAACAACGTCCCATAGCGAAATAATAAATTGATCCGCGTTCGGCTTTCGGCTCGCACCCGAAAAGTGCGCACATAATCGAATGCAACGTGCACTATGTGCATCGGGGAGGGCAAAGGCGTTATTGTTTAAATACAACGCGTGCGCCCGTTCCCCCTTTGCGGAACGTTGCGTCGCAGAGCGCGACCCATTTCACCTTCAGTGTCACGTGGCGCGTTCCGAAAGTTTAAATTAAAATTTCCGTGTTTTTTTAGTCGCTGCTCATCGTCGTCGCTGCGTGCAATGAAGTGCAATGAAGTGCAATGAAGAATCTACGGGACACAGCAAGGTGCACGCGCAAGGGTGAAAAGCGTTGAAAAACTTTCCGCACAAGATTCGCCGTGTCGCTTGCAGTCGCTTGTGCCGTTATAAATGCGCTCTTGCACTTCATCGGCTGACGATGAGCCAGCGCGCGCGCGCTCGGAAAGGGCATTAAAATAACTTTTATGCTTATCATTTTATGCATCGATGCGAGCCATCTTCTGGACAATCTTTTCCATCCCAGTGTTGTGTTGAAGCGCACTATCGCATCCTTTCGACAGGACGATGAAAGTTTCAACAGGGGGCTATGAATTTCTCCCGCTCGCAGCATGATCATGCGATGATGATCATGGTTATCGTAAATTATGATACTCTGATCCGTTCTGTTTTTTTGCAGCGGATGACAAGCAAGAAGAAGCGTTATTTTTTACGCTTCTTTTTGTTTAGCTGACTTTTAACTCTCCGTCTGAAAATGGGATAAGCAAATTTGCGAGGTGAAACAGAAAGGAGCAGGAAATTTAAATTAAACCCAACTTCCACTGGAACTGAACGCTCATCTGTCGATGAGATGGAGAGAATCCTGTTTTCAACCCTTTCTTTTTTTTTTAAACAAAACCAAATAAGTTGTTCCGGGACCGCTTTGACGTGTTTGTTTGCCTCCATTCTTATGTGTTATTGGCTCTGTTTTTTTGTGTTTTTTGCATGTTCCAGTTCTATTTTAATCCCTTACATTTGTAGGCTTTACTCTATTTTTTCGACAGCAGGCGAACCGAAAACAAACAAACAACAACAACAAAAGCGGAGTGTTATAGAAAATTGAATATCGCGATTAAAAACCATTTCCAACTAGCCCACAAACCCCCTGGAAGGATCGACACGGGGTATGAATCGACACGGGGGTATGAATGATAGTGAAACAAACACGAAAAAGAGAGAGAAAAAAACCCTCCAAATGGCCAGCCCGATCACGAATTGATTTGACCATAACCGGGCAGACGGGCCGAATATTGCACATTGGCACAAACGAACCGAAACGTGCAAGGAAACCCAAAAACCGAAAAGCGGAACTTCCAGCAGCACCGTGCACCACAGGTGAGAGGACGTGTGCATACGTTCAGAAAAATCCACAAACACACACACACACTGCTTTTCCGTTTCCGCTTACGGTGGATCGCGTTTTGTGTTTGTGTGTTTTTATCCTTGTTTGGTTATGTTTTTTTTTTTTGTTTCGGTCATATTTCGAGCTTCCATTATTTTTATTGAACCGAACAAGCGTTGTTGTGGTGTGGGTTAAAGCTGGGCGCTATCTAAAGCGTAAGGATGTTATAGTTCGAATGCTATCATGGAGCACCGCAAAAAAGGGCGCGGCGCGAGGATTGGCGTACCGAAACGGCGAAACGAGTAGCTATTAATTTATTTATCATTTTGCTTTATTTTACCAGCTACAGTCGTGTGTGTGTGTGTGTGTGTGTGTGTGCAGGCGGTAGAACCGGCGAGATACGCTTAACTCAGCTGACAGAACCCCTTTATTTGCGCTATGACTAACAAGGTGTTTACAGAGGGGTTTTGGGAACATTTTACCATACAAATTGCATAACTTTAGGCGTTTTGAGGCACTGGCAATGTGTTAAAATGACAAATTATTATAATTTATTTGATTTCAACAACAAAAGGAGCGTAAATTATCAAACAAAATTTATTTATGTATTTAACTTAACAACATGCCCGTCATGGGTTCAACCCCCAAATAGTCCGTGCCGCCATACATAGAACTGACAATCTTGCTATGGGAGGAAATCAAAAAGTCACTGAAAGCCAAACCCGCAAGTGGTACAGGTAGGCCTTGACCGACAACTGTTATTGAGCCAGAAGAAGAAGAAGCATAATTAATACTTCGCTCCTTAACAAGGTTTTTACCGATCAAAAAAGCCTTTATTGCACCTTAATAAGCCAAGGACTGTCAAGGGCTCGCCAAAACAAAAAATCCACACAATAATCTGCACACATCCTCGCTTCCGGATGTTTGGGCCGGGTTTCTTCCCGCACTACTTTTTTCCCACGAAATCGCCACGAAATGATTTATTCATCACAAAACGAGCCCCGTTACCCGTTTTGTGTTATCGACAGCTTTCACAGAACAAGAGATGTTCCTCTCCGCTGCTTTTATGTTTTACCTTCGTGAATAATTACATTTTTGTGTATAACAACCACGTACGAACGTGTCCTTCCCTACAAGGCCCTTTTTCGGCAGCATCGTGTGTGTGTTAACGTGAATGTGAAGGATCAGTTTTTTTTTTGCGTGTGGGACAGGGGGTTACGAAAATGTGTTACGCAGATAATTTCCAATACTATATGCTGTGAATAATTAGTGCCATACACGCGAAAAGCACGATTATCGTTGTAAGCTCGCTGCTGGTCTGCTGCGTACGTAGCAAAAGTGTATTTGCTTGCCTCTGAATCTTAAGCTCATCTTACTCGTTGTTCTTGTGCGATCATTTATACCTACGACACGTGATAAGGATAAGGATGGATGGTGTTTCCAGCAATGAATGTGAATAGGTGTATACATTTAACATATTTTGATTACGTTTTGCGCTAAGCTTTCAATATTCCGTTTGTTTTTGTTCCCATTTATAGCTCTATGCATATTGGATGCGTGTTGATTTTCAATTGCCTAAGAGCGAGTTTCCAATGAATTCAATCAACATGGCAATTTGGTGCTAAATATAAAACACCTCAATGCTAACCTGGTATTGAGAAATGACCTGTCATTGAGCTTCATGCATGCATTCAGCACTTGTTCTTGTTTGTGTAGAGGTGTATCGAATGGAATAAAATAAAATTAAACCAATTCATCATCGTGAGACAACATACAAATGAAACAAAAAAAAAACTGAAACAAAAACCAATAAAATCACTTCATTAATCGTGAACGACATCGATCGTTAAATGCGCTGTCCGAGTTGATAGAGACTAATAGAAGGTCAGCCTTCTGTTGTGTTGTGTTCAATTCTGTGTTTTCTATCATTATCTCTCCCACTACCAACTTCCCGCACTCGCACACCAGCGCCGTTATCACGAATGGTTAATTATGAGTAAATAAAATTTGGATTAAATCAACCATAACTCATCCGTCGGGTGTGTTCCGCCGGGCCAGAGCTGGATATAATCAGTAGCGATAGAGAAAGAAAAAAAGGAGTGCAAACCAAAGTCAACATTACTGGAGGGCAATGCAATGACCTTACCTCTCCCTGTTTTTTTTTTTGCACCACCCTCGCGTCACGGCACCCGGAGTCACGCAGTACACACAGAGGTTAATTTAATTATTTATCCTCCAACTCGGACTCACACACACTCGGAGGATCGATACTAGGCGTGTCGGGGCCGGTGCCGCAGCGAAAGAAGTGAAACACAATGAATTGAAAAAGAGATAGAGAGGGAGAAAGCGAAAAAAAGAAGTGAAATAAAATGCTTCCCCAAACCCTTTCGCTACCTTTCTGTGCCCTCCGCGCGTTTGTAAACTGACACTGCGGACGGGCGCTATGGTTGTTAATTGCTAGTAATTAAAATTATTATCACCAACAGCACAAGAGCGGGTGACGAGCGGGCGAAGGGAATGCACATTCTCACACCCTCTTCATGTCGTTGCATCAAATGCAACAAATTATTAAACAATCAAAACCGGACACCCCGGGGCAAAAAGGAGCCGAATGGAAAAGGGGAATTGCGGGAACGAGTCATATGGTGCAATCAGTGCCATACTTCTGGTTGATTGAGTGCGACCAAGATATACGGCTACGGCTGCAATCTGGTCCGACTGCAATCTGTATTGCAGTTCACAGTACCATTTGCTTATTTATAGAAAGTGTTTTTTTTTTTTCTCGAAAATGAACTGAACTTCAATAATAAAAAAAAACAGAAAATAAAAATAAGTAAACACCACAAGAAACACACACATAAAAACACACGAATAGATCAAATCAACAGTTAAGCATTACTAAACTACTACTCCTTCTCCTTTCAAACCCCCATAATCATTAAACTGTGTAGTGTAAACGAATACTAGCGAAGGAATGAAAAGAGATGGATTTGAGAAATTAAACGAAACAGAAACGGATACGTTGTAAGATGTAAAACCGAAAAACTAAATCAACAAGACTTATCGAAGGGAAAGAAAAAGAAGAAGAATAAATAAAAACAAACTTAGAATTTGTAAAAAAAAACAACAACAACAACACGGCAAACCGAAACAGGAGATTAAAATTAAAAACATCAATAAACCGTAAAACGATGCATAACTAGACGAAAGGTGATGAAGAAGGTAGCGAACGTTATTGATAAACTAATTACACAACACGGCAAGCAGGCGGAGGAGGAAGAGGAGAAGGATGTTGCTTTTCACTAGAACTGTCGTGTTTCACAATCGATAACCACCTTGGGAGGAAAAAACGATTCTGGTAAATGAAAGAGGGGAGGAAAATACTAAAAAAGAGAGCAAAACCCAAAACAAAACAAGAAGTAAAGAAGAAACAATCGGCTAGCATTAAAGTAAAAAACGAAACTGTAAACCAATAGAGAAAGCAAACAATTAAACTGAACGAGAATTGAGAACGAAATAATAAATCCAAACAACAACAAACAAACCAAACGAATGACTGACACAGGTTTGCAAACTTGCAGCCTGCAACTTTGTTTATATACGCGACCGATCGCAACCCAAACATGATATCCGAAAGAGAAGGGACAATCTTACCTTAAATGTTAACTTTACCGTACGTACTGTGACTGGTTGCTGTGTACTGCACGCCCGAAGTAGAAGGGGAACCTCACCTTCGATTGCAGCTGATTGACTGCTTTTGCGCTCTGCGCTCTGTGTGCGTTTATTTTATTTTTGCGTACATTCTTGCGCCTTGGTGCTGCCGTACGACCTTGCACTTGAACACGGTTTGCACGCATGCAGAATTTTATTCGCGCGAAATTAAGATCAGTTTGCCGCTCGATTTGGAGCGCGCAAGATGTGTGTTTTTGGAGTCCGGCTGGGTGTGTGCCGTGTGAATACGAAATTTCGCATTATACCACACGCCAAACGGGGACGTGGTGTCCATGTATAAAAGGTGTCAGCGCGGTGACGCCAACACCCCATCGTATGATGATGCCCCACGTACAGGAAGCCGATTGATTCGGAAATGTTCTAGAATCGTTAAGCTGGGAATTGACATTGGCACTACAGCGCGTTTTTTTCGACCAAAAAGAAGCTTTTTATTACATTTTTTGTGAGGTGTTGTTGAATGTGACTTAGCGTGTATGGTGCGCACTTGGGTCCGCTAGTGCATCCGGTTCGGAGATCTCTTCCCTTTCTCGCTGTGGTTCGTTATCGATCAGACGGTAAGCTTCGGTTCCAGGTTCTAGTACACATAAGCGGCCGGATAGGGTGCGCTGTATACGGCCGGAGCGGCATATGAAGTGGTGTAAGCGGTCGGAATGTAGGCTCCGCTGGAGTACACCGTAGCCGCCGCTGGCTGACGGTAGCTCTCGCTATAGCTGTACGAGGCCGGTGCGAGCAGATACTGAGGCTTCGGCGCGGCAAGCACGGCGGCAATCAGAGCCAGCAGAACGATAACCTGGGAAAGGGCAAAAGAATAGGAAGTCAATAGAGCCATAGGAACAAAGAACTAGGAACTTTCCAAAACTCCCAGACACTCACGTATTTGAACATTTTGAGATGTGGGGTTTTGAGGTTTGGTTCGCTTCTGGAAGTTGCACAAAAACTGATGCCAAACCGTGGACGGTGCGGGAGTTTATATACCAAATCTCAGCATCCGACAGCTTCCTGTGAGAAGGGTTCGGAGGGATAGGGTGGTAGAACTTGTTCCAATACACATAATCCGAGCAAGAATACGAAGCAATAGATGGTACCAGGACCAGTCCCGTAAGTAAAAAGGGGAATAAACAACAAGAACAAATGAACGGTTTGGTTCATTACATCCCACTCGCTCGAGTAGGTTGGTCCATTTTGTCCGAGCTTGATCTCTCGTACTTGCGATGTAATAAGATTAAGATCGGACGCTATTAAATTACGGGGCGGCTTATTAGCTGCTGTGACAACTTGTTCGCAACGTTGTTTACTAAAAGAGATGGGCAGTTTGTTGTGCAAATGCTCTTTGTGCATACTTTTTATTCTACTTAACTGAAAATTTTATATTGTTACAGAATGATTCACAAGTAAGTACTTCTGCTAGTCCATCTTCAGGAATTAAATAAGTATACAAGTTTTTTGGACAAAGTATCGAAACAACTTCCACAAAAGCATAACAACTTATAATAAGTATTTGGGATGGTACATGGTACAGTCGTTAACTCGGATGTCTCAATAACATGATCGTCATGAGTTCAAGTCTAATTTGCACCTTACTCCTCATGCGTAGAACTGCATATTCAGCTATAGGTAATAAATAAAGTCACTGAAATTCCCTTAGTCGTACGGGGGATGGACGGTGTCCGACAACAGTTTTTGCACCAAAGAATTAGAATAATTGACCTCACAAAGCCACAACATCAGTGACTTCGAACGTTGTATCAAATTGAACAGTGTGTTCTGTATTATTAAAACAGAAAACCTTATGACTATTGTGAGAAAGACTGAAACCTTAATAATTCGTAAATATTAAACTGATGTTAGTTAGTACAATGTAATTACGATGTTTTATAGTAGTCCTTATATATTTAGTCCTTAAAGTATGCTTATGGGATCTTTAGGGATAATCAAGTTTGTTTCTAATTTAAGTTTTAACTGAAGTAAGCTGAAATTCCATCAATCATCTAGACTGGAATGTCAAAGACTATTACAATTTATTACATAGATTAAATTAAATTATTATATCTATTAAATATCGAAGAAATTAATGTTAATAACAAATAATAACAAATAAGCCTGCAAATGCATTAGTAAGTCTGTCCATGTCTTACTTAATATAAACTTAATGTGGTATCGCATAGCATTGCGTAAGGTAAATTTTATATAAACTTTAATTTGAAATGTTAATATTACTTTATATCAATCTGAATATGTGTCTTTGCGCACATCAAAATCAGTTATTTTAATGGTCTCACAACTAAACGAACCCATCTCTGCGAATCGTATTAGAGAAGAGCTAACAATTTTACAAATCCTTACCCACCCTATACGAAACAAAGCATGACTTGGGAATTAACTTCTACCGCAATTTGGTTTCGCCAGGTTCTTCGCCCTCAGTAGAACATCTCCCGCATACGATAGGGCTGACGAGGCTCGAAAAAAGGAATCGTGCCCTTGAACTTTAAAACTTTATCTCGCTCCACTGCCCAAGAGCGTTGATCTTTCACGCACTTGCGCACATACGATCCTGCATGATCTGCCGAGCTCTAAGGGGGCCGGGCAACTACCACACACGATCTCCACACAGTAGAACGTTCTTAAAATTCATTCTTTCTTAAGCATTGTACCGTTCGCCCACGTCCAACAAACAACAACAACAACGGCCAGCAATATAACGTCTTGAACGCTTAAGAACAAGCCCCCGCCCCACCAAATACCAGTTATTAAATGGATAGAGCAGAAAAAGATCATCCGGTCGACAAACTGGTTCTAAGACGACGCATGCCCAAACCGAAGCTTCCGATCACGCCCGCCATCGACGACCCAAAAGGATACCTTTTGTGCTGCGCACGGTTCCGATCCATGCATTTGCGCGAGCGATCGACAAGGTATAAAAAGGAGACGAAATCCTTCCGAAAGCATCAGTCAAACGCAAGACAAGCAACCAATCGCATCGCAGCTTTACGCTCCTAAACAAACCACCCAAAACCAACCTCTCAACATGTTCAAATACGTAAATACCCCACACCCCGGAGCAGAAGATGGTGCCAAAGCGGGCATCGAAACTAATCCACCGATCTAACCACGCTCCTTCGCAGGTGATCGTCGTTCTGGCCCTCATTGCCGCCGTCTTCGCTGCCCCCAAGCCGCAGTTCCTGTACTCGCAGCCGGCTTACACCGCGTACAACACGTACGCCGCTGCTCCGGCCGCTGCCACCGTCTACAGCTCGGGCTACGTACCGGCCGCGTACTCTGCCTATGCTCCGGCCGCCTACTCGGCGTACGCTGCTCCGCTTGCCTATCTGTAAGTGGACTGGCCTCACTCGACAATGGACACTGGATACGATTTGGACCCAAATGGATTGATCTAACGCGATTCCGATTGACACTCGAAATTTCATACAAACTGGAATAAACCGGATATCTCTCCCTAAGACTCAAACCGTTGATGTGATGTTTTTGGAGAAATTTGAAAGAAATTCGTGATGAGTTTGAAACATTTTCAGCGGAAAATTAGATTTTCTTTCCTGTCCTGAAATATTTCTCATTGAAATCTTTCATCTTCTTTATGGGAGAGCTTTTCATTTTCAAAGCTTTCTTTTCCATTTCTTCAACTGGCCTTCGAACACTTTTGTTATAAAGAACATTAATCTTTGGCAACAGTTCAATTATATTTATGAATGTTTGGTGTAATAAGAAAGAATAATATTTAAATATCGAATGATTTATTGTTTTGTTGAGTTATGCTCTCCCAGGTCCGATAACTAATAATAAAACAATAAAAACTTTCATCCGATCCGAACAAATTACGAAAATCACCTCAATTTGGCTTTAAGCAGCCAAAATTACTTCTCTAAATGTCATCCCACAATGTCCATGTTTGTGCCCTTTTCCAAACCAGATGTAGCCAGTTTTCAAATGCCAATAAAGAGAGAGAGAGAGAGAGAGAGAGAGAGAGAGAGCATACATCCAACCGATAGAAGGAGACTGCGAGCGAAAACATTCTCTTCCCAGAACGGAGAGAATCCTTCGTTTTGGTTTCCCACATTTCCACCACGTGCTGTTTGTTTGCAAACGCAAACTCCCCCCGTGTACTCGCGGCGGAAAACTCACTCTCACACACACAAACACTTTCGCAACTCCCGCGAGCACGATGTTGATTGCTCTCCCACATACGGCCTGCTTTGCTCGGGAGTCGGACGCGGTTGCCTAACACCACATCCTGCCTGCCAAGCAAAAGGGCGACCTGCCTGTTTGCGACGTGTCAGTGAAGGGAGCAACAGCAACAACAACAAAAAACGGCCCAGTGCCCTGGAACCGGGGAAAAGAAAGAAAAACACCCACAGGAAAAGGGGAAACGTTGACAGGTGAAAATGGCGAAATTGTTCTACGCGACAGTCCAAGCACGGTGGCACTGATTCGATCCGATTGTGACAGTGGATTGTTTAGCTGGCAACACAACACAACGGTGACAACAGCAACAACAACACTAGCAAGATGTAATGTGGGTGGATGACGGTGGAGTGTGAAGACGTTGCAGAGTGTGAAAAAGAACCTCCGGTGGACCTGTTTCGGTGTTTTGCAATCACGACAAGCACCTTTTTTGATGCGGTAATCGTGCCGCGGGCGTGTGGTGTTTTCGGTCCTCTCGCGCGCGTCATCAAAGTATGCTGGTGCGGTGCATCAAAATACTCGTAGCGGTTCTGCTTAGTTTGACGTTTACCATCTCGCTGTCGAAGCTGGTGCTGTGCGTGTGGAACGGCTGGTTCAATGCGGATGCCGCGGATTACGAAATCTTCGCGTCCTATCCGGGCGCGGCGGGACGGCACGGCCCGAGCCCATCGTCCGGCAAGTCGCCCCCGTACGGTGGCGCCAGCCGGCACACCCCAACCATCGTGGACGAGTGGCTCGATCACAATCAGCTGGGAAAATACAAACAACTCTTCCGTGACCGAGGTGAGTTTTCGTGCGTTGGATCCATTTTCTGTTTTATTTCCATTTTGGTGTGTCGCGTTATTAGAAAAGAGATAACCAAATGCTTCCAAAAACAGCGACCCCCGTGGAGGCACCACTTCGTGTGGATAATTCAATTAGGTTAAAACGTTCACCGCCCTGCCAAGTGGCAACTCTTGGCCTCCGTTTCATCCTGCCCGGAGCAGTCCTATTTCACGTTCGATTTCGCAGAACCTTTTACCTGTTGGTTTGCAATTTGGTAGCCAGGTTGCCATAAGCGACCTGTGTCGTTTCGACAGTGTACCAATGCGCATGCCACGATCGAGCAAGGCGCGTTGACACTGATTTGTTTACAAAATTTCTCCCCTCAAAACTCTGATCGCACCGTTGCCCCCGGTGGTGGCCTGTTTGGCTATCGGTTTGGCAATCTAAACATGGCTCACCCGCCCTGAGTTATGACCTATCTAGGTCGATTGCGGTAAATCAAAACGTTGTACGACAACGTGTGACAACTTCCCGGGTTGGTAGCTGATGCTCCACTTCCATGACCTGCAATTCTGGACACCGGCAAACGCGTTATCGGACGTGTTCGCGTTCTGTCCCGCTCAACACGTCCCACTACAGCAACAACATGCTGGTGCTGGTGCGGAAACGGGTCACCGGGTGCTGGTGCTTATCTTGTAGGAACGGCGGTAAAGAACATAAATAAAACTGTGGTGCTACTGTCCCAACAAATGGAGTTGATGAACATGACTGGCAGGATGATAACGATGGCCGGTGGATAAAGGGTGGCTTTGGGCATGCAAACATGGACACGATGGAAATTCTATTTGGGGACATGTTTTGGGTCGTATAGTAACTGCTCTTCTTTCTGCCTTAACTTAATGATTGATAACATTGTAATGAAAATTTATGATTAATTTGAAGCAGAAAAGCTTGTACACCTTAAGCTTAAACACCTTGTTCTCTTATTGATAGCCAGTAATGGCTAGTGAACCTTCAATATTCAAAATAAACTTCTGAGAGTTAATTTTTCATTTATAGAACCTTTAAAATCTCCTCTGAACTGAAACTTTGTTGTCTACAAACGATGACTGATATTCAACATGTTACCTAATTTACTAAACGAGTAGGTAATGTCCAATTAATGTCTGTGTGCGTCATATACATACATCGAATTTCAGGCTTGATCGTACATGCACATTGGAACAACGATATATTTTAATCCTTTTTTGGGATAAAATTAGCTAAGTAACAACATAATCCTACTTGAAATTCACACATTGCATACCTCTACGCGCTTAAAAAATGACGAACATGGTTAATAGTTGGGTATGTTCTGTTGTGTATATTAGTTTTATGAGCATCTTCCCAAATAAATATACATACATTAACAATTTTGCTGAAGGTCGAAGTCTAATACGGACGTCACACGAGGCGTAAACTCAAAAAGTTTACGCTTGATTTGTATGGGAGAGCGTAAACTTCCTGTCAAAAGATTATAGGGTTGTATGGCTGAAATTTAGTTTACGCCAAAGTTTACGCTTCGTGTGACGTCCGTATAAGACATCATAACAGAATATCTACTGCTTTGCTTTTCGCATCGAATAAATAGGCTTCTTCTTATTCTTCTTCTTCTTCTTTTTATTCTTCTTCTTCTTCTTCTTCTTCTTCTTCTTTTCTTTTTCGTTTTCGTTTTCTTTTTCTTCTTCTTCTTCTTCTTCTTCTTCTTCTTTTCTTCTTCTTTGTCTTCTTTTTCTTCTTCTTCTTCTTTGCGTAATATCCTACGCTGACAAGCCGGCTAGACTTTCCAGACTTATTCAGTACCTCGCAGCCGAATAGTCAGTCCTTGCTACAAGGGGACGTATTCATATGAGGCTTGAATCCATGGCGGGCATATTGTTAAGTCGTGTGAGTTGACAACTATACCACGGGACCAAACCGCCGTAATCAAATTTTTACCTCAAATTGAACATTGCTAAAGTGTCATGGTAACGTCATAAGTATGATATCGCTCAACCCAGAACGAATATTGCTTCAAGATCATCCTCAACGTGTTACTGATATATTTCCCCTCTGAATACTTCGTTCTCTCTACTTTCTTAACTTGTTTTCGTACAAATCAACCATTTACGAGCTGGTCAAATTTCCCAAATCCCCAAATATTGGTCCGCAAAAAGTGCGCCACAAACTTTTCAACCTACCCCGTCATGTGATTGTACGCCGAGCTCTCACATGTTTCTCACCGCATTCCGTTGCCACGCGCATGTGTCTCTCCTGCTGGTTCCTTTCTCGCTCTGTCACCTTGCTCCATACCTTGACCTCTCTCTCTCTCTCTCTTTTGCTCGCTCTCGCTCTTTCTCACTCTCATCCCTCTGCGCTCCAACCCGAAAACGCAACGCGAACGACGAGATATCTCGCTGCATGCCGCGAGATACAGCCGCGATAGAACTGGCGGCGACGACCGGGCTGGCCCTAACCATGTGTATGCATGCGTGCGTGTGTATGTGCTCTCGTTGTTTTGTTGCCATTGCGGGTCCTATCCTCGGGCCAGAGTACAGAAGCTGCCACACGCTCTCGCGGGCGCTTGTCCATTCATTCGGTGTCAGTCGTTCGTGCGATACGGGCGAACCCACTACCTATCCCGGAAGCAGCATCGCGCAGCATACACACAGATACAACACACACACACACAGTCCACTCCAGTACAGAGTGTGTCCATTCCGGTCCAACCTTTTTTTTGTTCCTCCCGCCCTCTCCCGCCCTCTCCCTCATAAATAGAAACGTTCTTTTTTTGCGGTTTGTTAAATCCCATTGTAACCCCGTCCCAAACCCTTAAGCAGCCTCCTCCCCTGCAGCTTTGTTTGTGTGCAGTAGAGCATCCCTTATCCCGGTGTGGTGAAATTAGATCCTTTGGGCCGCCACTGCGGCAGAAAGTGCACACACAGTGTTTCGTCCACAATTTTCCCATTCCCTTTGTCACACCACAACAACACCACACGACATACAAAAAGTGTTTTAAAAAACGGCAAACAAAACGCCCTGTATCAAACGCGTGCGTGCGTGCGTGTGTGTACGGTGACTGCAGAGGTACTACCGCACACACACGCTCTCCCTCTCTTGTTTTGTTGGTTATTGTGTGTGTGGCTGCAAAACAGTGTGTACGGTTCAAAAGTGTCAAGATCAAAAGGATGACAGGACTCGCTGCTTCCTCCGTCGTTCGTCCTGCTCCCGTGGCAACCACGGCGCCGCCGCAGCCTGCTACCGTGCCGTTCTAATCCCATCCCGGAGCTGCCGTCTCACAGTGTGTCTTTTGTGCCTTTAGCGGGGCGTGGAGGGTGGTTCGGATGCTGCCAGTGCAAGTCCTTAGTCCCGATAGTTCCCACGGTTCGTCGGAGAAAGCGTGAGCCAGTGAGAGGGTAAGAGCGAGAGAGTGATATGAAGTGAATGAACCGGAAACAACAAAACAAAGCGTGTGTCTCGGAAAAGCGGAATTGAAGTGGTTGGAGGTGTCATTTAAGTGATCAAAAGTGAATTACATGGGTGTAATAACTCAGTGTTCTTTTGGAGGGATGCAACCCTTCAATTGATATTCTTAATGGTCGTTTTTTGTGATTGAAGACTTCAAAGACTTTCAACTGAATTTAAATACAGAAAAATACTTAAAAGAAATAATAAGAACATTCTTTTGCAAATGTAAACGTTATAAAACCACCCTGCTCTGCACGAAGATAATAATAGGCGAACACATCTCACAGCTACGCGTTGTCACAATAGATGACAAACTAAAAATTATCACTACAACCGTTCGCGATACAAACGACCCCAAAACACATCAAACAAGCACACAGCACAATGTTACTCGTCGTCACAGTTTTCCCATCTTTTCTTTCCAATCTCGCCACACGCCGATCTGCTCGTGTGGGTGCGTGCGTTTGTGTGTGTGTGTGTCTTTACCCTACACAGCAACCACCTTCTTCCCATCCACCATACAAACACACAAAAGACACGCAAACCGTTGATGCACACTCGCATCGGCGCCCGCCTTTGTGTGATGATGAAATGAAAAGCCAGCGGAAAAACTCGATTGTGTTTTTGGGGAGCAAAATTTCATTCAAACGCACACACATGCACGCACGCTCGCTGCAGTAACCGAACCACTGCCGACTTTTCACGACACCCCCAGAGATGTATAGAGAGAGAGAGAATGAGTGAGCGGGTGAAAACCCCCCCGGGGCGAGAACAAAACCGAAACACTCGGTGACGGAACGCATTGTTTGTGTGTGTGTGGGTATGTGTGTTTGTAACGGTTGCGTCTTCGACCGCTAGTCCAGTCTGTTGCGTGATGCTGCGGCTACTGAGATTCATTTTTTTCCTTCACAAACCATTCCTGTGGAGCGAATTTTCCTTTCCAAACCCACCGCGTGAACGAGACGCGACGATGAAGCTGTGCGTGCGTTGGGAAATTCTTGAGAACCCCCCTCTATGTGTGATGCTGTAACGCTTTTGGAAAACCGTTACCATACCTCGCTTTTCCTCCGAACATCGAAAAAGAGAAGAAGAACCGTAACTTGACGCCTTGAGTGTTTAGTTTTGTTTGTTTTGTTTCCGCGCGTACAATGCGTGTCACCACGCAGCGTAACCTTATCGCTTCTTTGCACTTGCGTCCTTCTGTTCGCACCCATTTTCCCCCACCCATGACGGACGTTGATTGATCGTTAGAGGCCAATTCGCGCCCGTGTCCCCGCGATTGATGATCTTTTCCGATGCGGAGCGGTGGCGGAAAAATCACATCCACGCGAGCGTCCACCAGTCACGCGTTTGTTGAATGATTATTTGTGTGTGTGTGTTTTTTTTTCTTTTTTTTAGAGGTTTGCCTCAAACACACACATATACATCACCACCACGTATACCACATCGCGGAAAGTGCGCGTGGATTGCCAAAAAATATCAGAAAAAACACCGATAACGCTGCCTTTTATCCTTTCGCTTTTCTGGCTGACATTTTTCTGGGAGAGTACTTTTTTTTCGTTGGCCACTCGTAGCTGTCAATCAACCGGGCCGTTTTGTTTGTCCTTTCGTCAGTTTCGTCAAACTCTTCGCCAACTAGCCGTGACATTATCCGGAGGCTGACGAAAACCGACCCGACAGTGGTGCCATTCTTGCGCGATGTTATTTTCATTTGGGAAGTAACGAAATAAACAAAACCATCACAAAAGATTGTCACGCTTGCCTAGACCTTCGTCAGCGCTAGACCGGTGAACGGTTCATTAGCGCTGATTGACTTCAGGTATTAGGAGATTCGCACGAACAGGACAGTTTAGGGCCTTCAAAATATTTATTTTACAACTTTTTTTACACAAAATTGAATTTAATTCCATTTCACAATTACATCATCAGCGTTTCATGGTGCAAATGGATGTTGCTCGAACGAAGCGCTTCCCATTTCGCCCATCTTATTTGCCTTCCAGATGACTGATAATGTAACGCCCATGACCTTGAGCGTTCTGCAGCACTTTTATCGCAGCTTTCCTTCCCCAAATGTCTTCGTCAGCGGCTCTGCGCTCGTGCGCTAATGACAGCACACAGTTCGCTTTCCATCTCATTACCACCTCGCGTTGCGTCGCTGATGATGGCGCTGGCATTTCCATCTCATTTGACAGAGACAAATCAGTACCTCGGTGGTGCTGCTGATGCTGATAATCGTGCTCGCAAAAAAAATGGCACAAAACGCTTTTACACGGACTTATCGCAAGGATAAACGTTCCTTCTTTCTCCTTTATTAAATTCAATCAATTTATCCGCTCCAATATTCAAATGGAATCATTCGGTTGGAAATCTTATCGGCACAAACAAACCCACACACATACAAACAAAATGGTCAAGCAAAATTTAGCTATAATTTGCTACGTAGACAACTTTTTTCTCTTGAAAGCATTTTAAGTTTGGTCGTAAATCACCACTATGGTCCCGAAGTATGGTTTCGGTGCTGTTACTTCAACACGTGTTTTCCATTTCATGCCTGGTGCACGGAAATTGAACCACTGCCAACGCCAGTGGAAAACTGGCCACTGCTGTGTCTCAACCCTGTGCTGCACAATGGCAAAACGCTATCAAATCCACACCGGACGAAAGATTATGTGGCAGACAGTTAACCTTCGGTTTTCCATTGGCATGTGTTGTGTTGTTGTACACGCTATGTTTGGTTAATGTTACTTTTAAAGTATCTTTGCAGGGAATCATACCTTTGCAAAGGGAAACAGCAAATACCGGAAGCCGCTGAATTGAATCAGCTGTGAAAGTATTAGCTGAACTAGCTATTAGAACGGCAGGATGCACTTTCTGTCAGCTGCAAAAGATAAGCGAATGAGGTTATTACGTTGCGCAAAGATATTAGATATTACGACCGTTATGCACGGTACATTTAGCTTGAAATTCAGGGATGAGCAATGCAAAAACAAGAAGATTTTTTTCATAGATATTTCATGAATTTCGGAAAGCTTTTATGTTGTTCTTAGAACTTTCTGCTTCTTTTTAATGAATTATTATAATTTCAACACATTTTTCCAAGAAGTTATGATCATAATTTTTGTAAATAAGTTTTTTATTGGAACTCACCAGGGCAATGTCATTCCTTTAATTCTTAATTTTCAATCCAATTTCATTTTTTTGGCAATTTACACGAATGAATACTGTTTTCCATGAGAACTTCCAATGCGCATTAACATTATTCACCAGAGATGTTTTTCAACAGAAAACTGTCAAAAATGTATGACAGCTATTGATATAGTATATCAGGAACTGGTTCTACTGGACATGAAGTTTCAACCGTTGCAGAATACTCTTACAGTAGTAGCAGTTCATCAGATGTAACCTAAAACCATAGCTGAGCACCCGAAGAATCTAATGAAGGGCTACATCTTGTTACAGTGAACCCTCTCTTATTTGACACCTCTCCAATTCGACAGTCCCATCGCCTCTCAAATAAGAGAGAGTTGACTGTTTATCAATTTCTTTCAATCTTTCATCTTTGAGCTCTGAGCTCTGAGCCATCTGAGCTCCAAAAACTGGTCCAAAAATGTTGATTGATGTTGCAACCTGAAATGAAACATTTTTGAGTAAATCAAAATCAAACAAAATTCTTTCGAATGTTTCGTTAACACCTTAACAGCAAGAATCAGAGTATATTTGCGAGATTAATGCTCTTGAAAGACGTATAACTATTGTGACCATCATGAGGGTTTCGATTTTTGGACGTATTGCTCAGTATTTCAATACTTAATACTAAATACAGTCAACTCTCTTTTATTTGAGAGGCCATGGGACTGTCGAATAAGAGGGGTTTTCAAATTACAGAGGTTGAAAGTGCATGAAAGGTCCATACAAACAAGAAAGATACAGAACATTTAGTATGCAGCCTTAACTGTTGCTATAGAAAACTGAGCACACGATTGCCAATTTGAGCAAACATCATTCAATAACCATGCCAACACCATACACAAATAAGAGGGATACAGATTTCAGAGGCTTTCCAAATTAGAGGAACAAAAATGTACTGGAAATCAAGGGACTGAGCAAAATGTTCAAATAAGAGAGGTTTTTCAAATAAGAAAGGGTTCACTGTAAAACAAATCAGTTAACCTTCCCTGACTCTACGCAAACCTGTGCTCGTTTGACCCGCTCTGAAAACGATGCCCCTAAATCCCCGATCTAATTATTCTAGCACGTAGACCAACACAACCCGCAAAACAAACCAGACCCGCGGCAAGACCCGTCAATTCTAAGCCAAACACCAAACACACGCCAACTAGCACGTGACCACGGCGGCCGCGTCGGCGGAAAACAAGAGTGTTCAAAGTGACAGCAGCTTCCGGAAGAACCTGCACAAAACAACAACCAAAAACACTCCCTTAACTGGGCCACAAAGTAACGCTTTGGAATTGAACTATCAGTGAGACCACCACAGTGAGAGGCGAAACGCCAACACAATTCCCCCTTCCCCCACATTTCACAGTGTGATAAGAGTGATCAAACATTGGCCTTGTGGTCGGTTGGGTGGAAGCGTCGCTGTTGCCGAGCCGCCGCCGCCGCCACCACAGAAGTTCACCCACGTCGCGCGGAAGCAGACGTTGGACAATGTCAAGGTGCCTAGCGGCGTACAGCGTCAGCAGCGCCATCACCGTCAGACCATCTGCCGGCCGCCCCCGGTCGGGCGTCGTGCCACAATCGAAAGCTTTAATAAACAGTGCATTGCCGCAGCAGAAGGAGCAGCAATAGGAGAGCGACGTGGAGAGAGTTAAACCATTTGCGCACCGAGTTTGTTATGCGCTAGCGTAAGCCGGGAATAGGTCCACGTTTTACACACTACTGGGCACTACTTGTTGTGCAGTTTTTAAAGAAGTGAATCAAAAACCCACACACACAAAACAAAGCGCGTTTTCATTCGCGTGTGATAAAAGGAAAAAACAAGTGCGGAGCGTGTACGCGTGACACGCACAAAGCGCAAAACACCCCGAATGTTCAACATGTGGGCCCCGGAGTCGGAAATCAACTCGATTGCCTTTACCAACATCCGCCATTCGGTGTCAGCTTCGTCTGGTAGGTATATTTCCCTGTGCTCTGTGCAGTGCAAACCATTCTTCACGACCTTTGCAGCAATTAATTCTTAACCAGAACAGCAATTAATATACTTCTCTACGTGATCGAGCAGCCAAGGCAATAAATAATAGACAAATCCCCACAACCAAACACAAACACAAACATAGGTTCGGTCTCTGCAAGTAAAGCATGACCCCAGTGCCAATGCCCAGCCACACATGGGTAACCGATCCAGCAACGATCAAACACATTCCAGTGTAAAAACCGAGCTGAAAATTACTCTTTAATAGTGCAGATGCAGACAAAGTAAAGAACCTTTTTGTGGGTCCAGGTCATGAGTCATTTGCAGCTGAATCTTTCCACCGGGTCGTATACTGCGACCGGAGGTAACAAACTCGCCCCAATGTAAACATTCCCGGGGCGTAACGATGCGTTATGAAACGATGTGGCCCCGACCGCCCGCACAGCAAGGAAAGGCGATTGTTTATTTACTAAAAGGAAGCGAAATTTATCGCTATTTATTTACTGATTTGTACCTTGCTGTTGTGTGATTTGTTTTCACTTTCACTTGGCGGGGGCGGTTTGTTTTTGTTCTTGTTTTTCTTATCCTGCTCCATGTCCGGTGCGACATGAGTCGCGCGGTACCTGCGGCAAAGCAGCGCAAAAACTTCGCCATCCGTACCGCGGGCGCATTAACAAAACTCTCTGCTTGCCTTCTTTTGATTTATTACCAGCACCATCCCGGGTTGAAAGTGGTTTGGTTTAATTGAAAAATGGTAACACGTTGATAGCACCTGCTACAACCCTCTGCTATCTCAGTTCACTCCACGGGAACACCTTACTTATACTTGGGGCGTATTTTTTGTCAGTAAACGAGGATGCTACCAAACAAATTGCGATAATCTTTTATCCACTCGCTGTTGGAATTGGACCATCGTTCAAGCTCCCGGGCGGAACAGGTAATCCGTCAGCCTCGTGTGTGTGAGTATGTATATGTGTGTTTGCCGAGAACGACGGTGGCCACCAACGGAGACCATTGTCGTCCTGTTTTACATATTTCCCTCATCTTCCTCCTCCATCCAAAGCCCACGAGGAGGAAACAGGACAAGCACGGCACTCCTTTCGATTGCAAACATTCACTGGAATCGTTGTAGGCTTATACACCTTTTTTTGCTATCGCTACGATAGGGTAGCGCTTTTCACCCAGCCTAATAGAGTGTCCTTTTGTGTACGGGAGTGTGGAGTGGATTGCTGCTCTTTTTGTTCTCGCCCCTTGTGCGCTTGTTCGCTGCACGATGCAAACGAGTGCTGGCGTAGTGGAGTTACACTATTAGGCAGCTCCCGGACACTCGACATGTTAGGGATAATTGGAAAAAGCACACACACACAGGTACTACAGTGCAAGGGAAATGGTTTAAACCGCACACCGGACACCGTGCACTGGGAAGGAAGGAAAATTGCCACGACAGGAGGTAGCATCATCCACAAGCGTCCGGACACAGGTCCGATAGCTTACCAGCGAGTTAGTTAGCCTTTCCTTCCTATTCATGTTTAATTGCACTTTGTTTGGCATATGAAAACGCTGCAGTACCACCATTCTGCATTGTTACACGTTCCTATAAGCCCCCGTGGTCCTCCAGTTTGTGTCTGTTCTGAGTACGAGTGCTTCCCCATTTTTGCATAAGCACAGTGGCTTCCTATTACTGAATGTTGAGCTATTTTATCATGGGACTGGCGAGCTTTTTTTTTGCTCTATCTGGGTAGCAAAAAGTGCACATGTCATTGCGCCATATGATGATGCAAACGGTTTGATAAGCGGGCAATTCAAACGAATGTTTGCCGACGTCTGGCTATCTGTGCCGAAATTTTACCCACTCACTTTTGTGCAATAAATTGTGCCGGTCGGCTGAAATTGCACACACACGCCAACCTGCAGGTCTTATTGCTGGATGCTAATTTTGCTAAATCTGAGATATTTCTGGTTTTTCTAGGCCACCAAAATTATAACTCCAGACATCTAAAGTGGTACTATAAAGGTGTTAGACAGGTTTTTTTTTATTCTTCGTGCGAGTAATTTATTGTGACGTGGTTATATAGGACATGACCAAGCGCGTTATTCGTTATCAAGTGTTATACAAACGATTATTTGGGAGGCTCTCGCCCGCTTATTCGTTTCGTGTGCATCAAGCTCGGATGAGGGAACTTCATTAAAAAGTTAAGAAAAGCCTTCTCTTAATCAATAATGAATGGAGCTTTGCATACTTTTGGGCGAAATCAAGCCCACATCGCCCAAATGTAGGCAATGTGCACATCAATTTTATCTTATTACGCATTAAAATCCCTTTAGACAGTCTTAACAACCTGCACTTAGTCTGAGAGAGTGCTTCTCACTCAAAAAACAAACATATCGCGCTGTTCTTTTCCCCAGACGGTACACAGTCACACCGCCAACGTGTCCTCTGGATCGAAACAAATGGCCACTACGTGTGCTGTATTTTCCGCAATATTTATCGTGCCAACACTATGTCACCGGACTTATTGAGCAGGCAATGCTCATGTCAAAATTGGGAAACGCTTCCCAAAACGAACGAAAGACTACCAACTGCCAACGGACGTGCAAGCAATCACGCAAAATCTGTCCACCTGGAGAGAGCGAGAGAGAGAGAGAGAGAGAGAGAGAGAGAGAGAGATTCCACTGTCTCAAACAGTTCGCATCATAAATCATTCCCAATCAGTGCTAGGTACTCCTAGAGGGAATTTTGCGCTGCACAGTCGTCGTCCTCGGAACATTCTCCGGTTCTGAGTATTGTTCGTCCACAACAAAGCAAAGCAGGATAGATGGAGCTAATAAAACCTATTGAAGAGCCTGAACGTTGGCGGTAGAAGCTCGCGCCCCTGTGCGAATGTTTTCGACAACCGAAATCAAGCGTAAACAAATTTGGGACATACATTTTGCATAAACAGCCGGCCGCTCGTCACGTGCTTCGTTGCCAAAGCGCTTTTGGCACCTATAACAAGAGGCGCTTTTTGTTTTCGTTTTTACCGCGCGGACGTGAACGGGCGGTAAGTGGGTAAGTTTCGGAAGATGGGTTTTTGTTGAATGTCCTCTTGTTTGGCGAATTTTGCTGCTTTTGCTTTTGCTGCGTTCGTATTATGCCAATACGACGATCAATAATGCTTCTTGCGTACCACCCAGACATTGCTATTCCATCAGAATGTTTTCTCTTGGTTGAGGCTTGGCCTACAATCTCAGCTCAGATTTGCCGGTGTTCTTTCTGCTGACGGACAGGCATTCTTGGGCCCCCTTTCTATCGGCATCGAAATTCTCCCTATCAGCAAAGTTATGCAATCGTTCGATTGAACATTAGGCCACCAAGGCATCGCCGAGCGCAAGAAGAGACGCCGATAAGGATAAAATATGTTCTTTGATCAAGTTTATGTCGGAGCAGGAGCTTGCTTATCCTTCTTCCAATTTTTCTCCAGCTGATACAAACCACATGCCCAACTTCCGCTTTACACTTCCAAGTGCCGACCGCCAAGGTTTCGGTTTGATTATCACAAGGATGACCTTCAGCATGCCACCGCAGACCACCATCGGACCACCAGGTCGGTCACAAAACACCACAGACAAGGGCAAAGCCTGAAGAGCAGAGAGAGAGAGAGGAAAAAGCCCACATACTGAGCCCTTCACTTCCAGCTCCATTAGTTCCTGCCAGACTTGGTGGCGCATTCGCTTTTCCTTCCGAACCCATTATCATTTCGCCCGCTCTCGCGCGGTTCTGGCAAATGGATTATGCTCACGGAATGAGTCTTCCTTTCAAGTAAGGAAGCATTTTTTTTTGTTCTTGACTACCCTCCCTTTCCCTGTTTACTTTTACTTGCTTGCCCGCTTGCCCTTTCCCTTTGGGTTGGGCTCATTTTTTAACTCATTCCAATGCTTCCGCCATTGTGGTAGCGATAAAAACAGAACACAGCGTACAGGCCGCACAGCCGTCCTTGTGCCACAACATTACAGCATTGTCTGTAAAGGGCACAGGTCAGCTCACCAAGTCCGTGTGTGTGTGTGTAGAGCCCTCTATATAAAGCATGTAATGAATATCGGTCAACTCTCTGTCTCTATTAATTATTCACCGTCACCACGAATCGCCAACCGAACGGCAGGGCGGCTGCCACACGGCTGACCCTGTGCCGTTACTGGAAACGCGCTTTGTGGGCTTTGTTCGAGTGACCCAGCCGACTCCGGTTTTGCTCGACCGGTGGAAGAAAATTCTATTTTTTTTTTGTTCTCCTTCCTGCACATTCGATGAGTTGCTGAAAATGCTTCGGCAGGTGCGCACACGAAAGGTGTAAATTTAATTTTCCAAAACCTTCCTTCCATTTTTCCTTTGCTTCTTTGTTCCACCGCTGCATCACCGCTTGGCGTCGACCACATTAATAAGCATTATGCTCGGGTTACCGGGGGTATGTAATCCCCAACACCCGGCCTGGTTCCGCTTTGTTTGCACGCTCGGGCAAAAATCATGCTCACACCAGACACCGCTTACAACACTTTCGGCTCGGGTGCCGCTCACATATTTATGATTCATACCGTATTAATAACGAGCCTGGCGGGAGCCAGCACGGCGTTTGGCTCCAGGTATTTGGCGTTGTGTGGCACGAATGGCACGTGCCCAAAACGGCGAAAATGGAGAATCACAAAAATTTCATCACTCACCACCGCCAACACCACCATGCGTCTCCATCGGGGTTCGTGCCTTGCCGCTCTTTCTGTCATGCCTTTCACACACACCCCGAACCTGGCGGGGTGTTGATGAATAAACAAATAATCTTTACCGAAAATCCTGCAGGATATGAGGTACGCCAGCAGACTCAAGAGTAAAAGAGCACCCAATTTGGTGTGAGAATGGCGCGTGCTGATAAAATTAGCTTTGTTTATTTTCACGCCCGCTAAATTAAAGAAATCCGGTAGCCCGAAATGAACCAAAGAAAAGCTTGCCCGTTTGGCTCAACAAGTCTTTTTCGGCAGGTGTCGGTGAAATACTGTGCCCCCCATATCACTCAACGAACGATTTACACCGCACGCAAAGCTGTGGCGCTCTGCCGAGCCGTAGGCGACGAGCATTGCCCGTAAGGGGTTCAACGTTAAGGGCAAAGTTTAATGATTTGCATCTGTGGTGCTGGTACCCAGTGCCCCCCGAAGAAGAAGGGCGAGAAAGTGGGCGAGCGCAAAAAAAACAAGCGCCTGAACGAATGTACACGAACCTGGCATGACGACGGTGCAGAAATGATGCAGGAAGTGAATTATTCAAATTGCTCTAATTGGTGGAAATGTACAATCAGCTCTCTCGCTTGAAAGGGATTTTTTTTTGCTTCGTTCATTCGATCACACCACGACACGTGGAATGACGTGGGCGCAGGGAAAAAAAAGCAGATTAACAACACAAAAAATATAGAGAAGCAACTTCATCAATTCAAAATGTCATACCTTTTAAATACCGAAGTCATTAAAACGAAATGGCACTTAAACACGCATCCGTCAAGAGGCCAATCAGCCTGATTTTTTTCTTTCTTCCTCTTCTCAAATTACGATTAAACATGTGGCACCCTTTTTTCCGTGGCTTTGCCACACATCGGACACACCATATTAATTTCAATTTTCCTTTTAACACCAAGCTGTTGTTGTTTGTAACGGTCGGCTTTAGCTACAAAACGGTACTCGGGGACGAGAATTTAATTACATATTAAAGCAAACTCAAACAAAACACTAATAAACACAGCAGAAACTTGTAAGTAGATTCTTGTTTCGCTGGCGCGGACAGCCGGGGAGGAGGCATGCTAAGCATGCATGAAATTGTAATCGTGTATCGATTTATTAGCTTATAGAACAAAATAGAACAGTCCTATCACATCATGTGACGTCTGTGGAGTTTGGAGTGTCGGGTTTTTGTTTTTGTTTTGTTTTGTGTTGCCGCCTTGAGTTCGACTGGTCTTCACTGACAAGGGCTGCGAGAGAATATGTATATATCGATCTCGCAGGAAGCTCAAAAAACAACGTCAAACGCAGACACGCAGACAGAGTGACTCCTGAAGCGTCATAAAACAAACTTTGACGCGTTTCGTTGTTGAACACAAATGGAGGAAACAAAAAAAACGAAACAAAGGGAAACGTATACATTTTTTAAGCAGCCTTCCGATGTACTCCAGCACGCATGGCATTAAAGGGTGTTCCGTGAAGAGCTAGATGGAATGTGAGGCAGACAGATAATTTTAGCTTATAAAACTAAAGGCCCTGTAGTACATTTGGTACTTGAAATTTAGCTAAAATTTACTTGAAACAATGGATAACAAAAAGACTATTCAGACAAAGCGTGTACGCATTTCAACTTGCGAAAACTTAACTGAGCTGTTAGGTATTCTGTAACATGATCAAGCTTCCAATCAGGAACGTTGGCGTAGTAGCATTAAAACATCAGAAACAATCCAAAATCTGATAAGAGAGTTCTTAAAATAAAGCCAACACGTTTCAAGTGATTTATGACCATTAAACATTCTAGACTTTTGTTGAAATGGACATTGAATAGTTGAAGTTAGGAAAGGACCCAAGCAATAAATAATCATTCAACAGGAATGTCCTTGCATTTTCTATGCAAAAAAAGTACCAAAATTAGTATAAACTCATAACCAAACGTGTATTTTTTCTGTAGGGGAAGGTAGATAAAGAAGGACGCTGCGGGTAAGATGGACACTTCTCATAAATGCCTGAAAAGGGTAATTTTCGAACAATTCAACAATGCAGCATCCAAACTTAAGGTAAAACAACATTTTTGGCAGAATATATGTACAATTGGTTTAATCCACGAACAAAATAAAATTTTAATCGAGCGCACCCTTGTAGATCTGACTACTGCGGATTTTAAGCTCTGTAACGTGTCTTGTTTATGTTTTCGGAAGTTTTATTACATGAATGAATTGTCGTAATTATAAAGCAAAAAACTGGAGAAAGAACGAGAATGAAATCGTTAAAAAAAATCTAGTTTTCTGGTATTTTAAACATCCTGACACCTAAGCGGGAAAGACGGACACCTAGTCACAGGGAAAGATGGACACCGAATTTGTTGCCTTATTTTACTTCTTATATCAATTGGTGATGAATAGATTTAATCAAATACCTTAAACAAGAGTATTTGGAAGATATAAATCATCCAGCAATTAGAGAAAGCATGGAAATATACGAGCAACGGCACACCAGTCAAAATAGCAGCCATTTGTTATGCTATTACTCGCTCGACGCTGATGAAGCGCTTTACGAAATCCAATATCTTGTCACGATTTGGACAATTTTAAGCAAAAAAAAAAAAGATGAGGCATTGACATCGTTCTAGAATAGATGAGAGATTCTATGGAATTACAAATATCAAAAAGTTGAATTAACATGTCCATAAAAAAATACTGGGGTCGTGGTCTTTTCTGGAGCAATGTCATCTGTTTGTGTGCGATATTTCAATAATGCTTTAGATTCTGCATTATTCAAGGTGTTATCAGCGGCGCTTACAATTCCTAAATTAACGTAGAAAGCAATGGTATATGTTAAAATACTATAAACCTCTTAAATTTCCAACGTTTTCTATAGGTGTCCATCTTACCCTTAAAAAAAACCATGTTTTAATTCATAAAAAAAACACAAAATCGATAGAAACATAAAAGTTTCAATACATTTTCTGATAAAAAATGAGTGTTAGAGAATTTATGCTCATTTTCATGATCATAACATTTATACATCCCTAGATTTTCACCATGTTCCTTTACGTGTCCGTCTTTACCTACCTTCCCCTAAATTATGATCAACTCAATTTACCATTGAACCACCCTGTGATGAGCGACACACTAAATGTTGTGCTTAATATTCGTTTACGCGTTTTCGTCATTTGTCAATATCCATTATGGCCTTTGTTGGGAACTTTATTTATTTCCCCAATTTTTCCCCCTAACATTCCATCGCTCAAGCCGTATTTTGCCTAATTTAATGTCCGCTCCAGTTTGTCCAGGCAATGTTATTGTTGTTTTTTTGCTGCAATCGCTTACTCCGTTGCTGATCGAGTGCTGATTTCCCATTTCGAAGGGCTAAGAAGCCCGCGCGTCTAGCCACGATGGCGACTTGTTTTATGGGCATTGGGTTGCAGCATTCCAGGTTTTTTCCTTCTTTCTTCTCGCTTCTCTCGCAAACTCGTTTTGTTTATTTGCCGGTCAACTCATCTGTGTGTAGGCAATAAAAAGCTTTATTTTTCTTCTTCCTGCGCACAAGGATGTGACGCTCTGCTCGCTCTGATCGGTCAAACCAACGCTTGGATTGAAAGGGAAAAGAAGGTTAAAGGTTCATTTCTGTTTCGCAAATGAGAAGCAAAAAAGCAAAAACAAAGGCACACAAACGCAACACACACAAAAAAACCTCCCGCCCAAAACTATTCGATTTATATGCATTAGATAAGATACGTTATTAGCTCTTTAGTTTACGAGCACAAATACCAACAGCAAGCAAAAAATAAAATAAAAAAGCACACACAAGAGCGCAGGACGAACGAAACCACACCGCCTGAAGTTCCCCATGATCCTCTGGCTCGTCTCAACCGACACCACACAACCACAAAAGGGCCATTTGACGCCTCGAGGGACCCGATACATATTCACGAAACCCACCCGAACGGCTTGCTGTGTGCCCCATCATCCCTGTACCATGTACCCTTAGCCACGCTCACTCACTCACTCATAATCTTGCCCTTGTGCTGCGGTATGCAAAAACGACCGAACGCCCCAACGTGCCGAGCCCCGTACCGTACCGTACCGGCTGATGACGATGATGGGTAGAGAGTGTATTTATGCAAATTGTAGGAAGGACGCTTAATTAAGCATCGAGTTTCATAACCCGGGTCCGCTCATAATGGGACCTCTCACTGTCAGCTCACTCTCGGGGACGGGGACTACGGTGGGGTTATATACCGAGAGTTAACGGCCAGTCCCGCCATAATCAAATGTGCATACGTAAAGTGCGGCGGAAAGACACTGTTATCCTTTTTAATGTGTGCCCGCGCGCTTCGGTTCGATTGCGATGCGATGGCAGAATAATATAATTTGTGTGCAGCATTATTCTATCGCAGACGCAGCCCAAAAGCCTTTCCGCATTGCAGTGGGCGAACAGTTTTTTATCATGCAAACAGGGGGGGGGGCGCGGAGAGGGAGATGATTACATTCCACGCGTGATAGCACACTTGACATTATGTAAACACCGAATGCCTATTTTCCGATGCTAATAGAAGAAGCGCTCCTGCTGCTCGTTATCTGCCGTCGTTTCGTGGCATGATGCCACTCGAGCTCGGCGTGTGTTTGTGTTATGAAACAATCAAATATTTATTCGACTTACCCACTGTCACACTGTGTCTGTGTCACTGTTTCGCAAGTAGCTGTAAATAAATGATACACTTAAGGGTGAAAAATGAAAAACACAGGAAGCATCACGATAAGCATTTCACGAACGGTGTACCACTTTTGTACGCCGAAGCTTCTTGTTGGCCGAGTTCGACCTTCAAAGTTCGATTGATTTTGTTGCATACATAGACACACACACGCACACCTGAAAACTGCACACAAAACTCCCACTATCAGCCCGGTACAGTTTGCCGCATTTTCCCAACCACGATCCATGTTTCTTTTTGCTGTTCAAATTCATGCCGGCATGAAACGGCTGGCCAAATGCAGCAATTCCTTCCTATGTTTTTTTTGGGGTTTGTGTGGAATACCGGTTGGACCTGGCAGACCTTTCCACCACGGTGCGGTAAAAGTCTTCCAATACGCTTCGATTGGCAGTCAACCAAAAGCATCTGCCGCTTGCAACCAGCACGCCACTGCAGCGAGCGAGAGGGAGATTAGTTGCACTGAAAACGGTGCGCGTTCGTGTGGGTCGGGCCGCTCAAATCCCGGCTCAGAATCGAATCGACGCTTGAAACGTTTTGTAAAATATTCAAACATACCTCGCCGGAGATTTGCCTTGTGTGTGTGTGCGTGATGGTACAGATGTTTTTTTCCGAAACATGATGGCACACACGGAAAAAATGAAAAACACAACCATCTACAGCCAAGTCTTTTCGCCAATTCTGTGTGCCGCAGAAAGCCACGTAACATGGCATAACTGGAACGTTTATGGTTCAGTCTTTTTGTTGTCTCCCTTTCGAATTTGCTGGCTGACTTTTCCACTGATCACCATCCAATCACGTCTGCCAGCCATTGAGAAAAGCTTGACACGAAGCCCCCGGATGGTTGAACGCTGAAACATTCGTGGAAATGTACTGTTTCATTGGGAATTTTGGGCCGGCTGCCAAAATGCACACCTCCCCTTGCACCAGGGAGCCGTCTTGAACCGCGTTTGCTCAACACCCTATCGACACCATCGATCAGTGTGGGCCTGTGTGTTGTGTGGGCTGTTTAGCCGGGAGTTTAAGCTACATACGTAAGCAGTACGTACAGCAATTGGGTGGAATAATTGAGATTTTACGAGCAGCAACATTACCGCAAGACATGTGCAAGTGGCGCAGCTATGCAATTGGATTGCAGTTTTGAAGGAGGTGTTAACAACGACGATTTTAATTTGTATTTGGCATCAACAACTCGTAAAATACGGCTTGATACCGATATTTTGACAGCTTAAATGTCAACGCCAATGAAGGTGCGTAACTCGTACTTTTTGACGCTTCTATCTGGTGACATTGCCGTAAAAAACAGTCCGTCCAAAATTTGGAAAACATACAACAACATACAGTAGAACGTCGATTATCCGGCGACGGATTAACCGGCGGGTGGCTTAACCGTGCGCTTAAATCTGACAGCTTTGCAAACGTGGCGAACATTTAAAGCAATAGTCAAGTTCGTAAACATTATTTTTGTGCAGCTACCTTGTGTCTAGTGCTATTTTCGAACTTCATTTTTGTTCATGAATAGTTGTTAAACCTACTTAAACCAGTTAGTTGATGATGAAAATTATATTCTAATATTGATTAATCGAATGAATTATAGTAAATTGTTACAGTGAATAACAGAGAATTTTATAACTTTTATATGAATTTGACATTCATTCCGTGGATATCGAATAACCGGCAACCGTCGGGTCCCGAGCTGCCTGGATAATCGACGTTTTACTGTAATAGGGAACAACATTGGGATTCTTTGGAATTAGCTTTTCATATCAAATAAGCTTTAAAATTCGCTAATACTCCACTTACTTTAAATGGAGGTAATGTAGTACATCTTAAACAAAACGGCCTTTTTGAATCGTTTCTCCTGAATAAAAGAAAAAAAATTACATCTTTGAGAACCACCACCCACCATGGGTTCAAGGAAGGAGATATATTAATTCTTAGTGCCACAACGACCTACGCGGTCCTGCCAGCCTATGCAGGTTTTTGAGACTTATTATTAGTACCACGCTTGCTGGAAAGTCATTCCTTGGCTACGGGGGGACGGTCTATATGAGACTTGAACCCATGACGGACATGTTATTGTGTCCTTAGAGTTAATGACCGTACTACGGGACCGTCACAAGGAAAGACTAATATAATAAATGAAATTGGATATAATATGCAATTAATAACTAATAAGTTCTCGTTGAATGCACTGAAAAAATATATTTATTATTTCAAATCGCACACTTTGATCTATTAGTACATTTCCCTATTCTTTTTGTGTTATCGTGCATTCTGGATTTTGAATTTATTTCCATTTTTTTTGCTTACCATAAGTAATTAACTTACTTATTGATTTATTTAAATTTTAATTTATGTAAATTTGGATTTTTTTATGTTAATTTAATTTGGATTTGTTTATTTATGTAAATTTAGACAAAAACATATACATATGGTAGAGTACTAATATAGTCTAAGGATTAATTTATCCTTCAATTCATTAATAAAGAATGTTGTAGTTTTTATGGAGCAAATTTCTATCAAAACGCAAATAGCAAAGGAAATGGAACAAAACTAGCAAAAACAAATAATATTAAAACATTTACTTTACTCTATAGCACTGCTCTCGAAATGTGTAGAATAAAACCCACTCCAGTTTGCCCTCCAAAACCCCAAAGCAAAAGCAAACAATCGCCAACAATAAAGTAAATGTGATCGATATTTAATCTACCGAACACCCTCTCCAGCCAAATACCGCACTACCCACGTGTCCAACGCCGTACTGCGAACTGTCTTCGTGAAAATCCGCCGTCAATCAAGCAGGATTTGTGGCAAAAACCACCTTCCCTCCCGCGATTGTGTGTGTGATGGGGCGAAAGCGAATGAAAATCTGATTGAAATTAATCATACCAAAACCCCCCGGGCACTGGCGTGCCACTCACCGTCACCGGCGCGCTGTATGGCTTCCAGCTGTGGACGAATTAAACACCTCCCGCAGTAGTTGGTGGTGGTTGGTTGCAACCGTTCTCAACGATTGCCATTCGCTGGATTCGGCACTGCATTTCACCCGGGTGCATCCTTGACACATCGCCGATGGGGCCAACAATCCCAGGTTGCATTGAAGCAGAGCGTTAGCGCCGTTAGCGCACACCGACCGTACCCCGTTTTGCTATCGAGAGTTGCAGTGCCGCTGCTGCTACTGCTACCTTGTGACCTCCAAACAAACGTTGCACCCGGGCAGGTCGGCATGGATGTCTATTTGGAAAATGTGCGACCGGTTACTGTGCTCGCTACTTTGCCGTGTTTTCTTCGCCTCAGTTCTCTTTCTCCCTTTCCCCGGTGAAACGATGTAACTACGATCGCTGCGAATGCACGAAATGAATTCGCCTTGGCAGAACTTATTTTAAGCCACACACACAGGTTCTAGATCCCTATCTCTCCCTTTGCGGCGTTGCTTTGTAGCTGCCGTGTGGCCGAATTTTTTTTCCGTCATAAAACCACCGACCGATGCTGACGAAGGTATTTTTGATGCTTTGCGTGAGTTCAGCGAAACATGCAAGCTGGGAAGTTTGCAGCAAGTATTCTAGGTCTTTTTTTTCGTAACATCTTGAATGTGAAACCTCCATTAGCTTTTGTTCGAATGGTGAAATGTGGTTTTCATCGATTAGCAGCCCGTTGAGTGATCAGCTCAGTTACGAGACACTTGTTGGTGTGCTCGACCGGTTTCCGGAAGCATCCACGGTGTCTCATAAATCGATGTCCATTACTGCCATCGCTGCCAAACTATGTCTCCTCTTTCCTCTACCGAACCATTGGAGAACGGCTCCAAAAACTCCTCTGAGCTTGTTGCGTGACTAATGTGAATGCATGAAGGTGTGTCCCCCCGATCGGGGAGTAAGGAGGTCCCCGGAGAGCTGCTCAGTTCCCAAATTTAAGTCCCTGTACACACCGGCTCATGTTGGCTGTGGTTCAAAATTGTGGTTCAAGATGCTCACTCGACAACGGCGCTCAAAAGCTAATGCCTTGTATACCCTTGACATTGACAACTGAACTCCAGCAGAAATGGCGTTTGCGCTTCTCCAACCAAAAGCGTCGCTAATTGTACGACGGGCTTGGATGAAAACTAATAAACACGTGGCGGCAAACCATTAACGCGAGTTGTCAGGCATTCGGCAGCAGGTGATATTTGCAGTTTTTGGGAGTTTTTTTTTCTACTCCTAATATCAAAATTCCGCGCGCTTCATTTCGCAATTCAACACGTATCCCGGGCCCGGTCGGGCGGGCGTGACTAACGATGTAAACGATTGCTTATAAAACATTCCCATCGGCACGCAACCCTTTTGCTGAATGGCATGTCGTGAAATGGGAAGCTTTTTTTCATTTCTTCACAATCGAGGGGGCAAATGATCTAGATTTCATTCCAAAGCACACTTCTACAAAAGGAAAATATGTGTGTGTCGTCAAGTCACGAAGTCACGACATGCTCAAAACGTCTCCCGATCCCGGCTTTACTCTATATCCATCGCATGTCTTTCATTTGAATGCAGAGAATTAGGAGCGTGGCTGGAGCAAAAAACCACCTGCCCAGAAAAGGAAATCAAATTTCCTTACCGGCACCTAAACGCCGGGTTTTGCTTTTTGTGCATGAGCCGTTTAGTACCAAACGCGCAAAAAAAGCATGAGCAAAAAGACAACTACACCACCAACGCGGGAAAATGCTGATGATGGGGCAAGTTTAATTAAAAAGTTTTTGTTTTCACCGTAACCTTCGACATCCGGGTTTTAGTAGCAGGGAGATGGGCAGGAGAACGAGGAAGACATCTGCAATCAAATTGCGCTTCTGTGTATCCACCACCACCAGTAGTAGTGGCACGCTTAACATGCAGAACACAAATTTAATAATGAAAGCTATTGCAAAACATTCAACTTTACGTGCGCTTTCTTTAATTTTACTCTCTATAGCGCAGCTCTCGCTCTCTTTCTCTCTATAAAAAGAAGTTTATTTAATAAAGAAAAGGAATCCTTCAAACAATCCCACAACAACTTTCACAATAGAGCGAAATCAGAAACTGCTGCTACTCTGCTGTCTGCCGTCCGTATCAGACCATTCAGCTTCAGCCCGCCAGTACCATTCCATTAATATGTTATGTTGTGGCCGTGGCCGAGGAAACGTTACTCCTTTCTCTGTTGCTTCCTTTCTTCGTGAAAAATGTTATCTTTTTTACCGCGGGGGTAGTAAATAACGGGCCGACGAGACTTCAACCAGTTCAATCACTCCCACTTGGAAGGTTCCTGCTGATCAACCGACTCTTTGTATCGATGAACCAACCCACCGCATTACACTCTCCCAGGGGGGGGGGGGATGGGATCTTCCCCACTCTAAATGATAACCTTTTGCCCTTAACTATTCCCTTCGGCCAACCATTAAGCAAAGCCCTGTAAACTGTTTGATGGTTCGGGTTGGGGTCCTAAATTGCCGCCCCGGGGGCGATGGTGAAATGAAGGAAAACCTGATCGGAAATTTGAAACCATTTCCAAGAAAAGCCACTCGGACTCGGCCAGTGCCACCGACAGCGCATCGATCCGGCTCCCATCCAATCGGAACGAGAAAGCTTCAAGTGTGTTTCGACACGATTCGAACCTTCGCTCGTAGCAAATCGATCGGAACCGGAATTTGATATGGCAGAACAGACCCTTTTTTTGTTGCTGCATCAATAGAGAGGGAAGGAGAGACGTGTGGCAAAGTACATTGTACACACGCTTCGGTTCCGAGTGTCCTTGGCATGCCCAATACCCCGTAGCAAAACGGCTCACCATATGGTTTTGAAATAATAGTTTACTAACATTACCATTTCGGCAACGTGCTCATACAATGGCCACGTGCGCACAGGCCCATTATTGCAACTTAGTTTCACAATAAAACCGTTTCACCACTCACGCCACCGCCCGAATACTTCAACCCAGGATCCCCCAAGCGTCACATTACTGGGTGTGGAGTGTTTGGTGTGCCATTTCAATTCATATTTTACGATTTTTATGCATCTAATACGTGTGCGCGATAGTGATGTACTCCCTGGAGCACACCCACGAATCCGATCCGACTCCGATTACTGTTAGTCCGATTCCAACTTCGGAAAATCGGAATCACAAATTCCGCCTAGAGTCGTAGTCGTATGTCAAGTCATCCGGAGTCGGAGTCATCCGAAGTCTGAGTCATCCGGAGTTTCGACTCCGGACGACTCCGAATCCGGACGACTGCGACTCTGAACGACTCTAATTCCGGATGACTTTGACTCCAACTGCGGATGACTCCGACTCCGGATGACTCAGACTCCGGATGACTCCTTACAAAGCTCGTCAGATCTTCCTTCGAAAGTTGGTCCCGAAATTTTTGGAGTTGGATCAGAGACGACTCCGGATTTTTGTCAGATTTACCCATCACTAGTGCGCAGCGCTAACCGCGGGAAACAACCTACACGGAAGCACTCCACCGCGACATAAACAATCGCTCAATTTTTGGACCCAGCCGGCCATTAATATTACTCTCTGTACGTGTGGCAGAGTGTGTGTGTTTCTGTGTGTGTGTTGGAAGCAATAAAAATAAAATTAAATTTTATTCACCTTCCTGCTTCGCCAGTCGTGGAACCCATTCGCCGGACACCAGTGCATTGCGCTGCATTTGCAAACGAGCATGCAATTCGCGGCACCAGGTCCACCCACCCCGCCGAGGAAACGGCTTCATTTGCGTAAATTAAATTTCGTAATGCCCATAAAACACGCATTCCTCGGGTGTGTATGCAATCGGTCCCGTGGGAATGTATGCAAGGCAACACATTGTGTGCACTTGCTGTGTGAATGTTTGGCCTCGCGCACGCACTTCCGACATCGTGATGTTGTGGTACACGAGCGATACAGCGGTATCGATACAACACAGCTGCCCCTCTACAAATGTAGAGCGTCCACCTACGCACCGTACGAAACACGCAAAGCACGAAATGGCTCGAAATATCGTGTGGCATGCCAGCACGTCCTATATTTCTATTGAGCTTAATGCCATTCGTTTTGGGGTTTATTGTGCCACGGCACGGTCGGCATGAAACAGAATGAAGCAATTCCCGCCTGCGTGGAGCTTAAAAGGGCATACGTGCTACGCGGACTGCATACTGTAAGGCGTGTTTTGGCTCTATGGATGCAAATGGGGTTGCATCTAGCGCGCCTTAACGACTCCATTTCACATTTTGGGCCATCTTGAAGTGTTTTGCTCGATAAATAACACATTCCAAATTCCTAATGCAGTGCCATTTGTCATCCTTTTGCAGGTATCTCTACACTCTCGAGCTGTGGAGATCCAGAGCGCCTACCGGAGCTACCGCCGGGTGATGAACAGCGTCTTCAGCGAGCTGCCTTGACTCTACAACAGAAACTAATACTTCGCGAGTGGCTTAAGGAGCACCGGCTGCAGCATCATTATTCCAGGTAAGCCGGCCAGCACGCTGCAAATGTCTATTTGTGGTCAACAAACACAAACATCTTGATTGCTTTCCAGATTGGTTGCCATCGAGGTTACGGCACTGGAAGATGTGTACTGGCTGGAAGATTCCCGCGCCAGCCAAATCCTCGGCAAGGATTGGCCGATCTGGTCGAGCGCGCGCCAAAAACTGCCAACCTCCAAAGCCAACCTGGAAGCCTTAAAAGCCGACCTGTGGTCCACGGTGGTCAAGTCCAGCCAGCACCAGGATGCCTGGACCTGGGGCGGCATGCTCGTCGTCTCGGTGTCCGTCGCCGGGCTGGTCACGCTGGCCGCCATGACGCAACCGTCCCTCGCACCGGAAGCACGCCATTCGCTCCTGCAGTACGTCACCGGCAAGTATTTGCTTCCCGCGAACTGCAAGGTGCACTGGGACTGGACCGAACCGGCCCGGGTCGGCGGCACGATGTGCTTTACCGTCCGGTTCCATCAGCGCAACGGCCAGGCCTATCCCATCTGTGATACGGATCAGTTTTTCGTGGAGGTGACCGAAGGTACGCGCAAGATCGTCACGATCAGCGAGCTCGGCTCGCCGACCGATCCGAACAACGCGAATATTGCGCGGGTCAAGTTTACCGTGCGCACCGCCGGCCAGTACAAAATCTCGGTCTTGATCGGGTCTAGTCATATCGCGGGCAGTCCGTTTACGAAAACGTTCGCCCCTGGACCGATGGATGCGCGTCGGTCGCGTCTGATCAGACCCGCCAGTACGGTTGTGTGCTGTGCCGGTGCACCAACCTTCCTGCATATTGAGCCGCGGGACGAGCACGGCAACACGTGCCAGTTTGAGGCGGACTGTGACCCGATCAAGGGCTACAGCATCGACATCTTCGATCTCTACGGTAACCATAGTGATAAGTTTGGCAGTGCGGTAACGTTCTCGTACGATAAGGTGAATGCGCGCATCAGCCTGACCGCTCTGTTCCCGGAGCCGGTGTGCCTGCGGGCGGTGGTCGCGTACGAGACGCAACCGATCCCGAACGGGGACTTTGACATTATTGTGCTGAGCAGCAGTGATACGACGCTGGTGCATAAGAATATTGCCTCCCGCAAGCACAACATCTGTTACGAGGCGAAGCTGTTCAGCATTTATGGGCAGCAGCGATGGACCAAACCGCGCAAGGTGTTGTGCTATGTGGGGCCGAAGCAGGTCACCATCAAGGAGATGATCCTGAAAATCATTCCCAAGCGTATAGCGACGTTCCGGCTCTGTCCTTCCACTAAAGTATGTCGGATGTTTTATTTTTTTGGGAACTTAGGTCCTAGTGTGAATTAACGCTTCTCTTTATGATTACAGTTCCACTTTCTTCCACCATCAACCATTCAAATGAACAACGGGCACGGTGCCATCTTCATCATTGACGATGGCTGTCAGCCGAAGATTGAGCTGGCGTCCAAGGAGCGCAACGTCATCGCGGCCACCTTCACCCACTTCCTGCTGAAGAACATTGGAGGATCGGAAACGTTCAAAGACAAGCAAGACTTCTTCTACCACGAAGTGCGACTTGTACGCCATCCCATACAGGCAGAACTTGCGTGCTTATGTTAGTGTTTTCTTGCTTTTTTGACTCTGTCCCATTCACAGGTGCGCAAGTTCCATTCCAACTACTACCACGAGAAGCTATCGCTGAAGGTGCAGCGCGACAAGATCCTGGAGTCGAGCATGAAGGCGACGAAGAACTTTTCCGTGTCCGATTGGTGCGGCAACTTTGAGGTTACATTCCAGGGCGAGCAAGGTATACTGCAGCAAGAAGAGATCTTGAATTTCCGATTCCTTATCCAACTCGATCGTTTGTTCCTCTCCTTCCAGGCATTGATTGGGGCGGGCTGAGACGCGAATGGTTCGAGCTGGTCTGCAGTGCCCTATTTGACCCCCGTGGCGGTCTGTTCTGTACATTCCACGACAAGCGGCAGGCCCTGGTACATCCGAACCCGAACCGGCCGCCCCATCTGAAGCTGAAGCACTTCGAATTTGCAGGCAAGGTCGTCGGCAAGTGTCTGTATGAGTCGGCACTCGGTGGCACCTACCGGCAGCTCGTAAGAGCACGCTTTTCTCGCTCCTTTTTGGCACAGCTGATTGGGCTGCGAGTACACTACAAGTACTTCGAGCAGGACGATCCCGATCTGTACCTGTCGAAGATCAAGTACATCTTGGAGACGGATCTGGATACGAGTGAAAATCTGGAGCTGTACTTCGTGGAGGAGATGTACGACCAGAGTGGTCAGCTGCAGAAGACGGTCGAGCTGATTCCGAACGGAGCTAAGGTGCGGGTTACAAACGCAACCAAGAACCAATATTTGGACGCGTTGGCCCAGCAGCGTCTTTGTAATAACGTCCGAGAAGAGATCGACAGCTTCCTGAAGGGATTGAACGGTATCATTCCAGATAATTTGTTGAGCATTTTCGACGAGAATGAGTTGGAGGTAGGTTTAAGCGTTACAGTTAATCGTTTAGTGTTTCAGAATGTTATCCAAATAACTCTGTTTATTTCTGCTGTTTAGTTGCTACTCTGTGGTACCGGCGAGTACTCGATCGCTGACTTCCGGGCGAATCACATCATCAACGGAGGTTCGGCCGAGTTCCGCCGCGTTCTTGGTTGGTTTTGGGCGGCCGTCGGTAACTTTTCGCAAACCGAAATGGCGCGTCTACTTCAGTTCACCACTGGCTGCTCCCAGCTACCTCCTGGAGGCTTTCAGGTAATGCACCCTTCGTGTTTTTTGAAGCGATAGTAATTTAAAAACAACCTTCTTTTTTTAATTGTTTCAGGAACTGAATCCTAGGTTTCAAATTACTGCAGCTCCTACCTTTGGTAATCTTCCAACGGCTCACACTTGGTATGATAGTTTCAGAAGTCCTCCAAAGTCTAGCAAGATCATTGATCTCATTTCACCTTCCTTTCCAGTTTCAACCAACTTTGCCTGCCCGACTACGAAAGCTACGAGCAGTTTGAGAAGGCACTCATGTTTGCCATCAGCGAGGGCACCGAAGGTTTTGGCATGGTCTAACTGGTGGACGCGTGGTTTGCAAAAGAGTTGCAGTACACCGGAAACTGGCACCGCTATAATCCGCTTTCTCTTAGGTGCCAAATACTCCCCGATGCAGTTGTGTTGTGTTTTGCGCCCCTGTTTCTCTATCTATCACTCTCTTCTACTAATAATACTACTACATTCCTTCACCGTATTGTACCCGTTTAGTGAACAGAGCTTCAGATCATCTCGCTTCGACAACAATCCCATACGGTTCTGTGCCAAATTCGTACTCCTAGTTGCATTTACGCGATGGTCAGATAGTGCGTTGCGTCCCTCGTTGCCTTTTGGGGAAATTGGAATGGGGGAAGTTTTGGAAAAAGATACCAGAGACACACCTGGTTAGGGCATCAAGCTCCCTCCGTTCAGTAGCGTTCGTTTTTTGTAACGATTCTAGTGCATACAGATAACCACATCCACACGCATCAACCGGTGTGCGCTTCCAGTAGGGGCCTCGTTGCAAAAAAAAAAGTGTACTGTACAATACGTATCCGTTCGATGCTTATGCTGTACGCTTAGTCGTTGCGTTGAGTGCAATAGTGTAGCCGAAGCGTGTAGCACATAGTTTGGGAAGAGTCGTCGGCCACTTCATTCCATACCTAGCGTCTGCGTCACAAGTATTGTTCTAGCGATCATTCAACCCCAAATAATCCCAAAAATATAGCCTCCAAAACCACAACCTTCACACTCTGTTCGTCGGCTGGTCGATCTGCAACTGGAATGCAAGTAAAACATGCTGAGATTCTGTGATACTTAAGAAAAGCAAATCGCAACTCCAATGGAACCTTACTCCGGGTACCGAACCAAAACTATTACAAACAAAACTCCCGTAAAATTCTAATATTTAGAAAATGTAAATCCTCTGCACTTGCGAGGATCGAAAACGAGTGCAGATTCAAAACACACATACAAAGTTATCCAAAGACAGAAGACGAAAGCATCCACAGAAAAGGCGAAAAGTTAATTTGCCCATTTTAGAATATCAATTCCAGTTAATTCCACAGTGAGAGCAGAGATATCAAAATGCAGACTAAATACCTAAAGCTAATCATACAAATTGTCAAACACATTTGTTTACCAACCTGTCGAAGAAGGACTCCGCGTTGGAGTCTTGCCCAGGTCGGGATGAGGTCGGTAGAGCGGAAGAACATTAGACCACATACAAAGCTTTTAATTCGAGTTCAAAATTTAGCTGTTAAATATATAACCTATGTAAACCAAATGGAAACCAATAACCTATATAAAGTAAAGGCACACAGCATAAACAAATTGGAAGAAAGACACACAAAATCACAAGTAGGGCCTATAATAGAGTAACAAAGTCGAGCCAATGTAGGACCGATCGATGGGAACATTTTCGAACGATCTTTTGTGTTACCATATTGGGGGGAAAACATGTCAGGAGCAGCAACAAACAAAAACTTTACAAATTCATCGTGTAAAAGAGCGGAAAATAGGAATGCTCTTATTTAAAGCAACAAGCAACAACCCTTCTATCCATTGCGATGATGGTCAAAACGTGATCGGAAGTGAGATTTTCAAATTACGGATCGATAACGGTCGATTGTTTGTAATAATAATAACAATAAAAAAACAACTCCAACACCAGTGCAGCATGCAGCCAAGCAGCTCGCGCATCCAAAACCCCAACATTTTGCCACCGGTGCGCTTAGCCATTTGCGGGCGTTTGTGGGAGGAGGACGAAAGAAGCAGACGGGAGGGTGTGGATGTAGGGCGAAGTTTTGTCCGGGCGATTGAGATGGGCGTGTTTTGCATGACTTTTGTTCTGGGTTTTTTCGAGCGACGACCGTCTCGGGTTTTGTCATCACTAGTAAGCAATAAAGTAGAGATATTTGTGCGCTAGATGTGTAGAAAGTGTTGCGAGGATGGGAAAGGGAAGAAGCAACAGCAAATAAACCATATTAGATGAAAGCAGTCTCTTAGGTGTCACTCGCAGGAACAGAAGAAAACCAATTGTCATCAGCAATGGAGAAAACAACAACAAAACACTGTTTCGCATAATGAAGTGCAATAAATATTAGTGCATAATCGAACGGATTAGGAACCAAGGTTTTAAGTTGTTGATGTTTTGTTTGTACCGACGTCGATAATATCACCTGTGAAATTTATGCACGATTTATAATGTGATCTATTTGCCCTAATTTGGTTTTTTTTTAATTTAAACCTTTGTTCATCATTCGTTTCAACAATAATTTGTTGCATGAATCCCAAGGGCTTCTATTTGGCGTAACGTCTTACGATGACATGCCGGCCTGTACAGGCTTTCGAGACTTAATTCATTACCACGAAGCCGGATAGTCAATCCTTGCTACGGGGCGATGGTCCATTCTAGGCTTGAACCCATGACGGGCATGTTATTGAGTCGTTCGAGTTGACGACTGTACCACGGAACCGCCCCAACGGCTACAAATAGTATAAATTTCAAATTTGAAAATGCTTGTGAAACTTTTCAACATCTCTTGAAATATTTCAACGAATTTAAAGATCTCTTTCAGCAAGCAGGGTTGTACAACTTAATAAGCTTATTGAAAACGAAATGTATGAAATAACTAATATTTTTCAACATAATTCTGTAAGGACACATAAAAACGAAATTGAATGGAGATTAACAGAATGAATCAAATTGACGATGTTTAAATTAACCACCAAAAGTAAAAAAAAACCATAAATAAATTAGTGATTTATATGTTATTCAGCTGATGATGTTAATGACGACTGACAGAGTCTTTCAGCCATTGATGAATTATTACGCTTCTAATCCAACCAGTTTAATGGTTTCAAATATTAAAATGATTAGTAGCTTTAAAAATACTTCTCTTTTGCTTTATTTATCTTTATTATATCAGTACTACAATCATTATATGATACGATCGCAAGTAGCTGCATAAAATTCCTGCTTTTTTAAAATGGGCTTGACTATAAGTGAATTATTGGTTCCTCTTAGCAGGATAGTCGCTCCTATGCTAGCAATGCCACACAGAGCTTGAATACAAGAAGAGCATATTGTTGAGGCCAGCGAGTTGACGACTTTATGAGTCATTTTCATAGCCTGTTCGAACCGAATGTGTTACTTATCCGCTCGTTTAGAGTTCAATCCATCTATTCCTAAAACCATCGGAATATTCCTCGACTGCTAACTTTTAGTCTTCAAGTTTCAACTATAATTATTTGTTTCAACAACACAATATGATAAAAGTTTAGTCAATATGATGCTAACTAACTTAAGCGTTTGAAATTGATAAAATAGGACAATAAAATACTAGAGCACTAGTTTGCTTTTTAAAACGATCTCATTCACTAAGAAACTCCTAGAAACTCAACGAAGTGGAATCATAGATTTGTTCGGATAAAACATTACACAATGCTAATTCACTGTACCTGCAAATGCACTTTGTCGGTGGAAATTGTTTCCACGAATTTTGCTCGTTTTCCTGCCCAGTTGTGCATCGTTGTGTGCGCGAAGCATAACTCTCTCATTCACAAACAATCAAATAAATCACCAAATTCTGCGAAACATACAAACAGCTTTATGCTATGGAAACGGGGCCACAAAATCCCTGGCCCGGGGAAATCCCAATCTCCAGCCAGCCTCAAGTTCAATGTCGGTCGTCCGGGTTAAAGAGGGGCGTACAGGACACGCGATTATTCTATGTAAAATCAATAACGCTCCAAGCCACATCCCAGCCCTGGACCTGGACCGGCAACTACCCAACAGCCAGTTCGCGGAATTTCAACATCCTTTTCGGTGCCAAAAATCCGTTCAAAGACTGGTGTGCAAGTGTTGGAAGTTTGTTCTCAGAAAATCCTTTTTTTTAAGGGGGGGGGGGGGGAAAACTACAACGCCAATTTTACATGCATACTTTGCATTCGGCCTGTGAAGTTGAAAGACATCACCAGCAATTTTCCCATCAAACCAAACACACCAGGATGCATAATCAACCCACGCGCATTCCACGCCACATTCTTTCGTCCTAATGATTTAAGCATGACAAGAAATCGATTGAAAAATGTGTTCCTAATTACCGGTAAAGCCGGGCCGAGCCCTCCCGCAAACACTCCCCTACGCGAAGGAAATCTCACTTTCCTTCCAAACGGTCGGAAAAGCTTGACTGGATTCACGTGAATCAGCAAGAACGATGGCGGCGGTTAGTCAGAACACCAATTCCTAGAACTCAGTACTAAAGGATTATGTACTCGCGTACCTCGCGCGTAGCTTCAGGTTTCTTCTCCGCCACGTGCCGTACATTTCCCGCGCAAGAGCACACACACACTCACTGCTGTACGCACACACACCTGCTTACGGTACGTGCGTATATAGTGCTTTCATTTTCACAGTGTGGAAAACATGAATGAAGCGTATGTGTTAGTGCTGCCCGGTTGCCGGTTGCTTTGCGCATTTTTTACCGGGCAGGAAAGTGAAAAACAATCGCGCCAAAGAAACACGCCGCCGAATGAGCAGCCAATCAGCGAGCAGAATGATGTCATCGTTCCGCTCAGGTCAAAATCACCTTAAAGCTGAACAGTGTTTAGAAAGGACTGCAGGAAGGAAAGAAGGTGGCGAAAAGATTCTCGAACGAATATACTATCAGCTTTAAGATGGATCCTTTGGATGATGAGTCATCGCAGGCAGCATAATCAAATGCCATCCCAAAAAAAACAGAGCTTTCCATTGTGGGAGTTGAAACGGAATTCCGGAGCTACATAAATTCTCACGCAAAGCATATGGATGTGTTCAGTATGTTAAACACTAACTGTACTACCTGTACTGCCACTATTGAGTTGGCAGTGGTACTAAGGTGAGCGACTTGTGGGCACCTCACGCATTTATTAAAATTCTAGGACCCGATGACTCCTTACCCAAGCACTAGGGGTCATCCAGGCGAGACGTTTCGGCGCGTTAGGTACTCCCACGACGCCAACGTATCCTGGATCGCTGAACTGTGTATGACTAATAAAGGACCTTTCACTAGTGATGCGTTGAAAGCGAATGGATGGACGTTCTGTTCTACTTCATATCACTCTGTATTACTCATATTGTTACATATTAAGTAGCAGGCCCAATAGCAGAGTGTTCCATTTCTGTGGTTTTGGTCCTCGTTTTTTGTTTGTTTGCCAACCCCATACAGCCTTTCACTCTTTGGCAGTAAATTGACCTATTGCGATTGGATGAATCATCGCTATCAAGTAAATGCTGTCAAGTCCACCGTCACCCCATCCTCAACCCAAGTGACTCATTTGTGCAGGGATGCTCCGATACAGCCATCATAAAATGGATCTAGTTACACTCCATTTCAGTTTCAGGGGTCAGATCAGTTGATGCATTACTTCGCGTTGATAGCACTGACAAATTATTCTCCATTGCATGGTACATGTTTTGGCTGTTTGGCGTAACCATTCCACTCAAACGGTACATAAATGTAAATAAAAACCAATAAAAACAAATAAACTATTATACCATCTCGCACGCGTTGGCCACTCATTATTTGGCGGCTTCTTTGCGTTTCCGTTCGTTTCCCAGACCGGCGTCTCAATTACCCCCACTCGAACCTAATTGACCCGGTTCGGCACGGTCAAAGGGAACGGTCGTGGGATGGGAGAAGTCATCGATACGGACAATCACAACGAGTCTACCCAGCCCCTGGGTCTGGGTTTTCCGGATCGAGCCCCGTACCACGAATTCCCGAAACAGGTAGCTGGCGCGAATGAATGTTGATTTAATTTGTACTGTCGATATGCGCGCGCAAGTACCATACACCCCCTCCAGGCGTACATGGCGGCGACGATGGACGACAGTGGCGCACAGACACGCTCACGTCTATTAGCTTTCGCGCGTCGCCGGCGCGCGTAATGGGGATCTAAGTAGGCAAGTGTGTATTGTGTGCTCTGTTGGTATTGTATGCGTCCGAGTAGTGGTGATCATAGGGTTGGTGGGGGGGATGAAACAATCATTAGTTTTGTTGTGGAATTTGTATAATAAAAAAATATTAAAAATGAAGAGAAAAATCGAATTTATTAAGTTACTATGAAAACTCATTTTAAACTGATATTGTAACATTAAACAAATATAGATATATCTTCTAATGATACCTGTCCCTCATCGCGCTCGTCACACTGTGCGAACTGGTTGAAAACAAATGATGACATCATAAACTGGTCTCGGTGGTATCAGTGTACTGTCCGCTCGTTGCGGCCACACTAGAACCGAAAGGCCCTCTCCGTGCTCTCTTTCGCTCACACTCAAACTCTCTCATTCTCTCCCTCTCACACACATATACCCCTTCCATCAAATGCACGTGTTTGTCGTCGTTCGTTCGGTTGTAAATGGCTAAATGGCTAGAGGTTCGCGCGGCAAGGGCAAAGAAGATGATGACGATGATGGGTGCGGAAAATTGGCGGTGGGACCATCGAGACGCGGATATACACACGGCCAGCAGTGTAGTGGCTGTGACTGTGTGTGACAGTAGTGACTGCAACACATTCGCGCTCCGCCGTGGACGAACATCAGCATCCAACACAGCACGATAGAAGTAGTATTAGTACGTTTGCTACTAGCGCTGTGTTAGTAAGCAGCAGTAAGCCACAACGGCGAAACGGCACGTAGTGGTGCCCCAATACACAGCGGCCCCTTCATTCGCGAACGGGTAGAAACGCGCCGTCGTCGTCGTCTCCCGACACCTCAGTAAGGGTTTTTTGTTGTGTGCTGTTGTGTGTGCTCCTACTCTGTTTATATTTTCCCAGCGTGCCAGTGTGTGCGTTAGTTTTTCCGAGCACGCTTTTCCCGAACACCGGTGTGACGGGTGCGATCTCAGGACACACAACAGTTTCCCGCACCGTTGAGCGACGGCGGCCTTGCCAGAAGGTTTGCAAACGTCCACCCGATAGGATCTCGATCTCGCTTGGTCGCCGCAGGCAAACAACGGAGGAGCCCTACCGAAGGGAAGGTTTTATCAACTGTCAAAGAGAGCTACCAGAGAGCAGTGTGTGTGTGCGCGCTTATTGTACTGGAAAGACGTCAAGAAAGTGTTAACAAACCAGTGGTAATGTGATAAGTGTGTACGGTTTTTTTATGAGTGTTCAGTGTGAAAGTTTTGATTTCCGTGATTTTACACCAGAAAATCAAAGACACAAAACAGCAAAGGAAATAACGCCGATCGCGATCGAAAAAGCTCGCTTTGTGGGGTGATTTCGAGTAACGGCGTCATTTTACAGGTTAGGAATTCACGGTCGGCTTAACACCACCGTGGTGGCAACCAGTACAGAAGCACAGGTTCATCCTGTCAAAACAATTAAACCGATTCGATTAGTGATGGAATGATGGAAGAAAAGGGGTTTTTTGCTTGCTTTTTCCCATACGACAAGCTCTTTGTTTTGTTTTTGTTGCACTTTTTTTCTGTAATTGTCTACAATTCACACTGCACCTCAGAAGTGCATTATGGTTTGAGCGGGCGCTTGGGAACCCTTTTTGGGGTGTACTTTCCAGCCCAGTACCGGCGCAACACAATAAAAACAATCAACAAACTGTGGCCGCGGATTCGGTGCTACCGTTTGGTTCAGTTTTGGTTCGCTTTACGCGTTGTTGTACGTTGCACCAAAAGGCAATAACAGTAGTAGGCTTTGCCACCTGCCTTCTCCAAAAGGGGCTCGAAGGCAGTAGGCCGCGAGTATCTTATCATTTTTGCTACTACCGAACGTTAAGTTATCAAGGGCCCGATTATGCCGAAGGGACGTGCTGCCTCACGAATGGTCTTATCATTGATTTCTTCTCTCTCTCTCTCCCTCTCTTTTTAGTGGTCATATTTTACCAACAAAAATAACAACAAGACATTAAAAACATTTAGCGACATTGATTAACCAGAGCACAACACAGAGACGAAGGTCAGTTAGTGCCTTTGCTGTTAAGAACGAAGTTGGAGCCGGAAGCGGCAAACAGTGGTGCTCGGGGCTCGGTTTTTTGTTTTTTTTTTTTTGCTGGCTGAGACCCGGTCGGTTGACTTCTCAAGTGTGTAGGAGATCTGCTTACGGATCAGTGCGTTTTATTCTTGGACACGATACATCCACAGCGGGTGTTATCAAGTTTGAGTGCGTGTGTTTTAAGTGCATGTGTGTGTGTGTGTTTGTGTGTGATTGTGTGTTTTAAGCTGCAGCTGCTAATAGGAAGCTATTACACATTTTATCAAATCCAGTACAGCAGAACGCATTTGCTGAAGAATTAAAGACTTAATTTGCGTACACTATTTGGATGCTGTAAGGTAAGTTTTCGCTTATTTCTTCTCTTATTCGTTATGGCCTTTTCAGTAAAGCACGATATTATTATACCTCACTGATTGCCGGTTTTTTTGTTTGTGCTTTCACACTGACTACCCCGCCCAATTTCACCTATTTCTGTTTCATACACACCGTGCAGCGAAACCACTTGATCTTGAGCACACAGCATATCCGCGCTACCAACTCCAAATCATAAACCAACACCTTCCTACGTGCCCCTCCCTTTCTGGCTGTGCCCAACAGAAGCTTTTGGATGTGCATGAGTCATCCGTTTCCGCTTCGTGATTTGCACCACCTCCTCCCGTCGCCTACTTTGGTCGAACGTAACGTGCACGAACGCATACGATTGACTTTACTTATTCACACTGCCAGGCTGCTATTCCCTCTCCCAACCAAACCACCCACCAACCCCCTCCCCTTCTTCACTCACAGTCATCAATGTCGTTGTGCTGTAACAAAAACATTCATCCACAGCATGCTCCGATAATATGTCGCAACAGCTAATAATAATAATAAGATGGTCCTCGGCTGCATGTTGAGTGGATTCCGTGGAATTGGTTTTGCATGAGCGCTAAAAGGTCACTTGTGATGTCAATAGACCTTAATTTAGTGTGTGAAAACATATACGATGGATAGAATGCACACAGTGCATCCTTACTTCACAAGTGACGCAAAGTGCATTTACCACTGCAAGAGTGACGCACAGTGCATCCACTACTTGCAAAGCATGTTGCAGATTGAATTCGCAGCACAGACACAGTCATTCTGGGGGATACGGTAGGTCTAATTTAGAGGAGCCGTCTTTTCTGCTTCTTTTTATTCGTCCCTTTCCTTGGTGTAACGACCTACGGCGATCATACTGGCTTCATATAGAGTCTTACTTGTAAACCCAATAACAATCAGTCCTTGTTATGAGCGGACGAGTACAGATGGGAATCGATCTGGTTCGACCTTTGAAGACCCGGCGCGGCTATCAAATAGACCATTGAACCGTTCCCAAGAAAGCCTCGATTTGGTCCATAAGAAGAGCGAGTCTCTGAAGTCACCCTAATAATCGTTTCAAAGTTGGGAACTTCTCTAGGTTTAAACTCCAGAACTTCCGGGTTTTCTAAGTCAGAGATGTCTCATCTTTACATCTATATGGACTACATGTAGAAGTTGTCTTTCCAAAATCAAACCATAAAAAAACATCAACAAGTACCATCATTCATCTTCCGCCGGATCCGTTTTTCCCGCCTTTCGCTTTCATAGCGCACCAACCAATCATAATCCCTTGCAGTACATTACATTACATCACCTCCAAACATGCCCATCCCATCCCATATCAGAGAGGGTAAAACCGCTCATACGCTCTAAAACCCACCGAGCCTCCCGATCATTCGCGGTCAGTGGCACAATTTTCCCGCAAAACACAAACTTTCCCGCACAAAGCTCATCCTGTGCCATTAGACGCACCCGCCAATCCTTATCGCCCCCGGAGAGCGTCCCAGTGCGTATGTGAGTGTGCGCGCATGTATGTTTTAACATCACCTTGGGGAATCCCCAGCAACACCTTCGAAATGGCAAAACCGGTTTAGCCTGTCATCTCCACTCCCCCTTCTTGTTTCCCTCTCCCTCTCTCTCAATTAATTCTGGATCTACGATTGAATAGCTCGCGACACACAGCATCTAGTGACCGGTTTACAGTGCACTGCGCAAGGGTCTTAATTAAGTTCGCTCCACAATGTACTCACACTTGCAAAACAAAAGCAACGGCCGTAGCATAAGTGCAGGATTGTACAATCTATATGACCCATTCGTTGACCAGTTCCACCCCATTGATGACATTTATTTTTAATCGCCTCGTCTTCCCGACTTACACCTTTTACTCTTGTTTTTTGCCTGTTGTTATTGTTTCTGTTCGATGTCACCGACGTCGTGTGCCCGGTAAAACCCAAACGTAAGGATTTTCCCATTCACGAGACTTCACGCGCGGGCCGGACGGTGCGATTGTGCGTACGACACAGGTGGGGGATATCCGTGGCAAACGTTAGAAAAAACAAAAAGAAAAATACAAACACGCTCGCGAAACGTCACCGCTTGCTTCGGTGTGCAGATTACGCAGGTTCGATGCTGCGCGCGCGCCGTATCTGTGAGTGTGTTGGATCGAACGCTGCCAAGTGGTTTGTGTGACACTAGAGCTACCGAGTAGGAAACATTGGATGTTCGACTTCTTTCCTCTCTCGCTTGCTCTCACTCAGATGTAAGCGATACACACGATCTCGATCGGCTCCACGCGCCTGCTGGACTCCAGCCGTATACCGTGTGTTTGATGTAGGAAAATCAGACTGTGTCTGTGTCAGTCTGTGTTAGTGGGGTGCGCACCCCTTCGCGGGTACCACCCTTGCCACAGCTCGCTTCCCCTTCCCATTATCATCCTACTCATACTTTCAATCACTGATCGTGGGGCCGTTTCGAATGGATCGCCCCAATCACCACTACCACCACCAACACAAACGGTGGCCAATCGTTCCGGAACAGGTTCGCGATCAACCACTGACACACGCACACACAGATGCATTGCTTCCCAGTTTCACCCTATGTTGCGTCTCACACGCGATCGTGGTCAGGGTTGGTTTTTTGTTTCTTCTCTTCCACTCCGTTGTCTGTCTGTATGTAATCTCATCGCATCGTCCACATACAAACCGGAACGGCGGTGCGAGCGCAGTGTATATTTTGCCCGTTTGTTTCTCCGTATTTTCCACACCCCTCCTTGTCCCTGTCCCTGTACTCTTCAGTTGATGAGGCGGTCGCGCGCGCGCATGTTACGATCGGCGCCAGAACGAAGCGGAGGAGTACTTACGAGGAGTCGGTTTCGGGAGCAGCTTTAGCAGATCTGTGCTCAGACAGTTTTTCGTCCTGCTGCAGAACGGTTCAGTGTTGAAGGCGTCCTAGCTAGTGCACCGGGAACTTCCCCGGGGATAAACCAAAACCATTGGAGGATAGCAAAGTTTGCTTAAATTGTGCACACAAGGAAGAGCTTTCGATAAGTCGATTGCTAGCGGTTGCCACCAGCGGTGGTGTGTGACATTGTACCATTTGCCGGCGGTCCCGAATGGTGTGCGCCTGCTTCTGGAGCACGGTTAGTGTTGAGCTGCAAGTGATAAGGGCAGCCTCGGATGCCCCGTTGGCAGTGAGTGTGCTGAGTTTTGTTGGTTGTCTTTTTGTGACTAGCCTTGGGAACAAAAAATCAATGCAAAGGCGGAAATGTGATAATACGTTTGGCTGCATAGTTAGAACACCCCAAAACTCAAACGAAAGTGATCGCGCCAAATTTAAGCTGTCTTTTGTGCAGTGTTGACCCATTTAGTGTTAAATAGTGCGTAGATGTTTCAACTCAATGCATTGCTCCAGTAGTTGTACCGATGGTACCTTTCACTCGCACTACGATTTCTCTAAATTTGACCCATTGCTTCTTGATGTGCGTGTTCTTGTTCTCTCCTATTAGTGCTGTTTTTATTTTGTGTTGTTGTTCGCGTCCCAGACAGACTCTGTCGGAGTCTCTGTCGGACAGGTCTGGAAATGTAAACCTGTTTTCAAATGCTTCTCCCACTCAGAAGAGACCTCTTTTAGATTACGGATCGGTACCAGTAAAGCAAAAAGCCATCCCAACAACTGCTTCTTAATGTCACACGCATTCGATTAAAAAGTAGCGAAGTAAAAGCTTTTATTCCACACGCTACTGCTTGGCCGATCAACAGCCCTTTTCCCCGTCTGCACAGTATCTGTTTCGTGCTTGAGAGCTTAGCTTGCCTGTTTCCTCTCTTGCTTTAACACGCTACACACCTTTCCCACCATATTTATTGGTTTGTTGTTGTTCCACCTTATTCCACCCCTTGTGCATGTGGTGAAGGCGTGCTTTGGCCTGTACGTTATAGTGTGTGCTAGTGTTTGTGATCATGCGTGTGTGAAGTTTGTCTATACATGTTTTTGAAGTGCGCACTTTGTTGTTTGCCTGTTTGTTCGTCCACGCTTGTGGTACAGCTTTCAAAAAGCTTTATATTTTTGTTTGCATTTGAAAAGATTCGAGTTCAGTTATTTTTTTTTTACTTTTGCTGCACTCTTATATCGTGTAAGAGCAAACAATTCAACCGTTGTCGTTACTCTGTGTTCTTCTCTCTTTCCCAGGCGTTAGTGATCTAGTTTATTGTATTGTTTGTCATCGCATCAACAAGATGATGATCAGTGATGTTTTGGTACAAGTAAAAACGTAATACATTAGTACAAACAGTAACTATAACATTTTGAAGTTTGGACGTGAGCATATTGAAGAAGCATAAACTTTAGAGCTTAATGGCGGAGTAGGGCGTACTACAAATCAGCAACATTTAATTGAAGCAATTATTATTACCGTGTGCCATTCCTCTGTGTTGGTGCTGATTACCCGACCACCTCTGGTCAAGTGTTTCTCTGTGTGTGTGTTTGTGTTGTCCACAGTGCGAGAGTGCATTCACGTGCCCAGCAGCACGACTGCACTTGACTTCAACGTCGAACGAGGTTCGACATCGTCGGTTCACGCAGCCCGTCGGTGGGAGTGAACGTTTGACTAAACCACAAACACATCTTTGGCAGCAAAACAGTACATCAGCATCAAAATACTATAGCAGCCATATACTATTCACACCACACAACAGCAATGGCGGGTTATGTCAACGGTGCAGGTATGGTTTGTGTATGCTTTCCATTATGACGCGTAGTGTTTTGAGTTTGCTTCATTGTTTGTTTGTTAATTTCGATCATCAACTAACTGCTAGTTCAAGCACAATGTCTACCGCATCGGGTGGAATCTCTATAATCAGTGTTTTGGATCAGACGCATCCCGATAACCTAAGGGATTGCACTTTGCCAATCCTGTGTCTAGAGCCATCTATTTCCTTTTGAACCATATACCAATACCAATTCTGGGAATGTTGCTAATCAACAATACGAAAAAAGACCTAAAAAGCGGTCTCGAAATAGTAGCGTCGAAGGATTTGTGCTTTAATCTGGAAATTAGGGCATTCTAACATGTGGGTTGGAAGACTCTGAGAGTTGGGTAGGGCGGGAACATGCTCATTAGATTATCTTGATAGGGAAATCCTCCATGACTCATATCGTAGAGCATGGGAATAATGATGCTCTACATCACTTCACCATCATTTCCACAACCTCACTAGAATATATGTCGCATCAGTGGCTGGGCATTAAGTTCCTGGTATATTCTATTGTTTTACACTCTCCAGACAATATAGATTCATTATCCTGAATTTCATTTAATGTATCTTAATCTCCTTAAATTTCATTTTATGTTTGAATCATATGTATGTAACTTAACAACCAATTTCTAGTTAAAAATAATACTACTTCTTGTGGCATTGAAGATAGATTTCTAAACCCCCTGAATTGCCAACATTATTCCGGTGGCTCATGAGCTATCAAACATAAACAATAAACGCATCATTTCTTTCCCCATTTTACGAGTGGTACTTCCCAAAAACAAATCTCCCTCCCCCTCGAAGAAACCGTAACGCCACTGGCACAATACGTTACGCCGTCTATCGAATACTAATGCGCTGGAATGTCACGCAATTCTGTAGCTAGCAGTTTGCATCGTAAACTGTTCTTATATTGCCAAAAATCCCCGACTGCTTTGTTACCTGAGGGCGATTTGATTTTCTTTCCTATTTCTTATGCTCTTTCCTCCCCATGAGTGTGCCTTGTATTCCACATGTAACTTCTAGTTAACTGTTACTTTTATTCAATCTTATCTCCTGACCATTCCAACTCTTTCTACGATACAAATCAAAGCCTATCGAAATTTACATAACAAACAGCTGACCTTGGTGCAGGCCGACTTGCCCTTCGTGCCGGTCTCAAACCTCATCTTTCACTGCGTCTCTCGTGCGCATCACCGGATGCATCATGTGGACGCCTGCTGCAACGCATGACCGCATTCGAGCGTTCGCAGATTCACAAGACCCGCACAATGATCAACTATTGTGTTCTAATGCACGCGATTCCCGGCCACCCTGCATCATCATCATCATCATCTTCCAGCGCAGTGCGTGGCACGATACATCTCCGAAAGCACAATACCACCTTGGGGAAGCTGTACCCTGACGTATGCGAGATATCATTTGCGGGAGATGTAATTTTTAAAATATATTTCCCATAATTGGTCCGATATCACCTGATCCGGTTGGATGTGAGGTGGTAGCATCACCACTACAGGGCGCAAACTGGTTGTCTGTTTTTGTTTCTATATGGCCGTATGTATGGCAACTACTACTCCACACCCACATCCACCCGCTCGCCGGGTTAAAAAAAAAAAGCCGAACAGAATGCCTCCGGTCAAGTGTTGATGCGATGATTAGGAATTGTCTAACTCACGGGGGTTGGGCGTTTGGAAGCGGTGGAGAGGGCATGGTCGTTATTATTGCTACTGATTATAATGGCGTTGGTCCCGGGTAGAACTACCCTTCCAACTCTCTCAACCCTCCCAAACACACGTTACGTGGCGCATTTATTTCACGCGAGTAATGATGATATCGACGGGAGCGTTGAAGGGCTTACGGCCAAGCCTAGGTCGAATCTGCTATTCAGTTTGAAACCGGAGCTCATCCAAGTCAGCTCACCAGCAGTAAGCCTCCACCGTGTAGTGTACGCGTGTGTGTTTTTGGAAGCTCGTACGAAACGTTTTGCGCAACAAACAATGCGCAAAATGCATCGCTCGTTCGTCAATGTGCTGCAGCTGGTGCTGCTGGTGGCGGTAATGGTGTTACTAAGTGATTTATCAAGCGTTTCCGGCGCTTCTAGCAATCCGCTAGCAGATGACGAGGAGGTGACAAACGCTACGATGGGTATTGTGGAAAGTGTATCCACTGCCCGTGCCGCCATGGAACGCTTCAAGCAGAGCGTCCCAAGTGTGGACTATCTGCAGCTGGCCACAGCCGGGCTGCAGGAATATGTGGCCAATGTTACTGGGAGGTTCGAGGCAACGTTTAAAGACTTCACCACGCGTGAGCTCGAATCGGTACAGCACGCACTGATCGAAACGATCCGCTACCTGAACGGGTACGAGTCCGTCAACTCGATCTCGATGCTGCAAAACCTCGACTACAGCATGTACAACCACAACCTGCTGCGCTCGATCAACAGTGATTTGCGGATCGCATCGATCAGTCTGTCGGAGGCGTTGTTTGAGCAGCGCGACGTGAGCGTGGCGGTGGATGACATCTTTGCCGCAACGGATAAGCTGCAGGAAAATGTGATCCGACTGGCGGACGTTATAGAGAAAGGAGAAGCCTGGACGGTGGAAACCAATGCACGGGCCCTGGCCGCCCAGCAAGGGTTCAACGAATCGATCGACCAGTACCTGAACGGGTCACTGACGCAGGTGGAAGATATCGTAACGGCGCTGGATGATTTGCGCACCTACGAGGAGGATATGTACCGGCGGTTTAAGGAGAAGATCTCGATCACCTTCCCAAAATCCACCACCAACTACTTTATCGCGCTGAAGAAAGCGCTCGAAAATACGATCCAGAAGATACGCATCAACTTTGAGAATCTGAAGCTCTACAAGCACCGAGACATTGAGCAGTGGCAGTCGCGTGGTTCCATCACCGCCCCAATCGGTTACATGACGCAGGTGGCGGTGCAGGTCGCATCCGATCCGATGCTCTCGAACGAGTCGTACATCGACAAGGTGCTCACATTCCCGAACTTTACGCTCGCTCACGTGAACGGCTGCCTGGCGGAGCAGACGGCAAGCGAGGAGAAAACGTTCGCGATCATCGCGCAACTGCTCGACACGTACGTGGTCGGGGCGATCAATGCGTCGTACGGTGCGTTTGACATCTGCTTCCGGTATGCGCCGCGCAAGCTTAACCAGTGTTTGGAGTTGGTAAGAGCAAACAAAACAGTGAAATCAGGTTTTGTTGAGCTGTCGCTTTGATTTTGGTTTTTATTTAATTTGTTACAGAACGGTTACGAAAACAATTGGGCTAATGGAAGAATCTATAATGCGGCGAAACAGGTGGAATCGTTGGTGGATAGTGAGATACAGCACAACTTCAATGCGTGTGTAGCGCAGAACGGGTACTTCCTGAACTATCACAACATTCAGGAGATGTGCATCTACAGCAAGAAACGAACGCGCTATCGTAATCGGTGGACAAAGAAGTAGTGGTTCAACATTGCCCCATTCAATAAAGTTATGCCTTGCGAATGCTATTCCCTGTTGATCTTTTTAATTTCACGCTAGTGGATAATACGTCGACGTATCGGCGGCGGCAGACATGATCCGACAAGATTCACGGAGTCCAGCGTTTCTAACGAACTGCAATACGCGATCATTGCACAGTGGTAGCTCTTCCTGGACCTGCTGGAAGTACAGATGGCTGGCAAGATCGAGCAGGAAGAACTTATCCCTGAAGTCAATGGTAGCAACGATCTGTAGGATTAGAGATCAATCAAAACATGTCCGCGTTTACAACTCCACCTTCACTACTTACATCATCCAAACATTCGCTCATCCTCTCGAACGGTTGCTGGAAGCAGATATTCAATCGCCCATAGACTGCGGTAACGTACGGCCGTAGGAAATTATTCGCAAGCGACACCAGCTGCGATGAGCCTTGATTTTCGAGATTCGTCTGCTCGGTTAGGCATGCCGCTACACGTGAAGTCACCTGTGCTGGAAGCGCGTTAAACGTCGTAACAAATCCAGTTGCGCAGAAATTTTCACCACTCAGTACGTCCAGCATGACGCGCGTGTACAGATCGGTTTCTTCTCGCAGGTAGCTGAGTGGGTTATTGCCCTCTTTGAACAGGGCACTCGTCCGCTCGAGATTCTGAGCGACCGTTACCGTTCGCTGCAGCAAGTTCCCCGTCAAATGATCGATCGAATGATTGAGCAGATTTAGCTTCTGATGCACGGACTCGCTAAACAGTAGCGGCCAGCGGAAGACGAAGCTTTCGTTCGTGTCTTTGAGGTGTGTTAGAAGCGAGTCGGCCGCCGTCAGAAAGCGGTAGAACGATGTGTTTGATGCAGTATTGTACCGGTCAACGTTGATGTTGATAGATGCCTGGTTTGTTCTTAGCAAGGCATACGATCGGGCTTGGAAGTCGTTGGCAGCACGAACTGCTGCCACCAGGGTGCTAACACTCGTCGAGTACTCGCCTGATAATCGCACAGTGTATTCCACTACATCCAGCAGCTGCTGCAGTGTCCCATTTGCCGACACTACCTGCAGAAACTGTTGTGTGTTTAGCGGCTGTCCAGCAACCGGGAGGACCGCATCACCCAACCGCACGAGTACTTCCGCCAGCTCTTGCACGTTTTGACCGAACGCATTCCGCAACTTCTCCAGATAGCTGGCCGTGTTGGAATTCACATCGTAGTTAAACGCCTCCTTCAACACCTCGAGCGAACTGGATAGGTTTCGGTTCCACTGTGCCACACCCTGGACGGCCAGCGTAAGCCGGGTGAAGACGACGGCCGGTGCCGTGGTACGATCGACGGCAACCTGTGCCACCTCGCGGAACACCTGCCCCATCACGGTCGTCGTATTGCCGACGTAATCGCGCAGTGCCGCCGCTCCAGCGCTGAGAAAGTTTGAAGACGTTGGGTTCAGTCCACGAACCTGCAGCTGGGCGGCGTCTAGATTGCGCACCACCGCGGTGGCGGAACTGGCAAGCCGGGCACCTTGCGGGAGCACATAATTGTTGCCGAAAAAGGGACTTCCTTCGGTACAGGCGATTGCAAGAAGCAGCACAACGACAGGCACCTTCACTGAACTAGACGCCATCGTTCCACGGTTACTAGTGTGGTCTTGGCAGTGGACGAAAGGCTTTCTTATAGTGGTGCAGCGATTGTTATCGCTATCGTAAACACGATATCGCTGTTAGATTTGCTTTTGGTGGAACCGGTGGCAGTAGAGCGTGTTGGTGGTTCCCCATCTTGCAGCTAAGGGGAATTTCTTGCTTAACTGCACGCCCCAATACAGAAGCTAATACTGTCTTAGGTAGTGCGCCTGTCACACCTGCATCAAGGTGTTTGCAGTTGCTGCAACAAAAACCGTTTCTGAGAAGACGTTACGATTGCGTCTGTTTGCATTTGGCGTCTTATCTCTAGATGAAAGCAGTGAAAGATCTTAATATCTTAGCACTCTACGCTTTCAAGAATCGTTCCGAGAACATTAAAACATCAGCAAGAACTTCTGTCTAATTAACTTGTAGCTGTAAGTACACGACCACACGTCTCTCGACAAGTCAATCGCCTCTGGAGTCGCTGATGACTGGTCAGAAAACAAGAAGTGCAGTAGCAGCAGTCTAAAACAAACAACACCGTCTGTGATGCATTTCCAACCCTCCCTGGGTGATGCACGATCGCTTTCACCAGAAACAACAGACCAGATGACAGACAGGCACTGTTTATTGTTTATTGCAATATCATACGACCACCGATCGGCCCATTGTTTGTACACAAGCGGCTTCAGTTAATCGTCCCGTGTCACGCACGGGAGAGAATGAAAGAAAAATCTGTCTCAGTGTCATGGCGCTTGTTGGAGCAAAACAAGCAAAACATCAACAAAAACCACCACCAACCGGCGGGTGAAGATCACGATCGGATGTGGCACCCCTGGCCGCGAGGTGAAGAAAGAACAAAATGATGGCGATGAGAGGATAAAAAAGAACTTTTAATCCTAAAGATGTTCGCGAACCCACATCACTTCCTTGTTGGCGCGCTGCGGCGGCACTTGCACTTGGACAAAAGGTGTGTGACAAGCGCGCGACCGCGGTACATGCGGTACATTATCTTGCGTTTTTGTCTTGTTGGTGCATCCGTTGTGCAAACTGAACCATCCCCTGCTAAACACACAGCTCTGACCACTTGCTGTGTGGTGTGCGATGTGGGAATGATCTTGAACCGGTTTCACCAGCATCGGACTGCGTGCGTTACACGCTTCCCATCTGTTTGCTTGGAGGTTGTTCGTTCGATTTTTGTTTTATTTGTTTCGCTGCATTTACCACCCACCTAAGCCCTGCGTCGCGTAGTTATCCATTGCCCTGTTTCGTCGTACCAAACAATGCATGATGATGATCGTGCATGTGGTCGTGCTCCGAGTCCAAGAACATCCAGTGTAGACGTGTAGTGTAGCGTAGTCGCGTAGTAGCAAACTGCTGTTGCTATTTATACACCCTAACCCTTCGTGTGGGACAGTACTGCACAATACCAGACTGCGCGCAAATGGTGCACAGCACTGAAATATTGTCGCCATTTCCTCGATCTCGACCTTGAGCGGGTGGATTAGATTCAACCGATTGTGGATGAAAAGAGGGACAGGATCTTCGGCAGCAGGGCATTAAGTGATCCGATCATTTATCCGAAAACGTCGTCATGCTTGCTTCCGTGAGCAGGCGAAGATGATACGTATCCATCCATTCCCTGCCCACCCCGGTCCGATCAAAGCCCCGGATCGAGCGTGATGGCAGCATGATTTACGACGCGAAGCAATTTATGGCCATCCATGGTTGATGTTCGAAAATTGCATTCGGTGTATGTACCCTTCCATCAATGCCACGTGCCCTGTAGGGGGGTGGCCCTTGTAGGGTGACTGAACGCTCCCCATCCCTCGGGGTCATCAAGGCGGAACGGCGGTTAAAAGTCAAGGAAAGCTGCGTACATCGCTTCCAGCAAAGAACAAAGCCAACGCGCGGGACATCGCATAAAAGCGGGAACAAGGAACCCACATGCTAATTGTATGTGATGCAACACATGCTAAATCTGTCATGGATCGCTTCTCATTTTTTTGTCATTTTGTTGGAGGCACTTTGAAGTCAATTCGCAAACTCGCACGCGGTTAATTAACAGAAGGTACTGCTCACCCCATAAGTGACTGCTCATTAATCTTGTCCACATAGGAAACCAGCACGCTGTTTTATTAACGTCATTTTTCTGTGTACACGATCGCACACGAACGAAAAGTGTTCAATTGCGTGTTACGTGCCCAACCAATGGGGAGTGGTGGACCATTCCATTTCATTCCCCGATGACAGTGACTGCACCATGCGCCTCCATCGGGACGGGAGCAGACAGTAAAAAGTGAAAATGCATTCGCAAACCCAGAAGCTACCTTCAGGGGGAGGTGATGCACATTCCTTTACTTTTGCTGGAAGGATGGAAACGATTTATGGAACTTTGCGCTGCTCTAAATAGGAGGAGCTGACATGGGCTGGGATGACAGTGAGACATGATGATCTGTGTGGGATGACGCTTGGCACCTTTCTTTTTGTGGTAATTAAAATACCGAACAACAGGTCCTATCCCCCCGATGCGTGGTACGCGCTCCCTAGGGAATGGAAAATCTTTCTCCAACAAGTGCGCTGGCAAGTGTGGCTTCTTTGTGTGCAGCTCCTTGGTGTTTGTGGCACGTTCCAACAAGAACGAAGAAGGCAATGCAATCGCTACAGGCCAGACTGACCTTGCTACAACCTTAAACTTGGCTGCTTGCTCAACCCTACTATACAAAACCGAAGCTTCCGGAGGTCGTGATTTGCATAGACAAAACGATCCACGATTGAATAATGATGCTTTTGGGTGGGCTCATGCTGCTCACTTCCTGTCCATAGTCTGTATCCCGCGGTCCTGGGGGCTCGTCCAGAGGTCGTTACTACAGAAAGACTGAGTTATTACTTCTTTTTGTGTTCTCTACACTCACCTGTACAACCGGTGAGGTACAAAAGACGTATCGTGCGGGTCGTTTGAAGCGGCCGCTCGATATGAAAAATAAAAAAATATATGTAAGCAATCGATAACGCGTTACCATGCAAAATGGATGGTGGTCAACAGAAAGGGAACCATCGGTGGTAGTCCCACAAACACTAACTTTCTTACCGATAAAACTTTGGAAGTGGAGGAATAAAAAACAACAACATAATTCTACCTATGTACATAGAAGCCACCCCATGCTAAAACATAACACCTCGTCTGCGGGCTCTAATACACAGAGGAGGGAAAGCACAACAGCCCCCATTGGAATGTGTAACTCTCGCTCTTTCTGTACAGCAACCCGCTTAGGACCACACGAACCACACGAAATTCCTTCCCACCACACATTCTCACTCACAATGCTCACTTCCGCAAACTACCACGCTGACCAAGACCGTGGATTCCGTGACCGGTTTTGCGGGGTCGGTCGGTGCTTCGTAGAAAACGCCGTTGATTACCTCCTCCGCCTAGTCGGAGGGGAAAATGGAAGGAAATTGAGCTAGAACATTTCCCCACAAACACACCGTTGAGGGGGTCCTTTTGTGCTCGGGTTCGTGGGCCGGGACTTTCACAACCACTTGCAATGCAATCGATAATAAACATACCACCAAGGGGGAAGCGCATTGTTGGGAAAGAGGAAGTGACAGATGAAAGTGGAAAGGGGAGGACGAAGAAAAATTCTTGACATTCCACACAACCCGCTCTACGGAGGAGAATCATTGCGACGGGCGTTAGGGTGGTTTATTTTCACTCAGTTTTTGTGTCATGCGTTTTCGTGTTAATGCTCTGGTTAGTAACTTACAAAACATGTTTATAAACACAACGTTTGTGGCTTTGTTTTTTTTTGTATCAGCTCATCTATTCTAATCAAAATATTTTCGCATTCTGTGTTTGTTTGAATGCTCTTTAACTTACACGTTTGTTCTCTGTCTCTCTCTCTTTTCCTTTTTGTTTTTACATTCTAGCAGGAATAGACCTGTTAGATGATATTAGTAAGTATCTGCGCCTTTTAGTATGCAATCTGTTTACTTTGACAGCTGTCAAAGTAAAAAAACCATCATCAGTTGAATAATTTGCGGAATAAATTAATACTAATTAAAATATTCCAACTTTCGAATAGTTACTCATTTTTGCCTCTCTCTCTCTCTCTCTCTCTCTCTCTCTCTCTCTCTCTCTTTGTTATTACAGATGCAGCATTTCTACCAATAGAGGGCATTCTAGGAGAAAGTGACCTGTTGGATGATATTAGTAAGTAGCCATGCCCCTGTTATTATGCAATCTGGTGAACTCAACAGCACGAACATCTGTTTCACTCTCGACCTTGACCGAGGAAATCCCACCCGCAAACCACGTGCTTGACAAATGCATTTAGGCTAGACTATCTTCACGCTATCTGTTTTTCACACTTCAGGCGCTATCAGACCGTACCGGATGCGCCCAATTGCACGGCTGCAATGCAATCCGGCTAGACGGAATATTTTTAACAATTTCAATTGCGATAGTCAAGACATAATTTGCTACAGTCGGCTTTGGAAAAACAAGTGGCGTTTATTCGTCCATCAGATACAAAGAAAATTTCTAGAGATACAAAAAAAACGAAGGTACACGATGAGTGTTTGTTTTTGGACAGTGGTGTAATTAGTTTCGCACACATTGATTTATGATGTCTCTTCTAGGGAGCGTCTTTTGCTCCCTATACTCGTATGACTAAGCCCCAAAAGATAGCAATCAATCCTGCTGCTGTGGTTGGAAATGGTCCTTACTCTTTCTCGTTTTCTGCGGCAATGTCGTAGGCGCACCGAGCGCCAAATAAATTGGCGTGATGGTGCGCCTGATGTCTATTAGTCATAGGGATAATTTTTAGCATTGAGCTGCACTGAACGCTACCACCGAGAAGCTGAAGAGTTGTTTATGATAATCTAAATCATTACCTCTCGTTTTGTGGCGCGGTTTGAAAGAGTTTAAAGCACTTATTTATACGATCTACGTCTTACAACTTGTTGGGGATACTAGTTAATAGTCTGAGCTAGTGTTACTAGTATGGATTAGCTCCTCACACACACATACACACACAATGACTCAGCATCTTGAATGGCTTAAGCTGAAAATCATACCCCCATTTCCACACCAATTCTTGGAAACCCAAAACAGCCGTCCATCCGCTGTCCTGTCTATCGTCGTGCTGCGCGAGTAACATCTTGCTCTTGATCTTCCCTAGCGTCGCACGGAAGATGTGTTGGTCCATTGCGTCACATTCGTGCAACAAAAAAACAACCACACGCCCGGTGTTGACACGCCAAAATATAAACAGTACAAAGGTTGGGATAAACAGAGGTGCGTTAATCGATCTGAGCGCAATCGATCACCACTGCTATAAAACGCGAGCAGGATAGATGATCGGGCGAGAGAGAGAGAGAGAGAACAATCGTTCTAAGCGGTCAGGGTTCGTGTGCTAGGTCAACGGTCGAGGATCGGGAATCGGCAGAGCGCGCGAGAAATATTGACCAAATAAGGGCATGCGCAACAGAAGCGATTTATTAATCAAAGTGTGAAGACCCAAATTGTAAAAAAGTGTGAATAAATTTGAACCAATTAAAATAAATATAATTTCAAATCCACGCTATACAAAGGTCTTGTTATCGCTTCCACACCCGGCAAATCCACATCATACAGCACCTGTCACCTAACATTCGATGACATGAAAAATGAAAAGAACACTTTTCAGAACTGCTACGCAGCATTACACTCCCACCAATGATCCAGATCCAAAACGTGCTGTGGGACAGAAGGGTGAACACAACCCGAATCCTCATTAAATACATCAACACAGACTGTCCTGTAAAGCCAAAAAAAATACACCGCGCGGGTTGTCTTTTAAATGCTGACACCCTGCTTCCGATGAAAACGGTACGCCAAAAACGCTGCACGACGACGCAGCCGCGAACGATCATTGTTCGTGTCATGCATTTATTTTTATGTTTGTACGATCATCGTCATCGTAACATTCGGCCGCAACACCAGCGCAGCAAAAGGCAACCAACGCACGTGTTTCATGTTGGCTGCGGATCTCGTGCTAACGCGTGGGGAACATTTTCGGACAATCATCCTGTAAATTGTTGCTGTTTTTTTCCAACAAGGTGCTGATCACGCAAGGGTCTCGTGTGCCAACTGTGAGCTGTCACCGCGGTCGGAATTAGGCCATTTTCGCTTAATTATTGCTTTCACTAAGCATTTCGCTAATCGATCTACTTTGATATTTCCAATCTTTCCCAAGAGTATGAGCATTCAACTTCCTTTAAAAAGCCAATCCAATGACCTTTACATCTCCCTAATCGCCGCTCACACGCGAAAGCATATTGCTTGGGGTTACGTTTTGTCGGTCAGTTTTGTTCCCTCTGCCTATTCCTCTTCTTCTCTCACTCTACCGAACGCACACCAACACAAAAGTTAGTGTCAATTTTCCGACCGACGATCACTGACGTTTGAACGATCAGTCTGATCCGCCTCAAGAGAACGCGCGTACGTTCTCCGCTGAGAGAATGTGCCTCTCTAGTGACCTATCCCTACAATCGCTAGAGCGCTACGAAGAGAAAGAGAGCACGAGAATGCTCATGCGAGAGAGTGGGGAAAATTTTCCCAACATTTTCCCTCATTTTCCCAAACGGTAGCGACCAGTTTTTGCCTCACGCCAGCACACGCAAGTCACAGTCGTCGAACCATCGTCGGTGTGAGATAATTCGATTCGTGATCATTGAGGTTCGGTTACTTTTACATTTACAGTTTAAAATCCTTTTTCGCGCTGTTGTTCACGCTAAAAAAACGTATCCAAAACTTAATGTGACCAAGTGAAGTTTTGTTTCGGTCCTGAAACTACCCGCTTTAGATAACTTCCGAATCTGCTGTGCTGTGTCAAAATCTGCTTCATTCGCTGTACAAAATTTGCTCTTTCCTCTTCTTCCTACTCTTTTTACTATGCTACTTGGTGACTAACCTAGTGAAAAAGTTCAAAACTTCAATCTTCTTCATCCAACCAGTGTCTAGGGTCAATTCCAATACTAGTTAGAATGGAATTCTTCACCCAATCTCGTTGTCCAGTGATTGACCTTTTTTTTTGGCCAAAAGAGAGGGAGTTGGGGCTTAAAAATAATTTTCACCCAGTGAGATGCAGATGTTAAATGTGTATCTTCTCCCCGGGAACGTCTAAACGTCCGCTCAACATGACTGCTGCAACTCCCGGCAGGGCAGACAGACGCACAGAGTACCCGTTGATGCAGGCCCCAAACTCAGGCCCCGCCACAGTGGCTCTCGATAGTGCGATGAAAATGTTTAAAAATAGATTTCTCCATTACAGTCAGGCAGACATTCAATCGGGTAACCGTGCAAACCGCCCAGTTGGTGTGGTGTGGTCGCAGACACAACCAGATGATGAGAGATGTAGGAACGGTGCTAGCTCACCGGGAGCGCTTCTAAATGAAATAGAAAGTGGAAAATTAGGAGATAGAGAGATAGACAGAGAAGGAGCGAGAGTGTTGCAGCAGAAGATTTGGATTTATTTACTTTATTTCCTAATATTCGGAAACATTTGAGCGGGCAGGATCTCTTTCTCTCTATCTCTCTCTCGTGCTCTCGATCCCTTAGCTGAACACCTTTAAGCGGGTGAAGTTGGCAACGAACACACTGGGAGAAGATCAGGTGTAGTAGCATTGAAGAAGAAGAAAAACCTCAATTTGAAATCATCGTACAAAATTAAACAAACTCGATCATACAACACGATCGATGGTGTGTTCATCGCTTTCGAATCGAAACGATCTGTTATTTGCCTGTACGCTAGACCTACACATACCCTCCTACCATTAGAACCTATATTTAAATTCGTAACCAGTTGTGCTGTTGTACGTGTAGATATCCAGGATTACCAGGTCATCAGTAACATCCATTCCCAATTTCCCTCATGTCTGTTTAGGTATCTAGACGATCTCGTGTAATCTGCGCTAGGTTCTCTATGTACAAAACCTTCCCAAGATGTCCTTTCCAACGCGTCCATACGACCCCCTTTCTTCCGGAAGTGTATCTCGCTTTCGTCCGACTGGTGATGATGCCTGCGAGCGACGTTACAACTCGTCTGCCTCATCAGACACGTCCACGTCCTCGTCCGACTACGAGTATCTCAATCTCTTCCACAAACTCGATCATCTCCAACGATCTCCCCTGGCCGGCATGTACAACATGATCGTGCACAGCAATCCCGACATAGTTGTCAATAGTGCCGTGTCCACTTCTTGCTCTACCGGTAGTGCTGGTGGTGATAAAGAGAATGTACATACAGTTCTTCCTTCCCCAACTATTACCGTAACATCGCCTCCACCACCTCCAGCAACTACAACGTCCCAAGAACAGCACGAATCTCCGTCCAAAGAACCTATATCTCCAATAATACCACCAAAACCAATCCAAAAACCATCTCCCGCGCCCCAACCGGAAGGTAATGATTGTAATTGTAGATAAAATCTGCTCAAGACACTTGTGCTTTGTTGTGGAATTGCTTTTAAGCCTTCGTGTACTGTTGATGTCCCGATTTAACACTGTCCTTTGTTTGTGTACACTATGAGATCGTTATCTTTATGCCACCGTTCTTTCTTTCTTATCCCCCTACAGTTCACGTAATCGGTAAAGATATACGCGAAGAGATGCCCCCAGTACCGAACCAGCGACCGTACGTGGAGATCACGGAGCAGCCGCACCCGAAGGCGCTCCGGTTTCGCTATGAGTGCGAAGGCCGCTCGGCCGGTTCGATCCCGGGCGTCAACACCACGGCCGAACACAAAACGTTCCCGAGCATACAGGTGCACGGGTATCGGGGTCGGGCAGTGGTCGTTGTGTCCTGCGTCACCAAGGAAGGTCCCGAGCATAAGCCCCATCCGCACAATCTGGTCGGAAAGGAGGGCTGCAAGAAGGGTGTCTGTACGGTGGAGATCAACAGCACGACGATGAGCTACACGTTTAACAATTTGGGCATTCAGTGCGTCAAGAAGAAGGACGTCGAGGAGGCGCTCCGACTGCGCCAGGAAATTCGGGTCGATCCATTCAGAAGTAAGTTCGCTTCGCTCGAGCTCTCTCGAACTTCAGATATTTAATTCCCATTTAACTTTGCAGCTGGATTCGGTCACGCGAAGGAGCCCGGCTCGATCGACCTCAACGCTGTCCGACTGTGCTTCCAGGTGTTTCTCGAGGGTCAGCAGCGGGGCCGCTTTACCGAGCCGCTCACGCCGGTCGTGTCGGACATCATCTACGACAAGAAGGCAATGTCGGATCTGATCATCTGCCGGCTGAGTGACTGTACCGCCCCGGTGTCCGGTGGCAAGGAGATCATACTGCTGTGCGAGAAGGTGGTAAAGGAGGACATTAAGGTGCGCTTTTTCGAGAAGAAGGGCAACGCGACGGTGTGGGAGAACTATGCGGAATTTTCGCACACTGACGTGCACAAACAGGTGGCGATCAGCTTCCGGACGCCACCGTACAGAACGATCGACATCAGTGATCCGGTGCGGGTGAGTACCATTGAGCAACCCGAGAGAGGTATTGGTTGTTTCTGATGCACTCCCTTTCTTTTCTTTACATCCAGGTCTTCGTACAGCTGGAACGCCCGTCGGACAACACCTACTCGGAGGCGCGTGACTTCCAGTTCATCCCGCTAGACACAGGTAGGCGTCGGTTTTCGGCACTGCACCGTGAACTCATGAAAAATCCTAGCTCCGACACGCCCGAGAACCAGCTGTTCAAGCGCATCCTGCTCGAGGGCTCGAACCGGTCCGCCCTGGAGCAGCAGATGAAGCCGACCAATGGGTTCGCGCCCCAGCGCCCCGAGCAGGTGGAGGTGATCGTGCTCGACACACCGAACGTGGAGGACAAACCGTTCGTGGCGGAGACGGTCACGAGCGATCAGAAAACGACCGAATGGATACAACGAAACGAATTCAACGACGGTGGTTCGGGCTCGGGCGATGACAATCAGATGGTCACCGGTGACACGAACAACAACGTTTTTCAGCCCAATTCGTTCGATCTGCCCGATGGCACGAACAACCAAGTCGATGAAAATGCCAACGGAATGGTCCCTGTTGCTACTGCTGCTGCTGCTACTACTGGCTCTGCTGCCGTTCCGGATGACGATCAGACACTGAAGGAACTGTTGGAGCAGGTGGCCGAGCTGGACGAGATCTACACGGATCATCAGCTGCGCCGGGAGAACCTAATGCTGGAGCAGGAGTTGAAGCAGCTCGAGCAAACCGTCCCCGTCCAGCTCGGCTCGCCCGGTGGCCAACCGATGGACATTGACGAGGTGTTTGACGATGCGGCGACTTACACCAGCCTTCAGCGTGCGTTCAAGAACCCACTCTCGATCACGCTCGGTCCACCGATTCCACCACGCCCCGAGCACGCCAAGCTGGACGCGGGCGTGTACGATGCGGTAGAACCACTGCACGTGCCCACGATCGACGTGACCTCGCTGAAGCGTGATTCGCAGGAGCTGGAAAAGCTACCACCGCTGCCACCGAAGCGTGCCAAACCGAGCGTACAGAACAAGGAAAACAACGCGCTCGACGCGAACGACGAGGTGCTGCTGAACACGATCATTCGCAAGGGTTCGATGCGCAGTCTGGCCCCGCGGCCCCAGTCCGATCAGATCATCATCATGAAAACTCCCGACAGTCCGCTCAACAAGAAGCTTCCCCCGACGCCACCTACTTCCCCGACGAAGTCGTCCTCGGGTGGCAATGGGGCGAATGATTCTAACACGCTGCCGAAGAATGACGCCAAGAAGCCGGGCTTCTTCTCGAAGCTTTTCTCGCGCAAGAAGAGCAAATCCGACCTGACCGCTAGCACCAACACGCTGAACCGCAAAAACACACCGGGTGGTTCGAAGGAACCGAGCCTTTGCGTGGACTTGGAGGGCAAGGAGGGTCAGTCGACGCATCGTAAGGGTTCGCTGCGTGATGCTTCTGGGGAGAAGCGCAAAACGGGCAAACCGGTCGCGCGCAGTGTTAGTAGCGTTAGCGCGAGACGACCCGCTTCGGATGCAAACTGTCCGGACTACATCTACATCCCGCTGAAGGGCGATGGGCCGACGGGTGGCATGCAGTCGCGCAACGGTGGCAGCGGTACGCACCTGTCCCTCCCGGGCAATGATTCGTACGAGCGGGCCAGTACGGCTTCGCTGCCACCGCTCGATCGTAAAGCGGTCAGTGCGCTGCAGCTGGATGTGCCGATACAGGATGGAAATCTCGAGCTGGTCGCGATCGCGGACGCTCGCAGCATAAAGAATCTGGTTGAGGGTAACTACGGGGTACAGCTCGACCCGAACGTCGATCTGACCGAGGCGGAACACTTTGCGCTGTACACGTCGATCGCACCGAACGCGGCACTGAGCGAGTTTGACGAAACGTCCTGCTACTACGCGCCGGTTGAGCCGAATCCACTCGCCAGCAGTTCCCAACAGTATCCACTGAACCAGCAGCAGCAGCAGCAGCAGTTCCAGCAGAGCCAACTAACGCGAATGGTCACCGATAGCGATGTTTGAGAGGAGCTGAACCATTTTATTTTTGATCCCCTTTTATGCCCGGAGCTACTCCAGAGCAATGATTTCTTATGCATATCATAGAGCAATTGAAACTCATCCTGTCCAGGACACAATGATACTAATGTAACGTTTTTCTTTTCTTTTTTGTTTTTGCATATTATTTTGCGGTTTTCGCGGTCCTCCCCACACACACACGCGTGTGCACGCAAACACACAAACCAACTGCTTGTTTCCCAAAACAAAACGCAAAATCTGAACCTAAACGCAGTCGATCTCCGAAGAAAGCGGCAGAAGCTGGCGGGTTCGTCGAATGTGTTTTTGCCGGTAGTAACGGCCCCATTGCCGGGCCCATCGCCCCCGAGCAGTCTGGGCATGCCGGGCAATATACCGAACCTGTCGCAGCTGGACGCAACCGGCGGACAGAGTGCGTCGACGAGCGGTTTACCCCGTAAGTTACACCAACATCTTTCGAAGCTTTGCGGGGTATTTTTTTTACTGGTTCTGGATACACCATTTCCCCATTACCCGCACAAACACACATCTTACATATTTTCCTTCCGTTGCGTTAGTCTTCTTTCTTGGTGGAGGGTCCGTTGTCTACTTCGTCCATTCAAACTGTACACAATCACTAAGCTCCATAAGCCCATCCTCACTATATAGTTGATCTCTTTCGACTTCGTTTACCATTGGGTTTACTCATTCTCATACTGTAGTTATCGTCACTTCGTCCTGCACTAGTCTTCGTGTTTTTGTGATATTTATGTGTCCAATTTGGTGTCCTCTGTCCTTTTTCTCTCTTGCTGTGTGTATCTTCATGTCTGGAGATGCTTCCGTCCACAATTCATCATTTTGTAGAATCAAAACACACACAAAAAACAACTGTTGTTTGGCATTTTTGGGAGCAAAACATAAAGGGTTAGCCTCCATTTTATTGGCTTGTCTTGGACTGGTGGAGAGGTTGTAGTGGAATTCGAGTTGGGATGTTGGTGGTTCCTAATTGTTGTTTGCTCCTTTGGGCTCATTGGAAGTTGTCGTCGCCGGTGATGGTAGAAAATTGGAATTGATCGTACCTAAACAAATAACAAGTAACAAAAAACCAAAAAACTACGGTAAAAAGGGTTAACTAACGAGTGAAATGACACACAAAAAAAAACAGTAAATCCGTTACAGCATAAACTCGTAACAATTTGAACGAAGCAACATTGCCATCTATTTGTGAAATTTGTTAGCAGCACGTGCGAGAACGCGCATGTGCGACCCGGTGCGTAGGACAGTTTTGAAAATAACGAACCTTTATACTGTTGCCGACATTGTCCAGGGGGAGGTTTGGGGGCATCTAAGGTGTTCAGATGTTGAATTTTTGTATTGGAATTAAAAAAAAAGGGACTCGTGTCAGATTTTTTGACAACCAGATGAAGCGGAACTTGCTCGGTCAGATGTTTGTAGGAGAGCTTTGGAGAGCGCAGTAGAACGAAATACCTTTTTTACAATGTTTTACTTAGCAGGGGGGCGAGAGTTCCTAACACGAGCCCTATTTTATTATAATTATAGTGAATTTTGATCGGATGTCATTTAAAAGCGTTTACATGTACTTTGACACTTTGACAAAAAAAACATGGAAGGTAGTAGGTAGGAGCTGGTAGTACTAGTACTTTGCAAAGTGGTTTTGAGTTGTTTTGAGTTGTTTTCTGTTTTTCTGTTTGTTTTTTTTATTGTTGGTCATCTCGAACGAATTTGGTAAACTATATACCTAAATATATAGAATAAATCTATTAAAAATTGGTGACTTAAAGAACTGTAAAACGAAGCAACTATTGGGCACATTGGTCTTGCTGAAAAGGAGAATTTGAGTGCAGTGTTCTACAATCTCTATATAAAAACGTCTTTGTAATAATAACTTTAAAAAAGAAACTCAAAAGAAGTAAACTCAAGTCTTGCAGCAAGCGAAATATTGAAACCAAATACAATAATACAAACAAACAAAAAACTCCCCTATACCACTTATACTAGCAATTAGGTAACAAATGTGAGCTCAATGTTGGCTCCGTAAATTTGTCGCAGAGCGACTTGAGTTAGTTTTTACTAGTTTAATACTTACCGAAGATGAAAGCAGCAGCTAAGCGTGAACAGAAAAAAATGTGAATCTTTATAAAAGATGTAACAAATAAAAAGCCGTGGTGTGGAAAAAGTGGAAAATGAGTTGGAAGGCGTTGAATTTGTTAATCGTTGCAGAGAGTGTTTGTAGGTAAATCGGTAAATTACAGGCTAGAAGTTACGTTTCGCGTCATCTTTAGTACAAGTGTAAGAGTAAGTGTGCGTGTGCGTAGGTACGATTTAAGCGTTAATAGTGTTCACATCAGCTAACTGATTTAGAATAGCGTGTTTATGTGTACGTGTGCTTGTTTGAGTGGCTTTGACAGTTTTGTTTTTGGGTTTATTTTTTACTTCATCTGTTAGCTTCTCTAAAAATTTCTAATCATACTTTCGTGCATGGTTTTATGTTAATTTTGTCATTTTTTTAAAATTGTTTTTGCATGCTTTTTTGGTGGTGTTACTCTTAGCTAGTTGAATATGTAAATTTGAATTGTTTCTTAATTCTTTACATGTTTTCTAATTTTCCAGGCGGTATTTATACCTACCACAATGCAAGTGCTTTTCAACAGATGCCAAAAGAGGAAATCAAAAATGAACCTGGAGGTAAGCAACAACTTCAATTTATCTGTTTTACCTGTTCTACTTCACTCATTCCCTTCCCCCCGTTTCTTTCACAGACTCTCCGAGCCACAATCCCTCCAACCAGTACCAGCTGCAACCGATGCAGCCCATGTTTACCACCCAGAGCACCTCCCCCGGTCCAGACCGTTCACCGGCTACACTCACGCCCTCCCCGGGCATCGGTGGTCCCATCTCACCGCTTGACCCTGGCAATGTAACGCCAACGCCACCGGCCTACACCACACTCGGTGGTACCGGCGGTACGATGGGCAATCTGTTCGGCCAGTTCGGGACCGGGTTCTCTAACGCCGCCACCCAGCCCAATGCAAGCGTGCCAATGTTTGAAACCAACCTGCCCGGTCCGTCGAACGGTTGGGTCCAGCCCGTACCATCACACACCCAGAACGGCCCTAGTCAGCCGCAGCCGCAGCAACAGAACCCGTTCAACTTGCTCAACTTTGGCACGCTCCCACTCGCAACCGGCGATCCACTAATGGCGATGAGCACGGCAAACACGAACAACCAGCCGAACGTGGGCCCACCCTCGCTGGGGTCCGACTTTTACATGAACCTCGATCTGGCCAACCTCGATCCGGTGTTCAACTCGTCCGAGTTGCGCTCCGTACTGGGGACACTTTCCACGACCGACCTAAACCGGCTCGAGCAGGCCGCCAGCATGCAGACGTCCGGTGGGAATTACCAACAACATTCGGCCTCGAACCAGCAGCAAGCAATAAAGGCTCTCTTAGCGACACAGCAGTTACAGCAACAGCAGCAGCAGCAGCAGCAGCAGCAACAACAACAACAGCAAGGACAAACCGGTCAAGCCGACCGGATCGACAACGACGAGGACCTGACCGATAGCTTTACGAAACTCAGCACAAACGATTTAAACTAGATTCAAAAACGGTGATCGGTGACGGTGGTGGACAAGCGATAGTGACACAACGGAAAACACCCATACTCACACGATCATAAGATTGCACCTTACAGCACCACTGTCACCATTTTCCCGTAACGTTAGCCCGTAAGCATCCATTCCAACCCCCCTCCAATGCGCTGTGTTTTGACGACATGTTGTCTTAGTTGAGTTGTTAAGTTTTGCTCTGTAACACATTTTTTTTTTGTTTACCAACAGACCATTGGCAAGTAAAACCAAGATTCGAGATTTTTGTTTTACCTAACCGAGCTATTATATTTACGCGATCGTTTATTTTGGTGCGGCTTTGCGTGCATAATGTGTGTTTGGAGTTGGATGTTGTTTCTGTCTCCGGGGTGGTTCGATTGACGAGTGATGGTTTGATTCTTTTTTTGTTCTTTCTTAGGACATACACACACTAAACAGCGTAGAAAAAGCGAAGAACAGTGTGGGTTTGCACAACAAACATCCGAATTGGTTTTGTGTGGAGAGGGGATAAGCTCTGTTTGTGAGGCGGGGGAAGGATTCTCAACGAACACGTTGTTACTGATTGTTACGCTACACAGCACACTCAACACGGCTGAGAACTTCTAACTCATTGAGCGATTTTTAGCATTCACGTTCACAGAACATTGCTGTTTAACGACCCTTGCAACGAATTACTGCGAACCGACGCTCTTCGAGAACGAGTCCATCGATTTCCACTTGGTGCGCGATTCGCACGGTTTGCCGTGGATCTGCTCACAGCTTTTGACCGTGAGGAAGCTGATGCGCGGTCGCTCGATGCCCAGTTCCGTAAGGCTCGTCGTCTGCGGGCAGATACGGTGCGGGAAACGGGGCGAACCTCGGATACGATCCCTCACCGGACCTTGCTGCTGCACCGTCGAGGACCGTCTCCACCCGTTCGGTGGTAGCACAAAGTTAACGCGCGGTTCGGACCCGGTCAGTGTAAGCTCCTCCCTGGTCGGTTTGTCGATGGTGTAGATCGACTGGGGCAGATCGTCTTCGGTGTCGATTTCGTTGAAGATGGCTAGGGCCGATTTGCGTATCGCGCTCGTCGATGAACCCGTGCCTCCGAGCATCGTGGCCGAGGGAGTTTTGTGCAATCGTGGGGCAAACATGTGCCTTATCTTGCCCATCACACCGGAACTCGATCCATTGGGGAGTGTGTGAGGTTCGTCGCTTCCAACTCGACTGCTGGAGGTTAGAATGCGCTCACGGCTACCGGTTGGGGCTAGCGTTACTGCTGGATCGATTTTGGGCTGCGAGCTGAAAGCGATGTTCCGCTTCATGGGCGAAAGCATTGGATCGACCGAGGGCCAGCTGGCACGCGGAATTATCGGTGGAAGCACCGACAGCAGCAGCATGGGCAGTCCACTAGACCCGTGAGGCCGGGCGATCGCGCAAGGTCGTGAGTCGGGCAGGTTGGGTTCAGAAGAAAGCGGCGAACTTTGTGGCGATCGCTCCTGAAGTGCTCGCTCCAGGCGGCAAATTTCGGCGTCCAACAGCTCCAACTCCTTCCGGTAGACTCGATTCTGTACCTCCACCCGGAATTGAAGCTCCCGACGATCGTCCAGCACAAACCGGCGCGTATTGAACTCCATCTTCAGCCCCATGCTGTGAATGATCGGATCGTACACTTCGCCCTTCTCAAAGATGTCCTTAATCTTGGGCAGAAACAGCAAACAAAGTGTGGCCGTCGTTGAGATCAACACAAAGCCCGCCGTTATGATGAACGCTAGCGTCACCCGCTCGTAGAGAAGGTTCGCTAGCACGACCACACTCGCACTGGTGATCACCACACTGTACACCGAGATGCCAATGTACTGCGAATCGTTCAGTGCCGATATCTTCACGTTCCTCGTCTGCCACGCCATATACACACCGACCAGCAGGAGTAGTCCCTTGTAAGCGTACAGCATGCCCAGCCAGCTTTCGTAGTGCCTTGAGCGGCAGAGTTCCACCTGGGGAAGGAACACCACACTCCGATCGGTGGTACTGATCTCCAGGGAAAGGTTGTGCAGATGCCGTTCCATCGGATCGGCCGCCATCCAGAACGAGACGACGAACGCATCCACAAGCAGCAGTGCACCGATCACCGAGATAAGCTGCGTGTCTCGCAGGATCTTGTCCCGACAAAGTCCTCCGGCGCTGTGCGTGAAGATGCGATAGACCCGGAACGTTTTTGCAAACATTGAGCCAAAGGCAAGTGAAAAACCCGCCGACAGGAAGTAGATCCTTGCCATACAGATGGTGGAGAAGGTAACGCTCGACCAGGGTAGTGTGGAATGGTCCAGGCCGAGCAGAATGGTGGCCGTGTACACGAGCATACAACCGCAGACAGTGATCGTGCTAAGCTTGGGACTCGATAGCTTGATGGCTCTGCAACAAAAAACAGAAGAAGTTGATGATTAAAACAAGAATTTTGAGGTGATTCAATTAACCAACAACACTCACTTCAACTTCCGGAACCTCAAATTCAGTCCCAAAAACAGCACCGAAATCCCAATCCCGATCAGCGACAGTATCACCACCGTGTAGAACGCAAACGGATCGATCGTATCCACCCTCAGCCGCAGTATCCTCTTCGCAATCGGCACCTGGCCCCCCGGCCACACGATCGGCACACAGTACCGGCAGCCAAAGTCGAGCGTCGCATTCTTAGGATAGTAAAACGCAATCATCTCCAGCTGCCCTGCCCGGATCTGATGGAACGAGGTCGTCCCAATTCGGTCCGCACCCTCGAACGAAACCGGTCCCGAGATTCCATTAAACTTGAGCAGATCGAACTGGCGCAACAGCTCCTGAGCGATATCGTACCGCGTGTAGTCGTAATCGGCCAGCCGGACCCGGTGCGGCACCGACTGGGACCAGGACCGTTCGGCACCGCGCAATGCCAGCGCCATCGCCCACACCGCATCGTACGTTTGCGGCGCAAACTGGGACACCGCACCGGTGACGTTCATTTCCCGCAGCTTCTGCAGAAAGATGTCGTTGGTCTGGGAAAAGGCGATTAAGCGAAGAAACAACAATCACCAAACAGCGGTTCTTAATCCCACCGCACAGTGAGCACAGCAATGTAAATAAATAACGACTGATGGGAAAGGATGGGAAAGGATTATCGGCAAATGGATCGAAGCGAAACAGCACACACACACACATACACACACACACACGCTTACCAATCCACTCAGGGCAGTGCCCATGCCAACGATGCTATTGTAGCTCGAGACGATTATTAAGTTCTCCACCGCCGTCAGCAGTGCCCGGGAGGTGCATGGTGCACTACCCGTCTCGGGTAAGTCGCCCGCCAACCACCAGGACGAGATGTACGTGTCCTGTAGTATCCAGGCGTACTCTGCACCGTACATACCAAGATTGTAGACCTAGAAAGAAGAAGAAGGGGAACAAAAATGAGCAACGATGGTCACAAGGAAGAAGAAGGGGAAAAAAGCATGCTCTCTCCCGGGGGAAATTTATCCCGCGGCAGGTTCGTCGTCGTTTGGGGGGGGGGTCTGTTTTGCTTACCTCGCAGAACACTTGCGGGGCAATTTCATGCGAAAAGCTTCCGATAATCACTCGCACATCACGGTCCTTTGGGGTGGTTAGGGTGGAGTAGAGAAGAGACAAAATGACAGCATCTTTAGCCCCGCTGGAAGACCTTGTAATAACCGATTCGAAACGACGGGAAGCGATTTCTATCGAACAGTCAAAGTGCAGTGAATTGTAGCTACGTGTGCAGGGTACCGGGGTTTAAGGATGGAAGAATGGATGAGGATGCGGTGATGCTGAAATGAAGGTGTGTGTGTGTGTGTGCAACAAACAGATGATGAAGATGGCGTTTCAATGTTTTTTTGCGCGTGAAGATACGCGAGGCTCTTACCTATATAACTTTAGTGTGTTATGGTAGAGGTGGTTGTGGTGGTGGTGGTGGAAGTAGTGGTTGGCATGACAAGGGACAAAATTACAACAACACTACTGTAACAAAAAGAACGCTACTTGTAAGAGACTGAGCAACAGGAATCAGGGAACATCGGAAAAGATGCCAAGGCACTCTCGCACTAAAAGGACTCGTTTTAGGGAACACGGAAGATACTACATTAATACCCGCAGCAGCTTCAGCTGTTCCTTAAAGTCAGTTTCGGCAAAGGAAATCGTCGCCGCGCAGGTAATGTTGGCCCGCTCGAGCTCGGTCACGAGATCGTTTACCGCGAGCGAGTAGCCTTCTTCGTTTTGGGAGAAGGTTGCCACCGTGTCCCAGCCGAAATGCATCAGAAACGCTATCCGGGCGGGGTGGTGCGATGAGTCCGGTGCGACGGTGCGGTAGAAGAGGGGGAACTCGCGCCGATCACTCAATGCTGGGGAGGTGGAACCGAACGAGACCTGCAATGGTTACAAGAATTTGTTATTTCGTATAAGAACTTGGAAATTTCAAGGACAATTCCAATACCTGAAGGATATTCCAGTAGGGAACGATCTTCGCCAGACTCTCGGTAACTTCCGAGCAGGCTGACCCGAGCACCATGATGATCCGCTTGCTTTGATGCGTGTAGAGCGCGTGAAAGAACCGATCAACTCCAACGCCCGGATCGCACTGCAACACAAAGCAAGCGTTGAAGTTTTTTTTAAATCCTTCGCTAACTCCCCATTACGCCCCACGCACTCACCTTCGTATCGTTCGTGATGAGCTTCAGCTTGTACCCGAGCAGCAGCCCACGCCGGTTGATGTGCTGTACGGCCAGCTGTGCCGCCGCCAGCTCGCTGAGCCCCTCCCGGCGAGTCGCTCCCTCCCTCGAGCTCAACTCAAACAGTCCCAGTATCGTCACCTCGCGGGCACGACGCTCACTGCCAGCCGGTCGCGTCCGCTCAAACACCGTATTGATGATGTTCCGATTGTGCTCGTTCGTTTGCACGCTGGACTTCCGATTGGCGGCACTTTCACTTGCCAGCAGCGTGTCGAAAAGCACCAGCAGCAGCAGCACCATCAGCACCACCGGCACGTAACCACTCGAGCCGGCCGTTGTGCGACGCATCCTCTTGAGCGTGTTGAGCGTTCCGTTGGAGCTGGTTCGACTGCTCGCCGTAAGCCGCTGCCATCGACTGGCGTCCGTACCGAGCCTGTGCAGGAAGCCGCGGGAACACCACCTCCAACACCGTTCGGAAACGGGGAAAACGTGGTTTATCCTTTCGATAGAGCGGCACGTGCTGGCACGTTCAAGGGTGCTCCTGTGACCAATGCCTGTGTGAGAGCAGCCAAAGCGAAATTGTGTGAGATGATGGGGACGAAAATTGGACAGGAAAAACGCCACAAAAAGCAGACCGAAAGACAGCATCACTTCCACAAAACTGGGCCGACTCTCGATATGCCTAAGCGGTACATCACGACGAAACCCCTTTGCAAGGCGGCTCTCCAGCTGGATTTTGGGAAAGCATTTTTGCGTTATTGTAATGCCGGAGCCGAGGGAATGGTAACAAAAGCAGCACTACTAACTGCTATTTGGTGCATGTTTTTAAGATGAAGTCCGACAGTGTCCAGCCCAACATAGGGAGACAATAGGGACCGGCCCGAAGCCTTATTTACAAAAGCAAAAGTTTTCCCATTCCATCCCATTCTCATCCCTTTTACAGTTTTGGAGGTGGAAGGTTCGTTCCTTCTACCCGGTAAGGCAGGCCTGCCTGTGTCTTGCAAGGCAAGTTATTTTTAAAATAAATCCCCTGATTATACCATGATCCTGCTTTTCTTTTTTCTTTGTGTCGTTTTTTCGTTGTTTGGTTGTTGGTGTCTCATGTGGTGCTTCATGCTGTATAGCCTTTCGTTGCAAGGAGTAAGTTGCTTTTGGGGGCACGGTACGACGAGAGAGACAGAGCAACGATTATTTGCTCCTCCAGAGAAAGCATAAATCATACATTAGCTGTACTGGGAAGTGGAGGAAGTTTAGCGGAGGAAGAACTTACATCTTGCATCTTTCCGTATAAGTATGGGCTCTTGTCGGGCCGGAGAACTAGAAGCAGGAGAGAAAGTTCTGTCAAACATAATCAACTCACGAGCGTGAACATCGGAGTTTGTGTAGAAGCGTGTAAAAGCTGTTCGACAAAATGCACTTCTGGGCCCCGAAGTGCATCACCCGCCCAAGTGGGATGGGGTGGGAATTTGTGGGCTGGATAGGATCTACTAAGCTCTACTACAAATACTGCCTTGTATCGTCGAAGGTGTGTTTTATCAAACCAAACACGATTAAAAACTCTATTGCTGGCAGCTGGCCCATAAAATCCTTCATACAGCAAATTGAAAAAGTTGCTCTCCGTAAGGAATTAATTAATTCTCAATCTTTTTGTTTTGTTTTTACCGTTCAAAAGGTCAGGGGGTTAACACCACTAGACTGTAATTTCATTCTTTTGTAAAAGTCCCAAATCGAACATCGAGATGAGCAGTGCATACTTTCAGGCGCAACCCAACCCATCCCTCACCGTGACGCCTAAAGTAATGCAATCTGCATAACAAGATTGCCATTTTTGCACCTACACACACGAATTAGTATCGTGCGATTGTATCGAGTGAAAAGGAAAGCCACCGGAATCGTTTCATTTCGTGTTGGATTTTCTGTTTCAAATACCTTTTCATTTTCTTTGCTTTTTTCATCTCAAACCTGTCGCAATAATCTCTTGCGCGATTCCGCGGAGACGTATAATCTGGCACGGCTAATGCTATTATTTTGATATAACCCGTAATACCCGCCGACGACACAGCGCCGGCGTTTCGGCTGTGGGAGTATGAAGAATTTCTCGGAAATCCCCAAAAAAACGTTATACGATCCTCATTAGAAAGGACGAGTATTTGTTCGGGCCCATTTGTGTGTGTGTGTGTGTGTGTGTGTGTGTGTGTGTGTGTGTGTGTGTGTGTATGTTTTTTCGTTCCATTTTTTTGCTGTGTGTGTTCGCTATCCTTTTTTCCGTTCCCAAAAGCCACTCGACGATGCGCCTCGTGTACAGCATCATGTCGCGGCGGCAGCGGCGATGGGCATGTATATTATTAGCCCGGGCACATGAGTCTGTAAACTTTGATGAGATTGGGCGTACGGGCTCACGCACCGTGCGTTGCCATGCCAACTCCCGGGCACAAGTGGCTGTGCTTGTTGTCAAAGCCAATGTCAAAATGTGCTGCCGGGCTTGCGCCGCGATGGCATTAATTTTAAAGCATCCGTCCGCGCGAATCCCTTCAAGGAAAGGCCACCGACCACCGTTTGCGTAACATCTTCACCGTTGACGCTGATGTGCTTCAAGCAACGGGTCCCCTGATCTGCTGTTCGGACAGGAGAGGGGGGGGGTTTGCGGGATGAGATGTGTACACATATCACATCTCCATATCAGTGTCCCTTCGACTTGATTTCGCTTGATTTGTCCACCAACCCAAACCATTAGCCTTACACATCATCCACCTGAGACAAGTGAAAGCGGGCGCACGCGAGTGCGGGGGATTCTATGGAAAACGCATCAGTGAAGTGACCTTCGAGCTGGAACCCCTGCGAGCGCCAAACATCAAGAATCAATTGCAACTTCCTGGGAAAATGATGAAACCACGACGATGATGACGGGGACACAGGACGACCCATCAACCGGTCTGTTCAATCCCGGCTTTGGTGGCTTTGCTGTTGGCAAACGAGGGTTAAAATACAATCCCTCTTTTCAAACCCTCCGCTACGTGACCAACACAATAGAAACGTATGGGGGAAAGCATGAGGACGCCCACTAGAATGGGTGAATGAGCACCGAGACTCGCCGGATGACGAAGGCCCATGACACAGAGCGATGCCTGTATATGTATATTGTCTCGATCGGGATAAATGGCTAACTGTGTGCCGGTTGAAAGTCTCGATAGTCTATTGAAGGCCGCTTTCCAACTTCAATATCCGTAGCAAGTGCAGGGGAAATAAATGACACATGGCTAGGCTAGATATTACATTTGCTAGCTGTACCCATTCCCCAGCTAAAAAGCTTTCATACTTTCAGGCGAAACATTCCACTGCGTTTCGTTTATGTACAATTTAATTACTATCCCGAAAACGCTGTTCGCATGTTAAAGGTGTCAGCTTCAAACCAAGATTGACACGTTAACACCATTCCGTGCTGTGAGCCACTAGGCCAAGAACGGATTAAAGCCGCTGTGAGCACCTGCAACACCTCGAGCCACCCATCCACCCTTCAACACACACACACACACACACACACACACACACACACACACACACACACACAGACCTTCCCAACCCGCAAGCAAGGAGCACCGGCTCATTGAAAAACATTCCACCATAACGATGGGCCGATGGGGGCTTTTGTTTCTCGGCGTTCCTGTCCCTCGACTTGCGCTTGCGGTGAGCTTTCTTCTCGTTCTTTTGTGTGCACACACACACACCAACATAGTTACCTCCCCGGGCTCATCTCAAGCATCCCATCAGGCTTTTGGGATTGCGGTTGTTGTGTGTGTTTTTTTCTCTTCTTCACCTTCTTCTTGTTTCTGCTCACCATGTTCCTTTACCGGCGGCCGAGTTTCGCACGTACCGCGCTGCCGGTGTGTCCTTGTAATGGCAGTTGCAACACGCGACACGGTGAGCACACGGTCGCAATAAAACAAAATAAAACTAACCGCTCGTTTCGTGTTCCCGGGCATACCCCGGGGGTGGGGGTGGGAAACCCACTCCATCGATGTGGTGGAATTTCCACCGTATTTCCCAGCGGTGTTCGGTATTCCGTAATAAATCCCCTCCAATTGTTCGAATCCATTTGGAAAGGATGATGCAGGGGAGGTGGCGCGTGGGGAGCTCTTTCGCTGATGGAGTAAGTTGGAATTGAAAGCATGGCATGAAACGGTTAAAGGAACTACAAAAGATGGTGTTTTGCCGCAGGTTACAGACATTTGGGTGTTTTTCGATCAATTCGCCTAAAGGTATGCAACAATGACGTGTGCTATGCTGCACATGACACATTTTACGAATAACTTTATATTGCTTCTTTGATCACTTGTTACTGATGGAGAGAGTTTATGCAGGGATGGTACACGTTTTTTTAATCTCATATCTGAATACGAAAAACAACCAATTGATGAACCTATCAAAAAATATCGATATTTCAGTTTGTAGAAGCTCTGAATCGTCCCTGAATTTGTTCATCATTGTCGATAAACAATATTTTTACGGAAACCAATTGGATATAAACGTACATTTCGTTGAATATTATTTAGCGCCTAAAGGTATGCAAAGTACGTTATGTGAGTGTCAAGATCTATTAAGGAGAACAGGTCGATGCAAATCCCATTGCTAGGTTGCCATTTTCAGATCGCTTTTGACAGTTTCATGAAAAAGTGTTTACAAAAAACGGCTAATAGTTAACGTGGAAAAGTGGACGAATTTACTATTAGGAAGATTATATTGGTTAAATTTCTTGCAGTCAATCACTTCTGAAGAATAAAGGAAAAGTAATTGCCGTCTACTCTGTATGCAGATAACCTCATTGCTTGCCATTCCGTGGCCACGAATCACTACCGTTTGCAACGGTCCTGCTGGAAGAACGAAAAGTTTATCAGGCATAAAACAGCACTTTACATGTTCCAACTGGGTAACAGAAGTCCTATTTACTTTCATTTAAACACTGAGAGTAAAATGAAACATCGAATCGGTACACACAAGTACAGTGGAGCGCCGTTTATCCGGCTTTCCGTTTATCCGTGCTGTTGAGAAATCACAGTTCAATACAAAAGTGACATTGGGTTATGAGGAGGATATTTGAAAAAGCGGTTATAAGAGCACATTGTCATAACAAAAACACTATAATTCATGGCAAATTTTTAAAATTCTCTTTCGAAAAACATGAAGTTAATAAAAACTGGGTTATTTTTATCAAAAAATAAGAAAAAATTCCAAAAAATAACCAGGAATTTGTGATAAAATATGTCATTTGACTTATTATCCGTGTTATTCGCTTATTCGGGCGAAGTCAAGTCCCGAGAAGTCCGGATAAACGGCGCTCCACTGTACAATATGCATACCGTCTTCTGCTTATAACCTGGCGACGAATGATAAAAGAGATCCTTGGATTGTATCAGCCATGTGATATTCTAATCTTATTCTAATTCTTATAATATTCTAACAGGAAATGAGTGCAAAATGTTGAACAAAACCCTTATTCGTTATTAAAACCCTTATGGACGTTGCTATGGTCCATCGCTAAACATAAACAAGGTTCAATTTAATTGTCAAAAATTTCCCATGGCCTTCTGTCAATTTACTCTAAACGCATCGACTTGTTCTTTTTCAAAGACTTTGGTCACAGTAAAAGCAAATACTAACACTTGCCAGCGTTGCGTTACGCCTAAAGGTATCTAACATAATTCTTAAAGAGATATTTAGTATTTTGGTAAAATAAATAAATTTTAGTGTCCACAGTGACAAAAATGAATATATTAAAGACTTTTATCCAAGAAGAAAAGCAATATGTAAACATTACATGTCCACCAGAACCCAAGCCAGTATAGAGATAACTTACATACATTTAGGCGCTCTCGTCTGATCTTCCTAGGCTGACCTTAAATAAAAGCTACTGTCTGCAACCCCCTTTCCTGTTTTTTTTTTTTACTCAACCATTTAATGTAACAAGAAAATGCACTTAAAGACGAAGCCCATCTTGACCGACCTCAAAACTAGATTGTATTGATGGAAATCATTACGGAAAGCTTCTTCCAGCCTGGCGGTTTCGACCAAGCCGACCGTAAACCACCGGCCGAAGACGATGGACCAAAAGCAACAGCACACACACACACACACACAAAAAACAGAAGGGGGTAAAAGCACTCGACATAAATTACAATGACCACAATAGGTAAACGAATGGTTGGACAGTTTGTTTCACCGTGTTTATCCTTCTGTTCCGTCCGGTTTCACAAAACCGTTTGCGCCTCTCCCGTTTCCCCCGTTTTCCCCGATTGCCGATTGTTGTTGAAAAGCTGCTGAAGAATTGTCTTTCATCATTGTTCGGTGCTTTGTTGTGGTTATTTTCCGCTATTTTACTACCTCCTGTACAACCCGGCCCAGGTTTATGTTGTTCACAGTGCAATCGAGATACACACAGACACACACACAGAGAAACCCTTTACTTATGCCACGGCATACTGACCAGAAAGCGAAAAATCCTCCGCAAAACTCGATGCCACTGAAGGACTGAATCGGAGCGCGCTGGAGGACCATTATGGAATGTTTTTCCACCGACTTTGACTGGCTTCTGCTGGTTTGCCGAACGGGTGGTTGTTATATTTTTCCTGCCATCTTTCGTATTTATTGTGTGTTTTCTTTTCTGTTTCTGTTTCCACTTTGTCTCTGGGCGTTATTATTACAATTATTGTTATTTAAATTTTGTTTTAACCTCTTCTCAAGCTTCAAAGACGGCACCGAACGCTGTACGAAGCAAGCGCAGCTTCCACACACTTCCGCAAGTGGGAAAAAAGCGCTCCCGGGGCAAGGCAGCCACCCCATTTCCCCCCCGTACCGCTACCTGGGTAGGATAAGCACCGAAGAAAAAAGAAACCTTCCTTTTGCGCGCACTCACACACCGTCTTCTTGACTTCAAAACGCCACCTCAGCACAACCGCTCTTGCATCGTGCCGCGCAATTCCCTTCCTCCCGATTCCCCCGGTCGGCCCCACTTCACTTTGTTCTTCACAGATAATTGCCACAAACGCGACAAAACGCGCCGCACATCGGCGTCGTCCTTGCGCTGTGTCCTTGCTCTTACCGCACGCGCTACGTCGATGAAACGGGAGAGAGAGAGAGCATGTGTGTGTGTGTGTGTGGCCTCTTAAAGCGTGCTGAAGGGCTAAAGATGCCCTAGGAAAATTCACGCTGCACGATTCACACAGTTTACGACGGTTGCACGGAACCCGGAAACACATCATACACTTTCACTCCGCCGTCGTACGGCGCGCATCGGCACACAAAAAGCGGCATGAAGTGCGCTCGTTTTGAAATGCTCGATCGATTTTGCACTTGATGTGTGTCTGTGTGCGTGTGTGTGGGGCTGTTCCTGCACCGTACGTGTCTCCATGCATATGTGTCTGTGATGGGAGAACTGTTTCCCTTCTAATTGAATTTTAATTTAAATGCATTTAGCTCCAGTGCACTCGAAAAGCGGACCCATTAAACGCACCGGGATGGCGGGTGTTCGGAAGCCGGAAGTTCCTCCATTCTCGGCTGTCGGTTTGTACAGGTTAGTAAGCATGGATCCATGCCTCACAGGGTGGATCCCACCGTGGGATCCCTTCGTCCAATAATGAACTGAAATGGGAAATGGAGACGCCTCTATCACTGCAAATCTCGTTTTGAGCAGCGTTCATTAATCCTGTACATTCTCCCCAAAAAAAAAAGAAGGGACTGAAGCTATTTTTATTTCCTTTTTTCTCCAAGCACACACACACACAGTAACACACACATATTCAGTGAAAAAGCGCCAAAGGTCTGGGAATGGTCCTTTCAGTAAATTAATCAAACGAAAACTACAGCGAAGCAATGGGATAGAAAAAACAGCCCAAACCGCTCACAGTCACAGTCAAAGCTCATCAAACGTGCAAACATGTGTCCTTTTCGACCTCGATTGCTGGCTTTGGGCAGTCTGGCCCGAGCCTACCCACTTTTTTTACCTCTTCCCTCACCTCTCTTCGCCTTGCATGCCTGGGAGCATGGCACGGTCTTTACCTTTTTCGAATCTCGTTTTGTAGTTTTGATTGGATACTTTGGCGTCCGGGTCCACATCACCAGCCCCAGCGCCGGATCCATTTGCAAGTGCCAGCAGTGCTTGGGATTAGTGAGCCGAACCGGTGACGGTATGCCACTGCCACTGCCACCACCACCTCGTGCAGCAGTTCCGTTCCAATCTACTGCTTAATTCCCCTCGGGGGACGACACGGCAAGACACATTCGACACTGGCACAAACACACACGCGCGCGCGGTACACAAATGCCAATCCGAGGCGAAAAGGCAAAATCTTGACCCTTAAACACAATTGCACACACAGTCACACACACAGCAATACAGAGCAACACACTTTACAGCTACGACTCCCGGAGCACCAGTTTTGCCTTTCGCTTTAGCTTATTAACACGGGGCTGTGATGGCATCCCGCAACCCAAGCCAGGTAGGTTATTCGCCAAGCAGCAGGAACGTTCCACCCACCCATCCAGGAACCAGGAACTCAACGACACTTTAAAACGCCGGCTACGAAAGTGCAATTAATCCTCATCAAAGTTTTAAAGAGCGAACGGGGTGGCCCCAACGAAGCAAGTACGCGCGAGTACCCATTTTCCACGTCCCTGGCACCTCGATTTTCCGCTTCTTTTTTTTTTTTTTGTTTGGTTTGCTTTGCAGCTGAAGCGGAACGAGAAAAGCGAACGAAAGAAGGAAACTGCCTGCAGCACAAACTTCAAGTTCACACGGCCTGGCCGGAAAACCGGAAGCCTTTTCCCGACCCTATGCGCTACCGCACAGGCAAAACACGCACGCTGCGCGAATGGCAGTGCTCGTCACCAGCAACAAGCGCGCGTCCGCTCACGGCCGAATCTCCGATGCAACTGAACAGGCAGACAGGCAGGCAAAACACTTCGAGAAGGCGCAAGCAATGGGCCCCACTTCGATTTGCGTTCGGTGCGATACGACGCGGGAGCCAAACGGGGACGGGAAGGTGACAAAGAAGAAAAAAACAAACCCAAAAGGACAGGTTCTTGTTTTAGTCCTTCTAGTTCCTTCCGTGTGTGTTTGTGTGTGTGCCGTGGTGAGAATGTTTGTTTTTGCTCTGTTTTGTTCCTTTTTTCCCCATTTCGTTTTATGTTTTTATTATTGATGTCAATGCTGGATGCCTCCCCCTTCGTACTCGGTGCCCTCGGCGCGGGAGAAAGGGAATGATGCTTTTCGCATTTCCGTTTCCTTTCTCGCACTTCCGCACAGCATCCAGCATCCAGTCACCGTCACAGCGAGCCCCCCTTCTAAATGGAGTTGCTTCTTGCAGCGCAGCGAAAAACACTTCACTCTCGATTCAACCCCACGACGAACCACGAGCTTCGAGAGCCCTCGGTCCCGGTGTGTTTTTCCTGTTCCATATTTTTGCCTACCCATCCTCCCTAAGCCACCTGATCTCCTGCTCTCTTCTGCCCCACCAACAACCACAACCAGTGGAGCAGCCGATAGTGAGCGTGTGGTCGATGAAGTGGGATCTTCCCTGTGCCACAGTCCACATGCCAGACCAACTGCAGCAGCAGCAGCAGCCCCACTCCGGCCGCCTCCATCCTGTATGTGTGTTTGGCACTACTGCTGCACTACCACTACCAATCATCATCCTTTCTCATCTCCCCCCTCATCTTTTCTTTGGTAGGCTCGTTATTTGTTTTATTAATTATGTACCACGCTCTCGCTCTATATCGCGACTGTCGTGCCCGCTCATGTCGTGTCTGTCGTGTTTCCGGTCCTCCCCTATCATCCCTCGGAGTGAGACCACCACCACCACCACCACAGCATCCACAGCATCCCCGAAGCACGAAGCACCGAGCACCGAACACGAAGGACGAATGGCAAATGGCGTCGGCGCACTATCGGTTTCAGTTTTGCGCGCGCGAATCCTTCGTCGTACGCACGCCCCGGGGTAAAGAGGGGAAATTCGCACGTGCACGTCCGTTCATGCCGGCATTTTGGGTTGGTTTTATTTTGGCGCCAATGCTGCTCGAATAGACGCCGCTTTTTTGTGAGGTTATGTGTAACGGCATGCCAACAGGTGGTTGATGGTGGTAGCAGACTTTTTGTGCGTACCTTGATGACGATAGACCAATGCCGCGGGATGGAAATGGTAAACAATTCAATTCGGAAGAGTTTGGTTGCTGAAAAGCTGTGGGATTTTATTGAATTTGATCAACGAGTGAACGGAATTATTTGAACGTTAATCTTTATATTTCGATTGCTGTGAACGAATTTATTCTTCTTCTTGAATACTCGTATGAAGACATCGAAACAATATTATTTTTAGACCGCTGAGATGAGTTATACATGTTTATTTTGTGCTTTTTTGCCTTCTGCCGGAATACATATTTTCACATAAAAATTTATTGTAATTTAACTTTCGAGATAAACTAAACGACATATTACTTCTAAAAATGTATATTTACTTTTTACATTGCATACCTTTAGGCGCTTGACAGACCCAATGCAAGGATGTGTTTATGTTTACAAAAAATGATAAATCAAAGGATGCAATTTTGGCATTAAACCCATGTACGGATATATTTTTGATTTTAACTTTTAATTTACTCGATATCACATTTTATACGTATTTTAGCATGTAAGAAAACGAAACCTTTGTAAGCCTTGTATGCTTAGGAGTTTTTAGACTTTTAAGCCTAAATGTATGCAATGGTATTATATTTTTATTTTATTTTTACCAGAGTGACCAAAGATTTTTGAGGAGTTTATTTGTTTTATATCTAAAATGTATGATGATTATTGATGATTAAAATGACTATTTTTTTAAGAATAGCAAATATAACTGATATACCTAAGTAAGGATGTTTATATAAAACAATATTCAAGCTTGAATTAATTTTTAACAATTTAAAGATATAAGAAGGCAAGACGATTGTAAAAAAACAGAATAAATAAAGCAATAAATTATTCATAGTCGAACTATTGGTGTAGGTGCAATTAGTAGTAATGGAGCGTTCAATACCACACTTACCATCCAAGGTCGTCATTTCGGTTCACACTTGCCAATCTCAACGAAACAATCCGAACAACCTCTTCCCGGAAGGCACACCCAAATTAGAAACGGAGCAAGATGACCATGAAACCCTCCAAACAACATACCTCCTACTGTTCGAAATTGAGTTTTGTGGCTTATATTACCATCTACCTTCTCTCTCTCTCTCACACACACACACTCTCCAAAGAGACAGCATCTCGAACAGATCGATAGTACAAAATCGTCACTGACCCATGAACGCCACGAGCACATAAATTTAGATCACCGACCTCAATTATTCACAAACGAGGAGCCCACAGCCACACATCATCAGCTCAACTGCGGCCCTCTGCATAGTGTATGAGGTTAATTTCATAGAAGCTCGCTTAAAATCATTACATAAAAATTATCACCCGTTCTAAGCTGGTGACATAATGGTAATAAAAATTAATATCACACAATGGCTGGTGAAGCATGTGAGTTTGAGTCGGAAGAGGGAAGCATATATGCAAAGCAAAACAGCAGAAAAACTTTCCTTCAAACCCATTTTCCAACTAAAGCGGATGAAAAATTCTCCGAGCAAAAAACAACAACATTTGCACGAACTGCCAGTAAACCGCTCAACCACTTATTCCAACATTGGACATGAGTGTACGTGTATGTGTGGGTGTATGACTCGGTGTGGTCAGTTTGATGGTGACCTCTATATCCTTACTTCCCTACTAGAGGGAGCCAGAGCGGTAGAAACAAAATGGGATAATGAAACGGGGCTCGCTAACCTAACACAACCCTAGCACCTGGTGGAAAGGTAAATAATATAATAGCTCACGGTTTACGCGTTAATATTTGATGCATCAAATTGGTATGAATTTTGCTGCTTTTTAATGGTAAATTATTTAAACACTTTACGCTCATTTGCAAACCCCTTGCTCACCAGCACGCAACCGTTCGTTGCTGTAGTTGAGTGTACTTAGAGCAACATGGCTTGTAAAGGATGCTGGTTTTGTTCTAAAATATCTAGTTTGTTTGTTTGATTGTTGGGAAATGTGCAAAAGAATAGTGGTTGAACTAAAAACTATAGAGCAACATGGCTGATTTTGTAAATTGATACTCATTCCTTTATATTAAAGCTGTTTTGTTTGATTTGCTACTCAGATTGCATATTTTCAGGCAAAATTTAAACCTGCCACCAACGCAGTGCCCAACGCAATACGCCAAAAAGTTATGCAATGCTGCTCACAAAACATTCCTTTTGCGTTACATTGTTAACAGTTTGTTTGTCTCTTTTAACGCACGGGACTGTTAAACATACTGCGTAACCATCAGCATTACCACAATCACACTATTGTGCTGTTGCTCAGCCAACAATTCGCCAACAGCTACACTGACGAGAAGCCAAAATTTGCTCAGCCACTCCGAGACCCGAGCCTCGGTTCCTTTACGGTACGAGAGCGGCCCAGGTTGAACGCCATGGTAGGTGGACCTTACGCCCAAAACGGTTGCGCAAGCAACATTTGCCCGACTCTCATCCCGATAGCTCGCGCGTTAGCTGCTAGAACCGCCCACTTTTCCCCGGGACGCACTTGACTGCTTGGTTACGCGTACTGCCAGTTCACCTGCTCGCACGCAGGCTCGTACGGGGGTGCTGAACGCTTCTTCCTTATCATACACCCGTGCTAGATGTGGAAAAATTTGCATAACCTGCAGGTTCTGCTCACTGGCAAGCATGGCGTTGTTCAGCAGTTTATCGCTCGTAGTATTTCATCGCATACCGTTGAGTGGATCGGTAGTTTGGTTAGGGATTGGTGCTGATGAAGCATTAATGTGCTACATTAAATTGATGTGCCGTGAGTAGATAGCCGCAATGGAATGCCATGTTTTTGAGTAGTAAAAAACAGCAAAAAGTGTTTTAAAAAATACTAAAAATCGTAAAAGTGTCCTGTAAAGTATGTTAAACAATTCCTAGTGATGTTAAACTTGTGAGAGTGAAGTTTTACGTTGCTTGAATATTTATAGTGCAAGAGAAAACAATCTGGTACACTCCATTCATGGCAAAAGTAAGACCTCTGTGAGTGTGATACAAACCCCCAGAAAAGAAGTGTTTTTATTAGCATCGAGGAGATCATGAACGCATTAGCGCAAAGTATTAGTCCAATACAATCGACGATTGGCCGCTTGGTAAGTGGTTAAAGTTGTTCTTTAAGCTTTAAGCGTTTTAAAGTGTTTTGTAAATTAACACCTACAATAAAATGATCACAAAACAGTCCAAAAGCTCTAGAGCCTCAATTCACTTTCGTACAAACTCCAGCGGAAGTGGGGAACGTTTGCCTCTAATGGCGTGCCATCCATCACGTGAATATGTCTCATTCGTGCTGCCAATTTTCAGGATGTCCTTGCACACACACACACATGCTTATGGCCCGACAGCAGCACCTGCATATGGCGAAATGGCACACCTTTGCCATGTAGACAAAATGTTGCAAAGTTATCGATTTTCAGACCCGGCCAACTCTTTTCAGGCCCCTTCGTGTTATGCTACGTGTCTCCGTCCTTACTCCGAGATATACAGACATACATACACGTAAACACACACACGCACACTCCAAACGCTGATTCCTTCCGGTTTGACGAATTGAAAGTCGATGAACGAGCATTCGTAATGATATCGACCAGATATGTATTCGCGTCGGTTTTTCATTTCAATCTCCAGCGTTCCTTGCTTGAAGGCCAAAGAGGCTGGCAGCTTTAAGTGATGTTGTGATGACATCTTTACTGAGTGTAGATCAGAACAGATACCAATTGGCTGTCGTTTATTTTATGAGCTTTTGTCAGATTATATTTTTAATTATATTTTTATTTTATTGTATTTCTATATTTTAAAGGTTTAGACAATTTTATTAAGCAATAACTGTTACGGTAATGTTTAAAAGCAATTCATGATCAGTTTTTGGGATCGTTATCTCTGAGAATAATTCGAGAGCATGCCGTCGGTCCGATATCGATGCCCTCGAGAAAATCCTTCTCTACATGACGCTAGTTTAAATGATTTTGGAACCTCATTTGCTTGTATATATCATCTTAAATCTAATTCTTAAAATTTCATACATCAAATACACAACTATCTTCTTTACAAGGCATTTTGTTTTTTTTATGAAAAAGTAGTTCCAAATGGCGTTGATCCCATGTCGCAATACGCCTAAAGATATGCAAGAATTATGTTGGAGTTATTGGTACATTGCCATAAAACATACATTCGGGCGCTGTAGATTAGTCAAAATTGCATATTGTTTTATTTGAGCGATTTGTTAAAAACCTTTTGATGTTTAACTTGTACTCCTAAAAATATATATTTCAAAATGTGACAACTTTAAGCATTGTTTGAAGTTTTAAAGAAAATTTTTGATTTTTATTCATATTTTGAGCGTAAAAGTTGATTACATTTCGTATATCTTTAGCAAGAAATTGAGTACATTATGTTTAAAATGCTGATCGATAATCAACCAATGTTTTGCTATTTGCATTCAGAAATTACAGCAAACAATGTTGCAATATTTCATGGAAAATCTTCTTCATGTACTAATGCCATTGTATTTTGCAAACATTTAAACTTGCAGTCTCATTCGCGTGAAGCAAAATTTCAAAAGGAATAATGGTAAAGAGGCACTAAATCATAAATAGGATGCTTCCACAGCAAAATAGAGCTCAATATTAGTTTATTTTCTGATTACAATCTATTTTATAGGAAACAATTATCAACACTTGCCACATTCCGTAGCAAACCAACATCCTGTTGCAGTAGTACCGCATAGCTTCATAGTTGGTGCAACTACACCCTGACACTAAAACTAATTGCATTTCCTCCAAGAAAGCCATCTAGATCGGCTTGCCGGTTTTAGTTTCGCTATAAAACGGCAAAAAAGCTAGGGGAAAAAACTAGCAAAACGAAACAAATTCCATTCGAATGATTGCAACCACCTGGATTGCAAAGGCGTTAAAAATCGCTCATCACCAGCGGAGTCGCAACATCCGCAGAAGTTGGATCCGGAAGCAAAAACAATCTCGCGCCGGATATCGCAATCTCGCGCGGCGCGGAAAGCCTGCGACTGGGAAATTCTATTTTCAATTTACGCCTCGTTGCGATTTCTTTTGCGTTTCGCGACACCCGCCCGCTAGGGCGTCACTAGTGTCTTACGTTCCCGAGGGGCAATTCACACACTTCAAGTCCTTTCTCTTACCAGTGCATCAAGTTGACTTCATGGCGAGCACTATTGAATCAATCGAAAGCCAATTACTTAATGAGTGTCCGAACGGGGACCCCGATCATCATTATCGAGGTGACGTACGTAAGCGACACCATACAACACGTGTGTTTGAGCGTGTATGTGTTTGTCAGTCTGTCTGCAAAGGGCCAGGACGCCCCATGTTAACACCTCAACGAAACACAATTGTCTTAAGGTGTGTGTGTGTGTGCGTGTGTGTCTATGTTACAAAAGGGCAACCCCCAAACGCCCTGCCTGACAACGGCTACCAACGTGTCAACGTCATTGTTTGCACATTCCACTCCAGCCCGGGGGATGTCTCCATCAGATAATCAACTTTTCATGAACGCGGGGACTTGTGGTTGAGCGCTGGGTCGTCCTTTTCATTCTCCAAGCCTAGTAAATAGATCGGTTAACACAATTGAACTTCGAGCAATGTCATCGAGCAAATATTTGATTAACCTAATGTTCATTGCCATTAGAACCGCGATTTAGTACGCCCATCGTACGGCTTTATCGTTGCTTGCTGCTTTGCCGTTTTCCTCTACCTTTAACACTGTCAATCCGGGACCGCCCGTAGGGAAGAACACAAGCGGTTACGGTGCATCCCGTGGTGCTGGTGTAATGGTAAAAGTTTGTAATAACAGCAAGTAGAGCTATTTCGTCTCTCCACGGCCAGGGAGAAACAAAAAATAGTATTTATAATGAATTATTATGTAGTCTACCTGATCGAGCTAAAAGCCCGAAACACGTCACTCAACATAAACATAGAAAAAAAAACAGCTCTGACATAATTTCAACAAATGATAGGACAGCGCTACAAAGACTACAACCGCCTCACGCCCTTTTAGCACAAGCTGGCAGCTGGATGAATAGATTTTGATAAATGATAACCTTGATTGAACTGTTTGACTACATCTTCTTTTCTTTTGCCCGTGTTTCCCTCCCCTGTTTTTTCCACGACTGCATTACGCCGCACAGCAGGACAGCCTCGAGACGGGCGCGTCCTCGTCCTCGACCACGAGCGGCAGCAACAGCAGCAGCAGCAACACTGCCGCAAGACAGCTCGGGACAGCCTCAACCTCGACCACGGCCGCACTGATTCTCTCTGTCAGCGGGGGTGACAACCGTGCCGGCACGGGTGGCAGTAGCAGTGCCACCACCAGCACGACCCTCGTCCTCGGCACAACAACCGTCGGCGAGTCGCAGCACACGGCGGGCCACGACTTCCTGTCCACCTCGCTGGCGTCACCGGTCGCCTCATCCGTAGCGGCCAATTATCTACTCCACCACTCGCACCACCTGCATCATCACCACCAGCAACAGCAGCAGCTCGATCATGGGTCGCTTCATACGCAACAGCAGCAGCACAATCTGGACAGTCGTGGCGCATCAGCAACGGTCAGCGATGGCAACTCCACCACATCGTCCCACACGCTCAATGGCAAGCAGCAGCAGCAGCACCAACCTCACCCGCGCAATGGAAGTAGCAGTGGACAGGCTCTCTCCAACTCCCCCGAACCAGCGGGCACACTTGCCCTGGCGCATGTGAATGCTTTCCACACGGCTTCCAACTCCTCCTCGACGGCGTCCGGTCTCACGAACGGTAAAGGACACTGCAGGACACTCTCTCCACTGGTTAATTTAATTGTTCAACCCCTTTCGCTACACTTTCTAGATTTCTATCCCGACTATCGGATCAGTTCCGGGTATCGGCACCACCACCATCACCACCATCACCATCATCACCATCCGCATCATGGGGCGCACTCACGCGATCTGAGCGCTTCGCCGCCGCCCATTACCACCGGCCATCTGCCCTGGACACCGGCCACGGCAGCGGTGGCAGTGGCCGCCGCCGGGACCTTCATCCAGGAGGGCTGTGACAGTTACGGGTTGCGCCACGAGCACGGTAGGTAGAAAGGTCGTTTGGACGCGCTCGGGAAACGCCGAGAAAGTTAATAATGTTGCTCGTATTTTAGAGCAAATTATTTACAATACGGCTCGGTCCGGAGTATGTTTGGCCTATTTTTTATTGACTTTTGGAAGTGAAAGATACAAACAGAGAGAGAGAGAGAGAGAGAGAGAGAGAGAGGGAAAGAGTAGAGCCTCAAATATTGACATTTTCATCCCAGCGCGCAGCCATGGATCCGCGGCCAGTTACAATATCGAAGGAACGCAACGGATCGCCACGCGTGTACGGCCGGCTGCGCAATGCAAATAGAGTTGCATCCCTTTCGTACCATCCTCCAATGGCCAACGTCCTCCTCTTGGGTAGGCCTTCAGGGCGTCGTCTACTGGTTCGGTGCGAGGTCTACACCATCGAGAAGATTCTCATACATTTTATTGGAAAATAAATTCAATTAACAGTACAACAGTCAAACAACGCTGGTGTAGTGTGGGCCACGAGCTGGCTGCCGCATCGTTGCGAACTCCTGCTCCAGGCTATGAGCATATTAAATCGACGTATGCTTACGGTTGGTGAAGTTATTTTAAGCTTAATAGCAAATAAAACTATTGTTGATAAAGGATACGCTCGATGGAGGGTGAATTGGTGGAACGTTTGGTTGGGATCGATTTGTGGAGGTGTTCGATTCTATGCGATACAAAAACAATCGGCTTTTTGTGTTCATTTCAAAGTGGTTCATTGAACAATATTTAAAACCACCATGTTTTGTGGGATAGTGTAGTTGGCAATTATACTTACTGGCAAATACTACAAAAGTGACGTTTGGTATGCTTTTCACACATTAAATTTGGAAAAAGATTGTAAGCGCCTGAAAGTATGCAAATTCTTATTTATTTATTATTATAATTTATTTTAAGAATATACTTCACAAAGGTTGTGGAATAGCTACAAATAGTAAACTGAAACCGATCTCGTGGTACAGTCGTCAACTAGTACGACTTAACAACATGCCCGTCATGGGTTCAAGCCCCAAGTGGACCGTGCCGTCATACGTAGGACTGACTATCCTGATATGGGTCACTGTAATCCATGAGTCACTGAAAGCCAAGCCCACAAGTGGGTACAGGCAGGCATTGACCACCAACGGTTCTTCTTCTTCTTTGGCACAACAACCGCTGTCGGTCAAGCCTGTACCCACTTGTGAGGTGAGCTAGGCTTTTAGTGACTTATTGTTACCATAGCAGGATAGTCAGTCCTACGTCCCCATACGTCACGGTCTATTCGGGGCTTGAACCCAAGACGCCAACGGTTTTTAAGTCAAAAGAAGAAGAAGAATTAGTAAACTGAAAGCGTTGTTAGTTAATTAACTAATACTCAATTGATACCTGGAATCTACTTTTCCATATTGCATACCTTTGGGCGCTTCACATTCCTTCACATATTCGCTCCGCTTTAATTTCATATGAGTTCTTTCGGTATTACTGTAACCATCCTGGATAGTCAGTCATTTCGTACAGCTGTGTATGGTATGGCTTTACATTATACCCGTCCCAGATTTGTGTCTCATGTGAGCTGAACCTCTTGTATGCGATATGAACTATCTCCACTATGAAAAATCTATGAAATGATCACAAGAGAAAGCGTCGAACCTGCAACAATTACGGTTTGTGTAACAAAAGTAAACAAAAAACAATAAGATAACTGTGTGTAAGTGTGAGAAGAATGTTTTAATAAGCTGATTGCATAAATCTAGACGATAAACTTAAAACATACGCCTCTATTTATGTAAAAATACGGTTACGGTATTCCTAAAATGTTAAAAAAGAACATATTATAAGACCTCATGAGAAGACAACTTGTGTGAGCACATTTTGCAATGCGTAAGACATCTTTTATAAGCCCATTGCATAACGCTAGGCGCAAACTTCTAACATACGCCAAAAATTATGCAATGCGTAAGGCAAATGCCCGTTAGTGGTCTTACTATTTCTAAGTGTATGTTTTCAACAGCCGTTTAACATTCTATACAGTAAAAAAATGACAAAGTAAATAGTTGTATGCTCTTTGAAGCATCTTTCCGGCACTCAAAAAACATCAAGCAAACTCTGCAAGAGTTTCGCTGCATGACACCGCCGAACAATGAGGTTTTTCCCACATTAAACCGATCTGCACGACCTTTCACCAGCAGACCCAGTCAAAAGTCCCAGCGAAGATGGTAGTACCCCAACTCACCCGCTCCCAACTGTTGACGTTTGTGTTGTAAGATGAAAAAGAAGAAAAAAACTTAACAGTTTTCCGCGCTAGCGCGCTTGCCTCCCCCGGAATGGGTCGTCGTTTGCCGAACAACAGTTGACTTTTTCTTCGACGCAACAAGATAATCAAAGACTAAATTACACAAAGAACTTTAATATTCCGGCACAGCGGGCGGGCCTCCGTTTTCGGTGCGCTCTCCGGGTAGTGTGCACGGGGCGGTTTGGCGGTTGGCAGCATTCTAACCCCGAACGAATAGGACAGGGCGCATGTATGTGCCGCGCTGTAAGTGTGTCATCTGTTCACCTTTTAATGGCTTTCAGTGTGTGTCCTGTCTTTGTCCCGGTTGCTCTTTGGCCGTCATCATAAGCGATTTGGAATCATTCTCTCTTTCTCTCTCTCTCTCTCTCTCGCTCAAACGCTCTTTCCCAAATAACAAAAACCGCCTCCGCCAAATGGAAACGGAAGTTCAATCTCGAAGCAAATTGTTGGCCATCTTCGTCTTGAAAGAGACTGTGTGTGTGTGCATATACACTTTTCGTTCATCTTTTATTATCATTTTTCTTTCTTTCCATTCCTGGTATCACCTGGCCCTGGTCTCTTGGTCATCCGACTTCCCACTGCCCTCCCCATGGATGCAGGGACAAAAAACATACGCAACGAGCGCTCGGCGTTTTTCGATTTCGCGACCACCCCTGCCACCGCACATCCGGCTGCCACGGCCGCCGCCTACTGCTACCGGCTTTCCACACCACCGCAGCTAGTCAAGCGGGAACCGAGCGATGGTAAGTAAGAGACACACACACATCGTCTTAAAAGCGTGTCGTCCAGCCCCCTTTGTAAAGGGCCTTGGTCGCGCAACGGCAAGGATAAGAAAAACGCGACCCGCCAGAACGGAAATGTAACCAAAATTGACTACCAAATTGGTTTGCGAATGAAAATCAACTCATCGACATCGCTTTCGCGGTAAATTTTCGCGAAAAAAGTATCACCATTTTCCCACACTATTTACCCTGTGTCCCCTCGGGCACAATCAACAGATGAATAATCGCGAATCAAAATTGCCACATAATTTAATTTCTACACTGCGAGCACTCTCTTCCCTCTTTCTTAGACTAACGCAAGGAAAAAAGGAAGCATAAAAAAGGGGACACGGGAAACAAGAGTCGTTCAAGAGTCTTGTAAGACCAGAGGGGTGAAATTTCATACACATACACACACTCTTCACTAGTGAGACACTTGACTTTGGATGGATTTTGGGGTGTGGGAAGGATAAACAACCCCCGCGAATCGGTGACAAATATGTTTGGTGCAAGTGTGACATCTTCCTCTTAATCCACCTGGCAGGCACAAAAAATCCCACAACGGAAGCATAAAAATCCCGAAACATCCCACCCAAAACCAGGCGTTGGAATGTGTAAAACATCGTCACACACTTCGATCTCAATGAAGGTGTGTGTGTGTGTGTGTGTATTGTTAATGGTTCATTCAGCCTGAGCACATGGTTTTCGGTACAAATTGGATTTCGTTTTGGCGCGGTGCTCTTTAGCGCGACACGGTTCTTTTGCGCGACATGCAAAACTTTTCGCGACATCAGACGACATCAGGGTGGGTTGTAGAATTTATAAAACGAGAGAGAGATAGAGAGAGAGAGAGAGAGAGAGAGAAAGGAAAAAACTGAACCCAGAAATGGTAATTTTTTATTTTGCTTTCCGTCGGCACACTCGAACAGATTGTGGAAAGCGCGGAATTGTGAATATTAATATTCATTGCCGATCGTGTGTCAATGCTGTGAAGCTGGTGCTATTAGAAAGGTGGGATAGCTTTTCAGCTTCGCGTGGGTTTTTTTTCGTTTTTTTGCTATGTTTGTTTGTGGTGAAAGGTGAAAAAGAAACGCGTTGCGATCCGCGATATTGGTTGAAGGAAAATCTAATTTGGAGTGAGTGAAAAAAACTCTTACCAGCGCGTTGGTGTGGGCAAGCTAGAGAGCGCTCTTTAATTCGCATCCATGGTGCGGTTTTTTTGCTTTTTTAAATTAATCTGATTGACTTTCCCGATTAGTGGTTATTGAAAGGCAACAATCGTATTTGCATATCGGTAAGAGTGCCGCTAAACAATCGGTGAAAGAGGAAAAGGCGCTCTATTGAGTGCTATTGTTTGGGTTTGTGCCAGCAATAGATAATAAAGCTTATCTAGAGCCTGAATTTAAAATTTCTTTTGACAATATAGGTGAATTTTGAGGTGGGCGGGGGTTTTCTATCAGGAACTGATTGTGCTTGACAATAAGTTATTTGGTATCAATGCCGAGCCTTCATGTAAGAAATAAGGCTCACAAACCCATGCATTGGACTTTACTCTTGATTTGCAACGCCTAAAGTTATGCATTGCTTTCAATGAAATTAATCTTTTGCTTGTCTTGTCACTAGTTATTTATTTATTCTTGATTTAGTATTAGAAATGTTTCATTAAATGAATTTTAAACGATTGATTCCATAACTAACTACTTAAATTGTCTTTTTTCATGGTTTATAAAGCAAAGAAAATATAACGTAAATTAAAATTACATACATTTAGGCGCTTAGCAACTTCCTACGAGTGTATTTTTCCTTTTATCCTTATTATTGGTGAGAGTTTTGTGAAGCTATTTAATTCAAAGATAAGCAAACTGTACTTGTATCTGTTGCTCGGTATAGATAGAGATTAATTTTATATAACTTTGCCATGGCTTTGTTCCGAACGTGTATTAAATAAAGTCAAAAGATGATTACATTTATTTACAATTTTGTGTTATTGTTTATTTTACAATTCATTAGTTGTTCGGTTAATTTTGTCAGTAAAATTGAGCCTTTGCCCTCATGATGTGCGTACCCTTTATCGAGGAATTGTTGTGTACAGCGTAACGACCAACTTTACCTGCTTCTACCAAAAAGTATCAGCATTACGAACCATTTATTATTCATAATTTTACATTAAACCTTTCCCCTCGCAACCGTTTGCCCTTCTACCACCATCACACCTCTCTCTCTCTCTCTCTCTCTCGTGCAATCCCCGCGGGTTGGCGAAAAAGGGGTGATACCGCCGTACGCGTGGCCAAACATTTCATTAGCATTAGCACCCTTCACCCAGCTCGTATCAGTGACTTTCCCGTCACGCTCAAGTCTTTGCTGGTTGGGAAATTTATCCCTTTCGGGAAAACAACCCGTCCTCCCTGCTGCTTCCCCTGCTGCTCACTCCCAGGAGCGCAAAAGCGAGTGAAGCATAAAATAACACCATACCCTTGGTTTGTGTGTGTGCGTTGGTGTTCCGTCGAGTTCCCTGGACCCAAATTCCCGTCCAACGGAGCGCCCACTCGCACACCGCTTATGAGCCACTTGTTTACGCAACAAAAACACATTTAATCGTGTGATCTGGGGGAGGACCACCGCGCAACCTCTACACAACTGGTACAAGGGCCCTCCGGACACCTCGTCACTATCGAAAGGGTAACAAAAGGGTAAGGCGCTGTCGGTTGAAAGGCAGGGGAGGAATGAAAACAATGCCAAGCGATTAAATTTGCAACAGGCCCCGTATGGCACAAGGCTACTCCCCCGTTCTTTGGTAAAAGCATGTAAAATTCCCGCTAATGGGCGGCAGGGGAGATGAATCGCCACAAAACGAGCAGCTAATTGTTTGTCTACATAATTGATATAAATGAAATGAAGCTTCTAATTGAAGTCACTACCACCTTCCTTCTCCGCGGACGACCCAGCTCCCATCGCTTCCACGTTGAATCCAAACCAGTTCCACGTTGAAGTCACCAGTTCACCCATCCATTTCAGATTTCACAAATCTTCCCAGTTCGAGATAAAGAATGCTGGACCGAATTCCTCGCATTGGCTTTTTTACGGCTTAAAACCCCTGTCCATCCACCGTTGAATATTGCATCAGCACCATCAGCATGATGGCAGTGGCTAAAGAGGGCTAACAGCCGGAGTAATCCCGACGGAATTCTGGCATTCGGCACCATTTTACCTGTGCAGCGCGAGGCGAAAATCCGATTACCGACAGGTTGGCGCATGTACAGCCCGTCCGAAACACAGGGCACTGGGTGCTCCAAAAAGCACTCCTGCCTTTTCTATTAGCGATATTAAAAATGCATTGCCCAACTGCCAGCAGCTCGTCTCTGGAAGCATTTCTGACGAAAGATCCTTGCATTAAAGCGTGCGGAGAAGCGTTACCTTGGTTACTTGGATTGAATATCTTGCTACACAAGCTCATCTAGTGTTCTCTCTCTCTCTCTCTTTTCCCGTTTTCGTTACAGTATCAGCGGCCGCGGCTTGGCACTCCTACTCGGAGCGTATGTTTTCCGACCCCCTGTACACCTCGCTCAAGCTACAGCAGAGCCAGCAGTCTTCCCCGCCCCAGCTCGTCCCACAACACTCCATCTTTCCCGACTCGACCTCCCATCTGGCGTCGGCCGCCGTGGCCGCAGCATCACTGGAACATCACCATCAGCACTCCCTCACGATCGGCGGTGGCCACCACGGTGTACCGCAGGGTGACATTTCCCATGCAACGGATCCGTTTCACCATCAAACGACCTTACCCGGCGGCACTGGTGGCGGTGGTGGACCTTACCCGTACCGTCAACCCTCCGATATTGTCACATCCAGTGAAACGGATTACTGTACCGGTGCCGGCGGTGGTGGTGGTGGTGGTGCGTCCGCTTCCATCGCGAGCATTACCACCACGACCAACCCATCACCACTGGGCGCACTGCAACCCGCCAATGGAACGCTCCATCAACGGCGAGGATCGCTGCAGCTGTGGCAATTTCTGGTCGCCCTGCTCGACGAGCCCGCATCCAGCGCGGGCTGTATCGCGTGGACGGGTCGGGGCATGGAGTTTAAGCTGGTCGAACCGGAGGAGGTCGCACGGCGCTGGGGCATCCAGAAGAACCGACCCGCCATGAACTACGACAAGCTGTCGAGGAGTCTGCGCTACTACTACGAGAAGGGCATCATGCAGAAGGTGGCCGGCGAGCGGTACGTGTACAAGTTTGTGTGCGACCCGGAGGCACTGTTCAACATGGCGTACGGGACATCCGGTGGGCAGACGGCTGTTTCGTGTGGCGGTGGCACTACGGGAATGGATGGTCCGTTGTCACACGCGCCTCATCACGGTGGGACGTCGTCTTCACCTAGCTGCGGCGGTCATAATGCGACCGGTGGGGGTCAGTTGGTTGGCGGCGATGGGACGGATGAGGTCGATAGGCACGCATACTTCAACGGGAGCTCGAGCGGGTACAACCAAAGCGGCTGAAACGAAACACGGTGGTGCTATTGGTCGGTTTGTGGTGGCGCTTAAACTATGAACAGAATCACATACGTACATATGATGTTTGCTCAACGAGGGTGGAAGGTAGGCCACTGGAAGTGAGGCACTCAAAGACGGGGATCTTGCTAGTCACCCCGATCCCCGGGCGTGAGTCTGTTTTACTGAATGAAAAGCAATAAAGAGTATTTAACTGAACACTGGTTCATGGAAGACCTTACTTACATCTCGCTTCTTGCATTAAAATATGAAACAAAGTACAGATTAAAAGATTGGAAAGATACTGAGCCGGAGAAACATACTAAAGGCGGGATTAGGATCAGAGCTTCTCGATGTGACATGGCCCGGTCAACAATAATTCTCCAGGATGCACGGTTCTTGGCTCCAGCTAATATACCCATCCATGTAGACACCCGATCTCTCACGGCCAAGCTACACGTACCGGACGACATCGGACGATGCCATAAATCCGTTAACGCCAACTGTCAAATCCCATACAAAACGGCCCGCTGTGATCCGACACGGCCCGGCCCGACGCGAATCTCTTGTCTGCGGTCCTACGTTTTATGGCATCGTCCGATGTCGTCCGGTACGTGTAGCTTGGCCGTGACAGGCCGTCGATCTTCGATCTACACCTGATCCAGCCATCGAGTTCGCTGTCGATCGAGCCATCGAGTCATCGTGTCATCGAGTTCGCGAACCCTTGCGTCTTATGGTGATCGCTGTCGAACACCTTCTTGGTGGGGTATGAGTCCGGCATCCTCATGACATGCCCCAGCCATCGTATCCTGCCAGCCTTCGTCACCGTCAGGGTGCTTGGTTCACCGTACAGCTCAGCAAGCTCGCGCTTTTACTGACAGCTTTTACTGACGTATCCATCGCTCAAACACGCCTATAGCATTTGTATCCTCCGCTCGGATGGTCTCCTGGACCATGTCCTAAATATAACAAGAGTCCTGCTCTTGTCCATAAAGAATCAATGTGCAATATATTTCCCATTTCGTGCGGACTCGAAGTCATCTGGATCTCAGCAGCCGGTGAAGCCCATAGTATGGATTTCTCTGCTGCTGTCGTTGTCCCAAGTAACGACCGTCTCGAGATAGCAGAACTCCTTTACTACCTCGAGATTGTCGCCGTCAACTAATACACTGCTTCCCAGATGGTCTTCTGAGTCTCCGGCAAGCAGGTACTTCGTCGCATTGATTCTCAATCCAATATTTGATGCTTTGCGTTTGAGTCGAGTGTACGCATCACACACCTTCGCTGTGTTCCTGCCGATGATATCGATGTCATCCGCGAAGCTAAGAAATTGGAAATATCGGTAGAGGATCGTGCCACGGATGTCGTTGGCTAGGGTCAGAGATGTTGAATCTAGAATGTTTCTCTGTACCTCAGAAAGTCTAGAATTAACTCATAGGCCAACATTGAAGCAAATTTCTGAAATAGATGCAGGGACACATAGGAATAAGACTCGAACAGTTTGATCCGTCCAATTTCTTGGCTTCGCAGATGACTTGGCTTCGATGTGGTGGAGGAGTTCCACTATCTTGGGACGTTTGTAACTTCAGAAAACGATATCCGCAGCGATGTCCGGGGACGCATTGCACAGGGAAGTCGTGCATACTACCACTCTCACCATGTTCTAAGAAGCTGAAGACTTAGAGACCCTACAATATATCATATGTATCTCGAAATATATCTCGAAAACTAATTCTCCTGAAAGTCCGCTATAGCAGTGCTCCCCAACCTTTTTTGACTCGCGGACCCCTTGGGTTTGAAAATACCTTTGCCACGGGCCACTTGCAATGAGGACGTACATTTTGTAGATTTAGCTCAAAGTTTGTGAACAAAAATATGACTACGTCTGTTAAAGCCACGGACCACAGGTTGGAGAGCACTGCGCTATAGTCTTACAATGTTCATGATTGCTCTTCACATCCGGTTCAACTTTTCAGAATATCAAATCGCCCCCTTGGCCCCCTTGAGATCGAACTGAACCTAGACCACAAGATCGTACCTACCACAAGACCGTAATACCTTATGACCGGATCTAGTAAAGAACATTGAAGATGAGGCCGTGCAGCATACTCAATCTCCTATTTCCATAACATTCAGCTCCTTACAGCAGACAATACTTCCTCAGATTAGTAGTACAAAGTAAGAACTGTTTTTATTTAAATATATAGACCATACGCTGGCGAGGAGTAAAGTAAGTAAGTTCAATAATACATTACGAGATACATTTTTCTTGCTTTTGTTCGTTTGTGGGAATGTGTCTTGACTTAGCGACAGAAGTACGGCGGCGGGCCGCTACTGCCCGACTCACGGCGCTCCTTATTGAGCTTGGCAAAGAACTCGTTAATATCGTCACGCGTCACGACCTGCTGGTTCGTAACAAACTGGTCCAGAAACTCGCGCAACCTGCTCGTCATGCGATTGTACTCCGTCAGCATATCGACCTGCGTGACCCGATCCAGCTGGCCCAACATCTGCATGCCCTGCTCGTAGGCCGAACCGTTCGAGCCGTGCTTCTGCTTACCGACGTCCTCGTAATACTTCACCGTGTCCTGCTCGTCCAGCAGATACTCGACGCCATGCTTCTTGTACAGCTCGACGCATGCCTTACACTGGCACAGATACTTGCGCCATCCTTCGACCCAGAACGCTGCACCCTTCTTGTAAGCTTTCTCTCCATCCGCCACCACCACAGGTTTGGTGCAGATGTCCAGCGAAACTGCTGGTTCTTCCTTTTGCTTCTGTGGCTCCTCCCCTGCCGGTGCTTTCGAATCATCCAGCCGACGTTGCTTTGGTTCGCTCGGTCCGGCTGTGTCCTGTTCTGCGTCATCATCATCAGCAGCGGCGTCAGCTGTAGCGGTAGCAGCAGCGGTCGTTACATTCGATTCGTCCAACCCAGTCACATCCACCTGCACCGTATCGTCGAGCGTCGTTTTGTTCGGGTCTTCAATTTTGCCCACATAATTCTGCAAAAACGGATTCGCTTCCATGCACCCACCACACACCATCTCCCCGTAGTCCTTCGAGCTCTTTGGCTCGTCCAAGTCGAGGTGCCGCATGTGGTACCAATCCTCGCACACCACGCACTGGACCATTTCGTCCTGCACGTCATCGTCCGGATCCGGGTACGGCCGGTGGCAGACGCAGTACAGGCCGGAGAAGTTTTGATCGTACCGGTTCCGGTCGTTCGCTTCCTCCTTGCGCGGTTCCAGCTTGCACTTCACCTCCGGCATGCGCGGCCCACCGCAATCGCACCGAAAGTGACGCTTCGTGTACAACTCCAGCAGCTCGTGATTGTCGTGGCACTGCAGCGAGCAGGCCAAACAGATGCCGCTGCGCTTCGACTCGATACCCCGCGCTTCCGGGACGCAGGTCAAACAGGCGTACAGTGCTTGCCGGCCAACGTATCCCTGTGGGAGAGAGAGACAAAGAGAGCGAGCGTTACACTTTTCCCACGGGGCCAACTATTTACGCATTCCACTCCACCTACCTTCGTGTAGGTGCAATTCTTTTCGTCCGACCCACCCAACACGGCACGCGATGTTTCTTCCAGCTCTTCCTGCTCCTGCAAAATGTCCGGCATCGTCACGTAGGACGTATCCTGGTCTTGTTCCGCCTTTTGTTCCATCTTGTAGTTAGCCCAGCTGTTCCTGGGGGTGTGAGAAAAAAAATCGTTGCAGTCAATTAGCAAGCTTCCATCTTGTGGACTACATCGTAGAAGAAAAAAACATACCAGAACACTTCCTAACCTTTACAAAATAAATAGCACTAATCGCACGAGTTTTAGCGAGCTGTTTTACACGAAATTTAAAGCATTCCACGCTCAATGGTGCGAACGAAATTTTAGGCAAAACAGTTTATCCAGACAAAGATTCCGCGAAATTGAGATGCACAAGCGCCAAACAAAATTGTTGCCTGACAGCTGTCAAACTGGCCGGTCTAGCTGTTTGCAGAATCGAACGCATTGACCAAGATAAACACATTGCGTCAAATCCCGCAGGAAAAAATCGGTTTTTGCGAGCTCGTCAACGCTCCAAAACGGAGCGATTTTCCCTCGCTTGCGAGCGTTATTGTAAGTCGTTGCGTGGGTTTATGAGGGTTCAAATGGCCACCAAAAGGCTCGAGTTGGTGTGCGATTGTGTTGGTGGCAAAAAAAAAATACACTTTTAACGGTGCTCTTATTGATGAATTTATTTTGCGCCAGTTCTGTCGAGGCCATTCGCGTGTGATGCCGTTACGAAGCTATATCAAACAAGCGTGGGTGTTGACGGAATTCGAATAGGTAAACAAAAGTGAACATGTTTCATACATGATCAACATATATGATGTTTTAAAAGGCAATATAGGTTCCAGATTTCTTACCGTACCAATCGAACTCCTCACAATTAGCTTGACAGTTAGAATCGTATGCGGCGTCCAACGAAATATTTTTTTTTATTCCGTCGTACAACGAAATCGCAAGTCCGACAGTATCTGTCAAATCGCATATAAATTTCGTCCGATAAAATCGCATCTGATGAGCGTTGCTACGGGCCTACATTGTCACCAACACAACGAAAGGCATATGGACCAAGGATAATGTATTTAGAAGGTTGATTTTTATCGCTTTTGCTGGGCGACATTGTGGGAGACATCTGTCGCTCTCTGCATACAAATTTCATTACCCCGCACCAGCCCTCCCCGATTTTTATACCGGAGCCCCCGGAACAGTTATGTCAAATCGAGAAATGTCATTTTGCTCTGAGCAATTTCACATTGTCATTTTAAAACACCTTGATATGTACAAAGGTGAACGAAGCGTTCGAGCGAGATGCAGCGATATTCGAACGTCAAAAACCCCTCGCCATGTTGTACGGGTAGCCGCGACAGAAAATCTGCTTCATAATTCCTTTCCGCTCCCAAAAGTGGGAGGCACGTCGTAGCTCGGCGGAAGAACACCCCGTTCAGTTCCAATTCACACACAAACGCGTTGGCACACGCACACACTGGGTTCGTCCGAAGCAGCGTTTTTCTGCTGCCCAAGCTGCTGCGTTTCATCAGAAGAAACAAAAAAGTGGCAGAAAAGCAGTAGTCGAACCAACCAGTGTCGCGTACCACCACCCCGCCCGTAGTACCCACTCTCTCGTTATACAGCGCGCGCGCGTGTGTTTGTGTGTGTGTGCTCTGGAATCACAAAGGTGCGAATTAAAAAAAAAGCAATCGAAACCTCGGAATCGTAAAGGGAAAGGTAATCTTCGATTTTGCTCGATGGTTGGTGCTACTGCTACAGTTGGTCGGTGTGTTCGGGGTGGGACGGAGAAAGAGGGCAGTGCGGTATGAAAAAAAGGGAATGGTACACACACAGTCCGCCCGTGTAGGGTACGGGTGCGTGTGTATGTGTGAAAAGCTTGCATAATTTCCCGATCTGCTGCTGCTGCCGTGTGCCCCCCTTCTGTGTGTGTGTGTGTGTGTGTGTGTGTGTGTGTGTGTGTGTGTGTGTGTGTGTGAGAGTGTGTGGTTGTTCCCTGTTTGAACATGTCTAAGCAGGATCTAATTTTATCACCCCCTTTTTCTGCGTCGAAAATCGAAGCAAACTCTTTTTGTAAGGGAGCGATGGTGGCGGCAGATCTCAAGGCACTTGGCGCTTGGCACACGTTCGTTTTGTGTGTGTGTGTGTGTGTGTGTGTGCAAAGAGAAAGAAGATCAGGTTTTGAATCCATCATCGGTGATAGACAGAGAACGATCGAGTGGAGGAGGAGGAGGAGTGGGGAAAAAGGGCGCTGATTAGATGGGTGTTATGTATAGCAAGAGTTTAGCTTACACATACACAATAACACGCAGAGCAACCGAGCGCAAATTTGCTGTCGAGTTTTTATTTTTCTCACCTTCACCGAAATGGTTATCGCTGCGCACGTCAAACAAAATCGGTGAAGAGAAATGTCAGCAGCAGCAGCAGCAGAGCCCTTTCCGCTTGTCTCCATGGTTGTGTGGTTGGGATGGAGGAAAACGGCCATGAAGGGGGGAGAGACACACCATGGGAGCGAAAAGGTATCAAAGTGTGCGCGCAACCCATAGCGACGGAGCAGGCCGTAATGGTCGGGTGTGTGTGCATTCGTTATCTCTTTACCTTTGAATCTTTTCTCCACGATTGTGCGTGTGTGTGTATGCATTTAAAAATCCATAAAACCCCGAGTGAGTTATAGTACGTTCGGAACTGCGGAAAATTTTAATAACGTCCGCGATATATCGCGAGCAAATAGCACTTTTGTCCCAGTTTTACTGCAACGTGCTGCTGCTGTATCGGGTTTTCTGCGCAAATGCTACGCAAGAAGGAGAGCGCGGCGCCGTTCTCAGTGGTGTTGTGTTTTGCTGTTTTTCACTGAGTCATTGTTGTCGAAACACACGCGTTTGTGAGTGTGTGCGTGTGTGTTGTGTGTGCAAAACAGATCTTCCATTTGTACAGCTGTAGCTCAGCAGCAACAGCAGTACCCAAGATTCCACGGGGCCACTCTGCCGTCAAAATGGCGAAAAATCACCAGGCAGGCAGGCAACGGTGTGTGCGATAAACAACAAAAAAAAAACAACATGTGTGTGTTGTTGCCCAAAGCCCACCACCTCTGCTGCAAAAATAGCCCCACAAAAAAGGGCGAAACGCACACAGAGTTGAAAGATTGGCACTGAGCTTTCTCTCTCACACATTCTTTTTCTCTCTCTTTGGTGTATCTGCCCCGCTGGGGTATCAGGTGGTGCATTGGTGGCGGATTGTTTGTTCGTAAACAGTTGCTTTTCACGACTGTCGCTTCCCGTCCTGCTTGTTGGACGTGATTTGACACACAATAGACGACGGATCGATTTTCTGTCCAGGGCGAACACACTCGCACGCGCGCCACTCTCTTTACATTGGAGTGGACATTAATGGAAAAATCGATGGAGCGTTTTTTTGTTTGCCTCTTCTCATGGCCATCTAAGATCGCAGGAGAAATTCGGATATGCTGGGGATCCCTTTTGTCCAGTAAGACTGGGTTTCCGAGAGGACCTGGAACCCACTTTCTGCTCCCGTTGTCTATATTCTGTCCATTTTATTATACCTTTTCACGTACCAGTATCATTTCCAATTTAAGGTGAACCGAAAAAAATCAATGCTCGTACCAAAACGATGAGGATGCCATGGCAACGGATGCAGCGGAACAAGCGCCACACAATGAGACACTGTAAAAAAACGAAAAATGCAAATAACGCTTGGAGCTAACGCCAAATTCGCACGCCAAATGTGATGAAACGTTGCACGTTTGTGACGAAATAATGATGTGTTTTTTTATCATCTCTCTCTCTCGCTGACTCAGATGTCATTCACAGTGGTACACACACACATGCACAGCAGGCGGCGGCGATAACGCAAGAAGAAGTTTCAAAACATTGCGTGTGCTGGAAACAACGTGGCGCGGCTTCCGTCAAGCCGTCACAGCCGTGCGCAATACGCTTTTCACTTGCAAAATCAATGTACCGTGTGGCACGCCAAATGGGAACACAATATTCGTTTTCTGTCCGATCGTGGTGGTGGTGGTGGTGGGTCCTCCGAGCAAGTTACCGTATCCCGCCCGAGGGGAGAGGCCAATTTGTCCAAACCCAAACCAATCGAAGAAGATGGCGGTGGGGAAGAGGGGGTAGTGTAAGGCTTTAGTCCCCGCGTTATAACGCGCACACGAGAGTTACGGTTTCGCGAAAGTTAAGCGGTGGCGAATGCCCCCTTTCATCGCCGACCGGAGATGGACGGGGAGGGAATTAATAAACCTCGCGCCGAGCCGCCACTCCGCTGGCCACTTCCGGTTCGGTTGCCGTGTGTGCGTGTGTGTGCACACGCTGTAAGCCGTTAGAGCCCACCTTTTTCCACCTTTTAATCCACCATTTCCCCCCACATAGGTGGCCGCCCGAAGAAGAAGAAGCGGGTGGCGCGATTACTGCGCGCTGCTGTTACATGCCCCGAAGGCTTTAGCGAGCACCAACCACCACCACCGCGTTAGAGAGGAAAAATACATTTGCTCAAATTGCGTAACGTCGCTGGCTTCAACTGCCACCGCGCCACCAATCACGGTCGCAATTTATGGCCGCACACAATGCAATTATATTTCACGAACCTTCATTTCGCTCATTTGGCACACACACACACACAGGGGCACCACCACACTCAGCCACCAGCCCGCCGTTGATTTGGTTTTCGATTATTAGCGGGGGCCGCGCGGGGCCACACTGTCAATTTTTTGGTCGGCGGCGCGCTCGAAAGCGCCCGAAAATTGGAAATGCGAAGGAAAGGCGGTGTCTCGCGGCGGCGGCGGTGTTGGCTGCTGCATTGTGTATTGTTTGGTTGCTGTGTGCGAGCGAACGGGTTGTGAAGAAGAAAAAAAATGAAAGTTAACCTTTTGGCCACTGCAGTTTGGTGAAGCGAGTAGCCTCCTTAACATACGATGCTGTCTAATATTATTATGAAGGGCACGATTTATAATCGAAATGCATCAACTGTTGATCAACCAGCGTCTGAAATATTGATCACAGTTTACCTGAATAGATTATGCTTCAAGGCTTATTTGCATAAAACTCTTGCTTGTCTATTGCGACGAAGAAGAAAAAGCAGCATAACTCAATGCGAGATGATGGCGCCAATATAATTCAAACACAGCAAGAACAACGGCAACCGACGAGCATCAGCATCATTCAGTTCATCGGTGTTTTTCTTCCAACCCCCCCTCCCCCCTCACCGTGTCCATTCTGACCTACTTTTGTGCGCCACGCTCTTCTTCACAAGATATGGTACAAGCTGCGCCAAACACAAATCCAATCTCAGGGAAGAAGAAAGAGAGCAGCCGCTCAGGTACTCTAACCAGCATCATTACACCACTTGCCATTGTTTGCGTCCGCTTCTCGCCTGCCAGCATCTCGTTCGTCTTTAATTGATTGTTGTCTGGGGCAAAAAAAAAGCAAAAATCCTAACCAACCCCGACCCCCCAACAAACTTCACACAGTCCGCTGTGTTTACAAGACAGAAGCGACAAAAATAAACACACTATCTCTCACACGAACATACATACAAACATCCCATCAAGCCCCCCCCCCCCCTCAGTAGTGGGTGTGGGTGGGTGTCTATTGTATATGCTGCTAGAGCACACACGCCCCGGAGGACAGTGGACAGAAAGCATTAGAGCATCAAACATCACGCACTTCTTCCCTCGGGGTGAAAAAAAAACAACTAACAAACGTGTGTGTCAAGTGGTCGCGCAAAAACTCGCGCAAAAAAAACAGTACCAGCGCGTATGATGCTCCCGTGCGCGATCACATCGAAGCAGGCTATTTTGGGACGATCCTGCCCAAAAAACTAAGAACGATATGCAGGCACACCACCCAACAGCATCAGTTATTACACACGGCGAGCGGTTGTGTTTTCTCATGGTGGAAATCTGTTTTTTCGTGTGACAGTTTGCGTACTGAACGGCTGTCGTCAAACCCAATTTAAAGTACGAATTTACAGAGTCGTCAATCTCTCGTGGGTTTTAAAGGGGGATAAGTAGCAGTGGGGGGGGGGGGGGGGGGAATGAAGTAATTAGCAGAATTTTGCCCAACTGTTTTTGTGTTGTTTTCCTTTACGTTAACTACGCTTTTTACTAATTTTGATGTATTTTTCTTTGCCCATTTTAGCTTTGGATTGGAAAACAACACCCCATCATCGTTTGCAGGCGGAGAGAGCAAACAGCAATTTGTAACCACATCTTGAAACACATTCGCCTTCTTGATCATCATTAGATTGGCACACACGCTGGCAGGCAGACTGGCAAGAAAACGAAGCAGCCGCCGCTTGTGCGTGTGTGTGTGTGTGTTGGATGGAGTGCTAGTTTCATGTTTTTGGATCACTGAAAAGAAGAAAACAAACCGTGTGCCTCTATTTGGAAAAGCGTAGTGCTGCAGCGCACTGGATATAGAACCGTGCAAGTGAGTGAGTGTGTGTGTGTGGGTGCTGGTTTTGCGCAAGTGTTTGTGAGGCCGAAAAAACACGGTGCAAAACACTTTATAGAGTGGAAATTTAGTGAAAATCATCCTCCCCACAGCTGGAAATTGGATGTAAAACGGAAGTATCAAAAGCAGTTCATTTAGCCGAAAAACAAGTTAATCCCTTCCCCCCACTTTAAGAAAGGGTGTGTGCACTGGTTTTGCGAAGAAATCGGTCTCATATGCCCCATCGTCGACAATGGCATAAAACGGGGGCAAAACAACAAACAAAAAATCAACGAGTGCGTGAAGAAGTGGCCGAGCGCGGTCGGGTGTATGGTGAACCGTTGGCAGGCGTCGTGTAGCAAACGGGTAATCAAAACCATCGAAAAAGAGCCCTTCCTCCCCCCCTTCCGATCAGTAGAAAGAACGAAGACACGAAGATCGTCGTTTGAAGGATTCGCCGCTGCTGTGTGCAGCAAAACAAAGGCGCACACACTGCGTGAAAGGTAAGTTTGTACAGTTTACACTTAAATTAATGTTACTTTTTTAATACTTTACTTTAAGAAACGATCGGACAAACGGCGTTGCCAATATGCACATGCACACGGAAGGTGGTATGGTTTTGGAAGTATGGATTAAAGCGATCGAGTCACGAACGAGGTGACAGCATGTTGGTGTGCGCAACTTTCGCGCTTTGTCTCGGTGCACACCGCGCGCACGCGGTAATAATTTAGCTCGATCAAAGTCGCGTGTGTCTGTGTGTCTGTCTGTATTGCCACCTATTAAACACATTTTAATGGTGGCCCTATGGCCGCGCTGTGAGAGATTGTTACTTATGCCAGAATCACGCAGCCGCGCATGCACTGCATCGACGCCGTGTGCGCGCGCGGAGGGGCAAAGAATAAATAAATATAAAGCGCAATCATCGCACAACCGCACGATGCACCTCCCCCCCCCCCCCCCCCCCCCCCTCTGCCTCAAGGCAGGTCGGTTTGAGAGCAAGGCGTTTGGGGAGTAGCGGGCGTTTGCTTGCATGCAAAGCACAGTTTCTTAACGGTGATGCTAATGCGCGGGACTCAAAGTCGAGCGGAGAATCAAAACCAGATTGCACACACTAGGGGGAAGGGTGCAATTTTGGAATCCGCAACACATGTGTGTGTGTGTGTGTGTGTGTGTGTGTGTGTGTGCACACACATACGCATTAGAATGTGTGAGATATGCGAAATAATCGGCGCAGTGTGTTGTGCTGCTCCGTTTGTTTCACACTTCCTCGACGGAGTTTCGGTTACTCCGGCGCTATAGCAGCAGTCGCGGCGTGATTGAAGCGCTTTTAAGAGCGCAACCATAGGCACAGACACACACTACTGCGCTATAACGCGCTGTCCCTACTAATTCGCGCAATCCATAGCGCACAGCGAAACGGCGGTGTTTGTTGCGCATTGAAACACGTGTTTCAATTGGTGCTTCTGCTGCTGGGGCGGACGAGAGCGCGCGCAGCTGCGTCGCGCTTTTCGCGCGGGTGGAATGTCCTGAAGAATTCAATGTCAAAACAGTTCGGGGTTCTTTTTGTGCCCTACGGTGCAAGCGGAGAGGAGATAAGGGGGTACAGAAAGATAAGAGGGCGCGTGGAAACCGTTTGTTAGAGACGACACGGAAACACAATACGACAATGTGTGAGTGTGTGTTTAGTTACGCTATGGCCACGGCAAGACGCATTAGAAGACAATGGAGACGACGATGCGGTGTGGTGGTGTTTGCCTATATTCGGTTAAACAGGTGGAAGAGCTCCCCCCCCCCCCCTTCCTAGCTCCACCTTTTTGCTAACTGTTCTTTTTTTTTGCGCAAAAGAATAAAACACGCCGCGGCGGGTTTTCGGTGTGACGCGTGGGTTTTGGGACGTGTTTTTTTTGTTCTCTCCCCCAACACACCACCGCGTAAGCACGTCCCAGGGCGCAACACTGTAGCACAGCCGGTGTACACACCCAGAGCCCGTGTGCGCCGTTAATTCTTTGCGCAGTAAGATTCTCTCATAGTGCCACAGCGCAACACCTATAACACCTCCTCACCAAAGTGAGCTTTTTGTTGTTGGAGTGGTCGTTGCTCCGTTAGTGTTGGGGCTCTATGGTGTGGAAGGCCACAAACCAGTCGAACTCGAACGCTCCGTTGTTCAAGTTTTGCGATCTTCTTAGAGTATTTATTGGGCACAGTCGCATTTACCGTATTTGCGTATCTGCAGAGTATCGTGTACCGTACCCCACACTCTGAGGCTTTACGTACGCACCCGCTATTGCGTGCTCTGTCCTCCGAGGCCTCGTTTTTTGTGGCGTTACGTTTCCGTGACCCTTAATCGCGATCAACGAATGCAAAACACTACCCGCTTTTTTGCTTCTGCCGTTGCTGTCGGCCATGAATTTAAGAACTGTTGGTCCTCCCTACCACTGCTCCCCATCGCTCTCTGCGAGTGTCAGTTTGAATTAACGTCCAAGACACCACAAGACACCAAAAGCAAGCACATTTTGTTGTTGCTGGTTTGTGCTGGTGTTACACTGCGGCATACTTTTGCGACCTTAACGAAGAGGGTAAATCCTCTTACCCCCTTAAAGAACCGGAGTCGAGTCGGTGGTTAACTGTTGGAGTGTTGAGTGGCAAAGAAGAAGGCCGATGAGAGGGAACACCGAACCTTACGTCTCGGGTTAATGTGTGTAACGTCGTGTGATGATGGCGTGGTGTTGTGGTGGTGGTCTACTTGCACAATGATGACCTTCTTCTTCCCGGGCGGAGCTTAGAACGGCGCGGAGGCTTTCAAACCGAAACAAAAAGGCCCGAGTCACTTTCATGTGTAACTTGTTTCCCTTCCAGAGATGCGCGCATGGTGGTTTGTTTTTGTTTGGTTGTTTTGCCCTCATCCGGGACAACTTTCTTTTCCACCTCCGTTCCAATCCCCCCCACCGTGTCCCGTGCCCACCTTCATTATCTCTCGCACATTTGTTGCCCGCCCAGAGCACCTCCAGGGCAGCCAGCTGCGAAGGTCGCCGTGAAAGAGCTCCCACCCAGAAGGGCACCGATTCGCCGTTACCATTTTTTATGCACCGGAAGGCTGGTGTTAAACTCTCACCTAAACCCAGCGTCCAGATATTACACACACACACACGAGAAAAAAGCTCCCTTTCTCTGCCACCGCATTAATATGATGTGTGCAGTAGCGCAAAAAAAACCCTAAAAAACGACCAACAAAACAACGTGACTCTCAAGAGAGACCGTCCGTCCGTTCGTGGTTGGAATTAATAAATTACCCTTGTTCGCATCTGGCATTTGGTTGCTGTTGCGGTGTGATGTGTACATCAACCTCTCGAGCGCAACCAGCTGTGTAGAGAGCCCCATTCGATGTTGCTGCAAGCTTGTTTTTATGACCGACCGACCGGACTTCTGGCAACTTGGTGGCAGTAAGGTGTGTGGCAGAGCAAATGGGGGGGGGTTCTGCTCAAAACTCAAAAGCGAGTTGGAGGTGATGGTGTACCCGGGTGTACACCCGAAATTATGAGATCATTCAAGCACAAAGAGAGTTGAGCTTTTGCTCCTTCCAACCAACTCAAACCACCAGAAGGAGGAGGATGAAGTGGTGGTGGATCTTGTGGAGGAAAGAGCGAAGAAAGGGAGTCTTTGCCCCTTTTCTGCCTTACTGAGCACAGCCGCACAACTTGTGGATGACTCGTTGTGTGTGTGTCAATTCCACTTCGCTTGCCTGCTGTGTTGCTACATTGTTCCAACAACTTTGGTCGGAGTTGCACTCTTCCGAGTCCAAGATCTTCCGGAAGTTGTCTTATGAAGTGTGTTGTGTGACTGTCGGCCGTGGTCGTCTCCTCTATTGTGAGTGTGTCTGAGTGTATATCTCCATTGGTGGTAAGCCACACAGTCAGTCTTCCCGGTCATGATCATGATGTTTACCTTTTTAGCCTGGCCTCTGTAATGCAAAGAAAGCCATCTCACAACGCTCCTCTTACCTTCCTTGTTGCATGATCACGAAATGCATTCAAAGATCTCTCCCGCGTTTGCAGTTGACTACGTTCGAGAGGGAAACGACGAGAGCTTACAAGACGACTGTGTGGCTGTCTGTTTGTGTGTGAGTGCTAATGAAATCGCTTCACTTGAACTGTTCGTCTCCTAAAGGCAGAGAGAGACAGAGAAAGGGAAGGGAAGGGACAAAAGACCAGACACAGTCGTGTATAATGCGGAAGAGATCTTCCCATGTCAAAGTGTGGAGAGGGAAGTGTGATGACGGCTTGCGGTGTGGCGACGGAGGCCCTCATTTCTTAACCCATTGGAGATGCTTCCGTAACCTACTAAAACCCCGGCCGCATCTCCGTCGTCGTACTCCTGGCCCCCTGGTCTTTGTGTGTGTGGGTTTTATGACTCTTCTTAGGTTAAATATTCATTATTAGCACTAAAAAGGAACAACGGTGCTTCTTTGCAAATAAACGGACGAGGAGAGCGGTGTGCAGGGAAGAAAGAGAGGAAAGTTTATCTCAAAACTTTGTTTAATAAAAATGATATATCTGGAGCTCCTATCTCTCTTGATCAGACTTTTGCACAACTTGTGACTCATTTCTGACACAAGTTTCGGTTGAGCTCTGGACACTCTGGCACACTCGGCTTTGTGCAATGGAAACTCCCCGGCAGTGGTTTCTTCATTGCTTGCTTTCGGCATGGAATTTACCCAAGGCTACTCGGCAACGATCAAACTGTAGCCGCTTCGCGAGTTCTGTTGGGCCGTTCGGCGCGCACGCCTCCTCTCTGTTACATTTGCAATTGACAACAAGAGCACCGCATTTCATTGATTTAATAAAACTCGACTGATGGAAATGGGGGAAAATAAAAGTAGCTACATCAATACGCGGCACTAAACATGGTGTGGTCCTGTTGTTGGTGGTGGTCGTCGTCCCCCTTTGCTCCGGGTGACAGTTACGTGGAGTCACCACCTGGGCACCACAGGCCTTCGGCGAAGAAGGCAGTCATCATCATCATCATCATCATCGCCCACCTCGGGTTCGCTGTATTGATCAAACTCGAACGGAAATGAACTCCGGAACGGCAGTAGGAGTTCGTCGGGTGGCGGTCGCCGAAGCTGCTCCTTATTCTCTGATCCACGTTTTCGGACACGCGCCGGTGTGACCCTGGCGAGGCAGGCAGGCCCCAGGTGTGTGCTGTGTGCGAAAGACTGGTTGTTGACCGGAGATTTTAGACTTTTATTCCACGACTGTGTCCTTCAAGGCCGCATGATTCGATGCTTTTGATTCTTTGACCGAGCTACAGTGTGGTTCAAATCAATTCTCTTCTTCGCGTGCTGCTATATCTGTCGATATAAATCAATTTGTGTTGCGCAGAATATTGGCTCCAGCTTTTTGCGCCTTTTCCCCCGCCAAATTTCTGGCAGAATAATAATCGGATCTCCAGCGGAGCATGAGACGACGAACACACGATTAGCCGTCAATAAAGCAAATGATGATTCTATTGAACCTATCACTACTGGCCTGTTGGATGGCAGGAAGAGGTATCTGAAGAAGAGTAGACATTAATTCGATTTTTTTATTTGTCTGTTTGAAAAGGTTTTGTTTTTATCTAACAATCTAACACATAACCGGGTCCCCCAGGGCAGGCAGGCAGGCTTGGGTAAGAGGTTGGCTCTGGTGGGAAGAATCAAGAAAGTTGAGCAATTAATGCAACCAATGCTGCTGCTAATTACTGTGCGGTGCGTTTTGTTGCCATTTTCGTGTATTGTGTGTGCGTTTGGTTTTTTTTTTTGTTGTGCTAAATTTTTATCTACACTCACACATTTCTTGGATGCGCTTTTCGCAGTACTTTTTCTTTGCCGAGGGTTTTTGGTGTGACCAATCACATGTGCAGGCAAGGTCTGAGCTAATACAGCTTGAGTTACGTACGGCGCTGTAGCGGCGCTACTATCCGGCAATAGGTTACGCATACTACCACCACCACCACCACCACCTTCCTCTCCACAGTTTATAAGGGTAGGAAAACTCGAGGAAGCCCCTAGCACACAGGCTTATTCAACTGAGCGGATTTGTGGATGATACGGGCGAGAGCGAGTTCGCGCGTGTGAGCAAAACAACGAAATATATAGGAAGTTATCAGGGCGAGATTTTTCAAGTGTGCATTTGTGGGAAAAGATAAGGATGAAAGTAACACTGGCGAGGCTTTTTTTCCTTTCGAAGATCATAAATTGTCTGAAGAATTTCTTATTTTATACAAACCATCTGCCCTAAAAGGAATTACGGGAACACGGGGCGATATACCTCTTGCACCAATTTATGCTATTATAAGAATAAGAGATTTGCGTTCAAACTATAATTTCATAAGTCCCCTTGGATTATTACAGGGTTTTCGAGCATTATATAGACATGTTCAGCGAGTTGTAGATTCGTTCAGGCATATAATAGACTCTTTCAGCGAGATATAGAATTGTTCGGATGTAGCTGTAGACATGTTCAGCGATTCTGTAGAGCTGTCATTTGTTTTGTTTACACACTGTGCCGCAGGGTTCAATTTTTCATTCTTAAAAGTCCTAAAAGTAGCTAATAATCATTCTCCAAGCTGTTTATAACATAAATTAGTTGAAAAAAGCATATTTTTTCGAAAACCGTTTGTTTACCTTCTGATAACAATTATCCAACTTGCAGTCCAAGGGGTACGAAAGTGACAGCTCTACAGTATAACCGAACATGTCTACACCTACATCCGAACAATTCTATATCTCGCTGAAAGAGTCTATTATATGCCTGAACGAATCTACAACTCGCTGAACATGTCTATATAATCCTCGAAAACCCTGTAAAACCTTAAGGCCGGGCTACATTGATCGTACTCGCAAGTGTAATTTCGATTTTCACTAGCGCATCTGGCGGCGGCTGGTGGAAGCTTTTTTTGGTCGTCGGGGGAATGGTCGTGTTGGATCTCAAAGTTAATTAGTTTTTTCACCGTTTTTTGATGCGAAAACTGCTGAAATACTTGCACAACATATTTATCTATCAATTACAAAGCGTTTCCAGTCCAGTTAAAGTAAAATACATGGAAAAATAACGTATTTTCTAAAGCGGCTCCAAATTGTTTGGCAAAATGCTTGGGTCAGCCGCCGCCAGGAGCGCTAGTGAAAATCAAAATTGCACTCAGGAGTACGATCAATGTAGCCCGGCCTTTAAACTTCAAATTGTTAGTGAATGTCTGTCAAAAGGATTTATAGTGACTTTTGTCCTTACAGGGTTTCCCACGATTTATTGGTTGGTTCCCACGATTTATTGGTGCGTTCCCACGATTTTTTGGTCATTTCCCATAATTTTTTGGTAGCAACCCACGATTTATTGGTCGGTTCCCAAATATTATTGGTCGGTTCCCAAATATTATTGGTCGTTTCCCAAATATTATTGGTCGGTATTATATTATATTATATTTGGGAACCGACCAATAATATTTGGGAAACGACCAATAATATTTGGGAACCGACCAATAATATTTGGGAACCGACCAATAAATCGTGGGTTGCTACCAAAAAATTATGGGAAATGACCAAAAAATCGTGGGAACGCACCAATAAATCGTGGGAACCAACCAATAAATCGTGGGAAACCCTGTATGGACAGTTTCGTCACTGAATTCTTAGTAAATGCAAAGCTCATCTTCCAGAAGATAGGATCCTGCCTGCCTACGATTCTTAGGCCTTGTTCAAGCATTTCCGGTTCAAAAACTTTTTGTGAAAGCTCAATAAATTGTGAGACGAATCCAAACATTTCGGGAAGTGTCTAAAACTTCTCGGACAAAAAAAAACACCAAAAACTATGCAATAGGGTAAATGTACCAATAGTGGTGCAATTTGTAGTGGTACAAATGCGTTTTAATGGATTTAAAGCGTCAGGAAGGACAATTTATGAATATTTTAACACATAGCAATTGGAATGTTTTATCTTCTCAATCACAACCATTTTTACCATGAAACACATCAATTTTACGAAAAAATACATATTTTTATGCCTGCTTCGTAGTACCTATAATGGTGGTATGGTTCCTATAGTCATCGTGTTTTGTTCCTATAGTGGTGGTAAATATAGATGCCTCAAAAACAGTGTATAATATCAATAGAATTTAGTTTTGAAGCTGTTTTCGTATGAATAGCAAGGATTACTGCCATAATTTCGATTTCTTACTTAATTTGTTCGTAAAAAAATTATGAATTTGTTTGATGAAAATATTGATTAAAGTCAACCCACATCCAGATGAGAAAGCTTGATTTGAGGTCGATTTTTCACTTAGCCAGATAAGCGAATTATATGCCTTTGTTTGGTAAATCACTTACAGAAAACTCATTTCTGTTGCTTATTGTAATGAAAACTGTACGACATGTCAAAAATATCGGCGAAAAAAATCAGAAATGTCATGTTTTTATTGATTTTATAGCTAAGACCACTAAAGGAACATGCTTATTTTGCGTACCTATAATGGCACTATCGTAAAAAAAACACTTAACAATACGTAAATATAGTCAAAAGGCAATAAATTTTAATAAATAATATCATTTGATAACAATTATGTTAAAAAAACTTATAATTGCGTTTTTCTGTGGTCATTTAGAACGTTAACAAAGATATGAGTTTCGTTATGAAATACTAAGGATTTTGGAAAAATGTTGACACATTTGACCCGACCCCATTTAACTTTTAAACCCTTTGTTAAAGGCCGGAGAACATTTCACACTAACATAAATAACTGAATTACTTTTAATTTGCCGTATGGACTGCATTTCAGTGCAATATCACCACTATTGGTACTGCCACCACTATAGGTACGTTTACCCTAATTATTTTGTGAAACGATAAAGTGCTATTAAATGTCTCATTCATTCTTGAAAGGTCGTCTTAATAAACCCAGGCACTGAGAATCGTTCTAAACATTTGATTGCATTGGAACGTACATCTGTGTAACATCTGTGTCTGTGTAACATTGCCGGTATGGAGAGGTGGGTGCCCTTATTGCCCCGGGCTCCCCTCACACCAAGCTAGTATGTAATGGAGTAGTAGGTCGCTATGATTCATGCAAGTGATAAATCAATAAACTTTGATCAACAAACATACCCTCAAACCTCGCGGCGTGTGAAGGGAGCGCAAACCCGCTACTAAAACCTCTGAAGGCAACAGTAGTTGACCTTCGAAATGAATGAGGACATATATTGCCCCCTGTTGTAATATGTATGGCCCCTGTCCTCTCGCGGTCGCTGCTTATCAGAGATAACCGCTGTTTGGCCCCCGGGACGCTCGCGTGTTCCATTTCTTTTTGCTGATTCTTCGCCTCAACACAACAGCATAAGATTGTAGAAGCTGTGTGTGTGTGTGATGGCTGTAAGAAGAAAAAAACACAATTTCCATTACGACAATGCCAAGACACAGAGCGGGAAGAGGAGCAAATTATGAGGAACCGTTTCTACCGTTGGTATTGATTATATTTCTCATAAAAATAGGCAGCAGCGGGAGGAGGAAGTTTGTGTTGGCTGCTGTCGCGCACGTGCCTTGATGGGCGCCCGGCTGCCCCCTCTCCCTTTCCCGCTTATTAGACCCTTCGTGCATGGTACGACGAGCGCCGTCTGTTTGTGCAGCGTGCATATTTGTTGTTGCAACATCAACCTATTCCACCACCAGCAGCAGCAATATTGAACAGCAACAATCGCTCGAGCGTGCCCACCATGCAAAAAGGGAAGCCCCAGGGCTACTCGGTTATGTTTTGCCACTTCTCACTAGCCATGGCATGCTACAGTTTGTGTGTTGGTTCCTCGTTGGTGGTCACAAACACGACGCTAGCTGGCTCTGGAGCGTTTGTTGGCTGGTTTGCTTTGATCGGTTACACAACATCGGGCTTGATCGCGAGCGACGGTTCGAGTTTCACTTTGCCGAAAATTCCCCAGCACGGAAAGTGTGTGAGCGCACGCTTTCGTCATCGTTGCGCCATTGGAAGTGGCCGCCGCATCGGATGGCTGTGGCGGTTGCTGCCTGGCCTTTTGGAGCGGCGGTTCGTTAATTCCCCGACACAGTGGCGGTGGCCACTTAGACACTGTGTGCACGTTGCTCTGCCACGCCATCGATGGTAAAAATAGGATTGAAATAACGCACTTCTGGCCTTTTAATACGACATTATGCGGCCGCTGATGGGGCATCTCCGTTTAAAATTAACGATCTAATGCATCTCTTTCCCTTTCTTTCTCTCTCTCTCTCTCTTTCTAGATGGGAGACGTCGATCCTGAAACACTTTTAGAATGGCTCTCGATGGGTCAGGGCGACGAGCGCGACATGCAGCTGATTGCGCTGGAGCAACTCTGCATGCTGCTGCTCATGTCCGACAATGTAGATAGATGTTTTGAAAGGTAAGGATGGTGCTGATGCTGCAATGGAGCCAGTGTGTATGTGCATTATGGCTAAACAATCGCCCCCTCTCCCTCCTTTTCGTTGCAGCTGTCCACCGCGAACGTTCCTGCCCGCGCTGTGTAAAATATTTCTCGACGAGCTGGCGCCGGAGAATGTGCTCGAGGTGACGGCCCGCGCCATCACGTACTATCTGGACGTGTCGTCGGAGTGTACGCGCCGGATCGTCGCCATCGATGGGGCGATCCGAGCGATCTGCAACCGGCTCGAGGTGGCCGACCTCGAGAGCCGCACGAGCCGCGACCTGGCCGAACAGTGCATCAAGGTGCTGGAGCTGATCTGTACGCGGGAGGCGGGCGCCGTGTTCGAGGGCGGCGGTCTCAGCTGTGTGCTCGCGTTCATCCGCGACAGCGGCTCGCAGATCCACAAGGACACGCTGCACTCGGCGATGGCGGTGGTGTCGCGGCTCTGCACGAAGGTGGAACCGTCGGGCGCGAACGTGCAGACGTGCGTGGAGAGCCTGAGCACGCTGCTGCAGCACGAGGATCCGCTCGTGGCGGACGGGGCGCTCAAGTGCTTCGCCTCGGTGGCGGATCGGTTCACGCGCAAGGGCGTGGATCCGGCCCCGCTCGCCGAGTACGGGCTGGTGCGGGAGCTGCTCCAGCGGCTGAGTAATGCCGCCGGCGGGCCACAGATTTCATCGAGCGGTGGCGGTGGCAGTGCGGCGATCTCCTCCAGCCTGGGAACAAACTCCTCCACGCACCCGGAATCATCGCCGTCCGCGGCGCAGCTGTCGTCGTCGGCGCCCAAGTCAGCGCAGGGCGCGATGGAGGCGGGCCGATCGAGCCAATCGATCGCGACCACGATCTCGCTGCTGTCGACCCTGTGCCGCGGCTCGCCCTCGATCACGCACGATCTGCTCCGGTCCAATCTGCTCGAGGCGATGGAGCGCGCGTTCAAGGGCGACGAGCGGTGCGTGCTGGACTGCATGCGGCTGGCTGACCTGATTCTGCTGCTGCTGTTCGAGGGCCGGCAGGCACTGGGGCGGGTCGGCGGTTCGCAGGGTCAGCTAGCGCCGCGCGTTCGGCGGGCCGATTCCAGCACGGAGCGCACGCACCGGCAGCTGATCGACTGCATCCGCAGCAAGGACACGGAGGCGCTGATCGAATCGATCGAGTCGGGCGGCATCGACGTGAACTGTATGGACGACGTCGGGCAGACGCTGCTGAACTGGGCGTCCGCCTTCGGGACGCTCGAGATGGTGGAGTTTCTGTGCGATAAGGGCGCGGACGTGAACAAGGGCCAGCGCAGCTCGTCGTTGCACTACGCCGCGTGCTTTGGGCGGCCGGGCATTGCCAAGGTGCTGCTCAAGCACGGTGCCAATCCGGATCTGCGCGACGAGGACGGCAAAACGCCACTGGACAAGGCGCGCGAACGGCCGGACGAGGGCCACCGGGAGGTGGCCTCGATCCTGCAGTCGCCCGGCGAGTGGATGATGGCGGCAACCCGGTCGGACGTAAAGTGCGGCGACAGTGGAGATGAGACGGGCGGTGCTGGTGGTGTCGGGGAACCGCGGGGCGATCCGGAGATGGCGCCGGTGTATCTCAAGTTTTTCCTACCGACATTCTGCAAAACTTTCCAAAGCACAATGCTTGCTAGCGTGCGTAGATCTAGCCTAGGTGAGTGTCAGTGGTGTGAGTTTTTGTGAGAAAAGTAGTGTCAACTAATCACGTTTCCTTTTCTGTTGCAGGACTTATCAAGAAAATGATCCAGTATGTACAGCCGGAGGTCCTCTCGAAGCTCTGCTCCTCCGAGGGTCTGCAAAGTTACGAGCAAAGCTTAGGCACGCTTCTAGTCGAAGTCATCGCAAGCGTGCTGGACAATGAGGTACGTGTTGGTCGGCGACGAAAGGGCATTGAATACGTTTCTCAGTTCCTTTTGCCAACCAAGCTTCAACCAAAATCGACACCCATGGCGCGCTACTTTTGATTGGATTTCTTCGTTCTTTCCGGATCGCTGTGCTTCGGTGAAATTGCTCAAAATTTGGCATCACTCAATCGTGCACATAAACAGTCTCATTTGAAGAACTCACACCTTCTTTTCTTTGGCTGCAATCGCACTCGCTCTCAGTTTCCTCACGATCCATTTCTTCCCAACCATAATCGTGATCGTGTGCCGTGTGTACGAAATGTGGCGAAGTACTGTACTAAAGCGTCGTAAACTTTCCATTCGGGCCTTACTCCCTTACCCCTTTACAGATTAGCTACAGCTGGCCACCGTTGAGCCAACCCTCCGCCGCGTTGCCGGCGTACCTTCCACCCCTTCCTCCGCCGCCACCGCCGATCCTAACCGTCGCGCGCCATAGTTCTAGTAGCGTTAGCCATAGTCTCCTAACCAAGCACAGCTGCGCCGAGCGGTTGAGCAAGTTTGTGCAGGCCAAGCGACAGCGGCGCAATTCTAGCAGCTACATAATACCGCCGCCGCCACCGCTGCTACCGTTGACACCGCCACCACGCGGCACCACCTCGGCAAGGGCAAACGACTCGGACGAGGACGCGGATGATGAGTGGGCCGGGGCCGCCGCCGGTTCGAAAAGCAATAACAATAGTAGCGACCGCACCACCACCACCAATCCTCGCAATCGCACCCAAAGCAATTGGTCAGATCTTAGCATTGCGGTAATGATAACGTCTCTCTTGTCCCCTTCCCATTTTGTGTTTCTTATCTTTCTTTCTTTTTTCTTTATGGTTTATTCACATCGCTGGCACCAGTTTTATAATCCAATTTATTGTTTGCGTTAATTTCTGCGCATTTGTTTTTCTAAACCGTAGCGAATTGAATTAATATTACATTGGAAGCGCATAATCATTGGCGGCTCGGTGCTTTATTTAATATTCAAAAATTGATGTGTCACATGCCATTTGTAAAATAATGCTCGTCGCTTCACACAGAAAGTTAATTTGGCGAAAAATGTGTTTAAAAGTTCAATCATTCTCTGTTTCGCAGAACCATATTTTGCATCTCTTCTTCTTCTACTTTTTGCTGGCTAATGGGACGATGACGATGTGCGCACGGTTTGCTTTTTTTTATTAGACAAAATTGATAACACACACCAATCAATGATTTCGTTAGTCAATTATGAGTTATTTTATTATGTTTCTGTACCCCCTTCTCTCTCTTTATTTATCCCTACGTAACCAGAGCGTTAAAATTAAGCAATTAAAATGCTTGTAATTTAGCTTGCAGAGCAGCAGAGTGTGAAAGTGGAGTTTTTTTTTAATATAAAATTTGGTTATGCTGTCCCCTACATGATTCCTGTTCAAATTCTGCGCTTTAACAACCTCCTACTGCACCACACACTGTCAGGCCAAAGAAAATACGATCCGTAACGGTGGATCAGACCAGTTGCTTTACATTTGCGATGATCGGTGAAATTGATTCCCCCCTTTTCTCCCTTTTGTCTATCTCCCCTTCTCTCTCTCTCTCTGTTGTTATTGCTTTAGTTCTTCAGCAAAGATACAGTATTTGCCAGAAGAGTGTGGCTGGTTGGCTGGTTAGCACTCACACCCCAGCCCCAACCACTATCTGTCACGCGCGTCTGCATGCTGGATGTTGTGCTGCGTGTGTTTGTTTGTGTGTTTTTGAATGTGTCGTTTTTTGCCGCTTTCCTTTTGAGAACCCGGGAATGTTTGTTTTGTTTTCCAACGTTCTGACGCGTGACTTGTTATGAAATCGTTTTTTTTTCTAATCTTACCATTTTTTCTGTACAATCTCTTCCTCCTCTTTGCTACCGATTCTTCGCTTCCCCTCTCCAGGATGACGAGGATGGCCATCTGGTGGTGCTTACGATCGTGCAGGAGCTGATGTCGAAAACGCAAAACGATTTCCTCGACCATTTCGCGCGGCTGGGCGTCTACACCAAGGTGCAAGCGCTGATGGGCGAGCCTAGCTTCGATGGTAGCGACAATAACGATGTAATTAAATCGACATCGGACGACGCAAAATCAGCAGCTGCAGCAGCATGCTCCTCTACGGATGCCTCCGGTGTAGTGACGGTAACGCCGGGCGCTCCAACAGTAACTACTGCGTCCGGTGGCACCGCCAGTGCTGCGGTCGCCGTAGAGGACGCGAAGGAGATACTGCACGGCAAGGCGTACCATTGGCACGACTGGAGCATCTGCCGCGGGCGGGACTGTCTGTACGTGTGGTCGGATTCGGCGGCACTGGAGCTGTCGAATGGATCGAACGGATGGTTCCGGTTCATACTGGACGGTAAACTGGCCACGATGTACTCGAGCGGCAGTCCAGAGAACGGTAGCGATAGTACGGGTAAGTTTTGTATAAATTGTAAAAAAAAGCATACTTTTAACGCTGAAGAGAGTGTCGTTGAAGTCATTGCTGCAAAATGTCATGAGCATCACGAGATATTCACCAACAAAAACAATGTACACTGTACAATGTACAATGTACAATGTTGCTGATACTCAATGAAAGTGCGTCATGACATGCCGAACACGACATGTGAATTCTTGAGTCCAACGCAATACTCTGACTAACAAGCTAAGCTTAATGCCGTCACAAGCATAATCATGATTTTTCTGGCTGCGAACAGTGCTTCCAAATGCCACTGTTTCAGTCACCAACGCTCATGACTGAAACGAAGCTCAAACCAGCTCACGTACACAACTGCGATGATCATAGGTGAGACGCAAACAGTTGGTGGTCCGATCACATGATTGATGACATTTTGTTTAGCACCCCACTCTTGGTCACTCACTTGGTCACGACATTTGTCAAGAGTTGGTTTCACAAAATGTCACCAAGCATGTGATGGTCGCAACTACTGCATGAGTCTCACCTCTGATCATCACAGTAGAGCTCCCAAGAACGTTGACATTATTTTGTTTCAGCCAGAATTTGTCATGACTATGTCAGTGACATTTTGCAGAACTGATCATAGTAAAAAAAAAGTCATGACAAAGCGACTGACCAAAGCATGCATTGGTCACACACCAATCGCTTTGAGTATCATCTCTGATTATCACAATTGAGTACGCTGACGCTGACATGGATTTTGTTTCGGTCAGATTTTTTGTATGACATTGACAGTGACATTTTGCAGCACTGGTTGAAGTAATATATCACAAAATAACTATAATAATCCACTTTAATGCGACATGAGCAAGAAATACTCTAACAAAATGCGCCATTCTCTTACTAACCCGTTGCTTTTACTGCTTTAAACACGACGAAAAACGTTTGTTCCACACTGAAAAAGACAATTAGCGACTTATTCGGATATTAATTTTGCCTTGTTGTTAAATGCTTATTACTGCAAATCAATAATTATCCCCTTGAGCTTGATTTACCAAAATGCCACACGGTTGCGCAATTATGACACGCAACGGCGCACGCTTTTACCTTGTGAAGCACATAACAGCGCTGACGACACCAGTTAGACCACAATTTGGCCTTATGATTCGTTAAAATTGATTCTTTTACTTTTCATCAAAACCGACATCTGGTTTCCTCCCAACCCATCCTCTTTCCTCGCGACCTCGTGTTTTAGGCAGGGAAAAGGTCTCCTCCGATCCGAACGTGCCTAATGAAGGTGAGAACTCTACGCTTCAATCGTCTCTCTGTTACAGAAACACTTTAAATCCCACAGTACAAAGCAACGGAAGTGAAGAGAAAGAGAGAATGTAGTTGCATACATGTAGTTGCCATTTAGTGGAGTTTTCGTTTAAAACAATGTTTGACTTCCTACTAATCGAAACCATCATTGTGCTCTCTGCCCCTATTAGAAAATCGTGGCGAATTTCTGGAAAAGCTACAGCGCGCCCGAGCCGCCGTACGGCAGGGCACCGTATCGCAGCCCATCCTGTCGGCCCCGAGCCTGGCACGCATCGCCGTGGGCAACTGGGTGCTGCAGAGCCAGAAGGAGCATCAGCTACATATCAACAATTCCGAGGGCCATCAGGTGACGATACTGCAGGACGAGCTGCCCGGGTTCATCTTCGAGAGCAACCGGGGCACGAAGCATACGTTCACCGCGGAGACGACGCTGGGACCGGACTTTGCGGCCGGTTGGATCAACACGAAGAAGAAGAAGATGCGCTGCAAGGCCGAGGCCCAAAAGTATCAGGTAAGGAGAGAGAACAAAAGTAAGAAGAATCGAAGATCCTAATTGTTGTTCGTTTGTATGTTCCTTCCAGCTGCACAAGTTGGCTCGCGACCTGTACAACCGATATTTCAAGGCGGCCCAGGCCATACCGCGTGGTGCCGTTGCAAAACTGTCCAAGATTGTGCATCAGATCGAGATAGCCCTGGAGGAGCAGCAGTCCACGTCGAAGGCCGCGCTCATTTCCAGCACGACACAGCAAATTACACCACCATCGGCCGGCGTAAGCTGGCAGGAGAAGCTGTACAACGCGCTGACCGAGCTGGTGCACCTGCTGAACGAGGACGGCGTGATCAGTGCGTACGAGATGTACAGCTCTGGGTTGGTGCAAGCGCTTGTCGCCGTCCTTTCGCCCAACTACTGGGACCTGGGCATGAACCGCACCAAAGCGAACAAGTACCAGAAGCAGCGGCTTTCGATCTTCAAGAAGTGCATGTACGGTGGGGAGCTGAAAACGGGCAAAAACACGGCCGCCATACTGGTGCAGAAGCTGGTGGCGGTGCTGGAAAGCATCGAAAAGCTGCCGGTCTACATGTACGATTCGCCCGGCGGTAGCTACGGGCTGCAGATACTGACCAAGAAGCTTAGCTTCCGGCTCGAGCGGGCGGCCTGCGAGCAGACGCTGTTCGATCGGACCGGGCGCAACCTGAAGATGGAACCGCTCGCGACCGTTGGCCACCTGAACAAGTATCTGCTGAAGATGGTCGCCAAGCAGTGGTACGATATGGAGCGCTCGTCCTTTCTGTACCTGCGCAAGATGAAGGAAGCGAAGTCGGGCACGATGCAGTTCCGCCATCGGCACGATTTCGACGAGAACGGGCTGATCTACTACATTGGCACGAACGGGCGCACGCTGGAGTGGGTCAATCCGGCCCAGTACGGGCTGGTAACGGTGACGAGCAGCGAGGGCAAGCAGCTACCGTACGGCAAGCTGGAGGACATTCTTTCCCGCGACAGCGTGAGTGTCAACTGCCACACGAAGGACAACAAAAAGTCGTGGTTCGCGATCGATCTGGGCATCTTCATCCTGCCGACGGCGTACACGCTGCGGCACGCGCGCGGCTACGGCCGGTCGGCCCTGCGCAACTGGCTGTTCCAGATGTCGAAGGATGGCGTCAGCTGGGTCACGCTGCTCACACACACGGACGACAAAAGTTTGGCCGAGCCGGGCAGCACCTGCACCTGGCCGATCGATTGCCCGGCGGACGAGCAGCAGGGCTACCGGCACGTGCGCATCCACCAGAACGGGCGCAACGCGTCCGGCCAAACGCACTACCTTAGCCTGAGCGGGTTTGAAATCTACGGCAAGGTGATGTCGGTGTGCGAGGACATGGACAAAACAGCGGCGAAGGAGAACGAAGCGAAGCTGCGCAAAGAGCGCCGCCAGATCCGTTCGCAGCTCAAGTACATTACGGACGGGGCGCGGGTGGTGCGCGGTGTCGACTGGCACTGGGACGATCAGGACGGCAGTCCGCCGGGCGAGGGCACGGTGATTGCGGAGATACACAACGGTTGGATCGATGTGAAGTGGGACCACGGCATGCGCAACTCGTACCGCATGGGCGCGGAGGGCAAGTACGATCTGAAGCTGGCCAACGTGGACGGTTTGATGGCGGGTGGGTACGATCTGCACAGCAGTGGCATCTCCGTTACGACGGCGGGGGGTGGAGCTAATAACAATCAGTTCGCCTCCACGGCCAACGTTCAGTGTGAGCTGGCGGATGGTGGTAGTACCGCGTCGGGCAAGAAGAAGGTTTACGACAAATCGCTGAACGTGCTAACGAGCCGTAAATCGAGCTCGACCCCAAGTTTGCCGGATGCGACGACCGAAAACCGATCTTCTGTGGCTTCAACGGAGCAGGCGACGTCGGCCGATAATCTGTCCTGGAAGCAGGCGGTTGAGGTGATCACGGAGAATGTGCTGTCATCGGCTCGTTCCGATCTGGCGACCGTTGGCAGTGGAGGAAGCAGTAACGATCTTTCTTCTTCGGTCGTTACCTCCAGCACGGCAACCACGGGGAACAATCAGGAAGTGTCCGTCACGGTACACTCATCGCTGAGCGAGCGGGGCAACAATATTCCCGATCTGTCGCAAATCAACAGCAGCACCTCCATGTTGGTGTCCGATCTGGCCACCATCACGGAGAATCTATCCCTCTCGGATGGTTCGGCGAAGCAAAGCGGTACCGCCACCGCTTCCTCGGCCGGTGGGCAGCAGTTTGTGAGCAACATCAGCGGCACGGGCGTTCCCGTGCTGATGGGTTCGTCCTCCTCTTCGTCCTCCTCCTCCTCGACGGAGGAAAACAACAAAACGAACAACATCAACGAGACGAACAACAAGATCAATCTAACGAGCGGCAGCGGCGCGAGCAGTGTCGCTAGCGGTAGCAGCGCCTCGAGCGGCAAGGCCGGCCTGTCCTACCTGCAGACGCGCCTCGACATGATGGGCAAGATGCGCGAGGGCGTCGACATGCTGCGCAACAACACGAACAATTTCCTATCCTCCGAGCTGCTCACGCAGTCGAACTTGCTTTCCTCCGTCAAGATTGCGTTCCCGCCGATTCCGCCGGCCAACGCCACGACGGGCAGCAGCAGCAGCACGACCGCCACCACCATCCCCGGCAGCGCATCGTACGGCAGCAGCATCTTCGTGGCAAGCACCAGCACTGGCACAAACCCGGCGGCGTCCTCCGGAACGGGCGCCAAGACCCCGACGGACAAGTTTGACGTGAAGTTCAACAACACCGCCACCGCGAACACGTTCAAGAAGGTGCTGAACGAGGCGAAGCAAATCGGGGCGGAACAGCCACCCGCACCACCAGCACCGGCCTCGTCGATGGGCGGCCGCGATGCGACGAACAATCTGAAGAACAACATCGTCGTGGTCGGTTCGACGGAAACGACGGTGCTGGGTGGTGGTGGCGGTGGCGGTTCGTCGCAGGACGATCCGAACGCGATGGACTGTCTGATGGGGTCCGTTTCCGGCAGCGATGGAGTGAATGTGGTCCCCGTAGTGGCACCCTCGCCGAACTCGATGAGCGTCAGCGTGCCGAACCTGACGAGCAGCGGCACTGGAGCGAACAATCATTCACACAACGCGTCCCATCGCACGTCCTCCCACCATCACCATCATCATAATCATCCGGACAGTGCGTCCCAAACGCTGGCGAACGACGCGCAACCGCCCCCGCCGGGGCTGCTGGAAACGTTCGCGGCCATCGCACGGCGCCGCACGTCCGGCAGTGGCTCGAACTCCAACAGCAACGCCAACAACAACAATGAAAACAACAACGCTGCATCGCATCCTTCCTCCTCATCCTCCTCCTCGTCGCAGCAGACGACGGCGGCGGTTCCGATCAACAATCAGCTGATTAGCAGCGGAGCAGGAGCGCTGGTGGGTGGAGGTGGTGGTGGTGTGCTGCAGAACAACAGCAACTTTTTCCCCCGTGGACCAAACTCGGTGACCAGCCTGGTGAAGCTGGCACTGTCCAGCCACACCGGGCTGCTCAGCACGGCCCAAAGCTACCCGAGCCTGTTCAGCTCGTCGTCGAACAACAATGCTGCGGCCGGACAGGGTGCCGGGAATAACAACAACGCCAACAACATGGTCGGCGTGGGACAGGTGAACCCGCTGAACCCCGCCCTCACCATGAGCCTGACGTCGACGTCGAGCGATAGCGAGCAGGTGTCGCTGGAGGACTTCCTGGAGCAGTGCCGAGCGCCGACGCTGCTGGGCGACCTGGAAGACGACGAAGACATCGAGGACGAGAACGACGACGATGAGAACGAGGACGAGTACGAGGAGGTGGGCAACACGCTGCTGCAGGTGATGGTTTCGCGCAATCTGCTCTCCTTCATGGAGGAGCGCACGTTCGAGAATCGGCTGCCGACGGCCGGCAAGCGCAAATCCTGGGACGATGAGTTTGTGCTGAAGCGCCAATTCTCCGCCCTGATACCGGCGTTCGATCCCCGGCCGGGCAAGACCAACGTGAACCAGACGAGCGATCTGGATATTCCTGCGCCGGGCAGCAACAGCGCGACCGATCCAACGGAGCAACCGCAGTCGTCTTCGTCGGGCAGGGGAGCGCTGCCGGAACCGGGCAGCGGCCAGTCGTCGACGGCGATCTCTTCGCTGCCGCAGCCGACCCTGTCGCTGATACTGCGCGGCCCAAACATTAACGGCGTGAACGACGTGGAGGTTGACCTGACGCAGTCCGACTGGACGATCTTCCGGGCGGTGCAGGAGCTGATGCTGCAGACGACGATGCCGAAGCAGGACAAGTTCCGCAAGATCTGGCAGCCAACGTACACGATCATCTACCGGGAGGCTAGTCCGGGCTCGTCCTCGTCGCTGTTGGGTGGCGGTGGAAAGGAAGACTTTAGCAGCGGAGAGGAAGGCCGTGCTACGCCGATCATTTCGATGTACTCGCAGCGCAGCCACGGGTCGACGCTGTCACCGAGCTCTCCGGTCCCGGGCACACCGTCCCTTTCCGGTGGTGGTGGTGCTGGTGGTACGGGAGCCTCAAGTGGTGGCGCACTGTCCTCCGCCCCGGGAACGGGCGGCAACCAGCAGCAGCAGCAGCAATACTGCTCGGTCGAGGACGTACTGCAGCTGCTCTCGCAGCTCAACAGCATCAACCAGTCGCTGGCGGCGACGCCGACCAACAACGACAAGAACCTGATGCCGGACGTGGAGTCGCACTACCTCAGTCCGGACGTGTTCATGAGCAAGAAGATCACGAACAAGCTGCAGCAGCAGATCCAGGACCCGCTCGTCCTGTCCAGCGGCAGCCTGCCCAAGTGGTGCGAGGAGTACAACCAGACCTGCCCGTTCCTGTTCCCGTTCGAGACGCGCCAGCTGTACTTCAGCTGCACCGCGTTCGGCGCCTCGCGCAGCATCGTCTGGCTGCAGTCGCAGCGCGACGTCAGCCTGGAGCGGCAGCGCGCACCGGGCCTGAGCCCGCGGCACGCCGACCAGCAAGAGTTCCGCGTCGGCCGGCTGAAGCACGAGCGCGTGAAGGTGCCGCGCGGCGAGAACCTGCTCGACTGGGCGCAACAGGTGATGAAGGTGCACTGCAACCGCAAGTCCGTGCTGGAGGTGGAATTCGTCGGTGAGGAGGGCACGGGGCTGGGACCGACGCTCGAGTTTTACGCGCTCGTCGCGGCGGAACTGCAGCGCAGCGATCTCGGCATGTGGCTGTGCGACGACGAGGAACCGAAGCTGATCGAGGACGAGATCGATCTCGGCGAGGGCAGCAAACCGGTCGGGTACTATGTGCGCCGATCGACCGGTCTCTTCCCCGCCCCGCTCCCCCAGGACTCGGACATTAGCGAGGACGTGTCGGGCTACTTCTGGTTCCTGGGCGTGTTTTTGGCCAAGGTGCTTCAGGACAACCGGCTGGTGGATTTGCCCCTGTCGAACAGCTTCCTGCAGCTGCTCAGCCACAGCCGTTCGATGGCGCGTGGTGCGACCAGCCAGACCGGCTCGCTGCTGGGCAAATCGGGCGTCAGCGATGACATCATGATGTCGTCCATCCTGTCGGAGGACAGTGATCGCGACCGGGACCTCCTGGTCGACTCGTACCAATCCAAGATGGCGATGGCAAGCGATGGCGCCTGGTACGATGGCATACTGACGCAGGAAAATCTGCAGGAAATCGACCCGATCCGGTACCAGTTCCTGCGCGAGCTGCAGGAGCTGGTGCAGCAGAAGCAAGCGATCGAGCAGAACGACGCGCTCAGCTCGGAGGAGAAGCTGCAGCAGATCAGCGAGTTGAAGCTAAACACCAAAACGGGCTGTGTGGCGCTGGAGGATCTGGCGCTTACCTTTACCTACCTGCCGAGCTCGCGCAACTACGGGTACGCGTCGGCCGACCTGCTCCCGAACGGGGCGAACATCGACGTGACGATCAACAACGTGGAGGAGTACTGCAATCTGACCGTGGCGTTCTGCCTGCAGGAGGGCATCGCGAAGCAGCTGGCCGCGTTCCATCGCGGCTTTTGCGAGGTGTTTGCGCTGAACAAGCTGGCCGCGTTCACGCCGGACGAGATCCGGAAGATGCTGTGCGGCGAGCAGAACCCGGAGTGGACGCGCGAAGACATCATGACCTACACGGAACCGAAGCTCGGCTACACCAAGGAAAGGTAAGACAGCAGACGGGAGAGAGTACTTTTGTTTGTGTGTGTGCAAAGGTTGGTTCTAACTGACGATTTTCTTCTTCTCTTTTCTGCTTCTCAGCCCCGGTTTCCTGCGCTTCGTCAACGTGTTGATGGGCATGAATGGGTCGGAAAGGAAAGCGTTCCTTCAGTTTACGACCGGCTGCAGCAGTCTGCCACCTGGCGGGCTGGCCAATCTACACCCACGGCTGACGGTCGTGCGCAAGGTGGACGCGGGCGAGGGTTCGTACCCGTCGGTCAACACGTGCGTCCACTACCTGAAGCTGCCCGACTACCCGAACGAGCAGATACTGCGCGAGCGGCTGCTGACGGCCACCAAGGAGAAAGGGTTCCATCTGAACTAAATCAAACGAAGAATGAATGGAAGATGGAGAAAAAAAGCTATATTGTTTTTTTTTTTTGTGTACTGTTGAAAACGACAAGATAATGTTGCGAAATGACTGAATATAAGAGGGAGAGAGAGTGTGCGTGTGTGCTGTGCGTTAGAAGAAAGAGTTGTTTACAGAGCATTAGGCGACAACAACAACAACAAAACGAACATAATTGCAACGATGATGTGTGAGAGAGTACGGAAGGGAAATGGTTAGATAAAATTCACAAAATCATTTAAACTAAACTATTTTTACATGCACCTCTCTCCCCATTTTCTCGCCCCCCACAAACGCCCCAGCTAAAGAGATGATATATGTAATATTAGCACACACGTGCGCGTGTCTCGCCTCTCCGCACGACGCTGCTGCTGCAGCTGCTGCCTCTCTTTGGAAATTTGAAGACTCTTTCGAAGGAGGACACGAATCGATTGAACTAAATGAAGCGCGAATTCGTTCAAGTTACATATAGGCACACACACACCGGCAGAAAAGAAGAAGCAAATTTATGTGAAATCTAGAAAAGAATTTCAAACACACACACACACACACAAACACATGGTAAGCTTTTCTGTTCTTTACGTATATAAGGTACATGATATATGAAACGTAAATAAGAGAAAGTGCTTTTAACGGTCGTGTTGGCTGTTCGAATGGTTTGGTTTTTGGTAAAGGAAAACAGATCGAGAAAAGAATAGCTTTTTTGGGGATTACTATAGAAGAGAGAGAGAGAGAGAGGGGGGGGGGGGAAGAAGTACTCCCAGTTTGCAGAAAGGACCACCATCGGAGATGGGGGGGTTAAAGGAGAGTTGCTTAATTTTGTTTCCTTTAATTTACACACTCTAAGTCCCCTTTATATTTACACATCATTATAATCCGTTTAGCGTTTTGTTCTCTAGTTGGATAGAAAAAACAACCTGCTTGTTGCAGCAACTCTCTAATAAGAAAAACACGAATAGTTTTGTTTGTATGCATGTGTGTGTGTATGTGTGTGTGTGCGTGTATGAGAAATAGTTCAGTATGGAGGGAAAACTTAAAGCTTATCTGCCGCCTCCGGTAGGGCGGAAAGGAAGCGCAGCCAGTAGATAAGTACTAGAAGGACTAACTACTACTACTACTACTACTACTACTCGGAATACGAGAAGCAGAGAAACCTGTTTGCTGTGTGTGAAAATATGTATGTGATTGATTGATTGATTGAAGAAAATGTATGAAAAATTTAATGGTACTACTACTAACCCGGAATGAGGAACCTAAATGAGTTTGTGATTGACTATATTACATTAAATGTTAACGGATTGCGTTTATGATTAGGAAGAGAGAGAGAGGGGATAGGAGTGGACCAGGAGGAAAAGAGCCCAGCAGCTTGTTGTTGTGTGAGAAAAGCACTCTAGTGTAGCGTGTGTATGTGGTGTGCTGTGTATGTGTACGTGTGCGCCGTTTGCCCAAGGCAAATTAATTAGAGTTGTGCAAAGCAGTAAAGTGAATAATAGTTTCCCACATCCACACAGACACACTGAGGTTTGGTTTCAGTTGCAGTTTCCACACAGAGAGAGAGAGCGAGAGGGAGAAGATATGATACCAAGCGCTTTACTAAATACATAAGTAAGGAAATGTAGTTAGTTTCGAACTCTACCACACACACTCACACACAATAGCCTCCTCAATTGTACATATAAAATCACCAAACAAACAAACAAACAAACGATCGCGTCAGTCATTATGCTCAATGTGTGCGCTTAATGCTGCCGTGAGTTTTGTTGTCGTTGGAGGATCGTTTCGAAAAGTGTTTAAAATCTAAACGTGTGTGAGCGTTCCTTCTACCCTCCAGAGAGCGCTTCTTTAACTCTTGATCTTGGAATTGATCGGTTTTGATTTTGATCGAGAAGGAAATAAGCCCTTTCCTCCCACGTTTGGAGTGTGTGTGTGTGTGTTGAAGCGTTTGTTAGTTGGACTTGGCATGGTTTTAGAAAAATGAGATAGGACAAAACAAAAAGCGGCTGGACAAATACATATAGAAAGCGGGGCGATGGTGGAGGGGCTATCCCACTCTTCTCCCCTTGCTGCGCTGTTGTTGCCCATGTCGCAAGGATTTTCTTTTTTTAATCAATTAAAGTAGAAAAAGAGGAACTGCTGCTGCAGCTGGGAAGGGAATGTCCGCGTTATTAGAGGGAAAAAATTTAGTGCAAACAGATAGAGAAAGACATAAAGAAAAAAAAGGGAATGAGAGAGAAAAAATGTTATAGAAAGATGATAATTGAATGATTGTGAAACATTAATGAATGAATGAATATTGACTATGACACTCTATTCAAAGATTATACCACAATTAATAAAACTCTCTTCACACAGAAACAGACACTTCAAACACAACACCTGCAAGAGAAACTTATGAAATCCTCAGACCCACACACACACACAGCGAGAGACCTGGTAACACACACACCCAGAAACACACGACACGAAGTACTTTAAAGAAACAGCTCCTATATGAATTAATAAAACACGAATTATGTGCGAGGATATTAAGGCAAAAATAATAAAAACAATTGAAAAAAAACATGTTAAAATTGTCAGATTTTTCAGTAAGGTTCCATGATGATTCGCGAAACACGTACGGTGACACATTTTACGCGAATGATTGACTTTTTGAAAATTATATTTTTAAAATATCTCCCCCAAACAACAAGCGACCGACGACCCCCGGAATCGTCTAGAGCGACCAAAAACCTGAGCCGAATTTTGCTTGCTGGTGGGGCATGTGCGTAGAAGTGTAACGTTTTTAAAAATAAATCACGCTTTCTAACCTTTTCCAACGATTTCCCACCGACTTCCCACATGCGAGAGACACCAGAGGGAAAATGGGAAATATTGTATGGCCCCAACGACCGACGACCGACGTCCTCCTCCTCTTAGCCGTGTCGTGCCGCTTTGCGAGATTTTCTTCGTTTATTACCGACCCCCAAACACTCACGGTGTACTGACTTTACGTGCTTCATTTACCCCATCACCCACCTCCCCCCCCCCCCCTCCCCCGTCTTCGGTCCGTGGTAAGATAACATGAGTGGCCACAAGTACTTGTCCGGAATGCGTTACATGGCCACATGATGCCGGGGTTTGCATTGCAGCCAGTGGCAGTGCTATTGTTGCGCTCGTGTGTCTGTTTCCACCTTGTTTCATAATTAATGCTACTTGAAGGTGTACTTTTTTATTTCATTTTTTCCCCCATTATTACATCGATTTTAGTGTGAACATGCTCTTGCTCTCCGCTCGCTCTCTGCCGCCCTGCCTGGGTGAGATGGAGCGAGAGAGTAAGTGTACAGGAGCGCAAGAGAGTAAGGTACACAGGCGGGTACAGAAAAAAGGGTCACGTTTTGCTTTCGGATGATAAAGACAACACTTAACTCGAAGCGGCATACCAATCCAGACGATATGAGGTCCAAAGTTAGGCCATTTTTTACTTACATATTCATTGCGGGCAACCATTTTGTAAAGACCTCTTGTATTACACGTCCGGAATATCCAGTAACTGAGTGTCAATTGGTTGCCATGGTTACGATTACGGCCTAAGTTGTAAAACAAGTCACTAGATCAGGATTAGGTGGCGGATGTACAGTGTCGGGGGCCCTAAGCAGTAAGAATTGTTGAGGCCCTCTGTACATGATTACCGGGTGGTACCCGTTATCCGTCTTGGAAAATGTTACATTTCAACTTAAATTTTGTTACTGGTAGGGGAGGAAGGGTGGCTCAGAATTCGACTAGCACGGGGCCCCAATGGCCATCGCCCACGGGGTACTCCTTGCTAATACAGTGGCATATTCTATCAACTGTTATAGATGCTGGACCAAAGATCCGCGAGGCCCCTCATCGTCGGGGCCCCGCGCAATTGCTTACTTACTTACCGTTAAAATCGCCACTGGATTAGGTATATGTAAAATTCTGGGTATTACCTCCAATTCTCTTGGGTCTTGGGCCTCATGCAGGAGGTTTAGGTTCTTGTGGGAGACCTCAAAGAACTATATAGATTGGTTCGTCTAGTTCCATGCGTGGATAACATGGTCAGTTCTTCGGAGCCTGGTGAGTTTGATACACTGTGCGACAGTGAAAACGCCTTACAGCTCGTCGTTGCATTCTTCTGAACATCTTCCCCTCGAACGCGGCTGAAAGGGTTTTGTCAGTTTTGGACAGTGCTCATGGCTTAGTGTAACAATATGTAACAATTGCGTAGTGACAATTGCGTTCATCATCCTTGGATGCATCTCAGCTTCCATTCACATGCTCCATTGTCATTGTTGACCGTTGCACTAAGAGAGATGAAATCTTGGACGACTTCAAAGCTGAGTTAGTCTATCCGCACTTCACCATAACGAAAGAATAGGAAAGTTGCAATCCCATGATATCTATATTACCAGCGGATGTCCGAGATGACTTGAGGAAGATGGTTCCCGAACTCGCTTCTTTAGAGTCTCGGATGGCCCTTTGAAGCGCTAAGTTGAATAGAAAACAGGCAAACCATGGCGCAGAGCCTTGTTGGTAGCAAAAGGCATAGGCCATAACCATTGTGGCTAACCTGATTAGTTTGGTTGGAATTATGAAAGTGCCCATTGCATCAGACGGTCTTGATCTGGCTATGCTATGTCATCAAAGACTTTGAAATCTATGAAGAGATGGTACGATTTTGTGTCTGTATTCTCTCTTCTTCCTAAAGATTTGCCGCATTCGGCACAAATGTCGAAAATGACAATATTTTTCATTCGCATAAGAATTAATCATTTCAGTTAGTTATTTCCGTCTTAGCCAATTACAGAAAGAAAGAAAAAAATTTAGAAATGCTCATAATACAGCTGCAACCTACAAACCTTCCACTACTGTACCTGGAACCGCAAGCAAGAGGTAGAGAGAGAAAGAGAACGTGCCATAGAAACCGCGCGCGAGAGAGAAAACGAAACAAAAAAGAGCAAAAGGCCGCTCACTCCGCGCCACTCCGGCATATTGCTCTCCCGTAACTCCCGCAATTTCGCGTGTGCCGCCTCTCGCATTAAGTATTTCGCGTTTCGGTCCCAGCACACACGGATGGTTCGCTGCATTTACTACTACGATTGAAAACGCATCACACAACACCATCCCCCGGTCGTGTCGAGTTTTCCTTCGTTGCTTTTACCCCTTCGGTGCGGCGCACAGCATTAGCTTTTCCTCGGTTCCGCATTTTCCGTGTCGTTTGCGTGTGTGTGTGTGTATCGGTGTGTCTAAGTGTTCCTTTTTTTCGTTCCATTTCGTTAAAAAGTGCAAAGTAAAACATGGTAAGCACCCCGTTTGCCCTTTCTTTTCCTACATCATCATACGCAAAAGAGTGATAAGCCCTAGCAGTGTGTGTGTGTGTGTTTGTGGGAGAATGTCGAAATATGGCCATTGTTTTTTGCGCAACTTTTGCAAAGGTCCCGTTCAATTTGCCTCAAAACATGGATAGAGCGGGGATAGTGTGCGTCTGTTTGTGTGCGTGTGGAATTTCGCTGGAGCTGGCAACGAAACCCTTCATGGCCTCCTGGAGATGACGATGCATCATTGCCATCCATCATCCATTGCGCTGCATTGCCTGAACGGAGGACAGAGAAACTTCGGTCGGTCGGTTGGACATACTGTTGTATGAATTTCCAGAAAAACTGGAAACTACACGTCACCAGCCACGGTCACCTTCAACGAAAACACTCGTATTATTCCAGCCTTCTAATCGCAGAAGTTATGCAGGAACACACACACCCCGGCAGCTATCTTTCACCCCAACCCCTATTTCTTCTTTGTCTTTGCACATTATCTGTCAAATTTCGTTCATCCGTTTTCCGGAGAGAGAGTGAGAGGAGATGAGGGGGAACACACATCACTCTACCGGCGCAAGAAAACACAACCGAAAACTGCCCTCTGTCGACAGCTTGTTCGATGATGATAATACAGCGCGGTGGGAAGCTGTCGGTATCAACATTTGATGGTCCCAACGGGAGAAACAACATCCAACAACAACACCAATGTGTGTGACGTCGCAGGCACCAAGATTAGGACGCGTGCTGTCGGCACTGAAATTCCGCTTTATCGCTGTTACAACCGACCAGACCAAAGTCATGACACCGGGCGGCTTCCCTGGTATCAGTGTGTGATGGAAAAAGGAATGAAAAAATAATTACTTTATGTAATACACACACGTACACGTCCCAAACTCCGAAGAGAGGGAGGAGGTGCATGGGGTAGAGAGTCATTGGTTTGACCTTTTTGACCGCCTCCTCCCAGGCCGCGCGCCCGTCCGCTTCCAATCCCATTTCGCCACCTCGTGCACTGTACGTGGATGGTGGTGGTGGCGATGGTGGTGGTGACTGTCACTGTCGTCATAGACTGCTGTGATGGCGTGTTTTTGATGGCCGAGGCCACATTTAGAGTTGTTGTTTTCTCTATTCTCTCTTGTTTTTGGCGTTTGTTTCATGGCCCACTCGGTCGTGGGCAAGTTCCGCCAGTTCCATTCACTTTTTTGGGTTGTTTTTGGCTCGGACTTATCGACCGGGTTCTTTGAGCAAAGACAAATAATAAGAAGCTTAAATTTGACCTCCCCTACCTCCCTTCCCTACCAAGAAGCAATCCTTCTTTTTGGGGGGCCGGCACTATGACACGAACACGAATCTTGTTTGTTTTTTGAATCCAAGGGCAAAAGCAAAGAACTTCTAGATGGAGATAGCCTAATGATACAGAGCACGTAATTTACACCTTCCCGAGAGAGTCGTGTGAATAGGTAGCTGTGGATGCTAAACAGAGCCACAAATAAACATCCTTCCCACTAGTGATGGGGAAAATGATGTTTTCGTCAGCTCCGAAGTTTTCTGGAATCGATTCCGGATAGTAGATCAGATAGTAGATCCGGAATCGATTCCGGGATCTGCTTCAGAATCGGAGCTGGAACCATTTGCCGGAATTGAAATCGGCTCCGGAATCGGAATTGGCTCCGAAATAAGAATCTGCGGAGTCGATTTCGGCATCTCCATAAGGCCTATGGGTCCAGTGATCCAATGATGTATTGATAGCCGCAAAAAAAAAACAAACATTTCCTTGTAAACCACAATTCCATTATCATAGAGATTCCCGGACTGATGTCGCTGCTGAAACTTCTTTCAATTCAAGGAATTATTCTCATTTCGGAGCTAATTCCATTTATGGAGGCAATCCTGATTCCGTTACCGGAGCATATTGCGATTCCCAGGTCGATTTCGGAACCAGCTCCGGAATCGGATCCGGAGTCAACTTCGGAATCGGCTCCGGAGTCAACTCCGAAAATGACTCCGCAGTCATCGACGGAATCTGTTCAGGAATCTACTCTGGAATCGGAATCAATTCCAGCATCAGTAGGAGGTCCGATTCCGACCTCCCACCACTACTTCCCACAAAAACACACACACACACTGCACGGGTACGATGGGGGTGCGATGGATCAAAGCAGTCCACCACCACCAGCAGCCAGCCAGCAGCCTTCCAATCAATTATCAAACTGGTTCAATCTAACGTGCCGCCTGCCCTGCTAGTTTGTTTGTAAACTCACTATTTCTCCTGGGGCTCTCGTTAACAGGCTGCTGAACCGATCCGCGTTGTCGTCACTGGTGCCGCCGGCCAGATCGCCTACTCGCTGCTGTACATGGTGGCGAAGGGCGACGTGTTCGGGCCGAACCAGCCGCTCATCCTGCACCTGCTCGACATTCCGCCGATGATGGGCGTGCTGGAGGGCGTCGTGATGGAGCTGGACGACTGTGCTCTACCGCTGCTGGTGCGCGTCGTGCCGACGGCCGATCCGGCGGTCGCTTTCAAGGATGTGGATGCCGCCTTCCTGGTCGGTGCGATGCCGCGCAAGCAGGGCATGGAGCGCAAGGATCTGCTGTCCGCCAACGTGAAGATCTTCAAGGTGCAGGGCGAAGCGCTCGACAAGTACGCCAAGAAGGTGAGTTTGGTTGACGCCCGCCGGCAAGGTGCTAAAATGAGAAGAAACGAATAAATGTTTGACCTCATATCTTTCCTTTACCCCGCAAGGACGTGAAAGTGCTGGTGGTGGGCAATCCGGCCAACACGAACGCGCTCGTCTGCTCGCACTACGCGCCCTCGATCCCGAAGGCGAACTTTACCGCGATGACGCGGCTCGACCAGAACCGTGCCCAGGCCCAGATTGCGGGCCGGCTCGGCGTCGGCATCACCAAGGTGAAGAACGTCATCATCTGGGGCAACCATTCGGCGACGCAGGTGCCGGACGCCCGGAACGCCTCGGTCGAGGTGGACGGCGCCACGAAAACCGTCCCCGAAGCCGTTGCGGACGATGAGTTCTTGAAGCAGCAGTTCCTCGAGACGGTACAGAAGCGCGGTGCCGCCGTCATTGCGGCACGCAAAATGTCCTCCGCCATGTCGGCGGCCAAGGCGGCCAGCGACCATATGCGCGACTGGTTTGCGGGTACGCGCGACGGCGAGTACGTGTCGATGGGCGTCATCTCCGACGGCAGCTACGGGGCGCCGAAGGACATCGTGTTTTCGTTCCCGGTGCAGATCCAGAACCGCCAGTGGAAGATCGTGCAGGGCCTGTCGGTGGACGAGTTTACGCGCAGCAAGCTGGACGTTACCGCGAAGGAGCTGCTGGAGGAGAAGGAGGAAGCGATGGCGGTGTGTGCCGCGGATTGACTAGTTAAGCTGTAAGGCAGAATTTTGTAGGAATTCGATCCAACAGTAAGAAGCGAACAACAACACGTGCGCGAAGATCAATTACCCAACCAGTTACGTTATTTTTGTTTTGCGTTTTGCCAGCTAAATATCATTGCGGTAAATAAGAAAGAGAAAGAGAGTAGGAGAGTTAAGTAAAAAAAAGAACGCCACCACACTGTGCTTTATAGAGAAGAAGTGAAGGAGAAAATGCATTGTACTGTGTTGTGTGTTTTTGATTTCCATTGGTTTTCTTCGATTCTTCAAAATTTTGTTTTACAGTTTTGTTTTTATATAAAGCGGGAAAGGACAGGCGGCGAGCGCGCGAGCGCGTGTGTGTGTGTGGGTGTGGGAAGTGTATTCGTCCACCCTGCTCCCTCTTTTCCCTACATCCGGAACCCGTACACCTGATAGAGAGTTGCTTCCATCAACAATATATACGGTTGGCCTATTAGTATGAACGTGCATCTACGGCAGATGTTGTTTTTTGTAGAGAAATAGATGAACAGAAGAAGAAAAAACAAACGTTGAAACTCTAAACATATGCAAAAAAAAATCAATTAGTGCAAGGTAGACCAATTGTTAACTCTGTAGAGGCGTGTGTAGGACACCACAAAGCTAAAGGGGGATAATTCTCGAACAAAGAATTAATTCAATAAACGATAAAGGAATATATACTCTTTCGTGTGTGTGTGTGTCCCTCGCCTTCACTTGTAAACTCTTCGCTCCGTTTAATTCACATTCGATTGATTCTAGTTCGCTTCGGCACTAACTTTCCTGCCTATTTATACATACTAAAGAGGGGGTTTTAAGCCGCGCTCGCGCAAAGACTATAATCTCCATGACGTTTCTTGCGCTCTCCGTTCGATCGCAATTTCGACCGGAAATGCTTTCCGGAAAGTTCACATTTCCATATCTAAGAATTCCTAAAAGTTAACTACCCTTCTTTCGCTGCACTGTGGGACTTTCCAGACTGCCCTCCAATAGTCCCTATATTTCACGGCGACGGCGTCGTTTAGTTGAAGAAAAGAAATAAAACTGAGTCCTAAATTTGCTTTCCCGATAGCAAGGGATAACGCAAAGAAGAGAAGAAAGGTTATGAAGATGCGCCCCTTTCCGACCTCCATGCGCTTTGCCATGTCACAAACAACGGCGAGCAGCCTGCGCGCCTACTCAACTACATTCGCGTGCACTCACACGCTCACACACACATCCATCTACAGGAAATAGAGCTTCTTTTCGAGCATGTTGCTAGGCGTCTGGTGCAGATACTGGCCTACTAGGAACGATAGCTTGTGCGCGTACTGGCACACCGCCGGCACCCGGGTCGTACCGGACCAGTTGTAGTACAGGTGGCACTGTTTGTACGACAGCATCTGCAGGTGGTCGATCTTCAGCCCGGACGTGTCGTAGATGACGTTGTACGCGGTGGGCGATACCGTGCCCTGCTTCACCGACTGGGAGACGAGGTAGAAATCGGTGCTGCAACAAAACAGAAGACATAATCGTAAGTACATGACAAAAAGCATCTCTCTCTCTCCGTTCTACTTACCGCTGCGGCAGGGTCACTACATTATCCACCACCGTGCCCGGGCGCGGGTTCAGCCGATGGTCGAAGAACCGCGTGTTGATGCGCTTGTTCACGATGAAGAACGTCAGCAGCACGTCCTGCTCGATGCCGGCCGACTTGTAGATCTGGCCCAGCTTCTCTACCAGCGACCGCACCTCGTGGTCGTAGATGTACTGCAGCTGCCCGTCGCTCACACCGTCCCGGTAGAAGATAATACGCTTAGGTAGCTCGCCAAACTCGCGCCGATACTCGTTCAGCGCCTTGACCGTGTTGAGCGGCAGATAGTTGGAAATTTCCTCTCCGCTCGAGTGGTGGCTGACGGTGGAGAAGAATTTGGGCGTGCCGCGGTTGTCGTGATCGAGCGTCGCCACCATCGCACCGAACGATTTGCTCTTGTCCTTCGAATCGTGACACACGTCGAACCCGATCGTCATCAGCCCGTTCAGCGGAATCTTCACCTTCCACGGCACACCGCCCAGCTTGCAGTTCATCTGGATGACGACCTTGGTCGCGACCGACATGAGCGTGCGCACGTTGCCACTCTTCGGCGTGATCGTTTTCTGCACCATGATCTGCGTCGGGATGGCCCGCTCCACGCAGCACTTCTTCTTGATGGCGGTGTACCGGTCCGACTTGCTGTTCGACACCACGCACATGATCATCTGCGGATCCCGGTTGATGATTGCGTCCAGCGTGCGTATGTACGTGCCGGGGCTGTCGTCCGGCATGGGGACCATCTCGCAGTTGCTAATTTCGAACCGCATGCCGCGGGCGGCCGTGATCATGCAGTTGAGGAAATCGCCCGCCTCCCGCTGGCACCGGCTCGGCACGATCAGATACCAGCGGCTCAGCCGGACCGTCGCAAACATCGGATTGTCGCGGAAGTGTGCCGTCCAGTCCGCATTCTCACCCGCCTGAACACCACTACGAAACGGGTAAAGGAAAGAAAGAAAGGCAAACAAAGGGGAAAAACCCCGCCGTTACTATGGTTACCGAGACACACACACCTTCCTCCCGAAAAGCTTACTTCGAGGTAGTGGAAAAGAAGATCATCTCCTGCGGCAGCAACCGTCCCGGCAGCTCGACCAGACGGCGATCCAGCTCCATCTGCCACACCTTGAACACTTCTTGGCTTTCGGGGGAGGTTTGCAGACGCCGGTTGAACGTTTCCAGCCGTTCGATACGCCGGTCCGGATTGAGGCGCGTATGATCCGCCATCGCTCGCATCATTCTAGCAAGAAAAATGGGTTTGGCCGTTTGAGAAAATGTCCGTTAAATTCAAATTTTGAACAATCGCCTCCAATACTCACTTGAAATCGGAGCGCATCGAATCGGTCAGCCCCGTCATCTGGCACAGCTCCGGCACCAGTGCCATCAGCTCACTGTCGCCCGACCGCGTGTCCTTCTTCTTCGCCCGGGACAGCAGCATCGGCTGGTACGAGTCGCGGATGCGCAAGTTGTACTTGTTCTTGTAGTAGTCCAGGAAGGAAATCTTCCCATTCTTCGTGTCGAACGTACTTTCCGGCGTCGTCTCGAACGTGACGTCGTGAATCGTGTACGTTTTGTTGTTGTACCCGGTCAGCACCACGCACCCGATCACCGCCCGCCGGAACGCATCCTTGAAGTTGCGATCGTGCCGCTGACACTCGCGCAAAATGTCGTAGCACGTCTGCATGCGCATCGTCTTGTGGGCGATTTCGCAGCACACCAGCACCTCGTTCTCGTGCTGCCGGATGCTCGTGATGTACCCGGGCCACAGCTCGATGTGGTACTCGCGGATTGGAATTTTGGCCGCCGCATCGTACAGATTGCGCCCGACCAGCTGCAGGTTGAGCCCGTTCATTGCCCGGCGCAGGATCAGATTCAGCACCTGGATGCCCGTCTCGTCCGTCATGTCGACGACGGCCACACGCTGGATGTGCAGCTCGTACTTGTCGCCGGTGCGGTCGTGCTGGGAGTGCAGCACCAGCTCATCGTTCGACAGCTTGCAGGCGGTGAAGAGCTGCACCCCGTCGAACACGAACCCGCCGAGCAGTTTTTTGTGCTCGTTTACGAGCGACTGCATCAAGCGCGGACTGGCGCACGGTGGGACCATCTCCACCTGGTAGTGGTAGAGCGTCCAGTCGACGCGCTTCAGCAGCTTGAAGTAGTTCGACTGCAGCTGCAGCGGCTGTCCGGTGGTGCCGTGTTTGGAGGGTGCATCCGGCCCGCGGGTACGCAGCGTGTCGGCTAGCGGACGTCGGCGTGGTCCGGCCGCTCGATGCAGTGGGCGCCCGATGTTGCCCAGCCCGCTGCTGCTCGGCTGTGGCTGGGGTGGTGGTTCGTGAACGTTTGTGCTGAATGCCGGCGTCGAAACGGCGGCCGATGTGCTCGGTACGGCGTCGCGACTTTCGCTCGGACCGGGCGAAGGATTGCGCCATGTCGGGCGACGCTAAAAAAACGCAAAAGCAAAGATTGTTAGAGCGCTCCCGCCGTTTTTGTGCTTTTTTCTGTCAATGAAACCTTACCTCTTGAGTTTGATATGAGGCACCAGCACCACCACCAGCACCACCAGGACCACCGTGGGGTGGATAACCGCCACGCATCGATGGATGGCCACCGCCGCGGCCCCCTTCGTACGGTGAGTTGGATCCGAGCGAGCCGCGGATTCGATCGCGCCCATACGGGGGCGGCTCCCGTCTACCGTCCGCCATACTACTGGCCGGTGGTCTGCAATTGCAACACAAAACAATGACGCCGAAATTAACACGCTGGCACCACCACACCACTGAACCTTCTGCGACGCAGCTCCTAAGACTGAGACGAGCACACACATTCCGGGAAATAGCTTACGGGTGCAATTTCTATACGCGGTAAGCCATTTTGCGCCCGTCGCCGGTGTCTACCCCCGAGGAGCGCAGAAGAACAATAACACACACAGCCCGCCTATCCCCGCCGAACACCTACCTACCTGCACCGATGCTACGCCGATACACACAAACGATAAACGCCGCCCGCTTTCAGCTCCAAATTTCTTTCAATCCGAGTTCAACTGCACACTTTCTTTCGACCAGCCGCCCTAAATCCGACGCACCGAGAAACGAACGCACTCACACTACGGTGGCGCGCCTAAATTGAATGGGTTTTTCCTCGAAAAGCGTCCAATTTCAATATTTTGTGCCGCTCAGCATCTTTTTTCCCCCGAAGCCGCGTGCCAGTTGTCAAATGTAACTGACGGAGAGCGGAAAAAATTCAGCAGCGTTTACACGTAGGTGGCATTGTTTGCTGCGCCACAGGGTGACACAGGGTGGATGTTATCTTTCAAAATGGAAATATGAATTACCAAGGAAAATGTATTTTTGCGCGTATTATGCAATTAAATGGACGTAAAGTTGAGCCTTTTACTGGCTAGAAAGGATTTTGTGATTTTTTTTGGATTTTTCGCATTTTTTGGTCTCTGAAATGCCGGCAAAAAGATAGGTAAACAAAGTGCGTCGTTGGATGTCAATGTAATTGCATGGGACAAATTCAATATGGCTCTAAATGCATGTGTTGACCCGAAACGTTGGCAACGTTTACGTTTTAAATCGAACGGATAATTCAAGCGGGAGACTTTTTTTAAAATAAAATATCCCAAGATGTTTGATTATTGGCATTGAGAATGATTAGGATTGGCGTTTTGTAAACGAGAAACGAATTCCACATTTAATCTTCCATATCAATATTCATCTGAAAATGTAAAAATTGTATGAATATGACCAACACGCTGTTCCACGATAGAGGAAACAGCTTAGGCTATTTTTGAAAAATGTCCCATAAATTAAAAGAGTCATTTTCTGTGAAAAATGTAACATGATGTCTATCAACGCAGCCAGTTCATTGCTTCTTTCAAGCTTAAGCAGGTTCCTCACATGCTGAATAGGCGATAAGGTGCAATTGATAAGTAGCAGAGGACCTACCACCACTTGAGATTCTCAAGGGCCTAAGAAGAGGACAGCGACTGTGTCCTTAAAGAGGGAATAAAGCCTCAATTTCTGGTCAAATGATTTCCCTCTGCATTGTTCAAGTGTTTGGCCATTCGATGGCTTCCTCCGACGACGATCTTGAGCCGCATTCTCCCTGTAATTCGATTGTATTTGTTGCTCTAATTCCGTCGGCACCTATTATCCACCTTTATCCCAAAACCTACAAATCACACATATCACTCCGAAGACAAAAAGACACTCTGGAACCGAAAAACCGAAACGAACATTACGAACAGAAAACAGAAAAAAAACAAACACCAATACCGATTTAGTTTCCATCTCTCACGGGCCACCCCCACTTTGTTTTCTGCTGCTGCTTCATTCCGTTTACTTTCGCTTACAACAATGTTACAACTTATTCCTCGTCCTGTACCACTGTCGTCTTCTCGGAAACGTACAGACCGTCCAAGAACTTACGGATATCCTTGTTGTGGACGGTCGTCGACTGCTGGATGAGGGCGGCGGACAGGGAGACCGCTTCGATGTCGTTACCCTCGAGCACCAGCTCGTCCTTCTGCTTGGCGGAGTTCACCACGGTCACGCCCGGCTGCATCTTCACGCGACGGATGTGCTTCTCGCCGAGGAAGTTACGGATCTCCACCAGCGTGTTGTTCTCACTGATCACGCAGTTGATCGGGAAGTGAGCATGTACAGCACGCATCTTGTACTGGAATCCCTTGGTGACACCTGCAAGAGAAAGAGAGCGAGAGAAACATCCGCAATTAGACTCTTTTCGATGAGATTTTGTTTACATTTCACACGGCGGACACACACACACACACGCGCGCTACTTACCCTTGATCATGTTCTCGATGTGCGAGCAGACGGTGCGGACGGCGGCCAGCTCCTTCTTGGAGCCGAACCACTTCTCCACCGTCACCTTCTTGCGGTGCACTCGGTAGACGTCGATGGGCAGATGGCGGAAGTTCTTGACGAGCGTTCCGCGCGGGCCCTTCACCGTCACCATGCGGGCCTTCACCTTCACCGACACATCCTTCGGTACGAGCACCGACTGGTTAGAGTTGATGGTTCTCATTGTAAGCTAATCTGTAACGATCCAAGCACACACGCACACACAATTGCGAGATTAGCGACTGCACATTTCTCTAGCAAAATACACAAATAATCCGGCATCATCACTGAAACCAAGGCACTTTCGGGGTAGCACAGGCAACGGCAGGCTCGGATGCTTTCCGGCCAGAAAGCCCCCGGCAGCGGTCTGACAGATACGCCTCGCAGCAGCACCAGCAGCCCCGATCCGGTCGCATCATTCCCCCGTGTAAACGATTTTTCATCCTCGGCGCAAACCGGCCGCAACTGGTCGGCACGCTTACGGAAGTCCTTTGTTCGATGGTGGATATGTGCCGCCAGCGATTCAGCGATAATTTTCGCTTCTGTTTACCTATTTAACACGAAAATTCCTAAAAAGAAACAACCGACTCGGCAATAACACTACTTACACGTTCGAGAATCAAACCGGAAAAGAACATGACAGCAGCGGGCTGTCTTGAGCGCTGCGTTGCGCTGACGTTTGCTTGTTTTCCTGTTTGGCGGTTGGATCACAACTGTCAACGTGTGCGTTTTGGGAAACGCACTCTTGGGATTTGAAAAAGAGGTTGCGAAATAGCTACAATTTTAAGTAAAATAATTAATATAACTATTTTATCAGAGTTTTTATGATAAACTATTACCATGAATTAATTTCTTAGTTTTAATTGGCTTTGCTAAGGTTTTGTCATGTATTTTGATGTGTTTGAAATCTTTAAACAATTTCTTAAAATGCGTTAAATTCCCTTCATCAATAAAAATGATTAGATATGGTAAATAAGGAATATTTACGTTGCAATAATAGCAAAAAAAGCCCAAAATATATATTAGTCGTAGAACGCAAAAACGCAATCGTCGGTTGGAGAGGTCGTACATTATGTAAATTTGAAAGCCATATTGAAAATCTTTGAAATGATTCTGGTATGTATTGCAGTTTATGCTTAGCAAATAAATTTGGTATGAAGCTCATTTTTTACTTTTGGACTTCCACGACTTAAAATCAGTCAAATGCTTTTTTTTTCTTTAATTTTAATCAATATTATTCGCATTTCAAACGGACCAGTTGTTCGCTGTCACATTCACTTGTTTTACCCGACCTGCTCTACACACACATACACACTCACATTTTGCAGGTGCTCTGTGTGCGTGCGTGTGTGTGAGTGAGTGTTTGTTGGTAAAATGTCTGCCGCCTGAAGCGCCCGTAACGTTTGGTGCAAAAGTGTCCTGCCAATTGTTGGTGCGAATTTAGCTTTACTTTGAACAGGAAAGCAACTTAATCCATTCCGTGCTGGTGATAGACGTTGGCGATTGGCAAACAAACGGAAAAGGAAACTTTTCCCCCCTCGAAACGCCCGTGTCGGCACAGCATGAGCAACTCCGAGAGCAGCAGTAGCAGCAGCGGCAGCGGCAGCAGCAGTAGCGGTAGCAAAAATGCAAAATCAGAAGAGAATCAGGACGAGCTGATTATAAAACAGCAGCGCGAAATTGAACAAGAGGTGTGTGTTGGTGTGTGTGTGTGTGGCGAAGGGATGGTGTGACGGTGAATTTTAGGGGTTTCCTTATCATCAACATCATCATCATTGATTATCGTCGTCATAGGTCATAATCGATTTCGTTTTCTCTTTCGTTGTGTGTTGTTGTTTTCCTTCCAGATTGCTCATTCCAATCCGCTAGTCAGTGAGTCGCAACCGATCGCCAGCCTCAACCAGGAGTACCTGGACGATCCGGTGTACATATCAAAGATTAAGGATCTCTCCACCAAGTACCGGGCGATACGGCGCAGCCGGCCGGACGGCAACTGCTTCTTCCGCGCGTTCGCGTACGCGTACCTCGAGTACCTGGTGCGGAACAAGGACGAGTTTCAAAAGTTCTACGAGTATGCGTCCAAATCGAGGGAGCGGCTAACCGAGGCCGGCTTCCCGCCGTTCACGATCGAGGACTTTTACGAAACGTTCATGGAGGTGATCGGCAAGGTGAAGCCGGAGGGCGACAATACGGCCGCTGCCCTGGCCGAGCTGCACAAGCTGTTCAACGAGCAGGGCTACTCGGACTACGTGGTGGTGTATCTGCGCCTGATCACCTCGAGCCATCTGCAGGAGAAGGCCGACTTTTATCAGAACTTTATCGACGGGAACATTACGATCGTGGAGTTCTGCCACCAGGAGGTGGAACCGATGTACAAGGAGTCGGACCACATTCACATCATCGCCATCTGCTCGGCGCTGGATGCGGGCGTGCGGGTCGAGTACATGGACCGGGGCGATGGGAACCAGGTGATTGCTCACGATTTCCCGGACGGCTTTAAGCCGAACGTCTATCTGCTGTACCGTCCCGGGCATTACGATATACTGTATCCCAACCACGGTGAGGCGTAAGCGGTGCTGTGTGTCCCGTCAGCGGCCGGAGGAGCATATTTGTAGGATGTAATAATAATAATAATAATAATAATCGTTGGCAGCGCCGCAAACTTACCAACGAATGCACCCTGCTCTGTCTCTCGTATAATGATGTCTCTTTGTTTCCTGCAAAACCCCCCCTCCCGTTCAGGATTATTCAGTAATTCTCTTTGTCGATACCGAACACACACAACCACACATACACGGCTAGTATGCTACTCAAAATAATAAATAAAATGTACGGAAGAATCGTAATAAATCCAATCCCAGCATCTCTTGTGATTCAATGTCTCCGCCCCAATGGGGGGATAGATGCACATATATTAAGATGACAAACACACGCATACTTGGATCCTCTCTCTCTACTACCACTACTAAGCTTCTATCTCACCCAGGTACAGCGTTTTGTCGCTCGAGCCCGACACGATGATCGGTTCCGTCGGGTGGAAATCGATATCATTCACGCTACCATTGTGCCCGGGCAGCTTGTACAGGATGCGGCGTGACGTCGTGTCCCAGATGTACACGAACCGATCCGCCGAGCCGGCACTAATCTTCAGCCCATCCGGTGACCAGGCGCAGCGGAGCAGGTTCTTCTCGAAGTTGTGCTGATGGCCCGTGAACACCTTCACGCACCGCTCGGCCGGCACGTACGGCCGGATGTCCCAGATGCGCAGCGTGTTGTCCATCGAGTTGCTCAGCACGTACGACCCGTCGGGCGAGAGGGACAGCCCCGTTACCGTGTCCGTATGGCCCCGCAGCCGGTACAGTATCTCCTTCTTCCGGATGTCCCACACCTTGATCTCGTTATCGATCCCACCCGATACGACCTGCTCCGCAGTGTCGTTGAAGCATACCGCCGTCACCTGGTACGTGTTGTCGAACGTGCTGACGACGTGCCGCTTGCGTGCGTCCCAGATTTTGATCGACGCATCATCGGACCCGGACACGATCAGCGTCGGTCCACGGCGGGCCCCGCTGCAGCTGTTCACAAAGTGTGTGTGGCCCTTCAGCTTGCGGATGCGCGTGCACGTGGGTACATCCCACACGCCAACCACCTTGTCCGTGGCGCAGGTGTAGATGTTCGACCCGTCCGGTGAAAAGTGTGCCTCCATTACGGCTCCGGAGTGGCCGCTCAGCACTCCCACGTTTTCGCACTCATCGTACACCTTCCACAGGACTGTAGGGAATGTAGAAGTGTTAATTCAAAGCAATCGATCATTACAGCAGGAGTAATCGCTTACAAATCTGTCGATCGAATCCGGTCGACAGGAGATGCTCCCCTTCCGGGTGGAATTCTGTGGAAAAAATCTCCCCACCGTGTCCCTCCAGCAGCATGATAGGTCCCAACAGACCGGATGTTCGCTCCACATTCTAGGGTTGGGGAAGTAAAACAGAAGATTAGAAAATTGTGTTTCTGTGTATGAAAACATCGAAAAGGGAGCTTTACCTGCTCGAGAAGTTGTTTATCTTTGGCCGTGTAGGCCACGATGTCTGTGCGTGATTTCTTCGGATTTACCACCGGAACCAACGCGTCCGAAGGGCGCTTCACTGCCGATGTATTCATTTTAGATGATTTTTCCTTAAATTACTACACTTTTACGAAGGATTGTGTTTTTTCAGCTAAAAGCAAAATGTTTTCGCTGCCTTTGATCCGGCCGGACAGGCGTCCTCGATTTGTTATGACAGATCGGAGAGTGACATTTGAGATTTGCTATAAAAAATGCCCAAAGAAAAAGTTCAAAATTAATCAGAAGATTGGACATATTTTTCACATTTTAATGTTTTATGTGATTTGTTATAATTTTTATTTGCTTTTTGCATTACATGGAGTGCATTTCTGCATCAATTGTAGCATTTCAAACATTTCCTCCAATCCGAACTGTCACTCTCGCGGGGCTGCTCCGATGACAGGCCGTTCGTTTATGGGAACGGCACGGAAAACGGAACGAAGATTTTTGTTCCGCACGCGTTCCGAGTCGGTTGTATCGTCTGTCGTCGGGTGTGCAGCAGTAAAATCGGTGAATTAATCACAGAATTCTCGCGTTTTGCGTACTGATTCGCACGAAAGCAGCAAATTAACCGCCCCAAGATGGTCGTGAAGCCGAATATGGTCGCCAAGAAGGTGCAGGGACAGGCGTACAAGGACAAAAGCAAACCGGCTGACATCCGTCTGAGCAACATCAATGCTGCCAAAGGTGGGTGTAAAATGATGAACAAGGGGGCATCTCGCTTCGGCAAAGGGGCTTTGTGCCTATGCAAATGGTAGACCGGCTCACGTGTTTCATGGAGAGAAATGTTCAATCAGAATCAGTTTACAAGAAATGGAGCCAAGCAGCTCTTTCCCTTAAAGTCATTCTAACATCTTCGCCTACTTCCTATCATAGGAGAACATCCCTTGTCTTTCTTCTTTGTGGCTTAATATTAGCACATACTATAAATTACAAGGATCTTATAAATCAACTGCAATGGTATTTTCTTTCCCACACGATTATTCGTCGTTTCTTAGTCAAAATCTTGCTAATTCCATCACAATACAACTCCCTTTCATCGACAAATTTACTGTTGTTTCGGCAACATAACCTCAATGTTGTGAGTCATATGATGTTCTTCTGCCGTTCGTCGCCGGTGCTCCTTCCACATACCGTTAATTTTCTTTGCATTTTCTCTTCCACAGCCGTTTCTGATGCTATCCGTACCAGCTTGGGACCGCGTGGCATGGACAAAATGGTGAGTAATTAATCCCATATAATTGAGACAAGCGAGCAACATATTGATTGTGTCCCCTTCCCCCTCTATTTCGCCCACCCACACACAGATCCAAGCATCCAACGGCGAGGTAACGATCACAAACGATGGAGCCACGATTCTGAAACAGATGAACGTCATCCACCCGGCCGCCAAAATGCTGGTCGAGCTGTCCCGCGCACAGGACGTGGAGGCCGGGGACGGCACCACCTCCGTGGTCGTTGTTGCCGGAGCGCTGCTGGAAGCGGTCGAAAAGTTGCTGCAGATGGGCATTCACCCGACCGCCATCTCGGAAGCGTTCCAGCGCTGCTCGGCCAAGGCGGTGGAGATCCTGACGGAAATGTCCCGCCCGGTGGAGCTGAACGATCGCGAAACGCTGATCAAGAGCGCATCGACGTCGCTGAACTCGAAGGTGGTGTCGCAGCACAGCAGCATGCTGGCCCCGATCGCGGTCGACGCCGTGCTGAAGGTGACGGAATCGCACGAGCAGGGTTCGGTCGACTTGAAGAACATCAAACTCATCCGCAGCCTGGGCGGTACCATCGAGGATACGGAGCTGATCGATGGGCTCGTGTTCACGCAGCGCTCGTCCGGCATCAATGGGCCGAAGCGTCTGGAGAAGGCAAAGATTGGGCTGATTCAGTTCTGCATCTCCGCCCCGAAGACCGATGTAGGTGGAGGAGCAGCGTGTGAAATGTTTTGGTGGGATAGGAAGATTAATCACACATTTCCCCCTTTTTTCAACAGATGGATCACAGCGTGATTGTGTCCGACTACGCCGCGATGGACCGTGTGCTGAAGGAGGAACGTGCCTACATCCTGAACATTGTGAAGCAGATCAAGAAGTCGGGCTGCAATGTACTGCTGGTGCAAAAGTCCATCCTGCGCGATGCCGTGTCCGATCTGGCCCAACACTTCCTGGACAAAATCAAGGTGATGGTGGTGAAGGACATCGAGCGGGAGGATGTTGAGTTTGTGTGCAAGACGCTGCGCTGCCGCCCGATCGCTTCGCTGGACCATTTCGTGGCGGAGAATCTGGTGAACGCCGATCTGGTCGAGGAGGTGGCCAGCGGAACGACCAAGTTCGTGAAGGTGACCGGCATCCAGAACATGGGCCAGACCGTGTCGATCGTGGTGCGCGGTTCGAACAAGCTGGTGCTCGAGGAAGCGGACCGCTCGCTGCACGATGCGCTGTGCGTCGTCCGTTGCTTGGTGAAGAAGCGTGCCCTTATTGCGGGTGGCGGTGCGCCCGAGATTGAGATGGCCCTACAGCTGTCCGCGTATGCGCAAACGCTGCAGGGTGTCGATGCGTACTGTTTCCGTGCGTTCGCCAATGCGCTGGAAGTGATTCCCTCGACGCTGGCGGAAAACGCCGGTCTGAACCCGATCGCAACGGTCACGGAGCTGCGCAACCGCCACGCGCAGGGCGAGAAGAACGCGGGGATTAATGTGCGCAAGGGTGCGATTACGGACATTCTGGCGGAGAACGTGGTGCAGCCGCTGCTCGTGTCCACCTCGTCGATAACGTTCGCCTCCGAGACGGTGCGTTCGATCTTGAAGATTGACGACATCGTAAACACCATGCAGTAAGCAGCAGCAGCAGCACAATGCGTATTTATCTGTAAAACCATCGCGCGACCGTGGAACAATTCCGCCTCACTAACCAACGAATGCGTTCATTCTTTGCCTCACCCAAACACGCATTTCGGTGCACACTCTTCACCCTTATTTTCACACGTCTGCTAATGAAGCCTTGCGGAATTATTTCCACGTTTTCGGATACGATTCGAAGACATTTAAAACACACGCCACACACACATTAATCGTTTGTTTGTAATGTTCGTATTCGCATTTTCTCTTAATAAACAAAACAAAAGCTAAGTAATAATCGCAGTGTGCGCAGATGGATCACTTCCCCATCGGCTCGAACGCGTCCGGCATCCGCTCGACGACGTACCGATTGACGGCCACGTTCATGATGGGCACGCCCGGTATTTTGCGTATGCGCCGCTTCAGGTCCTTATCGTTGGTGGCCACGATGTAGCATTTGTGCTGCGTTACCCGCTGCACCAGACAGTCGTCGGCGTACGTGCCCCGGTGCAAGCAGTGCAGCCGCTCGAACCGCGGATCTTTGATGATGCGCAGTGCCAGCTTATACTTCTGGCCCAGCTTTTCCAGCTCGGCCACCACGCAGTCGGTGATGTAGGGTATGCACTTGGCGTACAGACAGTCCATCATCGTTTTGATAATGTCCAGCTTGTTCTTGATACTGAAGTTGACAAAGTTCGTATCGACCAGGATGTGGTAGGGCGGGCCGAGCTGTGTGTTGTACTGGAAGAACATGGCCGAGCTGCCCTGGGGCCGGTCGATTAGTTTCGGCTCATCGTCGTCCCGCTTTTTCTTCGGTTTCCCTTTCGACCGATCGGTGGGCTTGAGCCGGCTGTCGGTAGGTTTAATCGTACGGCGGAGCAAACTGGCACGCTGCTGCTGCAACCGCTTCACCTGGTTTTTGTTGCCCTGTGGGTGTGTGGATAAAACATTTCTATCATTGACTGTCACAATAAGTAGCTTATAGTTCTTTGCAGAATGTATATTCACCATATTTTTATGCTGTGTGTAAACACGAAATAGAATGGCCTAATCGCACGTGCACCCCGTCGGAGCAATGTTGACAAACTACGCTGCCGAAACGCTTTGACAGCTAGCTCAACTAGCAAACTTTGCAAATGTCAAATCGGACACAAGTTTGCACGCAAGCGGTTGTAAATTGAAAGCAAATTGTTTGTTGGATACGTTGCAGAGTCCATCGGTGGCTGGATATTCGTTTGAGCTAAGCAAATTATTTGTTTTCCACCTCAAAATGTATGTGTTTTGTCTTCAATCATGATAGAAAGTGGAACAGATGATCAAACAAAGCGCTGTTTGCTTGCGCTTGCTCGATAGCGGAAAGAGCACCGCCTCACCAGGTTGCTGCTATAAACACAGGCACACCTCGCACCGAAGCACCTTGACCCTCCCACATCAGGTGTCAGTTTGGCACTTGACGCAGAGGTAAAAAAAAAACAACGAAAGAGCGAAAAAAAAACAACTTCATTTATTGATAAATACAGCACAAAAAACTTTGCTAAACATTTTTCTTTCCTCGCAGCCGTCCAGCGGTGCTCTTTATCTGCGTTTGCGGAAGTGCCATTAATCATCACCTGCACCTAGGGAGGGGGAGTTTGCACGTATTCGCAGCGCAAACGACGACAGGGTGTGTGTGTTCGACCGTGAGTGAATTAGCAACAGTCTCCCCACACAGAAACAACACACACACGCGACAGAATTGCAATTCGCAAAACGCAGCAGTTTTTGGGGTGCGGCAGTGCAAAAACTGGTGCAAAAAGCAAAAACACGACCCATTTGGCAGTCGCAGCTTGGTAACGCCGCCACGCAAGCAGGAAGTGAGAGCATGGAAGACCTGAAGGAACAGTTCCCCGCGTACAACTCGGTGCTGCGTCAGTCGAACGGCCAGCAGCGGCCCTACCACAGTACCGGCCTGCCCGACTGCCCGCCGAACGGGGCCGGAATCCCGGGCATGGTGATGATTGGGCGCAAGAGCGGGCCAGCCGTGCCGCCGAAGCCGCGCAAAAATGGCCAGCAACAGGTCGTGCCGCCCCAGGTGCCGAAAAGCTCGAACGTGAAGCAGTACTGCGAACCTTCCTTCTCGACCGTGCTGGAAGGTCAGGCCAGCAACCTTGACGAGCACGCGTACACCAACGTGTCCAACAACGGTGGTAACGCTACGCGGGGCGGCGGTGGAAAGCTGGCAGCGCGTAAGGTCACCCTTGACGATGCCCTCGAGCTGCAGCACGTCAAAGAGGCGCTGGAACATCACAAACGCACGCTGGATGCGAACCGCTCCAAGTCGCTGCAGGGCCAAGGCGGTGGTGAGCATGGCAGCACGGTGTACGAAAACACACAGCCAACTCCGTACGGTGACGGGTATGCGTCGGACGCGACGTACTCCAACCTGCCCGGTGGTGGTGGTGGTGGTGCTCCAGCCCATGCCAAAAACAACGAAGGACTGATCTACAGCAACATCATGCACAACCCAACGAACCCGGGGGCGAAACCGTTCCCCCAGCGACAGATTTCGGAGGAGCTGCCACCGCCCCCACCGCAGGACATGCAGCCGCTGCAGCTGACCCTGAACGCGCTAACGCTGGAGGACAACGATGACGAGTTTCCGCCACCGCCCAGCCCGGTCAGCTCGTCGTACAGCGAGCTGCGGCGGGCGACGGACCTGCCGCACATGGGCCGCCAGTCACAGCCGACGTACACGATGGTTGGACCGGGTGCGGGAGGCGTCGGTGCGCCCGGTGGCCAAACGTACAGCAATATGGCGCCCGGGAGTCAGCTCTACGCCAACAACATGCACCACCAGTCACTGTACGGTACGTACGGCATGAGCTCGCAAGGGTCGACCACGTACGAGTCGATCTACGAACCGATCAACCCCCGTCCTCCGAGCCAGATGTCGGGCCGGTCCAACTACTCGCTCTACGCACCGTACGTCAACTCGCACGGCATCAACAGCCCGAACGATAGCATCATTACGAGCGCCTCGCAGCAGCAGCAGCAGCAACAGCACCGCCACAACCAGGGAAGCATGTCGAAGGGCGCCGAGGTGGACACGCTGACCGATCTGCTGGTGCAGTCGATCCACGACCAGGAATCGTTCGGCACGTGCGTCAAGTGCGGGGAGCGCGTGGTGGGCGAAAAGACGGGCTGCACGGCGATGGACAAGATCTACCATATCGCCTGCTTCACCTGCCACCAGTGTCAGATCAATCTGCAGGGCAAACCGTTCTACGGGCTCGACGGGAAGCCGTACTGCAAGGAGGACTATCTGAACACGCTCGAGAAGTGTTCCGTCTGCCTGAAGCCGATCCTGGAGCGCATACTGCGCGCCACCGGCAAACCGTACCATCCGCAGTGCTTCACCTGCATCGTGTGCGGCAAATCGCTCGACGGCATCCCGTTCACGGTCGATGCCACCAACCAGATACACTGTATAGATGATTTCCACAAAAAGTTTGCGCCGCGCTGTTGCGTCTGCAAGATGCCGATCATGCCCGGGCCGGGCGAGGACGAGACGGTGCGCGTGGTGGCGCTTGATCGTAGCTTCCACATCAACTGCTACAAGTGTGAGGACTGTGGGCTGGTGCTGTCTTCGGAGGCGGAGGGGCGCGGCTGCTACCCGCTGGACGATCACATACTGTGCAAGAGCTGCAATGCCAAACGGGTGCAGACCCTGACCAGCCATATGACGACGGAGCTGTAGAGAGCGGCCACAGCAGCAGCAGCACCAGCCGGAAGCGGCAAGGAACCGAGCACAGATTTCACCATCCATCTCTCTCACCAATCTCACTCACTAGTTTTGTGTGCGGCTTCGCGCAATAACCGAAGAATCGAAATGGGCGCATCGCGTATCGCTTTTTAACTTTTAACTCGTACTTAAGCAGGGCTGAGTAGTGTTGTAGGGAGTTAAGGAATGCGAGCCAAGACCGGGGCAACAAAGGGGCAACAGAAAAACGGAGGAAAGCATGAAAGCATACAATTTTTCTCAGCGGGAAGAGAAACATTATTAGTCAAATTTTAAGCGCTTTGAACGCAACGAACGTTTTTTCGAATAGCACAAAACGAAGTAACATAAACACACACACACACATTCCATTGACCGGGCTGCCGGATGTATTCCACTGTTTTTTCATCTCGTATTTATAGCATTTCGAGGGGGGCGCGCTCCCCTCCGAATCATATATTTAGCAAAACATTTAGATGGTAGACGTTGCTGTTGTATGGAAGTGTTTCGGAATAATCAAGTTTAAAACATTCTCTCCCTACCGGAATTATACTAGCTTGAGAGAAGACAGAGCAAAAACCCCCCTGATATGCGTGATCATGTAATTTGTAGGTGATAGAACTGCTCTAAAATAGCACTAAGAACTAATCCATTCCACAGTTAGCCGTTTGCCAGATTGCATTTAATCGTATAGAAATGTGTGCATGTGAGTGTTTATACTTGTCAAGAATTACACAAAAATACCCACCATTCGTAAAATGTGGGGGATGGGAAACATTGATCTTTAATGCAAAAAACAGTGGGAATCTACCAATACTGCATTCGTGTTAGGGACGTAAACGAAAATACCGGTAAACCGGTAGATAGATGATGTTGATCTTTCAATTGCATTTTATGTCGCTTAAATAAAATACCGTGCAAAAATAGCTCTATTCTGAGTGGTTGACAATGGGACTTGCGGAGCGTGATGACGCATTATCGTCGAGAATACGCAAATGTTTGCACAGTGAGGTGGCGTGGCGTGTGGGTGAGGGGCTTTGGGTGCGCAAATCACACCAGGTGGATGATGATTAATTTCCGGCCTATCTCATTGCAGGTGGATGTTTGTAAGAGCTTTTCCGTTGGCAGGTAAAAGTTTGGAATGAGTGAATGAGTCAAGAACTGTATTGTATTAGGTGTCCGACTATGATTCATGGTTGTTGTCACTTGTCGTTTGATTATTGCTGCGCATTGCATCAGTTATTTCAGTTGAATAATTCGTTGTTTTTAATCTGGCAACCATGTATGATTAACATTGTCTGCAGTATCGATCGCAGTAGTCTGTTTTGGTATGAAACTGTCTCTATTTCGCATGAAACCATCATCCTCAGCAGAAGTGTGTTAAATGCAGTTTATTTACTGCGTGGCAGTCAGGAACCGAAGCTCTACTTTCGTCGATCCGATTACAGGGTAAGTATTGTGATCTGCAACGTGTAAGTTTATTTCTTCTTCTATTTGGCGTAACGTCCTACGCGGACATGTCGGACTCCTGTACTGGTCCTTTCGAGACATTCCTCAGTACCACGCAGCCAGCCAAATAGTCAGTCTATAGGGGGACGGTCTATTTTAGGACTGAATATACGACGAGCATGTTGTTAAGTCATGGAAGTTGACGATTCTACCACTGTTGCTTATTTATTGATCTTAGTTATTAGTAACGTTCGTAGCCTTTGTCGAAATTAGTATGTTTAGTACTATCATCGTCGCTATTCTAATTAGATTGCCTACATGGCATTCAGATTAGTGTTGGGTAAATCTGATTCAGATTTATGAATCTGATTCATCGGTCTCAAAGATTCATAAATATCGAGAGATCCACGAAGCTCGAAACGATCACGAATCTCTTACTTTCTTACTTATCCGGCGCTACAACCGCTTTCCGGTCTTGGCCTGCCTCAGGAGTGTCCGAAACCGCTCACGGTCTCGCGCCTTCGTCTGCCAGTCCGTTATCCCGGCCTTAATGGCGGACGCCTTCACGCCATCTTGCCACCTCAATTTGGGCCTACCACGCCTCCTCTGTCCTTGTGGACGGCCTAAAAAGACTTTACGGGCTGGGTCGTCCGTTTCCATGCGTACAACATGGCCAGTCCACCGGAGCCTGGCGAGCTTGATACGCTGTACGATTGTGAGGTCGCCGTACATCTCGTATAGCCCGTCATTATAGTGGCTCCTCCATTGTCCTTCCACACATAAGGGGCCAAGTATCCTTCTGAGCATCTTCCTCTCGAACGAAAGGGTTTCGTCAGATTTGGACAGTGTCCATGTCTCAGAGGCGTATGTGAGTACTGGTACTATATAGGTACTATATAGTCCCAGCTTCGTCCGTCGCGACAGGTTCTTTGAGGTGAACTGCTTTTTCAGGCTGTAGAATGACCGGTTGGCGGCCAGCATCCTTGCGCGCAACTCAGCTTCCATGCTATTGTCGTTGCTGACCTTTGACCCAAGATAGGTGAATTCTGGGACGACTTCAAATGTGCGTTGTGCGCGATGTGAATCATATATCTCCAAATTTTCATGAATATGTAGCTTATTCTTATTCTGCTCCTTGGCGCAACAACCTATATGCTCAAAAACCAGCCAGACAATACAGGGCCTTCGAAACTTGTTGGCAATTACCGCGCAAACGGGTAGTCTGTCCTTGCTATGCGAAATCGGTCCCTATGCAAGGCTTGAACCCAAGACGTGCATGTGTTGTAAAGTCGTGCGAGTTAACCATTGTACCAAAGTGCAAATTGATTATGTTGAACACCATACATGTCTAAATATTCATGAATCTTTGGAGATTTATAAAACTTTATAGATTCATGAATCGTTGAAGATTCTTGCATCTTTATTGATTAACGAATCTTTAAAGATTCGTGATTTTTTTAAACATATTTATGATTCCTTGGAGATTCACGAATCCTGTATCTTTAAATATTCGTGATTTTTTTAAACATATTTATGATTCCTTGGAGATTCACGAATCTTTAGAGATCAATTGATATTTGGAAATTCGATTCGAGATTCGAATCACACATCGCTTAAGATATATAATAATGAATCTCAACGAAAGATTCCTGAAATCCAACACTAATTCTGATCTTTCATAATATTTTTAGGTCCTTGTTTACTTAAAATCCTTGTTATGGAAGTGAATGCATATTACGCAATATATTACCAATTTATGATTTATTTAGTTTTTATCCTTTGATACCTGTTTTTTTTTAAATAACATTATAGTTGTTTAATTACAATTAAATTTAAGCAGCATATTCACCTCGGCTACCTATCTCCATACAGCCCTTTTCAAATAAAAGGTGGGGTGTATTTAACAATTAACACCGCACCGGCATGTGTCAGCAATTAGCATCCCCATAAATACACCGGAAGTTTATCTACACGTACATTCACTCATATCTCACAACCGGCGCCCCAGGTGTCAAACTTCCTGTTGTTGTAATCGGCACCCACGAATCGCGCTTTGTAATACGCAATTAACAAGCATAATGCACATTACAGTGTCCCCACCCGTACGATAAATTCCAAAAATAGAACCTTAAACGGCAATTTAACGGTCCGTTGCACGTGCTTGTTGTGTGTGTTTGTGAGGGGGGAGTTTGAATTTTTCCATTCCGCCTACTACGATCATTATTCAAAAAAATGGCTTGAAAACGATACGTATGCGATAAGCCTCACGCTCTTTCTCTTTCTCTCTATGTATGGGAAGATTCATATTTAAATCGAATCCCTCTCAAAAGGGGGTGGATAAAGGGTGAGAGTTTAAAGTAGGGAAAAACAGAACCCGTTGTATATACATAGCAAACAGGAAGCAGTACATAGCTGTGCGATGGATAACGTAGTGGAACTATATCCGGTGTCCCTTTTTTATCACCGCCCAGGGCCGATGCTTTCCTCTCGTGCAGGGGTGTACGCGTTGTGTGCGAAAGGGTGCCTGTATGCTGTATGCTAAAACTTTCCAATCCTTTCTAAAGGGGTTTTTGCGGAGGTTTTTTAGGGTTATTTTTTTTTCGTTTTGTTGCGTTAAAGTGTACATAAGCCATCATTGTGTCTCGCAGGACACTACCGTTATCGTTGTTGGGGTGCTGGGAGGGAAGCATGTATTTTCTGTTTTTTTTGCTGGGTGCAAGAAAAAGGGGTAACAGTTTTTTAACACAATTCGAGAATGAAGGGGTTAGGCCGTTCTGTCGGCCGTACGAGTGATTTAGTCTCGTGCGAAACGAAGAAGTGATTGGATATCTGTGTGACGTGACGTTGACATCATCGTCGTTGTTTTGTGTGTGTGTGTGTGTGTGTGTGTGTGTTTGGTAAGAATTGCTTTGAACGTTTTGAACATTTCAAACTCGACACGAATGCGCATGTTTAAAGCGATGGTATGCAAAACAGTTGCCAGCAAAATGGTGCACGGTATACCGCTGAACGTCATTTTGGTTTTAAACCTCGTGTAGGTAGGAGAAGAGCTATACAGACAGCAACAAAAAAAAAAAAAAAACTTTACAAAGTGCACCTAACACAAGGATATTTAATTCAAAGACACGTAAAAAACAGTTCATTTGAACGGAATTTAATTACGGCTTTGATCATTCAAAAGGCTCTCCTGCCGTCAACCGTAAAGAAGGGCGCCGTGAAATTGAAATTAAATTTCACAAAAATCAAGGCGCAGCAAAACAACAGCAAAAAAAAAGGACTCATCCACTCGAGATAAGAAAACGGTAAGACGAACGGTATTTCGGGGAGGGGGAGCAGGCTTTTTCATCTCTGCCCGAACATCTCGATAGGTGAATTTCGGCATTGATGAAGGTATGGCCGTATCATCGTATCTCTCTCTAGTGCCACTTGAAGCGTTGTTAGGGGCAAAACAGGGGGAAGGCGGAGTTTGACCCTCCCTCGGGGGGGAACAGCAGCATGTCAGGCATGTTTTTAACAAGCTTGAAATGTATTTTCTGTTGCCCCCTCAAAAAACCCCCCTCTACCCACGATACATGGTACATGGCGCACAATAGAGGTTAAGGAGTTTTCCCCGTAATTAGGAAATTAGAAATGTGATCGGCGTGTAGCAAATGATGCCGCTGCTCCGCACCAACACGTGATCCGTCTACAATTGGTGGTACACAACTGTAAAACAAAAAGGTAACTAAAGAAAAGAAAGAAAAAAATCAAACCCGAAACGACCGCTTTGAAGAGCGCCGTAGCCCCGTAATTGGGTAGATGGAAAATGGTCGTGTCCCCTGTAGGATGATTTTCGGTGGAAATCTCAATACGTGCGCCAAGGACTGGGCGAAACACGTTCATTCGGTTTGGCGAACAGCTAGAAAGTAAAGCAAAAGACACTCTTCGACAGGAAATGGAGACGCCCTCGGGGGATAAAGGGAATGGGAATGTGAAGTGAAGGATCTCTGTGTGTGTGTGTGCACGTTCGCTTGAAATGGAATTTCTAATAAGAAAGAAAATGTGAAAGCAAAATCCATGTTAGTTAAATTTATTTAGCTACACATTATCCCGTGATGCTCCTTATTTGCTGCTGCTGCTGCTGCTGCTGGTTGGAGTTTTTTCCAGGACTTTTCTTCGTACCCAGTGTGGGAGTTTGAGGGAAAAGTCGAAATAGGAAAAATCACTTGTGTCAAGGGCCCTGTGTCCAGTAGGAAAAACACCGTGAAGCGGAAAGTGAGGTGGACGGGAGGTCAGGTCCTGTTCGAATACCTGTTAATAGTTGAATTTGAAATTGGACATTCGAGTTGGAAAGAACGGACGACGACATTCGATTGATAAGGTCCCGGGTATTGGGGGAATACACAATTTGAACACTGGAGGCTACTGATTGGTGAAATGAAAATTCCCAACCTTCTTGCCCGCCCAACGACTCACAAAAAAAGAGCAAAAAAGCCGGAATTTTCATCAGTGTCGCAGTGGCATTGCCCGTAAGTGGCCATCGGAATGAAGTTACGGTGCGTGGGTCCTCGCTCCCCCAATTCATCGTTAATGAAAAAGTGATTTGGGTTGGATTAATTTGGCGCTGATTTGTTGTGCAGTGGACACTCGTACGAGACCAGAGAGGATCAACCACCTTCGTTCTGGTTGATTTATTGCGAGTTTTCTTGCTGCTGCTGCTGCTGCTGTGTGAAGCACCGATGAAAATGATGCTAAATTTGAGATTGAACCCCCAAGAGGGTTGTTCTTTTTCTTTTTCAACGCATTTTTAACGCACAATTTCTGAAGCTTCATTACCGAAAGGATCCCATCCTTATCCGGAGCGTACGAAATCTAATTTTTCACCACAATTTTCCAACCCAATTGGTACAGTACAATAACTGTGTGCAAATTAAACAAACCAAAATTGTACCGAACAAAAAAAACGCGGACAACAAAAAAAAGGAACCACCCTCTCCCTGATTGGACCAAACATTATTTCAGCTGTACTGGATGCCGAAAGGTGCAGAGAGCGGGGAATAACAACAGGATTTATTATCATAAACCGCCATGGGGTCAACCGCAAAGTCGATCGTCCTCTACGGCTTAATCGTCCCCTACGGCTTTTGGTGGACGAATTTTCCTTACGAAACCGGTTCCTTGAAAAATTCGAAAATCTGTCTCCTCCTCTTTGAATTTCCATCTCGCTTCCCACCAAGGGGAAAGAATTTTCATTGCCTCTTCCCCTTTATTTTTTTCCTTTGAATGGCAAGAGAATGTGATGTCGCTGCGCCATTTCCCTGTTTCCATATTTATGACACACGACTAAATTTTCAAGCAGTCCTCGTAATAATAATAATAACAATAAAAACAGCACCCGGAGTTACTACGGTGTAAAGAGCGAAGCAGAAGCTCTCTTCCGCACCGCCGATAGCAACAAGAAAAACATGCATTTTTTAAAGGATCGAAAATCGAATTTATGTCAAATGTAGCGCGACCGTGTTCGCGTAGTGTTATTTTTCTATTTCAACCGGAGTGAACTCGAGCCAACCCCTGCGGGATACGGCCGGCCCCCGGTTTGGTGATGGAAACTTATCACAAATGTATTTATTTTTTCAAGCATTAGTAAAACATGTCCTTCAAATTATGTGCATGTATCGTCGGCGTTTATTCTTCCCCTTGGTTGCTGTGAAGCCTCCGGAGCTCCTTGCAGCGTGTGTGTGTTGCCACGAAACGGAGGGAATGGGATTTGCAAGCAAGCAGGAAATGCCGGGGGTAGGATTTAAATTCAAAGCCGTCCTTTCGATTCGACATGGACGTGATTCGGAGTAGATTTGACGGTAGAAAAATGGGCCACCGCTCTGTGTGTGTGCTCCTGTGTGTGCTGGTAATGAGCATGACGGACATGGGTGATAATGGAGCCCTCCATTATTCGGCATTCGTCCGGGTGAGCCGATGAGGTGACGTCCATTATTGAAATGAGGCGAACGTGTGCGTTGGGTAATGAGGACACACACTCATTACTATGTAAATTGGATTGGACCGGGTCGTCGGGTGTCCTGTTCTCTTCAGAAGCGGGAGTAAAATCTTACCGAGAAAGACTCAACAAAAAAAAACGGTCTTGTGGGGGTTATTAGCATTCTGATTAAAACGGACACCGGATAGTGGTGTGCCCTTGCAAAGTCCAACCTTTACTTTGCTGGACAAAGATTCACAATGTGAATCAACAACGACAGCAAGTAGATGTAATGCAGTGAGATAAGATAATCATTATGTATATTGGCGTTCACACTTTTACGTAGCTAAATAATGTAGAGAGCGTTTTTAGGTACAGCTTGTGACGACGTACAGGCAGGCAGTACTGTAGCTGTCTAAAACAGTATGGCATTTTACGCCTACTATGGTGACAGGACCATATAGAGCAGTAAGTAAGTGTATCGGCACTGCGGTACGGTAGGTTGTGCGATCAAACCTACTCTCAACTCGTCGGTTTATAGTGTGACGCTCTGTAGTCGCGGGTGTATTTATAGGAGTAACTTTTTCACAACAACTTTATTGTCACATTGTAAAACAAAGACATTTTAATCAGGCTTTTAAACAATTAGTATCAACGAACTAAACACTACATTTTGTATAGCCAAATAGTCCTGTATAACGTCTGCCAGAAGGTTGACTCATTGTACAAGGAACAAACCTAACAAATGTGTGTTCATCATCTCAATCGATTTATTGATCCACCGCTTGATCCACTGGCCTCTCCCTTGAAAGGGTGTAAACTCCATGTAACGTATTTACATACCCCTTTCACGATGACTCTGCCAAGTAATGATTGATTGTGCTTACATCCCAGCAGCAGCAGCAGCATCAGCAGCACATCCCAGAACAAATGACCGGTTTCACGCAATCTCTCGCCAATGGTGCTTCTTTTTGGGGATGAAATCAAAAGGGTAACGGGAACTCCCTGCTAAATGTAAAGGGAGTACGCTATGAATCGATCACACAAATGCATGCAGAAAAAGGATCCGGTTACCCGATATTTGCTGATTATTAATCATAATTTTCAAGCCAAAGCTGCCGTCTCAGCACCAACTCCGGTGGAGCGGTGATGCGCAACGAATCCTTTCCGTTTTTAATGGCTAATAGCGGATGGAGTGGGAGTTTATATTTAGTGCAAAATTATGTTAAAGGATGAATAATCCATCATACACCATACCCGGGCTGTGTGGACGGTTGGCACACACACGCAGCAAGTAAGCAGGCAAGCCAATTTCGTTTGAGTGCTCCCGTGTGGGAAACACACGGGTTTTCACAAAAGAGGGAGTGCGCGTTCGAGTGGACATATCGCCACCACTCCACCTTCTTGAAAAGGGAGGTTGCGAGGTGTGTGAGGAAATATTCTTTTGTCCTTTGAGATGAAGAAACACACACACACACACTTGGACATAGAAATCTCGATTGGTGGAATCATGGAGCAGCCTCCTTCACCCGGGGATGGGATTTCGAGCATTATCAGCATTCAACAGCGTGTGTGCTGATACACAAGCCCACAAGCCCACACGTAGGAATGGGTGGGATGGGTTGGTCAGTGCGCGGAAAGGAAGGAGGCGTACTTACGGGCGAACCCAGTCACCATAAATCTCCGTTAGAGGATCAGCGCGAGCAAACGAGTCAAAAAAGGATTTGATTTATTTGCAGAGCACTGGTGGTGGTGGTGGCGCGTAAGGATTTCGGGCTCGCGTAAGCTTTTTCGTGGTAATTTATTTGAATTTACTCTTAAATTAGATCACGACTGGGGAGGTTTTTTGTTGTTGTTGTTGTTGTTGATCTGAGTCCCCTCATCCTCTCACTTACACTTAAAAGCCTCTTGAGGTTCGCATGTCGTGAGACGTGGACCATTTCAATGTCCCTTTGCTTGAAAGGTTTGGCACCGACATTCACTTTCACTGAAGGTGTAACGTTCAGTGTGCACTATCGGACCACTCATATTTCGACACTAGGCAATAATCATTGCTACCAATGGCACTTCTTTACCCAAAACATTGGGCCAAAAAAACAAAAAAAGAGAGAGACAAGGATTTTTGCCCACTTGTTTGCCAAACAAAACCGGCACAATTGTACTTTCTCGCCTGTCCGTGCCAACCTGTCCGGGTCCAGGGAAGAGCCATAAAACACATTAAATCCCATAGAATAATCGAAATGTCACATTAAGTTGTGAAATATAGACGAATGAGAGCATCACACTGGGCCCACGGGTAAGGGCCGAGATTTGTGGTACGGAAAGGGACAGAGACCAGAGAAGAACTTGTGTGTGTGTGTTCAGGGCACAGTTTGTGGTTGTAGGGAACTTTTTTTTTTTGGTGGAAAGGCACGCCTGGCCAGGAGGCTTTGCATCCGATTAGTATGGAAAGTACAAAACCCTACTGTGTGTTTGTGCCAGTGCCAGTGCCACATGGGACGTCTTCCTGCACCGTTTTTCCTCTCCAAAAACGGGAGGCAGACTGACTGACCATAAATATATATTTTATGAGCCCTTTTTCCGGAGGCGCATACAGACATTTCGGCTCGCATCTCGGGATGAGGTGTACTATCCTTCTTTTCCATTCCACAGCTTTCCCTTTGGTTAGACACACTTTGGGTTTTTTTGGCCACATTTTCCTTCCTACTCTGTGGGGTCTTTCGGGCAGTTCCAACGTTCCTCCCGTACGCTCGACCGGTGGACTTGTTTGCATCGATGCAGGATTTACTAGCCAACAACCGAAGCATTTCTTCGCCTTTGAGGTTGTAACGCCTCTCGGGGGGGGTCCTCGGGGGATAGTTGTGGGGGAATTGCCGTTTTCCCCCTCGTGCTCTCCACCGTCGAAGAGATTTGTGTGTCTAGTGGTTTTTGTTCTTGGGGCCCACCACTACTAACAGGCGTAAAGGGAAAAGGGAAGGGCTTTGCAACAAATCAATACCGGCTGCAGGAGGGCTTTACCGAAGATGTTGGAGTAAAAGGAGCTGGAGGAAGCGCATTTTTTATGTTTATGTTTTTTTTTCACTGCCCGGAACTGCGAAGAAGGGATATGCTGTGAGTTTGTTTGTTTTATTTTTTTGGTCTGTGTAACATAAATCGATCAACCATGACGGAATGGCAATGTATCAAAATTTCCGTAAGCTGAGGGTGGAACAGAATTTTCCTACTATTATTAATGTTTTTTTTTTGTTGTTGGTTGGTAATTCCACTGGGAAATATGTTAAGAAAATGGGTTTGCTCTAAAAAATAAAATTGTCAATACAAAGAAATGGTAGAAATGATTGCCTTGTGCCTTGTTGCTGTAGTATCTTATTATAGAGATGGGCGCATTGAGTTAGAATAAGTGACTCACTTCAATCCTGCAAGTGAATGTGCATGTCTTGAATTCAGTACAAAGAGTTTTTTCGAACCTTTCTGCTGTTTATTTTCTACCTTTTTCATACTTACTCTTTTGGGAATATTATTCACACTGATTCAGGACGAATTATCTCAAAGAGTGAGACATCATTCGGTGTGGCATCAGCCGACCGATTCTTAGAGAGTGAAGCCTACACAAGTGAGGCACCAGTCGAATATGACTTCTTAAGGAACAATAACTGCAAAGTTTGAGTTGGTTGAATCGCAAAGAAGTAGTTAAAGGTTGTAATACGTTATATTGTTATAAATATCAAAAAGTATTTTAAAGATTCAAAATCCTTGAAGACGCTCCTTTTACTCGGGTTCATGTTACTAGCAAACAGAGAGTTGTAAGAGTTGCATCTTTTGGATTCTCCCTAGGACTGGATATATTATTCTTCTATGTTGTCCAACAACTGTAGTCGATCTAGGCCGGTCTAAGCCAGTGACTTGAATATCCTGTTATAAGCCAATAATTTAAGTCCTATTTCTGAAGTACAGCAATAATCCGCAGTACGCAATACTCGATATACGCGAATTCGCAGTACGCGATTCCTCTAAATTTGACAGCTCCATGTGTTTTTTTTGCAAATATTTTAGGGTTTGTGAAATATTGTATGCTCTTTTTGAATTTCCTTAATATTCTTGATGCATTTTGCATTAAATTTGTGCAAAAGATACTTGTTGTACAACAAAAAACTTTAAAGTAAAACTCTGTGGCGATATTTTTCAACACTCGAACCAGTAGTGTAAACTATTTTTATATAGGAATCTGCTATACGCGAAAACTCGAGATACGCTATTGTGCTCGGTCCTGTACGATAGCGTATATCAGATAATGACTGTATTCTATTGGCTCATATTAAAGCTTAATTAGCTTAAATCCAAACTTACTTACCAGCTTATGTATTAAAATACTATTTACACGCGTGAAGCGGATTTCTGGAATTGATTACTTGGTAGCTCACCATTCTATTTAAATATAAAAACAAAATGCTTTGTCTTCCAAACTTCAAATCATATCTACTGCTTTATCTCTACTGCTTCTTCAACTAAAATTCTCCATTTTAAATTTGCATTCTATATACATCACATCATCCCGACGAAGAATCGTCAACCAATCATATCCCTTTTTAAAGTTAAAAAGCCATTTTAAAGTGCACCCTTCTGCGATTTCCAGCAATAAAAAATCACATCATTTGCTTATATTCAAATGGTGCGTTTGCGTAATCCTTCCCTTTTTATCCTGGCACGATCGGAGCAACAAATCAAAAGCCTGAAAAGGGGAAAAAAGGGTTGGTGTGGTGATTGCTATGGCGTAGACTTCAAGCTTCCCCAGCCATTTGATTAACAAAACATTTCCTTTCTGGAAGTTGCGTCGTTAAAGGAAGAATACGAACTCCATTTATCCCCTTTACCTTAGTATTACACACTGTCGAACACACAAGCACAAACACAATGAAGTGAGAGAGAGAGAGAGAGAGATAGATAGATAGAGAGAAGCGTGTGGCAGCGGTGCGTCGAAAGGATCGCGGCATCTCCGTCTCATTATCTCATCATCATATGACTAACCATGCATCTGTCGTTTGGAACGTTCAGCGTCTGTCACCGGTGGGTACCCCTTGCCCCTTGTGTTTGCTATCTACCCCCTTCTCCATGCGTTTTAACCCTCTTTTCACGGCTCTGTTTAGCTTATATACATTGCATCGAGCGCACAACAACAACAGCAAAACAGAAAAGGGATGCGCGCACGAGCCACAGATTGCATCCGTTTACATCCCTTTTTTTTTGCTCGACCACGACCGCTCGTTTGCACCTCATTCGAATACGGTGCGCTTTGTTTGGGTTTGGTACTGCGTGTGTGACGCGCTGCTGGCATGTGGCTGGCATTTGGTCCCGCAAAACAGAGAGGAAAAACGCATTCACATTTGCACCGCCGAAGGACGAAAAAAAAACGAAGCAAGGAATAATAGAAAGGATCGTGGAGGACAAACAAAAAAACACGCAGAAACGAATCCTAGTGAAGGGGGTTTTTGTATTCGCCTAGCTCTACGTGCGTATTTTCCTCCACCTCTTCTTCTACTTCTGTCTGTTCACCCGTTGCAACCCGTGCCCGTAGCAACCCGCTTTCGCCCGAACAGAAACGGGGGTTTTGGAAAATGTATTCTGAAATTCACGGCCTGCCTTGCAGCATCCCTTGCAGCTTCTCCCGTCGTGCCGTCGTGCGGTTGATCCCGTATTCATACAAACACACACACATACACTAACAACACACACGTAAAAGGGTCGCGACGCGTGCAGAGGATGTGAGGAAGCCCGCCAGGACCTTCTTCCGCTCTGTGCAATTTATTTTATGATCCTTTTTTCCGCTTCACGTTTCAGCAAATTCACCACTCTGCGCGCGCTCTCTCTCTCGCTCACTGGTTTTGTGCACTCTTGCTCTTCTCCCGCACGGCGTACGAACGAGAGGAAAGAGAGAGGCCATCACGCTTGCACCAACGCACTCCGGGCGGGTTTTCGCTTCCGGACAGCCCGACCAGCCCGACGGCGAACGAAGCGAATGCCGCTGTGCAACATTATATATTCAGGCGCATATATTTTCCATACATTATATTTTATTTCATACATTAAATTTGAACTGACGCATGCGCGCCAACACAGGTGGAAATGCTGGTGTGCTGGTGTGCAGGTTTTTCCACCCGCTGGAGGAGCGAGCTGGAAGCAGCGAAAGGATGTTTTTCACCGGTATAGAGAGGGGGTACGGCACGGGGGGAGGTTTTGGTGCCTGTGTGTAGTAAAAGGGATGGAAATTCCGAGTGTCAGGTTTTTTTTCTTTTCGCTCGTTCACTTGTTTGTTCGTCTCCTCTGAAAGGGGTTGTCGCGCGGTAATATGTACAAACCGAACCTGACGAGGACAGGGGGGGATTCGTCTCATACATAGTCGCTCCGTTTTGATTCGCAGGAAAATTCAACCTCACCCCCTTCCTGCTGGTGTGATGTGGTGGGTGGTGGGTGATTTTACTGATTTGACAGTTTTTGTTTGGTTCACCCCGAGCACCACCCCCGAACACACACACACACAGAAACAGAGAATGGAGAGGCACGGGATGGGAGACATGGTTGCTTTGATAGACAGACGGAGTGACATTGTTGCATCATCTTATTGTCAGGGGGAGGGGGAGTATTCTGGACGATGGATAGCTGGTGTGTGTGTGTGCCGTGCTAGTCTAGTTGGAAATAAGAAGGGTTGCTTGGCTACGGCAGCAAAGGGCAGCGCTCCGTAAGGGTTGACATTTTGACGTTGAGCTGCAAGAACGCTTTTTGGGTGGCGCTATTTCAATAAATATGAGTTTTTTTTGTACAGTATTATAACAATATATTTGAATGAATGGTTTCAAATGTCCCAAATCTATAAATTATTTTTCTACTTAGAATTAAAAAAAATAAGAAAATAATTCTTTCTATTGTAAAGGTAACACAAACCCCATTATTGCTATACCACGTGTTGGCATTTTCTAATAAGAAATACGGTTCCCTGGCTTTTCCTGCTTTTGTGTTGCAAACAGGTTAACAAATTGCGTCTCTGTTGTGTGCTGTGAGGGAGAGAATGGTCAACCTGTCTGGGTCGAAGGGGGAGGGGATGGTAAAGCTAAAAACTTTATCAATTCAACTCCCAGTTTACTTTGCGCCAGTGGGCAAAACGCTGGATGTGGATGAAAAATCAGCAAAGAGGTCGATGAGGGGAGTTTTTTTTTTCTTCTCAACATTCCACAATGCGCTTCTCCTTCATCATGTAACAAAACATAAAAATAGAAAAGAAAGAACAAGAAACGAAAAATACACCCAGCTATTGCAATCATGCGTACGTTGGTGGTTTTGGTCCGATAAAGAGTCCGAGTTTCGTTGTTCGTTGCTGCCCAAAAACTGATTGGCAAAAAAAAGTAAACTCCAACAACCAACCGAACAAACGAGGATGGAACCTCCTTCATCCCCTTTACCAACCTCCACCTTGCGCTCGAATGCTAAGAAAATGAAATCGAAATCAACGGCCCAAAACCGACAGCGAATATGTGAAATGTCAATCAAACCGATGGTCGATAAAATGAATTTAACTGTTGACTGACGCACCCTCGCGCACACACAGCGCTCCGTGTCACCACCCGGTCTTCCTCCCCCTAGGTTGGAGTTGGTATCGGGGTATGGTATGGTACTGCTTGTCCTATTGGTCGTCGCCTATTTTGTGGCTCCGCATCCCATACGCCGCTGGTAGCGCAAAACCCCGCAAAAGTCCATCAAAAGCGTGCGTCCTGCCGTCCACGCTAATCCCGGAGTCGGCGGGGGGAATCGAGCTGAATCGGCATCTTCTGGGGGTGGATGGTTTTCCGCTAAACCTTCGCTACACCCGTCTCACTTCGATCGCATTAAAAAGTATATATATAGTGCGTTGTGCAAACTAGCGCAAAAAAACACCAAAACATATTGCATTTCAGCAGTTTTACCTTTGCTGACAGTTTTGGCGCCTATTTTGGGTGGGACTATTTGGGCCTTTTTGGGACAGAAACCATCATCGTAACGAGGTTTTGTGCGGTGGGTGTGCGGAATCGGTCACCATCGGTCGCGGCCCATCCAATTATCGCTAATGTGCGTGTGTGTGTCGTGGTGTCATTATTAAAACAAAAACCTTGAGTTTGGGTGTGGAAGAGTGGTGCAGATTCAGGTTCCCGTTCGTTCCCCAATTCCAAGGCTGTTAAATTGGGAACCAAACTCCATCTTACGGAAGCGGAAAAAGGGTCTAAAAAACTATCATTTACACGCAATGCTGGCGGATGCGAAAGCAATCCAAAAACACCCAAAATAGCCACGACACGACTAAACCGACCGCAAAACAGAACAAAAAGAAAACCTTGTCTATGAGGGAGGGGGTGCCTATTGAGAGGGGGACAAATGGAAATTGGGATGCTGCTGGCCGTGCATTCGCACCACGGCTGGTGATGATTATAATCGTAATCGTAAAACATGCGAACCAGCAACCGCAATAATCTCGCTCCAAAGGCCCGGGTTATGGCAATATTATTCATTCCCTTCCTGCGGCCCAGTGGGCCCAGTGGGTTGGTGGATAGGACTTTGGACAGGGAAAAATAAAACACTATCGCCTAACACACACCCTGTCGCCATCGCTGCGCCTCAATCGAGCCCCTGATCGTCGTGGTCGTGGTTTTTTATTTTAATATCAAATATTATTATTGTTTTTATATTCATCTTTTACGATTTCCCATGCACGGCACACACGCACAGACCATTTTCCGTACACCCTCGTTATCTGCGCACAATTTTTCGCAATTGACCGGCACCAAAACCCAGCGCGCCCCATGCCGTAATGGCCGCTGCGGAAGCTATCGGATATCGGGGCCTGAAATAATGTTAATGGTCACACACACACACACGCGGCCGCCGCTACCGCACACGTTTTAGCCAAATTGAATTGAAAAGATAAAAAACGTGTTTGCTTTTGCCTTGGCACAACACAGCGAGCAAAAAAAAATGTGGAAAAATGGAAGAAAAACGGAGGGTTTTCCTTTTTTTTGTCTCTCAATAGGGGAAAGAATTCGGTTCCATCGACTCGTGTCTTTACCGTACGGTTTGCATGTTTGTGCCGTTTGGGTGCAAGGGAAGGGGGCCGTTTTTTTCTTCTTCCACTTCTTTATGCCACCCAGCAGGGGATGGTGCGGGTGCGGGTGTGTCCCCGCAGTGCAGAACCAGCCATCCGAGCCGATGTGTTTATTTTGCATGATTTTGTGTGTGTGTGTGGGACGACACAGGAGGTCCTCCGCTTAAACGAATGGTAGGGAAATGCTTTTAGTGGCCGGTAGTGCAAGGTGGTGCGCCAGGAACCATTTGGTTGGGTTTGTTTTTTTTTTTATATCGAACGCAATTTATCTCTCTCTCCCAGATGGGGAGGGACCGATGATGGTGCCAGTGATGGCGACTGCACGAGATCACACTAATCTAGGCAATAATGGGACAGAACATTCGCACTGACTTCACATGATTGGGACCGGCGGCCAAGTGGGATAATTCAAGTGCTGCAATTTGGTGCGAGATGGTTATCGGAATTGGAATACGGAGGGGGTTTTGTTTTTTTTTGAAGAAAACTGTTTGATATTGAACCTTAAAGATTAGTTTTGGAGTCGGGTGATGCCGGCTAGGACATTGTGAATCATGTGTTCAATGTTTAACTGAACAGGCTTACAGGCTCTACAACACCCTGTCCCTGTTTGGTGGAATTTGTTTATTTGAGGACGCCAAAAAGCCAAAGAAAACAACGCGTTCCTCCACTACAATGACAATGGCTCCAACGATCGCATTGGAGCCACGATGCCTATCGATAAACAGTAAACGACGTTCCCCAAACGGACGTTTTGGGGAGGGAAAAGCGGCACTGGCAGTGGGGGGGGGGGGGCGATGGGACATCCACCCACATAGTACACACACGCAGGGGAGGAAAAAATAGAAACAACAAGCACAGATAAAACCGGATCCAATTACCATAAATGGAAAAAATAACAAAGCCAATCAAATCAGAAGTGAAAAACATTGGCCATGAGCAAAATTTTGCTGAAAGTGCGGGAAATGAAAATGCATGCACACAGGACGGGGGTGGTGGTGGCAATAAGCAAAAACAATACAGATCGGATCAACCAGGGGAAGGATCCAAAAAATCACATCCACCCAGACGGACAAACCACCACAAACACAAACATATAGGAGCGGAACAAAATGAAGAGAGCACAACGATGATAGTTGTTAGTGTGCTGTCGTTTTGAGCCAATTTGAGAGGACGAGACGAGCTGCCATGCTGTGGGGAAGCTGTTCACGTTTCGGCTCGTAATGGCGACTCCCGACCAGTTCGACGGCGCAAAGACGTCCTTGTGCGTCTGGATTGGTTGCGCATTCGACGTGCGGAACCGAAAATTCGATAGACCGTAAGGAAAATGAACGCTCGTTTGACTTGTGACTACCAGAGGACCCGGGGGGTGGGGGGAGGGAGTGAGCTAGGGAAATAAAAATGTCCCTTTAACGATGGGGCCAGGTTTGAGGGGGGCAACAGTGAAGAGGTACACAAAAACACAGACGCGCCTAGGAGTCAAAATAATGTGCCGTAATATAAAAATATTGAGAAAGCAATGGATACGGACGGTGATGGGACGTGTATGGGGGGAGGCATAAAAAGGAAAATTGCAACCGTTCGTATAATACCTGTGTTTTCACTATTGTTGGCTAAGGATATGACGATGTCAGGAAAGCGGTTGAAATGGGTGTAAACGTTGCAGAATTGTATAGAGTGTGAGCTCGGTTCATCTAAGCCTTATCAGTTATATTGGCCAACTGACACGTTAGGGATAGCTAGACTAGATAGCCGAAGGTGTTAAGGGGGAGCATCAATTGTGTACTGTACAATGGCGCATCATCAGTTCGAATCTAGACGGTGCTCTTGTATGCACAACGATGTTAAATTCGCAGCAAAAAGGGGTCAATGTGTAAAATAATTGGGCCCGGTGGTCTGGTGGGTACAGTCGTCAACTCGAACGACGTAACAAACATGCCCGTCATGGGTTCAAGCCCCGAATAGACCGTGCCCCCATACGTAGGATTGACTATCCTGCTACGGTAACAATAAGTCACTGAAAGCCAAGCTCACTTCACTAGTTGGTACAGGCAGGCCTTTGACCGCCTGGTACAGGCAGGCCTTTGACCGCCAGCGGTTGTTGTGCCAAAAAGAAGAAGAAGTGTAAAATAATAATCTTAAATTTTCAGAGTAAGCAGGTACACCGCTAACTGTGGATGATATGTAATACTGCAGTTTTTTTTAACTGGAAGTTTACTAGTTGGAGTGATTTTCAGTTGAAAAACACATAATTGTCAAAACATGAAACATCCGCAATCTTACGAAGAGAAATTCATAGGAAATGTGCATTTTTCTCACAAATTTAACCTCTCAGTTAGCGGTCACCTACTGTAATATTCTATTCATTACTGATGAACATACATGTTTACATATCATCTATAACTGAACTTTGCAGTAAAATCGGTTCTATTGTAAGAGGTAGAAGAAGAAAAAGTTAGGTAAAAACTGTAAAGAATAATGAAAATATTTCCTTACGTTTACATACATAGTTTCTACATTGCTATATGTAAAAATATTGAAAATATATTATCTAAGACGCTTGTTACAAACGTCCCACAATTATAATGATGCACAAATCCACTATTTTGCGTCGTTTGCGTTACGCCGTGACCAAAAACAGCAAAAAGGTTTTCCATCTCCTTTGCAATCCTCTCCTTTTGTACACGCTTTTCATCTCCTTCCACAAGCCCTGCTGCTGTCTTGAGCTGTAACTGGATTGTCATCACTGCACCTCTATGGTTGCAGCCAGCAAATCTCCCTAGCAACCTGCTGCTGCTGCTGCTGCTGCTGGCTGCTACTGACGACCCCGTCACAACATCAGCCGTCGTGCGCAAAGCAGCGCCCCACACACAGCTGCCACGTGCGCTCGTCCTGGCGCTAAGCAGCGAATGCAGCACGCGCGTGTGTGTGTGCGTGTACGTTTTTCCTTCACTTCGTGCTCATTATTTTCTTAGCCAACGGCGGCGTCCCTTCATTTATGTACACACACACGCTCACACACTCACCATGGCACACCGGGCGTTTTAGTGGCAAATCTCCTTTTCCTCAAGATGCCGTTGACCTTTACCCGAAAGGTGCTACCATCACCTATACATACCACATTAATTACTGAAATTCCGAATTTTTCCGGCATCATAAATTTGGCCATGGATTCTTAGCTCTGGCACGAGATACGCGGTCCAGTAGTCTCCCCAGCAACAGAAAAAAAGGATGTTGCGATTTGAATGTAGCTTCCTTCATCTCCCCCCATTGAACACACACACACACACGTATGCACACATTCTTTGGTTTATTTCCCTCTAGCAAGACGCTAAGACGCGCTTCCCCTGTGCTTGCTTTATATCTTTCTTTGTTGCGCTTGAACGCCAACAAATCATTAATATCTTCAGCTACTTAACGGGCTGCCGTTTTCTTACCCCATGGTCCCATACCATTCCACCCCTCCCCCCTTTCCCACCTTTTCGGAAGAATGGAGGGCAGAAGGGAGGGAAGGGAGGGGGGGGGAGGAAATTTGCAAGGAAATGAAATAAAAATGTATATATGGAAATGGACATAAATAAAACCGAGAAGCTGACGCATCAGCGGCACGAACCTCGGAACACGGTGGGTGTAGACGTACCCTTTTGAGCGAAACAGGACTTTTCCACTGGGAGGAAGGACGGCACAGTCTCATTATGTTGCTACGGGACGAGTATGCGGAACGTGTGGTGGAGACGTTATACCACGCATAGAATAATAAAACTCGTTCGTTTCCTGTTCTTTCCCTTCCCAATGCCCACACACACACACACATACACCCACACAAAGGACAATGTGAATAATTCCCTCTTATTTTTCTATCGGCCTCTCCTTCACACACACACACACACACACACACACACACACACACACACACACACACTACATTACAGCATCCGTGTTGGGTGGTCGATATATTTGAATAAATGATTTAGGTCGCCTTTTGCCGTTGCCATGGGAGACCCGGTGCTAATGACTAACCTCGCACACCCATCCCACCCGCTGGGAGAGGGGTTTTTCCTTGTTTTTGTTTTTCTCCTGGGGTCGCCGCTACAAAGGGGGTGGGCAGAATGCACGAACGTGTGGACAGGATTACGGTCGATACCCAGCCTGCGCCAATCCCACCCTGAGTTCTGTTTCCAATTAAACAAACTTGCCACGCCGCTGATGAACTGCCCGGCATGAACGTGCGAGGGTGCCCGAGATTGACGGGGACAAACTGTGTGTCCCCCTTCTAGTGTGTGCTCGTTTTTGGGGGGGTGCAGACGCAAATGCTTGGCCGCTCTTCTAAGCCGTCGTCGTCGTCCGGGGTGACATTTTCCCGTTTTGTCATCATGTCGATTTGAACGAAGCAAATCCTTGAACCCTTGAATACGTCATAGCAGACGTTTTTGTAGTTTTATCGCGACGTTCGTCGCTTGGTGCTGTTCCTGCTGCTGCTCCGCTTGCTTTGATTCGCAGAGCGCCCTTGCAGAGTATGTTGCAGCTCTGTGACTGCAGCGTAATCACACAAAAACCACGTCGCCTTCTGTCCTGACGCGAACACGCACACACACACACACACACACACATATTCAATCCAATCCCGCCCGGGCGGCACAGGATCAAAGGAAAAATGCTAATTTGACTCCTGGATTGTAGCACTTTTTGTTCGCGCAATTTTTCCTCCCGATTCCCGTTTCTGCCTTTCGGCATGTTGCGGCATGTTTCTTTTTTATGCCCCCTTGCAAAGCCAAACATGCATGCACACAGACACACAACCCCGGAGTTGGATTTATGTATTTTACTTTACTTTTGCTGTTGTTTTTTTTGTTGTGCTGTATCTCTTGGTGCGTTTATCGGGTGAGGGGGGAGCCAGTGTCGGGCAAGATCAACCGGACCCGGCGGCACACCGGACGGTTGTCACACAGCACGGTGCCAACGCAACGAACCTCTCAACGCTTGATTATCCATCGCGCATGAAGCACCATACATACGCGATACACCTGATTGTGATGACAAATGCACACAATCACAGACCGAGAACCGATTCGCATGCATCATTGATTGCAATGCACACACACACACACATGGTCCGTCACGGACAGCTCAAGAATTAATCTGAGATGCGGTACAAAAACGCGGGCGTTTTATTCTGGAACGCGTTGGACGAGGGCAAAAACGCGGAGGGAGAAACAAAAAAACTGAATTCTAATAAGTGTGTAGACCTTATCGGCCCAAGGTTTTGTCGTTATTTTATTGGTGTTTTTTTCTGTTGCGATACTTGCAGTTTTTTTCTCCCCCCCCATCAAGGCTCAAAGGGCAGAAGGAATGTTGAAAACTCTTTTTTTTTTAAACACTCCTCTACTTATCGTTTTTAATATTATAAATTGTGAACATAAACATAAGCGCTGCTTTACCGTCTACTGCGCACTAGCTCCCCGCAAAAGCGCACAAGTTGTGCGCAAGCGACGATGATCTCCTCGCAAAACCCAAGACACAGGAGTGTGTGCTCCTGAGAGATCGGGTGGATTTTTTCTTGGTTTGTACTTCTTTCGCGTCATCAATCGAGCGTTATTTATTCGCGTTTATTTCGCGATTGAAATGGCATTCATTTTCCACTCTCAGCACAGGGGAATTTAAATTCCGACTGCTTCCAGTTGGTCGTCCTTTCCATCCTTTGGTTTCATGGCGCGACGAATCCTGTTTGATTTTTTTAAATGGTGGCTCATTTCTTTATTTTTTTTAAAATAAATGCTGCGCTGTGTCTGTTGCGCCGCTGTGAGATGGTGGATTGGATGATGAAAGCGACGGCGACGACGACGACAGCACGAGACAAAACAACACAACCCACACCACCAGCGTTCTCTAGCGAAGCAACAAACCACAGAGCCTTTTGCAAATGAAGCCGGCATAAATTATGTTGTCCGTGCCGGCGGCCTCAGTTTCGCCCGGGTTTTCCGTTCCACCCTTCCCGCGGGTGGATTTTAAAATTTGAATGGGGCGTGGCATCTCGAGCTCGAACGAATGAAATTGAAAAAAAAAAAGCGAGCGCTCTGTCCGTGTCTGTGCAGGGGGTGATTTATTTTCCTTTTTTCCCATCGTGGTTTGCCATGCGATTGCTATGGCGGCTTTTCGTTCGCTTCTTTTCCACCGGGACACAAAAAAAAACATAGCATGCCGGTGGTACAGTGGGTTAAGCGGCTTTGGAAAGGGGAGCCGGCAACGTGATGGGGATTGGGGAGGGGTTTTTTATCGCTTTAAGAACGCAACATAATCTTTTAGTAAGCTTTTGTGTGTTTCCAATTGGAATATCCCTCTCGATAAGTAACAGCTTATAGGAAAGGAGGATTTAAACAACAAAAACAACACTTACAACACACACACACACACAGTCACATTCCACAGAGCGATTGCGTGTGTTTCGTTTTGTGTAGTGGGGCCCACCCGCTGTGTAATAGTAGATCGATTTTTCTTTCTGGTAGGTCCTCCAATTCGTGTTTGAGAAAAAGGACACATTGCGTTAAATATGCGTGAGCGCCTGGAACGATATGCAGGCCCAAAAGCCCACCCACCCATCTACCTATCTACACACACACACGGCATAGGCCACTCACCTGCCCTCCTCTCTACGGCGAGACCGGCGGGGTACATCCTTTCTAATCCAATAATCTCTAAAAACATTTCTCTTGTCCGTGGCAGCGGCGGCCAACAAAAGCATCCTTCATCCAATTTGTGCCGAGTGTGTGTGGACCCTTTTTCTTATACACCGCCTACTAAAACCCAACCCCCCTTTGCTTGCAGGAAAGGTTCTACAGAAAAGGGATAAAAAAGCGTGCACAAAGCCATACGGTTGGCATTATTCATTCCGCACAGTGCGAAAAGCATCGCACTGGCACGCACGTCAACGCACCAAGGAGGAGGAGGAGGATGGTGTAAGGTGTAGACAGAGGGAGCAATGTGGCCCAACAACACCCCGAACCAACCGCTCCGTAGAAGTGTCTATTTATTCAAATGGAATAAAAATGGCTGAACATTTTTTTTGTTCATTTCTCCCTCTGCACTTTCTCCCCTTTGCACTTTCTCCCTTTGCGCTGTTATCTCGGAGGAAAAACACCTTCCAAGGGGAATGAGGGATGAGTGCCTTTTCCCCGAGCATGGCTTTTCTCTTCTTTTTAACACCATCTCAAGGGATGAATATATTTTCATCACACTTCCCTCGTCGTCGTCTCTCGACCCGTTCCCCCGGCAAGTTCCTTTTTTTGTCGGGTTGTCAGATCACTTTTGAGAGGATGGAAAATCTTTTCCCGGTTTTTTTCCTCTGCTCCTCTATTTTTCCTTTCACTCATCCCCCCCCCCCCTCTAAGCGTGTGTGTGTTTGAGGTCACATTCCCTCGTCCGTGCACACGGTTCGTTCACGAGAAATAGGATATTTTTTAAGCATAGAGAGATAGAGAGAGTGAAGAATAAAATAAGATTGAAAGCATTATCCTCCCGGTTGCGTCAAGGATGCTGCCCGTGTTGGTTGAGTGTGTGGCATGAGCCTTTTTTGTTTTTTTTTTTTGAGGCTAGCTTCACCTCCGATGACCATGTTGTCTTCTCTCCTTTCTCTGACACACGACACAAACAATCGTATGGAGCGAAAGAAGAGAAAAAAGCCTTCAAGTTGTTCTTGTCAAAATCCCTTCCCCAAAAAACAACCACTGGCCGCTGGGTCTGCACAGGAGCTGAATTTTTCTTCCCCCTTCCCAGTGCCGCCAGTGCCAGCTTCAGCTCCATCGTTCGGGAAAATCTTCCTTGCCGCGCGCGCGTGTGTATGGGATAAAGAGGAAAAAAGCCTTCGCTTGGACAGAACTAGCTGCAGTGGAGCGGAGGGGAGCTCTCTATCCCGACCCCCAATTTCTTCACGTGTGTGTATGTGTGGACATTGTCATAATTTTGCTTCCGTTTTATTCTTCTACCATTTCGCTACACCTTTCCCATCCAATGCCCCAATCCACCGGTACCAGCGGGTTTTCCAATCGGTTTTGAGCCTGTTATTTGCTCAAAAGATTTCTTCCGTACTCTTCCCCCTTGTTTGGTTAGGTCGATTTGGTCGGGCCCGTGTCCGGTTGATAAAACCATGTCCAACACGCGCGGCCTAACCACCACTACCGGGAAAAGGGAGTTTTTGGATTGAATGTTTGCTTCTTTTTTAAAAAATCTCAAGAGATCTCTCCCCCCCCCCCCTCCCGGCAGGATGCCTTCTCCATAGGCCCAAGGACATCTCGGGACAAGAGCGAACTACTCGAGCTGATGTCCACCCGAAGAAACACACTATACACGCTCCTCCACGCTTTTAACATTCCTCGCTACACACACACACGCGCGCCTGGTGGGACTTGTATTTATTATTTATGTTTCCTTTTTCTCGCTACATTGTGGAGAAGCAATTTTGTGTTTACTTTAGAAGTGCCCTGTTGTGCGCACTTTTTTTTGGGGGAATGGGGGAGGGTGTGGAGGTCATAGGAAAACTGGAAACAAATCGGCAAGCTGAGGAAGCTGCAAAAGTAAAAAAAAACACACACAAACACACACACACACACAAGAAATCCGGTAAGCGAATTGTTCGGGTGGGGGGCAGAATAGAAAATTCTGCAGAAGCGGGCAATCAATCCTGGGCCGTTCTAGGAATTGGGAAGCATCCTGAGCGGAATGGTTTGGTTGCCCTCTCTGTGTGTAAGGGAAAGTGGGGCAAAATGGGCACCTTCTATTTAAGCATTTTTTCACTACAAATATACTTTCCAATGCTGTATGTATTCATTAGAGTGTTCAATGAACACCATGTAAGTTTCATAACCATTATATAACAAAAAACCAAGAAAAATGCTAAATAAGATCTTCACCATGTGGCAGATCTTGGAGAAGATGGCTGAATACAGACACGACACATATCATCTCTTAATTGATTTCAAAGCCGCATATGCTAGCATAGCCAGGGTAAAACTGTATGACGCCATGAGCTCTTATGGAATCCCGCCCAAACTGATAAGGCTAGTTAGAATGACTATGACCAACGTCACATGCCAGGTGAGGGTGGATGGAAAACTCTCAGGACCTCTTGCTACCACCAAGGGTCTGCGCCAGGGGGACGGGCTTGCCTGTCTCCTATTCAACTTGGCGCTAGAGAGGGCCATCCGCGACTCGAGGGTAGAGACTACGAGAACCATCTTCTATAAATCAACCCAGATCCAGGCATACGCTGATGATATAGACATCATTGCTCTGCGACTCTCCTATGTAGCAGAAGCACACCAAGGGATCGAGCAGGCGGCAGAGAACCTCGGATTGCAGATAAACCAGGCAAAGACCAAACTGATGGTGGCAACATCAGCGGGCCCACCAATAAATAATCAGAATCTACGTAGGCGTGATGTACAGATAGGTGAACGCACTTTTGAAGTCGTCCCACAATTCACCTATCTTGGGTCAAAGGTCAGCAACGATAATAGCATGGAAGCTGAGTTGCGCGCAAGGATGCTGGCTGCCAACTACAGCCTGAAAAATATTCAGTAAACTGCTTACCATGCCCATTTTGCCCTGCTTTCCTCAATGTTTTTTGTTTTGCTTGTGGAGCATGTACCGAGGTACGAAGCAAGCAAGCAAGTTATAATTTTCCTAAGATCCTCCGACCGTTTCGGGACGCAAGACGGCCGCCGCTTTGCGCATTGGGTAATGCGTGCACGGGAGATATATTATATTTATATTTTGGGAATTGGCGTAAACTCGGCCTGCTGCGTTGTTTACACGCCCCAGTATGGGGAGGGAGATGGAGGAGTGCTGGAAAGTGGAAAATCGCCGACGATCCACTTTGGCGAAATTGTTATTCTTCAGCATGGATGGAGATTCTGAAAGTTAGGAAGTTATTTGAGCGCCATTTTTTTTTGCACATTTGCTAGTGACTAAGGCGAAATGGAAATTATGACACGACGAGGAAGAGAGCAAGTGAAAGCAAAGGAGGAAATAAATTTTAAGTGTTATCGCTTTAGAGCACGATTTTACTTTTACTTGTGAGCAATTTTGTGTTCATCCTTCTCCTTCTCCACCCAGGTTCTACCGGGAAGCCATTTTACTTGTGGTAGGATTAGAACAGGAAAGTGGCCAAGATGCGTTTTCCTTTAAAGTGAGACAACTTCCTGCTCGAAACGCGCGGGGCGCTTTTTTGCTGCTGCTGATAACTTATTTATGGCTTCATTTTTGCTCTGTGCTGTGTATGCGAGAGGCCGTGCCAGACTTGAAAAGAGACTTCATTTTGTTGAATTATTTATCTCGACCTTCCGTAAAGACTTCCTTTCGCACCCCATCCCTGATGGAGCAAAAAGTTCTTCCCAAAGAGTGATTTTTGGGGGAGAAAAGTTTACATAAAACTCTCCCCCGTCTAGTTTTTGATTCCACATTTCCTAGGGCCGCTTAAAAAAATATTACATCCTACAAATGTCGCCCCGAAGGAAGAGAATTGGGAATCGCAGGACAATGTTGTTGTAGAATGTGTTTTTCTATCTCTCTCTCATTGTTGTATTTCAGGAGTTGAAAATCTCGAATTTTTACATTCCCTTTTCAAGTATGACGGAGAGGGTGGGAGTGGGAGGAGTACAATGTAATGGGAAAATGGGATGTCCCTTTTGTGACGTGAAAATCCCGAACCAACGTCGTCTCCCGGTCGTACACCGAGCGGCGCAAAATTGTTGACAATGTCGAACCCACAAGTGCGTCTGTGCGGTGAGGTGATAAGCCCGAGTCTCGGTGTGATGCCCGCAAGGAAGGACAGATTGCGGATTGGTGGTGGAGGTAGTTTAAAGGAAGACAGGCAGACACAGGGTGTAGAAAATTTTTGATAAATGATTGTAGTTTGATTACCACCGCAATACATCGGAGGGACATTGAAGGGAACACGGTTGGTCGTTCGTCGGAGGCCTCGGGACGACAATTTGCTTCCGGGTGAGCGAGGGAGTACAGCATAATTGACCCCTCAAATGGTCCCCGGGACTTGCTGACTTTGCGACATTGTTGTCGGGCTTTATTTAGAGCGCAATCGGGATTTTGAAATTGGGGTGAAAAACGGAACGGCAAACGTAAATGTTTACAGTAGCAGCATTGTAATTGAGTTTGAAATTGAAATGTTCCTCGCTACAGATGTGCAGGAAAACGGGAGGAAAATCAGGACCATTTTATGCATTACTTTTTGTAGTTTTATTGGCGAGTGTCCCAGAGTTTCATGTACTCTCTTAAATAACCCTAAAATAAGCTAAAAATAAGGTACAAATACTACAAACATTACACTCGACTCGAATGCCCAGACTCGCTCCGATGCATTAGACCAGACCAGTTTGTCACGACCCAGCGGCCGCTGCCGATTGCGTCATAGAGCTCGTTTCAGTTTTCATAACCCCACCAATAATCGCCATCGTCGGTCCCACACAATCGTCGTTTGAGAGAAATCGAACAAATTGCTTTAATCAAAAATTGAGCCACAAATAATTACGATCAATCAGCCACCCACGAAGATCGTAACCGCGCTTTTCCAGCGTTTGTTTTTTTGTTGTTGTTGCTTCCTCCTCCTGCTGCTGCTGTACCCCTTCTTTTGACGGACAGCATACCATATCGTGTGGTGGTGCAGCCGATTACAATTAAAATATTAATGACACAAAACATTCGATTTGTTCAAAAAATTGTGGCCGACTGTTGGGGCTGCGACGGGAAGAAGATATTGAGATCGTACCGTATCGAATTAGTAACAAAGAAGCACGAAGCACGAAGCAGCAGCCGGAATACATTTTGTACATGAGGAAAACCAGATCACCATCGCCACCGGCCAGGCCCGCGGGGACAATTTTGTATCCTCCTGCCCCGTCCGCGACGTGCCCACGTGTTTGACGCCGGGAGGGGAGGAAATCATTTGACCGCAAACGTTTATATGATACCGCGGTAAGGTCTGTCTCAGCCATTGAACTATAAAGAAGCGCACACAAACACACAGAGGTACACATAATTTTATCCACCAGGGGAAGGAGGACGCAGAAAAAAAACTATCCTTACGGATCCGATTTCATTATTACTCATTTCATTTTATCATTTTCCTCGTTGGAAGTTATGCGAATGTTTTTTTTTGTTTTTGTTTTTTGCTATTTGTACTGCGCTTTGTTTTGTGCGCTTTGAAGATGGTTTGTCTCTTTTTTCTTTTTCTTACTTCTTACTTACTTCTTCTCGGTACCGTTGGTTGGTTGGAATTGTATTGTTTTCATTTCGATTCGTTTCGTTTTTACTCTACTTCTTCTTTAGTTTCAACGATCGTAGTTCGATTTAAATTCATTTTCATCATTCAGAGCCGCAGCGATTTCTTTTTAATTAAGAGCCACTTTTCAATAATATGTTTATGGTATTAAAGACGCGCACAGTGGTAATAATAAATCGCGCAAGAGATATATAAAAGAGTTCGAAAGAGCGAGAGGGAGTTAACACGAGACAGACAGACAGACAGAAAGGGTGGGATGAATCTGCACGGCTACTGCGATGCTGTCATTAGGTTGTTTAAGCATCAGCGGGTTTATAGTTTCCCTCGGTTTTTGCCCACCCGCGCGCGCGTGATAATCAATTAGTTTGCCCGCCAATGGCAAGAGAGTAACGAAACATTGTAATACCTGCCAGTGGCCAACAGAGAGATACACACACACACACCGACTGTACACAATATTGTGAAACGAAGCAACAACTAAGCAACGAAAAATAACAGCACCTCGATGAATGATTGAAACACTTTATGGAAACCCCGTTTTTACCTAACCCTCCAAAACCAATCCAAACCAATCCAACCATTCGGTAAGTTCGATTTGGTTCGATAAATAATGCATTTTACCTTTGGATTACAGATTTACGGTGGGCTGGGGCTTTTGCTTCCCCACGATTGACTCCGCCGTAGAAGCATTGAATGATGAAAAACGCTTTTGACAGCGCTAATTCACTTACGCCTTACGCCGGGGCGAAGATGTATGAAATTTCGTGTGCGTGATTGTTATAAAAAAAATCTGCAATCAGGCCCACTGTCCGATAGTCCGTGTAGATTGACCCGTGCTTTGGTGCTTTGCAATTGAACAAGTTATGCAGAGAAAGTTACTGCTTGAAGCAGCGGCGAAGCATCCAAGTAACCGGGGGGCTAGGCACAAGCACCTTCGAGCATTATCTAATCAATCATAGCGGGCCTGCTCTATCCGTGCCGGTATAAAAGCCGTGAATAATCGCGCGTCATAAAAAGTGTATTATCAATGGAGTGGTGGCCGGCCCCGTGAAGGGTGCCAAGGCCGTGTCAAAACATGTTACGGAAGATTTTCGCACTCCTGCGTTGTTCGTTTTTCGGGCGTCGTTCGCCCTCCTTTGTGCGCTGTTCGGCTTTTCGCAGCAGTGGCGATTTTCCTGGGTTGTGTTTTTTTGGTTACTGCTCCCTTTTTTATGGAAACACTGTCAAGAAGGAAGCGGACAACGGAAGCGTGTCGAAGGGGGGGAAATGGAAGAAAAATGACTAAATTATACGGAAAATCTTTGGCAGAGAACCACTCCACCACCTCTGTGTTTGACCATTTGACGGTGCATCTCATAATGGAGATTGTCCGAGAAAAAAAAATGGGTCCACAGGGCACGAACGGTAATCACAATAATCATTAGGGAAAATGATTTTTTAAGCTGTCCCTGATGATGAAATTTTGTGATCGTATTTTTGTGTTTTTGTCTGTTTGCACCCGGTTGCATCTTAGGCAGCTGCTGGCAGGCATTTTCACCCAACAGATGACAAATCGAGAGTGAGAGATGATGTCACGCACTGATCACTTTCTGGACCACCGTGTTTCGGCACAATGTTTTTTTGTCACTTTGCACCGGCTGAATTATTTGAATATGTGTGTCCGGCGTGTGAAAGTGAGCCATGTGTGTGTGTGTTGAGTGTTGGTTTGAAAAATGATCGTCCGAGATGCGCGCCGTCCATTAATAATCTTAATGTATATTCTATGTGGCCCGGTACGCGCCATTGCGGTGTGTCCGTGTGTCAACTTGTCCTCGTTTACTTTTCCCGCCGTGTGTCGTCGGTCACCGTACCGTATAAAATTTTCCCCGGAGATGCGGTGTGTGTGTGTGTGTGTGTGAGTTTGCTTGGACGACACGGGGGCATTATTGAACGGCCTTTTTCCATCTCATCTTCGGGAGGGCCGATGGTCTGCGGTAATCGTGTCCGAAAATTGTGGTTTAAGGTTTATTTTTTCTTGAAGGGGTCGTGACAGTGCTAAATTTGGTGCTGGCTTTCCTTGTTGAGGAACGCTGTTACGAGTTTCGAGTTACATAGTCATCGGGCCGCGTAAATGGGAGTTTTTGTGGAAGAATTTTAGAGTAAAGAGAGGTAGACAGGAAACGTTAAAGGTAGTTTAAAGATTATTGATATATTTAATTGGGTTTTCTTCACTTGATAATTATACTCTTGCTTTAAATACTAAAAATATACATACAAAGCCAACATTGGGGGTCCTTCACGATTCTAGTCAGCTTTTTGTATGGAGTTTGACAGTTGGAGGCTGAAATCATGTAAACACTCCATACAAAACCACACATAAAACTAGCCTGCAATTTTCAGGCTTGATAATTCTAGCCTCAAAGCTAGAATTAGATTCGAGTACCTGCTTGAAAAATGGCAAAAACAACTCAGTCAGACAAATCGGACTTAATTTACTGCTATCGTACCGTTAAATTACCGGTAATTTAAGAGTAATTTAATGGTAAATTAGCAGTGTAATGTAATACATTTCATGTTATTTATTAACAATTTGGCCGAAAAAAATAAAGATAAAATAAAGGAGGAATAGGATCTGTCAAAACTGCTCGAATGGGTAAATTAACAGAAGGCTGTCTGACTGGGAAGGTGGTGTTTACATTCATCCCAAGATGCATTAAAGAGATCTGTTGATGGAATCCAGAATCAAAGTGTATGTAGTCCAGTTGGTTTCATAGCATGTTTTTTATAATCAAATTTGAAGATCACTTTTTGACTGAACGGGTGAAAACCTTTGTTCAAACAAGCTTTCTGGAGGCTTGACGAATACACAAAACACTATTAAAATCTTCATTCAGAAGCAGAAGCGATAAAAATCAGCCTTCTAAATTCATACACCATGGTATAAGCCCACCTGTATATTCTACCTACTTAGATAGCTGCTCGAAAATTGCTATATAATGCAAACAGCTGCAGGTCCCATTAATATCATTTTAAACGAATTCCCAAGCGATGACCAAAATTTCCTACTCCAAACGGCAAAGAGACACTCTACAGCCCCTCCATACCTTATTCCTTCAAGAACTGTTTAAAGATCTTCCAACAGCAACCGACCATAAAAAAAATGATAAAATTTTGCAACCAGCCTTTTACCCTGGACAAAAAAACGGCCAGTAATAGAAAACAAAATCGAAATCACGCTGCCGTCCTTTCATTCCTAAGCTCTCACGGCCGGATGTGTAGCAGCAGTCAATTTTCACTCCGTTGCCATGGTGGTGGCAGCTAGCATAGTAAAATATAAAACCAATGCATACTGTGTAGCTCCACGTTGGTGTGTGTGTGTGTGAGTGTTTTTTCTGCGCTTCCATCCTAACCGGAAATGAAGCGAAACGTCTTCGTGTCTATTGGAGAAAAACGGGGGGAGTGTATTAACGCTGTGTGCACCAATCTCGATCATCATTTGCAGCTTTGCAACCACCGAACCCTGGAACTGGAGACGGAAACAGGAAGTGCAATTTTTGCACCAACCGGCCAGTTTTCCTTATTGAAGTCGCAATGTGATTGGGGTTTGGAAAATGGTTCCTCTTTTTTTCGGGGGGGGGGGGGGATTTGAAGCGAGTGTTAAATGCAAAGAATGTGTTTGAACTGCTTCAATCAAGCGCCCCCATCTTTAATAAGACAGTAAAACGTTCGATCTGTGTGTAATCTTCCTTTTCGCTCCCCAAAATTCCTCCGTGAACCTCTCACGGGCCCGGAAAAGACACACAGACTCTGTTCACTATAATTAAACGTGTACGCCGACCAGCAACCAGTACGTGCGCTGGTGAATATTTAATTCCCTTCTTACCAGAAACAGAACATCCTGTGTGCCCGCGTTCTGGGACGGAACCGAGGGACTCGATTGGGCCACCATCTTACTACCTCGCGCGAGCGCGTCTGGAACTAATGGCAGTCCCTCGTTTTGGTGCCGCCCGGAATCCGCAACGTATTTTGTATGCCAAACCGTACCTAACCGTTCCGGTTCTTCTCTTTTTTTTTCTTTTGGTGGTTGGTCGGTCGGCATCGCTCATTAAATCATTTTAATGAACCATTCTATAAATCAGAAAGTTTGTCCAGTTTTGCACTCTCGGGACAGACACAAACATACACGGCCGCCTTTTTGCCGCGTACACCGGTGTCCGGTGTGTGTGTCTTTGGGCATCACATCCCGAAGAACCCGTCCAGCGAAGCGTGAAATTATCTGGCCACTGTTCTGACCAGCCTCTTCGCGGCGCGCGGAGGGTTTGGGGATGGACAAGGGGGGTGAAAATGAGCAACCAATGTCGTCCTCGATTGCTTTACGGTTCCGAAATTGGGGGTGTGCATGTGTGTCTGTGTATGGCCACAGCACAGACAGACGCAGACGGGGAAGCACATCGGTATCGGTACGGTAATTGAGACATCCATCGCATATATCATCCTGCTACGTACAGGAACAGAAACCCACCATATCCTTGCCCGACTGATGGCCCATTGATACCGTTTGCCGCCAAGTAGAAAGGTTGCTCAAAACTTTCGTCTTCATATCCAATGTTTAGTCGTTGGGCTGGGCTGGCTAGGAAGTTACGTACAGACAGAAAGTTTCATCCTGCCTGCACCGTTTCGGTGTCCCCGTCTGACTTTCTTTTCGGCTAATCAAGAAACTCGGTGCTGGGTGTTGCTATTAGCTTCCATCCTTGCCCGTGTGGGAGGGTGTAGTGCAGTGTAGTTAAGATGTTGGAAAATTATCTGTTTTGGATGATGAAGGGGGAATATTTTGGAGGGAGGTAATTCCGCGTCGGTGGGAGTGAGAACGTACAATGACAAATATGCATCTATTTTTTTGGGGCGATTTTGTTGGGGGTTGTTGTTTGAGACAGTGTAGACAGTGTGTTGTGTTTCAATTCCTTCCCGAGGGACCATTCACTGTAAATGTATTGGCGAGAGGGGGCTATTAAAGAGAAATACAATTTATCCTTTTATGATGTGATTATTTGCACAATTTCTTATTTTCATCTTACTGTTCAGTTATTTTAATTTCATTGAGGCTTATATCGCTTCTAACTGAAACATACTCCTGTGTGTTATGAGTATGATTATAATGATTATTATTTTTAATTTGTTTATTTATATTATTAGTATTTATTTTAATATTATTATTATTATTATTAGTATTATTATTAGTATTATTATTATTATTTTAATTTTTTTTATTTGCTTTATTAGTATTATTATTATTATCAGTATTACAATTATTATTATTATTATTGTTATTATTATTATCATTATTATTATTATTTTATTATTATTATTATTATTATTATTATTATTATTATTATTATTATTATTATTATTATTATTATTATTATTAGCATTAGAATTATTATTATTATTTTTACGTTTTTTATTTGTTTTATTAGTATTACTATTAGTATTTTTTTACGGCCGGTCTCGTAGCAAAGTCATCTACTCGTACGACTTAACAACATGCCCGTTATGGGTTCAAGCCTCGAATAGTGCCCCCATACGTAGGACTGACTATCCTGTTATGGGGGGATCAATAAGTCACTGAAAGCCAAGCTCACTTCACTAGTGAGTACAGGCAGGCCTTGACCGACAGCGGTTGTTGTGCCAAAGAAGAAGAAGATTAGTATTATTTTGTCTACACTCGTCCGCCGCGCTGGCTTAACCAGCTGCTTTAGTACAACTTATTACATATCTGATACAATAGTAACCTTTAGAATAGTGGAGGGAAACGAAGATTACAAAAATTAAACACAATAACCAAAATTATTTATTTTTTCCGCGATAAGCTAGACTCTCGGAAGACCGTTGTTGCATATAACCCTCATAGATTGATCTCCCAACAACAAAATTGTATCATCCAATCTATTTTAATTCATCCACTTGAATCTTTGCCAACTTCCACTCACAATCTTGTATCGTGTCTTTTGCAGCGATGATGATATTTTTGGCACACGATGGACATCCCATGGACCGATATGCCGATACAAGCACGAACGACTGTACTACGACAGATCCCTCAGGCCTACCGGGGGAGAGCATGTAAGTATCCGCTAGCCGTCTTATCGCTAATTGAAAACTCACGTTCTTACATATTGACATCCATTTTTAGATTTCGTCCCAAACAACTTCGGTTCGGAGGAAAAATCAACGAACATGCTGTACTGTCATCTTCATCGCTGCACAGCCCTCCCTGCCGGGATTGACGAAATGATACCACTTTCTAAAGTGGTTGAAAGAGGAAAATAAAACATGGTGAGCGTTACTGTTACACCACACCAGCTCCGTCATTAAACTGAAATGATAAAAAGCAACAAAGGCCGCATTATATGTGGTGCGGACGGGTTGAATGGTGGATCGAGCCATTACTCCGGACGGGCTCGGATGGATCTGATGAGATAGCTAAAGTGTACACGCCCTTCATCTACCTTTTTCCGGGTCCCCAAGCACACGCATATACGGAAGCGTTAAACATGCTGTTGTTTACTAATAATTTCGCTGTGATGTTTCATTATTCTGGCATGAATTTTCCAACACATTACGCCCACGCCCGGGGAAACCGCGGGCCTGCAATGTACTGCAAAAGGGCACTTTTGAAGGGTGAAGGTGTGAACGTTGTTAAGGTCTTTTGTGTGTGTGTGTGTGTGACGAGTGGTGTAGTTGTGCCGTGAATTTGAATAGCTTTTTCACGCGGGCATATGTATCGTCCTCTTAACACAACCGTTCCTCCCGCGAACAGGAAAGGAAAGCGTCTTGGGGCACTAATTAATTTCAACTGCAAACCCCCGAAAATAAAGCGTAAAACACGTCCATTGCACGCTTTTTAGTAAGCAAAAGCCTCGACAAAAAAACGGGATAATTTACAAACGTGCCAAGCTGTGTTAGTGTGTATTACCATTTTTCCAAATTAACACACGCACAGGCCCGTGATTGGACGCCACCGGTACATGAAATATGAAAAGCTGTTGTACCTGCCAAACTAGGGGGTGGGGTCGGGGGGGGGGGGGGGGGAGTGAAGATGGAGGAAGGCTAAGTTATGGAATGGGAAATCGTGCTGGTCTGCATTGGCTTCAATTTTCCCGAAAAAAGCCAAAACACAAAAAATTAATGTGCCTATCGTTAACATTCTTAGACAAAGTTTCCTTACCCCGTACCGCGGGTGTACCTCGGGAGTGGCCTATACAGCCAAGTGGGGATAAAAATTAACAAGTGGAACTTCCGAAAAAGAAACACCCAAACTCAAGCAAAAGGAATATGAGTGGGCAACGAGAAGGGCGGCAAAACGAAGCGAAAAGAAAGAGACAAAATAGTCACAAATTAATAACCCATAAAAATATAACAAGACGATAGTGAACTGGAATAAATAAATATTCGATATACGTACGGAAGGAACTGACAGCAACAGTTCGCAGGTGTGGGGGGATTTTTTAACATTGTTTTTTTTTCCTGTCCATTCCCCTTTGTCGAGGGCGTGAAGGAGTTTTTCCCCCGGCACGTGAAGAACTGGAAGAGAATCACTATTAGAGAAGATACACAGTCTTCCCATTTGATGAGAATAGACAACGGGCAACAGTAGTTGTAGGCTAGTAGTAGTAGCTGCCAGTAAGTGGTTGTTTCGAAGGCGATAATGGGACGGTTGTAATTAGATTAGATTTCCATCAGATAATTACACGGATCGGGAGGAGGGCAACCAAAACTAAAGAAAACAGGTAGAAAATATGGTGATGGACACTCTTTCCCACTTGCGCATCGCCTCCCCCCCCGCACTTGCGTATGCGTATAAGTGCGCCTTTGTGTGCGTCTCGTTTTTTTTTGACTTTTAATAATCTTTTAATTAGCGGTAATGAGTTCGAACCGCGGTTGAGGAGGCTTATTTGCTTCGGGTTTTTATTCGATTGGTTGCTTGGCGTGGCCTGTTTGACTGGGCCATATTTATAAGCTTTTACTTACGAACGATTTATTAAACCACTAAATCGAAAGAGAGAAAGAGACACACACACACAAATTTAATCAACCGGTGCGGTTGCTTCAATGGCGGCCGTTCTTTCCAGCCAAGCTAACCGGCCGCGCATAGCAACCGGTCTCATCGATGGGTTGGCTTGAGTTTTGGAGCAAGCAAAGAAATGCATGATTTGAATTTATGATTAGACGCCGCCTACTGTTGAATATGCAATCGTCTCGTTGAGCCAATTTCTTTCTAGCGCTTCCTAGACATGCTTTAAAAAATAAGGCCCAGCAGAGGTTCGTCTTCCGAGCGATTTTGAATCTCTCGATGTGCAACACACGGACGTTCGTTGTGTGGTGGTGGTTGGCATAAACGGGCGATAATTTCCTTCCACCGAGCTCCCGGGTTGGTTGTTTTCATAATGAATGTGTGTGTGTGTGCGTATCTGGCTCACATTCCATCGAGAGCTGGCTGATCGATGCGACGATAATAAACGCTTCCATTCGTTTCACCGCTTGGTGGAAAATGAATAGTAAAACAGTTTGCACTACTTATGCTCTGCCGTGTCTTCGGACGCCATTTTGAAATCAAAGCATCTGTGTTTCTCTTTCTCTTCCGGCACTTAGTAGCGCACGATGTTTATGCAATTCAAAAGAAATCCATTCGCCTACTTTGTTGATGCGCGTGGAATGCCAACAGGACTTTTTTGAATATGTTGCCGCGTTTTTCCAACCCCCCCCCCCCCCATTCCCCTGGCATGGCAAGGTGTGTCACCGTCCGTATCCGTGATTTCTTAAGCAATGGAAGCAGAGAGAGGGAGAGAGCGAGGAAGGAAAGACTTAATTAATTTATGTACCGTTAACACAGCCCTTGCGTTCCTTGTTTGCTTGCGCAGTGCGTTTAGCGCAAGCCGTTAGGCGGAGCTGGCGCAATGAAAACTGGTTCAAAATGTGACACACGCGCGCGCGCGCGCCTGGCGACTCGGTTGCCAAGCAAGTGATCATCATAATTACTAGCGTAATAATATAGATTTCACGTCATTTGCACGTCGTCGTCGTCGTCAGGCGGTTAGGGCGCTAAATAAATATTCATATCAACGCGCCCCATCGACACTCCACTACCTGATTAGCTCCACGGGCTGTCATAATACCGCTGGTTGGAAGGGGAAGGACAACATTAAATGCAACTCAATCTACCTGAAATGCAATGCAAACACAGGCCTGGCATACGACGCAACAGTACTATTTACGCAAGCGGCAGTGCGTTTGCACAAATGAGGATTTAATTTCATATTTTTTGCTATCGTGTACTATAAACCCCTTTCGCCGTCTTCCCATCCCACAGTACGCACCCTACGTGACCGTGATAGTTTGTTATCAGCCTTCGTAGATCGATTGTGTCCAATCATTGGACCATCGATTGTCAGTGATAATAAAACCGCCTGGTGTAAACAAAACATCCCCCAACCGTTGGTCGCTAATTATTTTATATGATTAGAATGGGGCTTTGTGCTTCGTTTACTTTGGTGTGGGGGAGGGGGGTTTGGAATGGAATGGGCATTTGGTGCTTGTAATGAGCAGTGAGCAGTAAAATGAATTATTCCGCTCAATAAACACGGAAACCTTGTGCGAGTTGCGCGCGCATTGATTGGCAAGCAATCGATAAGCAAAGTCCGTCGACAAACAAGCCGTGTGAAGTGATGGTGACGACGTTCGTCTACATTTGTCACAAGCGTCTGAGGCGACGTGCAACGGCCCAAAACACGACACGTTTGCTTCAACGTATGTTACACCAGATACATGGCATGATACATTCAACATAATTGGCATTTGCTTTCGTTCCTGTTTCGAAGGGCAAAAAGCACATTTTGGCACAAAGGTTTTACGGCCCGTTTTTAATAGTTTTCTCCGCTTAGAAATGGGAGGATGGAATAAATGTTTGGAAAAATTTATTTCCACCTCAACCCATGTCGCAGCCACCGAGTGTGGGGAAACATAAACGTTTTCATAGCCTCTTTCTCACCCAAAATTAAAAAAAGAAGCGGGCAGAGAGTTTGGGGAGGTAAAAAGAAATAAAAACGAAATCCATTGGCCAACACATCGCTACACAGCTTCTAATCCGTCATTATCCTTCCCGTAAACGAGTCCGCATGGCCGCTTATACCACAGCCACTCTGCAAACACTCCAACCACAATTAAAAGCCAACGTGGAGCGGTGAAAATGGCTCTGGTTGAATCATCGAAATAAAAACTTTATTGCATGCATACTTTAATACCGTGCGTGTTTTTAATCCCCTTGTTTTAATAGTCACAAAATTTTACTGTCCACACAGCAAGCACTCAACACACACACACAACCCTCATAATGATGATTATGATGATGATGATGGTCACGATCGCGCTGACGATCGCGCTTCAACCTGCCTGCACGCAATAAAGAAAAAGGATTGAAAAATCCATCGACAGCTCGGAAACACTTTGCACCGTGGAGAGGATCGTGCGCGAACCGTAAAGTTTTCCACTGCCAAAAAATAACTGGCCACCGGGGAAAATGCGCCAAAAAGATGATTTTGGAACCCCTGTCCCCCCGCTCGGGTACGAGGCGGTAAGGTAAGAGAGGTGAGAAAAGCATTTGTTTATGAGGTTTCATGCTAACATTAAAGGCTATTAAACTTATCTTGCTATTTACATTGAATTAATCAAACGATTTCACCCCTGTGCTGTTTGTTGCGTTTTGGCTACAGGAAAGGGTCAACCCGGGGACCCGGGTTTATCGTGTGGGGTTGAACCACCGGATCATCCATCGTTAGGGGTCATCGTCGTTGCGCTCGGCAAACACGGCCCCGGTGCATCATTATCAGCAGCAGCATGTCCGTTTCTTTCCACGATCATTCTTTCCTCCACCGCTTTTTATTATATTTGGGTAAATATTGCACTAATTTACTTTACATGTCATTACATATTTAATTGAAATTATGAAAATTCTCCAGCACAGGCAGAGTGCGTCGGGGAATAAAAGGAAAAGCCATCCACTGAAGAAGAGCCGATTTTTGGGCCGCTGAAGCTGAAGCTGAATCGAGCTGTACTTGATGGCACTGTACTAATGGAACCTGTGCAGGTCGTGAAACCCTAAGAGCAATCGGCCATTGAGAGAGCCTTCTCGTTGCTGCAGTTCACCCGTTGGTTGGATTGGAAGATTCAATTAGGCAGCTCCTCCTGCACGTAATGTAACGCGTTTAGGTAAATGAATATTCAGATCGGCCTTTATCGGGGGTGGAGGTTGAGTGCAAGCCGGGTTCATACTGTGTGCTACTTTTCATTTTTCAGGTCGACGCCACTGTCCTCGAAGAGCGGAGCGTGTCCCGTGGGAGCTGGCCTTTGAACACAGAAAACGTTTCCGAGGCGACGGCGGCGAGAGTCTGCTAATTGTTGGGGTTTGTTAAAAGCTTTTGAATTGTGAGTGAGTGAGAGAGTGAGTGGAAAATTTAAAACAATCACGTTTAAACAGTCGAGGCTGATGGAGGAAGGCAATACTAAAAAAAGACGCCCAGAACGCCAGGATAAATGCATGCATCAGATGGCCATGCCGTTTCCCGTGACGTTTATTTGTGTAGCTGAATTTAAAATTCAAATCGCAATGCATAAATTCAGGCGCACAAAAAAGCGGATCGATAAACTAAAAGGCAAGGGAAAATATCGATCGATCGATCGGTTTGCAGGCTGGTTTTTTTTCAATTCCAATTCGATTTCCATTGGTGCAAATGTGCAAACCCAAAATTCGAATGTTGAAACGATTTGTCGTCGTATCGGACATCGAGCTCACCTGATGCTAATGAGGCCACAGGCCGTACAAGCCTTACAAGCCTGTCCTAAGAGGGTTGAGACGCATCTAACCAGGGACATTAACTAAGGCGTAGGAAATGGAAATATTGGTCCAAAGCTTTGGAACATCAGACACACAAAAAAGCAAAACTAGGCAATCGTTTTGAGACACCAAACTGAATACGCTTATCATGTTTTAAAAACGAATGTTTGAGGCTGTTTTTTTGTCTCTCCATACAGCATACATACGCGGCGAATGATCTCATCTCATTGGTATGTAATTAAATTTTTGGGGCTCGAGCTCGACCATCGGCTTTAATTATACGGTGCACCGGTCGTGCAGGAAGCGTGATTTATTGCTGTCATCCACCGGCCACCGGTCAGTGGCCAATTTATGCTTGCGCAAAACTGAGGCCAACACGTAATCACGTCCGTTAGGGAATGAAAAATTAGAAAATCTGCCCAACCAAGAATTGACCGGCTTGGACTGGTGGACTGCTTGGTGGAGGATTCGTTGAACCTTTTTTTTTGTATTTAAAGCTGAGAGAAGAGGCCAGGGCGGTTTGGGTGGTAGGAAGCAGTTGTAATAAAATTATAATTCCTACCAAAACGCGAACGCATTTTTGGTGCGCTCGCGCGTACGATCGCGCGATCACTGTTCTGCGTGCAATGCGCGGCAGAGCAAAATGCGCGCAAAAAGAGGCGAAAAAGCAGTTGATGGGTAGGCGAAGCCAAGGGGAGTGGATGAGTAAGAAGGAAGGAGGAAGTATCATATTCACACGCACGCGGCGGCGAGAGAGGACCAGCAGGCCACGTGGGCTATGATGAAACATAAAAATTTCACCGGCCTTATTGTTATTGCTCATTAGGAATTAATTTATGTGTCGCTTCTGGATTTTTGGTCGATCGTGTGATCAACATGAACCGGAGAGAAGATAGCAAGAGAAGAAAGAGCGGAAAGGGGGAAAGGGAAGAGAAAATGAAGAGCAGTTCAAGATATTTGGCCACGGTAGAATGAGCTGCACTGTTTTTAGACGTTTCTAATCGTCTGATAATGTAAATAGGCGCCAAAGGTAAATGGTCGTGTTGATCGAATGTCCGCCTGATAGGTCTTTGCTGGATCGCTGAATACGATTGCAAGTAAGCGATCGCATCGAAACAGGCCTGACAGTAGGCGCCAAAGGGTGCTAATACACGCGTCACGTTTGGTTAACAAAACAGCACTTTGTAGTGGGATAACGGAAGCAGCCGTCGGAAGTAGAAAGGAAGAAACCATTTCCTCGCATACGCGTGTGATGTTTTCATTTTGCTCCTATTAATTATTTAATAAATCGTCAATTAAACCGCGAAACACTTTAAACCGGGCCTATAGGCTTCGTGAAACTTTACCGTCCCGTGGTGATCACTCTTTCACTCTCTCTCTCTGCCTGTCTCTTGCGTCCTCTTTGGTTGGATAAGGATGGTCTTAAAACGAAAACCATTAGTTTTATTGTCCCTTGTAGCTGCTTGGTTGTGTTTTTTTGGCAAACACACACACTGCTGCCGTTGTGATCTTTATTCAACAAGGGATCGCTCGCGAATTGAACTCGGTACGGTCCAGTGCGTCCAGTACCCCGGGGTCGTTGTTGCTGGTAGGTGCTGAACAATATCGGTACACCCTGCTCGAGAGGGTAATTATGATAGCTTTTTCTGGTGAATAATCACCACACTCGATGAATATGGTGTGCTGCTCCATGTACTGTTCCGTGCCCCGTGGAACTAATAATTCACCGTGATTTATGTGGAATCTTTCGGGCAGGGTTGGGTTGGGTTGTAAAACAAGTGCGCTGTGTTGCCTCCGAGTCCATCAAACCGGGACAGCCAGCCTTGCTTACGAAATGATCTTCCTCTCTATGGAAGGAAAGTTTCGTGAGTGAGGAATCCTTCCCAAAGTCTGCGGAAGGAGGACACACGCCGTTTCTCCCCTGTGCTGCACATTAACACCCCCTTTGCATTAAGCGCACCTTGTTTGAGAGCGATGTGCGGCTGTAGTTCGTGCGGTGCTTCGTGTTACCATAGAAACGCCACATCGAATGTGATCTTGCACTGTAACTTTTGGGGGGCACCACCACTGATCGTTAAGATAATTAATATTAATGCAGCAGCCCCCGAGGAGGAGGAGGAGGTACATTTCTTTTCTGAAATTTCTGTTGTTTTTTTGTGTATTAAAATTCGATCGAGGCTGCATAATAAAACAATAAAAACATATTTTTCTGCTCTCCCGTTGCTCACGATCGGTCCCCACAGTAGGCAAGCTTCGTCCAAATGCTTCCCAACAGCTTGTAGCAAAATTAGAAACGGTGCTCATGAGTCCGGTACTTATTCTAATGTGTTAGCTTGTTACATTTTAACGTAACCTCTTAGCTCGCCCCAGCTCGCCCGCCTAAGTGTTTGTGAACGGTTGCGTTAATTAATAGAAATAGACACGTACACACACACCGCATGGCAGAATCACTTGGGCTCTCGCCTGGTCGAGCTGGATATTCATAAATTCCAAAACTGATGATCGTAAAACTTATTACATCACTTTGCGCTGTCCGGGACCGGGGTTCGCTGCTCCCTTGTCCTGATCCATGACCCATTACTGTCTGAGTGTGTGAGAGAGAGAGCAAAAGGGAACAACGGTTGCCAGTGGCGCTCGTCCACTGACTGACAAGTGGTAATTCATTGCTCAACACCTCATCCCCATCGCGGGAAAAGCCATCACGAAATGGAAATCGGATGCAAGACAGCGGTGCGCTCTCTGCCTTTCGATGCTTATCGCTTTATGTGTTGACCATTTTGCCTACTTTTTTTTGTTGGTTTGAGTCTTCCGCTTGCTGGAAAGAAAAGTGTCACAGGGAACGAAGCAGAAGAGACCAAAAAACAGCCCATCGAAAGATGCTTATTCACGGAGGTTTGACTTATTACCTTCCCAGCTTTCCTGTTTGGTTAATTGCCGTTCGGATCTCTCCCTTTCTCTCTCGCTCTCTGCTCCGTTCCTCCTTCCACTGTCCAAAAGGGCTGCGTTATCATAAAAAAGACATAAAATTTGCTTTCAACAGGTGCATTAGTCATGGGTGTTTGCAGGTTGATCATAAATATTGGCCCCCGAGGGCGAGATGATCTCGCGCACGATCGTCTTCGGAAGGCACCGGCAACCTCACCGTGGTGCGGACAGGTTTGACACAATTAAAATGATTTAAACCATGTTTTTTTTTGTTTCGTTCCTTTGGTTACGGAGCTGCTTCCTTTCCCGTTTTTTTGTTGGTTGTTAAATAGACGCGATAATTGACTCTAAGATGGTAAGGAGCTGCTATAGTCAGCGGGCAGAGATGGAGGAAATTTTAATTACATTAGAAAAACACATTTCCACGCTGTCGATCGCTGAGAACGGAACGGCCGACGGGGAGTGGGGGGATTAGCTTGTTTGGTTTTGGAAAATTTCACTTTGCCCATTTGCCCATCTTGTTGGGCGATATTATTCGAATACACCTTCATAAACAATTCATAAGAATGGTGGTTTGGGATGAGAATTAAAGTTTATTAAATGAAATATGAAATCGATACGCGCGGCCGACGAGAGCAGCAAAAACACACGATGTTATGGTTCGAGGATCATGGCACTGGCACAGCAATCGGTTGGCGGATCCATAAACCATTACGCATTAATGGACAGATTTATTCGCCAACGGGAAGGTTATGTAGGTGAGTAAGCAAACGATCACGATGCCGGTGAGGCTCGGCAAGGTAAAGGGCAACGATTCCGAATCGGATCCGATTACGCTCTCAGGTGGTATGTGTGTGTATGCATGGAAAGAATTTTCTTAACGCAATGAATTCGAACAAAAAAGCGGAATTAAATGCGTGCGTTGTTTATTGTTGTAATAATTTAATAGTGCGTTAATGGTGCTTCTGACTTTATGCGGCAGGTAGGTTTAAGGTGCAGGTAGGTAGGTAGGTAGGTAGGAGTTCCTTTTTTATTCTGATTAAATGAAAAAAATAATCACATTCCGTGAAATAATATCACACAGCAAATGAGGCATTAATGTAAAAACAATAATTAATTAACTTCATTTGTATTATTGTTTGATTATACAAAGAGAACACTACTAGGACGCATTCCAAATTATATTTGGCATAAATGATACTACATTTAATAAACATTCTTCTTCTTCTTTGGCATAACAACCGTTGTCGGTCAAGGCCTGTCTGTATGTACCACTAGCGGGGATTGGCTTTCAGTGAGCTATTGATTACTCAGCCCTACGTATTTGGACACGATTTATTCTGAGCTGAACCCATGAGAGGCATGTTATTAAGTCGTACGAGCTAACGACTGTACCACGAGACCGGCCAATTAACGTTCTACTTCATTCTATTAACATTTATTACTCGATGTGCTTGATGTAATACGTGAAGCAAATTATTATCGAAAGGTTATCTTAACTTTGAATATTTTTATTAGCAAAACAATCAATGTCAAAAAAAAAGTTTTCACGAGAGACAAACATTGATAATTTTCCGTTTTTTTTAATATCAAAGTGTATTACATTACGAGAATATGAAAATTATGTTGCATATAACATAAATATTTAGTAAACTATTGTTCATTATATTCTATGTTATTTATTTTAAAATGAATTTGTTTCTAGTTGTAAGCCAATTTTCAAAGGCTTTAATGTGCTATTTGAACGAAATGCAAGAACTTAAACGCTTTCTTCGGTTTAACATCTAAAGATCGCTTGCGTGAGACCTTGCGTGAAAGCCGGCGTGAAATTTTGTTTTTTTTGTTGTTGCTATTTTTCATCTAATCTTTATCAGAATATGGTTTATTGTACACTAAAAGGAAGGATATTCCATCCCTCGTCTATTTAGACTGTAAAACATATTAAAATAAAGAAATTAATACATTTCCTTGTTATTCACCGCTGACCATTATTTTTTCACCGTGAATAAAGCGGTGAAACACGAGGAAATGCATTTAATTTAAAAAAAAATACGTTTTATATACTAAATAGTTAAGGATTTTTATATCCTTTCTTTTGGTGCACGTTGAGCAATATTGTGATAAATATTTCATGAAATATAGAAGAAATTCCCAAAATTTCACGTTCAATTTCAATGAAACTGTAATGTGGGTATAACCGTACGGCCACACAGGGTGAAATGTACAGTGAAATGAACTATTTGACAGGTACAGTTAAAGGGTTGATGGAGATATAAAATCAGCATTCGAGAATCACACAAAAAGAGTATCTTTTTAAGCGAAATTCATAAAATTGGTAGAAATGATGACTGAAAATGGACGAAATATTTGATATTGATGCTCTTCCTCGGAAATCTGTATCCCCTCGTGTTGTCATGGTTATTGAAAGATGTTTGCTCCAATCTACCATCGTGTTCGCAGTTTCCTATAGCATCAGTTAAGGCTGCATACTAAATGTTCTATCTATTTGTAGCAAAGTGTATGAAGATCAGGTGGTCTCATAGCCTGTTTTTAATAGCAAAAGCTGAACGTCACTTTTTGACAGCATGGGTGAAAACATTTCCCCAAACAAGCTTTCTGACGACTTGCCTAATACACAAACAATCTTAGAATCTTCGTTATTTGCACTGAAATACGTTAAAAAAGCACTCAAAATATTTCTTATTGTATGCTAAACCAAATCTGAACTGATTAAAATCCATTTTTGGATCATCATAATGCCGTCGATGAGGACACCAATGTGTACTTCGTATGTGTTGCTAAGAACAAAGCGAACCGTTCCTATGGAAATTCATTTCGCCCATTCTGTCAAAAGGAGCTTTTTTTGATTCCGAAATTAGTTGTCAATTTGTATGGGACGAGACCACCTGGTCTTCATACACTTTGATTTGTAGAATGTATGAACTTTTCATACACTTTCTGCTTCTCTAATTTGCAACCCCCTCTTATATGACAGTCCCATCGCCTCTCAAATAAGAGATAGAGAAAGAGAGAGAGTTGTCTGTATATATCACCTGTCAAATACATAATTTCTCTGTGTATTTCGTCCTGTGTGGCCGTACGGTAAAGACTGTCATGGTAGTCATAGTCACCATGAAATTATCATCATCATTATTACTACACAAATAGCCAAAATTGTTTAAGCAGCCATACTAAAGATTTAAATTCGCCTTTTTCAGCATAAACAGCAACAAAGTTCCAGGTGATCCTTCTAAATAGCGCTTAAGTAGCTTCCTTATGTTTCATTGCAGGGGATTATTTTTCTTCGCTTTTTTTCAAGCAAGGCGTCATCATTGAAATAAACAACACAATTGTTTGTTTTTGTTAACGTGCATGTTTATTTGTGAACTGCAATCATAACGATCACAGAATTTAAAATAATTTACAAATAAATCAAAATCACTTCATTTAATATTGCTACTTAAAATAACTAATCTAACTTGGAACACAAACCACGAGACGGCGTCTATCTTTCACACTATCACACACAAGAGCCTAGGTTGTACCGATGTCATGCATTGAAAAGCAATAAAGTTCCACCACGGTTCGGTACACGTTCTTAACAAGCCTCAAAGTTTCATGGTCAACCCTACACATAGAGTGCTAATCAGCCACAAAGTTCCAAAGAGTACCTTGTGCTTTTTAAAAAGCTTTGAGCATGGAAGCATACTAAGTACCGCTTCATCTCTTAATCACCCACAAAGTACGAGATCGGAACGAATTTTCGTTAAACAGTCCCAAATCAGCTATGGAGTTCGAGCTGACTATTTGGATAAAATCGCTAGCCACTTTCATAAACACGTTCGAAGCGGGAACGATCGAAACGATTGTCAAAAATGTCAAAAATGACACAACATTATGGTATCCTTTGATGTTTTTAGAACAGTGCTCGCACTACAGAACTGTTGCTACTGTTCCCTGTTCCCGATCGAGTTTGGTAAGCTGGCAGAAGAAAAATCCATTCGTTTATGTTGTTCACAACAATCATTTCTCATGCCACACCACAAATATATTCCTCCAGCCGAAGCAACACTTAACGGTGCTTCCTGTTTGTTTTTTGTGATTTGCATAATTTTCCTTTTCCACCACGCTAGGCTGGCAGGCAGAGAGGTCCTGCAAGAGAAAGGGCGCTCACTATCACGGGCTATCAGCGTCGCGCAAGGCAGCTCTCCACCACCATGCGTTCGTGATCATATCAAAACGGTAACAAAAACCAGCAGCCGGCAGTGACAGTGCAGGCAGTGGCTCGTCTCGAATGCCTGTCCTCCTTTTTTCTTTCTCTCTCTCTCTGCTCAGTCGATTGATGATTGCATACAAATCAGATTAATTTGCAATTTCGTTTTACATGAACACGATCGGGGAAGCCTCTGTGTGTGTGTGTGTGCGTCAACACGGGTAGCTCGAACAAACCGGTTGAATGAGCCCGATCGACGCGGACGACACTGAATTCAAATCATTCCCATGATGGCTCCCGATGGCTGATTGCTGCCATACGTTTCGAGACACATAAATTAAAAGTGTGTGCACGAGAAGGGCAACGAAAACAAAAAAACAACAAAAAAAAAACAAACAAACGCACACACAGATTATGAGATGGGGCAACCGCGATGCTGCTTGGGGGCAATAATGGCAAATGGAAGCGTTTGTTTGTCTTGTGTGCAGTGCTCTGTTGACAGATGCCAGCATTTGCAAAAAGGGAGCGGAGGACGGTGGCATCGATCTTGGCGACAGGTGGCAGTGGGAGAACGGACGCCAATGGCACAAACCCGCGCAGCTAATTATGTATTTATTTCTAGTTTGCTTTCCATTTGGAGTGATATTTAAAATGCAGCTTGGTGTGGCCCGCTTGCAAAACTCGTTTATCGTGCTTGGGGAGGGGGTGGAGGGGGAGAGGGGGTACGCATTTTATCATAACATATCTGCGTGGCCTCGCAGTTCACATTCCGTGGCCCGGCAAATGCAATGCTCACGCGCTAGCTGGCTGCTGCAACACGAGGCCACAGCCTGGCGACGGGTTGGAACGGTACGGCTCATCATTTCCATAAAACATGCATCACGTTCGATCACCACCACGCACTGAGCGGCATTGGCGGGCAACTTGGTCACTTGGGAGGTAATGTGTCCTTTGTAAGCGCGTGTGTGTGTGTGTGTGTGTGTGTGTGTGCTCATTTACTGTGGTCACACCTTGGGACAAGGGCCGAGATTGAGGCACAACCAGCAGCCCATACTGAGCGCAATGGGTGGAGCACCTGGTGCAGAGAGCATAAAATTCGATCCTCCGCTCCGTGCGATCGTGGTCGATAAATTAAAAATGAATTATGCTCTCGGTGCCTGAGTGCCTTTTCGGAGTGAAGTGCATCGAAGCTTGTCACCAAATCGGGATGGCTGGTTTTGGTATAAGGGGGGGGGGGGGGGGGGGGCGAGAGAGAGGTCCGTTCTTATCATTCGCGGTGTGGCATACGGTCCACTAGCGGTCGACGCGTCATAAACGGGGTGGACGACGCGTAATAGGAACGACGCACCGCGACAGCGTAGCGAATGTAAACCGTGAGAAAAAGCAATGATACATTAGACGACATCGATCGATCGGTGAGGGGGGGAAGAGTTGAGTCGATCGATCGATCGAGCACCGTGTGTTTGGTGCGGATTGCAATTGATTAGTTGATCGAAGGTTGCAGAGAGGGGAAACGGTACTTAGTCCTAAGCGCATTAGTCCTTTTATGTGCTGAACGTGCGAACGTGCTCAAATCCTGAAAATAATTGCCTGTCCGCGCTCGCACTGCAAGCGATCGAATCGTGCATCGGCCGAAGGCGAGGAAAACTAATTCAATTACCCTGCGAAGGTAATGCGTTCGAGCGCTTATTTTCGGTCACGGTGGGACAGGTCTCGCCGATCACCGTCAAGTTTGACAGGCACACACACACACGTGAAATGGAGAATTATTATTTGGTTAAAAGGGGGGAAAGGTTTGATTGGCCCAAGCAAAGGAGATCAAGTAAATGTATAACATTTTGAAATTAAATAATCAAGATCGAGATCGTTGTTGATTCACGCATTTAAGTCTTTTATAAATAGCTTATTTAATTTATTTTTTTTTCTATCCTATTTTAAATTAATTTTCTTTTGTATTTGATTTTATTTCAGTGTAAATAATATAAATATTAATTAAAAATATTTCCACAAAATTTATTGCTGTTTGGTGCTCCTTCCTTTCTTATACTTTGACTTTGAAATTCAGATAAAAAACACTATAACTGAGTACGACCGTCTCCGTCCAGACTGTGTGATACGGTCGTTAACAGAAAAATTGGAACTTACCGGATGTGCTCATTCCCTCCTTCCCTTCCTCTCTCATCCCACCAAACGAAAGAGCCCCCAGCGAGTGCAATTCAATGAACCACTTTTCTCACGCCATTTAAATTTCGAACCAAAAACGGAACCACACACTTGCCCAGTTGCAGCCCCCCTGACCCGATTGCGGTCCCTTGGCGCCCTTTTTTTCGTTCCTTAAAACAGTTACAACGCGACTTGCACTCACACATTTACACTTGGCTGTTGTGGGATAGTCAAGATAACGAAACCCGGTACGAAAACGGAGACTGTGTTTCAGTTAAGGTTAAACACACAGATGATGCTTCTCTCTTTTCGTAAAAAAGAAGCGTAAAAATTCCCCTCTCCGCTTCACCTTTTATCAACGCGCATCGCCATCCATCGCTCTGTTAAAAAGCTGCTGCAGATTGCATAAATTTCGGCTGACAGATTTAGCGCCCGCGATCACCATAGCAACCCCCAAACTGAAGCTGCCTGTGCACCGTACCTTGGCACTGCGTAAACGCATCGGTTGCTGTGTTCTTATCGGTAGTTTGCGCAGACAGAGCATACTCTACACCACAATGCTTGCTTGCTTGCGTTGGCTGGCAGCGAAGTGTGCGCTTTGTTTAGCTTTTGCTTATAATTAATTAACGAATAACATGCGCCAACAGACGTTTATCGTGGTTTTATTCAAATGCGCGTGCCATAACTATAATAGTTTTTTGTTGTTGTTGCTCCAGCCAAACCGGCGGCCAACGCAAACCGACTCAGACCAAGCCAACCAAGCGGTCGGTCGGTCAGTAGTCCGTCTGTGTGTGTATGTTTGTGCAGTGCAGCGGAACCGGAAGTGCATATCACTTACACTAATCCGCAGCGTAATCGCGATAAGCACTCTCTGGAGGAATCTGGAGCGTGCAGTTACCTTGCCCTCAACTACCTTACCCCTGATAAAGGCCAAGTTAAGTGTTTTCTTCGCTCGGTGCTGTTTTTAAACACATACACATACACTCCAAAATGTAAATGTGATGGTGCAAATGCATGCAAATAGTCGCTGCTGGAAGTTGAAAGCTTCAAGCGAAACCAATTAACTTTAATTATGGATTTAAATTGTTAGGATGCAATTTTCGGAGAAGCTCTCTGCTAAGTAAGTCTGTGTGTGTGTGTTTGTTCTATGTCTTGTGCAGTTGTGTGCACCCGCACAAGGTTCGTTTTATAGAGACATCAATTTTTGTTGCTGTTGGAGTGTATTTCGAGTTTTTCCCCAAATAAATGGTAACTAGCGACGAGCCCCCATCAAGGCTAGTGTAATTTTTTTTCTTTTTTTTCTGAATTGCCTTAACGACCGTCTCACCATTCCCGTAGGTGATGATTTCTTGCAGTGTCACACTGCACTTTTAAACAACCGGTAACTCTGGATGGAAAGGGGTTTTAAGAGGAAAAGAAAAAACGGTAATGCTTGTGAATATGCATTGTGCCTCGCGGCTTCTTCAATTTCATAATTGGTGTGCACGCTGTTGCCGGTTTTTGCACGCCGCTCTGAGCGGCTTTGAGTGTGTTAATTGATATCGCCGTTAGTGCACTAAACCGTTTGCATTTAACGGTTCGGTGCATTGATGCGCACACTGGAAACGCGCTGCTTTAACGCTTAACAGCCACCAGTTGCGCAGTTTAACCTATGGAGCACCACCATCACCGCAACCTTACCGGAAACCATACCACCGAAAAGGAGGATCTTTTCGTCACCTGTTTGACACCTGCATCTCCCCACCAGGTTAGAAGAGCATCATTATTTGTCAATTATTATTATCCTTTTATTTCCCGAAATTGACTCTTGTTTGTTGTTCCGGTTGCCTGTTCGCCTGTCACACGAGCGTTTTGAGCGTGATCTTATCGCGGCCCCTTATAGGCCGCCTGTGGCTGTGTTTGCTTTGCCTAATTCGCTTCACTTGCCGTTTAAACAGCACTTTTAATGCCATTTAATGTTCGGTGCCAATACATGCATGTGCGTATGTGCGATAATTGGTACGGAATTGGTTGGGGCTATTTAAACTTTTGGGTCACGGAAACATTCGCCCCCCTCGAATATATTAGGACTAAATGGTCTTTGCAACTTGTCTTTCAACACCAACAGCAAGTTTTGGCGTTTTGTCCAGGCTGTCTGGAAAGGTTCAAGTGGTATTATTGATTTTGAAGCGTTTGGAATTGAAGGAGATTATAGGTTTCTTCCGTTAAGCATTTAAAGGGGCGATTCGGGGTTGACGTGAAAGTGAGCATGAGTTTATGTTTGCTTTTTATGGTTTATTTGGGTAGGTATCATATTATTGAAGATTTGATTACTCACGCACCAGAAGAAGAAAAGGTAATTGAATTTCGCAATTTATAAATTAAATTTATTATTAAACCATTTAACTCACACAAAGAGAACATAAGAGAAGAATACTTATTGAAGCAGATTCATATGTAGAAGAGAATACACCGCCTACTGCTTACCAGGGAAAGGTAGGTAAAGACGGACACCTTAAGGTTAAATGTTAAAAATATTTCAAACACTAACAGCTTACGTTGCACCAGCTTGCAGAGCAACCGTCTACAACTTCCCTCTAGGAAATTACTCCGCGGAAATTCTGCAACCACAGCATGTTTGAGGGCCATTTTTTCCATTGAAGATTAACCTTTTTGATACAGGTAATCTCATAGAATCTATAGAATCTATTCCAGAACGATGTCATCAGTGCTTCCTCTTTTTAAATTAAGATTGATTAAAGTTGTCCAATTCGTGGCAAGATATTGGATTTCGTGAAGTGCCTCACCAGCGTCGTGCGAGTAATAGCATAACGCATGATTGCTAATTTGACCGGTGTTTCATTTCTCGTGAATTTCAATACTTTTTATAGTTGCTAAAATGGTTTATATATTCGAAATACCCTTATGAAAGGTGCTTAATGAAATAGACTCATCACAAATGGATATAAGAAGTACAATAAATTAAAAAAAAAATCGGTGTTCGTCTCATCGACAGAGTGTTCTTCTTTTCCGCTTTGGTGTCAGGATTCATAAACAACCAAAACATAAGATTTTTTTTATTATTTTCAATCTCGTTTTTTCACTAGTTGGTTCAATCCCGTTGACAAATTAGATCGACAAGGGTACGCACGATTGAAAATTTGTTTTGTTCGTGAATTATCTCTCATCTTTTTTGATAGTTAAAATCAGCTTTAATATATAAAGGTAGATTGAAGTAGAGTCTAATGTTCACTTCCCACAAGAAGCAAAGCCTTAAAAATCTTCAATAATTGCCTTAAACCTACACACGTTTCTAAGATGTCGCTTCTGCTTCTAAAACTAACTGTATATTTGTCCGCCCCGCTTCGCTGGCTGGATTCTTCTTGCATTCCTATGCCTAAGACGCGACTTCTCCCGCACTAGACTCCCTTCCCGAGCACAAACCTCAAATTCCTCACACAAAACGCCCGGCCCGGGCAAGAGATCAATCATTCGATCTGCGCCCGGGTGGAAGCCTTTTTGTTCTTGCCGGGAGTCGGCACAGTCTCTGCGTCACTTTTTGCGCACTTTGCGGGTGCATTTTTCGAGCATCCAAGCCCCGTTCGGTTTCGTGTTTGATGTGACCGGTGTCGCGCTACTGTTTAGAATAAATTTGAATGGAATTCATCAAAAGCCACTGGCCAGAGAATCAGAGAGCCCCTTGGAATTCCCCTTGGAATAGACCCTTTGGTGGAGCAAAAACAATAAAAACCCTCAGAACCAAGACAACCCAGTAGGGCAGAAAGATTGGTTCACGAATTCATCAATGCTCCCGATCTTTCGGTTTTCGTACGCTTGTGTGTGGCGTTTGGTGGAAAAGGAAAAAAAGCCTCAATACAAAACCCGGCCACCGTTCGATGTGCGGACTCGGAAAAGAATGTTTGCCAACCAACTGTTTTTTGTTTTATTTGTTTGTTTGTTCACATTTCCGTTCCGTTCGTTGGTTCGTTCGCGATCGATCGGAGCTCATTTTGCTATCGATCGCGTTTAGGCCGCGTTGTGTGTTTGCATATTTCCTTGACATTCCCTTGACGAAGGGGATTGCACAACCCCGGCACTCGGAACAATTTTGAATGTCTGATCGATCGTGGTGTGTCGGCCCACCGTTCAGAAAAACGGGGACATCGAGTCGTACAAACGGACAAATATTTATACATTGGACGCAGCCTCGGAGGTTCGCTGCGGACGTATGAGGAATAATTTTACTGTGTCCTTCTCCTTCCCCGCAAATACAGGTTGCTGGTTGCATACCGATCACGCGAAAACCGATTCACGGGTGGCAAAAAAGGGCAAAACTTTGTCCACTCGGTCTTACTGCCTCTGTGTCTCTGTGTTTGCAATCAAAAGAAACCGCATATAATTAAATAATTACACTAACTGAAAGGAAATCCCTTCCAATTGCTCCTCCCCTACCCCCTTTACTCCCTAACCATGCCGTCGCCATAAACAACCGGTCCTGCGTTTGGTGGGTTTGGTGTGTGTGTGTGTGTTGTGCTCGATCGCTTGGGAAGAAAATGAATGGAGGGAAAACAACGCTTCGGGCACATTCGCACACGAACGTCGGGACGGTTTTTAATGGAATTTGCGTGCCTTCCCCTTTGGGGAGAAGGGGAGCGGCAAGAAGGGTGGAAATAGTGCACCAAGATGGAGTGAGAAGTGATTATGAAAGAAGTGGCTTAGTGGAATTAGTCATTCAGGCAATGCATCGGCGGCGGTGGATCGTCGACGCCAGCGGACAGACACACCACACAAATCCGGACCCGGCGCGCGCTCCAACGGTGGCGCAGGTATTGCGGCATTAGACGATCCCCCCGCCGTTTGATGTGTGCCGAAGAGGAGGCAATTTGGATCCATCATGCTCCTCTCCCGTCCTCTCCTCACCATCACCAAAAGTGTCGATCGGTCGGTGAAGTATATAAATTAATATGAGCAAACGAATCGCGCCCCAGGATCGCCCGCCCGAAACGATGGTGGTAGCAGTGTCACGCTGGGAAAACGCCACCGACCGACCGGCTTTGCCCAGGCGGTGGTCGTGCCAGATGCCCATTTTAAGGAGGTGAATTGTATGCGCAGTGGTGCAAACGAGAAAAAAAGCCTCTTGACTTGATCGGTTTGACGTAAAGGCAGCGCCATCAGCCTGACGAATCTGTCAATCGGTGCAGTGGAGACTAAAAAACAACCATACTGTGCGAGAACGGGTTCGGGGTGGGGGAGCCCTTAAAAGGGTAGAATTTGTTTTTCACCTTCACCTGTCCTCCATCCCTTACCCTCCCCCCGACCCCTTAGCGATGATTAGCGCTCTTCCCCCTGGCGTTCGACATCGCGATCGTGGCGAAGTTTTGCAAATGGAAAGCGATCGCGCGTTGTAAATTAATAGATTTCATGTCGCGTTGACGGATCTATCTATCTATCTGGCGCGGGCTTATCGCAGCCGGCTCTTTGACCGTCCCGATAAGGTGGTTGGAAAGAAGGCACAACACACACTCACAAAAAACTCTCTCATCTCCTCAAGTCGCTTCCTTTTGCTTCACCAGTGCTTTTTCGCACTCTTTCTGCTCGACACTTGAATCACTTTGCAAAACGCGACGCTCAGTGTCGAACCGAGCCCTGCTGCTTTGCCTCATTCTCACCATACGCACCACCCATCGGTAGAAGAAAGGCAATGCACATACACACACACACACACAAGTGCACATATATGGGCCCGAAACAGCATTTGCCCCGGGAAAAACCGGGTCGGAAGGTCTCCCGCTGGTTTTGCTGGAAATGTGCGCCGCCGGTTTGGCGTTCGGTTGCGAGCTTTTTTGTGTGTGTGCAACTGGCGCTTAAATATTTCCTCCTTCCCCCCTTTCCTTTTACACACCAGCAGAGGATCAGCATCTGGTTGGCCCCGTCGATCGCTCCAGCCCACGGGACAGAGGGTGTGGACATGGAATAAATTAAAACAAATCTGTCCCGAAAACGAAGGCACTGCGACGGGGTTTGCAGCCGAACGCACCATTGCCGGTAAACCCGTTTATCTCTCTCTCTCCCTTTTTTCCCCTTTCCTGTCCTTCCCAAAAGGTGGAAAACATTTCATGGAAAAATGATGATTCCATTTCGCGTGTGTATTATTACAGGCCCCCGTGAGGCTCACCCCACAAAACGGAGGCAAATGGCGTTTATGATTACCGGTTTCTGGTGAATTGTTATTATTGGCATTATTTTTGGGGGGTTCTTGTTTTGGAGGACCCGGTCGGTCGTGTGGCGTCCGAGTGGAGTTCCATTCCATTTGCGTTTTTTCTTCTCCCATCACCCCCTGCTTGCCCCCCGCTCTGGGGAGGGGCAGGTTATTTTCAGGGAAGTCAGCTAATGAATCCGTTTGTTGCATTAATTACCGTCACCGTCATGCTTCGGATTTGCGCATTGCGAGGATTCGGGCCACGTTTGGACGTTACTGTATTCAAGCCTTGTTTTTTTTTGTTTTTTGGTGTAAGTGGCATCGACACTGACTGGACTCTGACACTGTTTCGCTTTGTATTTTTCGGGCAGACGGTGGATGGAAAATGTGAAAATATTTATGCAGTGCAGTGGAGTCGATTGCTTTGGAGGCGTATGAAACTAGAATTATTGTAAAATAAGCCAGCGTATTCGCATGGTGAAGTAAAGTATAGACATAAATTTTCTAAGCTGCAAGTCGGTAGTTTTGCGCGAATGCTTCATAAAGTTTGCGCAAAATTTTAAGGGTAATTAAAAATGATTTAAGATAATTTATTCAAAGCATTCCACCGTACAAGCGAACAGCGCAGTCAGTGGAAGAATTTCAGAAGATTTTATTTTATTCAGCAAACATGTGTAGACCTATTAGTAACAATAAAGTGGATGAGTTTCAATTAAGTCGTCAGAATTGTATTCGAATTAAGATACTTAGAGACGAGTGGGTTGAATAGGCGTTGGTATCTTTAAATCAAATACGATAGAAGCTCTCTGAGCTGTTGTCGTTGCAAGATGAATTATTTCCTTAAGATGAACTTTTTAACGGCCCGTCATATTCCATACATTTTTGTTTCTCTTCAAGATACATATTTCTCCCTAAGGCGCATATTCTGTAAGTTTGTATGTGCAATTTAACCACCGACAAACCGACGTGAAACTGGCGTTACAAAAGTGTCCCACACGAAAGTACTGTCATTTGCTATTGAAGCGATCATTTGACACATTTGTCAAAATGAGCTCTGTTCACGACTGCTTAGATGTAAACAATTTTTCAAAAAAAAAAAAATAATAATAATGCGAAGGAAGTGTGAGGCAAGATTTTGTGAGAATAATTGGACAAAACACACAGGAAAATCATATTATGGGGTTTCAAATAATAAAAAGAGGTGAAAAGTGGATAAAACATTATGCGTTGGAATTTGAGGTGGAAAACAAAAAGGAGGTCTTGCAGTTTTTCGTTAGTGTCTAAGTAGTAAGCGAATCATTATAGAGATGGTGCTAGTGTGTAACGTATTTTCATTCGAAATAAGGAGAGAACTTTGGAAGTTCATTTTGTTCGAAGTGTCACGTCGGTTCGTCGGTGATTTAACAGCCTTAATTCTCCTAAGACGAATTTTGAAAGATATTTCACCAAAAATATTGGTCCAAGGATGTCAGGTTGTTTTTGTGGTTTCTTGGATACTTTATTGCGACACCTTCATTTGATTTACTCAACATGAAAATCTCTCTAAGCTGGCGATCTTTTGAAGATTCATCTTAAGAAGGTTTCCCAGTAGTACAAGCAAGTGGACTACTATTGTGTTTATAATGCTTGTTATTCCTAAATGAAAAAAACAAATTTATTATATTTTTTGATAATTAATAAATAATTTATAATAATTAAAATAGCTAAATATACTAAACAGGTTATAACATACTTTTGAACAAAATAAAAAAAAAGCTAGGCTAATATACCAGTTTGAGGCAAAATGGAAAGATAATTAAATGAGCTACCGAATCAAAAACATAAACAAATAAATAAATAAATAAAATTCCAATATTAATTACTGATACATAACGAAAGAAAATTCAAAAACTTCCATTTCTGTACATAAATACCTCGCTCCCTTTAACTAATTGCAATCATTCTGGTCGCTTAACTAAGGCAAAACCTACACCAATTTCCTTCCCCAATTCCACTATCAATTACACCGAATGATTGACATCGACCCCCTTACCAAATGCTCCCCCCCCCCCCCCCCGCAAACGGCATTATTTTAACTCTTCCAACGTTCTGCTTGGAAATTGAAACCGAAACAGTTAAGTGCATAGAAAGGCATAAATTCTAATTGAAATGACTTTCCACACACAAATACAGCGGAGGCAGTGAATTATAATCGAACCCGCAATGTGAACCCACCACCACCCCGATAACGTCCGATTCCCGTTGACAGCCTCTGTTTCGCCAAATGGCCGTTATAAATTCGTTCGAAAATTAATTTGTCCACCGAGTGGTACGGAGTGGACTCCACCAGCAAGCTTCTCTAGGTGGTGGTTCCCAGGCTGCACCATATGGTACCGGCCGGGCCACAGCGTGGGGTTGCCGCCCTGATCAACCGAACAGACCAGCCGGAAGGGGTGCGGGCTCTCACCCACCCGCTACGGCGTGAGGGAGATTCGTAATTCGATTGCCACAGCCACAAATTTGTTTAATTCGCTCTAATTTGCTTTAACGGGTTTCAACGCACAACAAACACACACACACAAGAGCGTGGGGGTGACTTTTCGTGCGATAAACCGGGTTCCCTCCCCGCAGGGTAATGGAAAAACAATTTAAATGTTTTGTTTTGTCTTCCGAAACCATTTCCTGTCTTTCACCGGCTTGTGCTTCCCCTGGAATGACAACTTCGACTGCCCTCTTCCGAAGCCGGGGGTGTCTCGATTGAGTTCGATTGAATGGGTGGATTTATGATTGAAATTAATGAATGTCAAAGGAACCAATTTAATCGCATCTGGTGGAAGTTGGCAAGCGCACGACACGGCGACACGGCGAGGACATTCAATACTTTGTTCGATTATCTTTACCCCGCAGTGTAACAATGTCCTTTCCCATTGTCATCATGATCACCATTACCGCAGTCATCACAACAGCAGCAGCGGCTCCAAAGTGTCCGATGTGTCGATGGCGATAGTATCTCCGAGCTGCTCCGTGTGATTTATGGCCTTCGAAGCGCAACGCTGACGACGGGGTCATTTAATTAGATTTATAAAAAAGTAGCAGTATTTTATTAAAATATCAACATCGATTCCTCTGTGAAAGGGGAAAGATGAGTGGATCAGACACCCATGAAAGGGGGGGGGGGGGGGGTGGGGGGGGGGGGGTGGTGAAAAAAAGAGACATTATTGTGACGAATCGAGCAAATGAAGCAAAATTGTACCAACGCTTTGTGAAGTCTTTATTTGTGTGAAATTGAACCGAACGATGGATTTGGCTGGAGCATAAAAAGTGGAGGAAAAAAAACGCAAAAAAAGGAAATAGAGTAAATTATTGTTTTTATACACATAATTGATCGTTCAGCGTTCATCATCATATCCTTTCTCTGCGTCCCTTTCTCTCTCTCTCGCCTTACGAAGGACTCAAAACGTTCCCTTTAACCGTTTCGTCACATTTCGAGCGCCGCCGCCGAAAATGGCAAAGTTTATTACAATTATTTGGTGTGTGTGTGTGTGTGCGCAAAGATGATCACCATTATCATCCGACACCATCCATCCGGCCCATCCCGGGCTAATCATCATCACTGTCATTAGCTGATCTAATTTGATAATCGTTATTTAATTGTTTAATTCGATTGTATGACGATTCGGGATGGGGAGAGCTTTTGTTTTTTTTTTCTTCTTCTAGTTTCTGGCCGCGGACGTGGATTATACGCGTGGGAAATGCGCTTGATCCACCACCACCACCACCGCGTGCCGTTTAAAGGTTGGGGCGTTTGTGGGTAAGCATCCGTCACGCAGCATCAGTTCGCCCCATTCGCATCCCCTTCTCCATCATAAGTGGAGAAGAAGATGATGATGGCAAAACCACTGCCGTGTTGCACTGCCTGGGGAGCGAGAGCGAGTGAGAGCTTCCACGCAACCACGCCTACCACGTCGGACGTCGATGTGTGACGTTCGCTTCACTTTGCATACCCGATGCAGGGTTGCCCGGGGAAACCGAGACGCGATGACGAGATGATGATGTGCCGAGCAGCAGCAGCACCAAGGCAGCCTCGTCACGGATTGGATGCACACTCAAAGATGATGATGCACTTGACGCATGCAGCGATCTAGCATGCAACTCTTTCGCTCCCGCTGTGATTATTGAATCGCCGCTCTCCCTCTCACTCACAGACTGAATGATAATTTTGATGAAGATTTGCCTTGATGATGAGTAAAAATGCACTTTGCTGCGGCACGATCACAACCCGATTGGGAGCGATTTTAAAACACATCCATAAGTTGTATTTCAATTAATAAAACAAATCTCACTTTTATGCCACTATTTGTTAATATTTGATTAAAAATTCCAGTTGGAAAATTTCAGCAATAAAATTCGTATTAATTCAACGCTTCAATTCCATAACTTTTTCATGTTGCAATGAAACAAGCTTGCAAGATAAGGCGAAAAAATCCCATCCTTGTAAAAAAACGCTTTCTGTTTGTTTTATCAATCATTTTTTGAACTTTATTACAGCCTCGTTATATATTTTTGCTTTTGTTTTTTGAGCTGGGCGAGACTTTTCATGCGTTTACAGTGCGCACTATGCGTAACGCGCAATAGCGTCCAATAAACTCTAACACATTAAAAACGGTATCGAGCGCTTAGCCGCAGCAAGCATATAACGCACCAAAAAGTAAGGGAAGACATCAACACCCCCAAAAGCCAGAAGAAAATGAAATCTTTCAATGAAAATCCTAAATGTGAAATCAAGGCCTCGCCATTTGTAGCTGCTCGATACGGAGCCACACCCACGGGGAAGGTGATTTTATATTTAATATATTTTATTTACTGTACTCAGTTTCCACCTTCGTCTGCCTATTGAAAGATTTCTCCCGGCTGGTATAGCACACCTCAAAAGAAGATGTTACTCATTTGCGCCGATGTGCTGATGATGGTGGTGCGCCGTTTTTATAAGCCACATACAGCCAGCAACAGCAACACCATCACTGCTTGTGTAATGGACGATTGATATTTATGAGCATCGAATTATACTTTCATTTTTTGTCTTCAGTGCGTTTGCCTTCCTAAGAGGATTCAGGGGGGAGCGGGGTGGCTAGGAGGACGAGTCAATAAAACTAATGGTAATAGCTTAATTTACGGCACTGCCATTTTCCCCGCTTGCCACACGGTCGGCGGAAAGCACGTTGTTCGAACCGGTATCGATTTTTGTGCTACAAAAATGGACTAATCGTATTGCGAGGCCGTAACTAAAGCAAATGACAAACAAAATACAAAAAAAACGCTCCATGATTGGTGTCAATCGTAAGAAATAACTTGAATCATCGGAAAATGCATCCACCGCGATCGATCGAGTGCAGCGATGGAATACTGCACCATTGGAAGGGAAGGAATCGGGTTTGACTGGGATCTGGGTACCGTATTTTCCCACCGAGTCATATCACCTCGGCTTCACCCCGCCTCAGACTCACCCGACGAATGGTGTGATAATGGTCATTGTTACAATTGCCTTGAACGCACCTCTTCCCCCCCACAAACACACGCTCCATGTGCATGTGCCCTAGGGGTGGAGAGCAGTCGCTTAAAAGGGTAATCTGCAGTCACTAAACGTTTCGGCCCACAAGAAGTAGGGAGCACGGGGGCTTGCAGAAATGCAGACCAACGGAGAGAGAGAGAGAGAGAGAGAGTGGGGAAGAGACTGATAGATAATTATAATTATATGTGCAATAATTTTTGTGAAATTGTCCATTTAAGCCCATCACCGCTCGGCTCTGTGCTCGGTTGGGCTCGGTGGCAGCTGTCTCCGGTGTCCGCCACACCGCACGGAGGTGAATCGACCCTCAAGCCCGGCGCAACGCGAAGGATGCCAAGTTAGAACTGGAATCTTGCCCACCCCCTCCACCATCGATCGAATGCCCTCCCTTTCAACGGGGAAAAGGGCTGTTTCATGTGCACAAACCTTACTCAAACGTCTCTCGCTCTCGCTCTGCCTGATGATTGCTGTTGTTGCATCCGTGTGCATCCTGCGCGGCCGGTAAACGGTGAACCACGGCACGGTGATGCATTTCATGCGGCAGCATTTTTATAAAAATTATTTGTCGCACACATATTTTAATTTCATGTTTAGTTATGTTTTTTGCCTTCCCTCGGCTGGTGGAAGGTGGACCGACCCGACGGTCGGTGCTGCATTTGTATATCGAGCCGTGTGCGTTTGTATGCGACAAACAGAGAGAGAGGAGGAAAAAACAACAAACCAACATGCTGGAATGATGCTGGAGTGAATGATGAAAGGCGAACCTGATTGTGCGCTGAGTGTCGACGTTTCGCGACGCAGACGAACCGGCCGGAAAGGAATGACATTCGTCGCTCGCATCGCGATCGCGACTGACCGATTGTCGAACGGGAACTGGAGGTGGCGGAATACCACGGAAGGAGCAGGAGGAGATGGTACGGGGGGAAAAAACTTGTTGAATTGTTAATTATCCCAACCCGTTGCACCCCCCCTCCCCTCCCCTTTCGCTGCAAGTATGGCGTAGGGCGAGATTTTACTCCACATCGTTCATCAGGGCCTCCTCCCCAGAGGAACGCGCGAGTTGAGACACATTTGCGCACAAAACGGAGAAACACACACACACACGCACAGGTGAGGAAATCATTGTCAACGACTGCTCACCCCCTCTCCTGCTTCCCCTCAAACAGGCGGTTGGGTCTCGCGAGAATCTGTTATTTTAAATAGAGTATAAATAATTACACATCCCCGCTCCGGGGCCGGTTGCACAAATTGCATCTCCTGAGGTTGGAGGGAAGGCGAGCGACGGGAAGGAGCCAAATGGTTAACGGTGTGGTGCTCATTTAATGCACAAAACAAACACACAATATCACACACTTGGTGCATGATCGTTATCAAAAACGAACGATCGAAGGAGAGAGAGAGAGAGAGCAGGCGAACGCTTTTATATTAAATTCAACTTTAACGCTGTATTAATGCAGGTAAGTAAATCAATTACAATCAGTACAGTCAGCAGCATTGTGCAATTGCAATTTTCCCCCCTCTCAGGCCCTCTTTGGTGTTGTTGCCCGGACCACGATGAATATGCGGCCGTGTGTAATTGTTTACGATTTGTTTTAATTAGCTAGAGGAACGGCGAGGAACGGTTTTATCATAATGGTTGATACAGAGAAGCTTCATTACTGGTGGCTTGATGTCCTCAAACACACACACACACACACGGTGGTGCAATAATATAAAAAAAAACTCCGTTTAACTGTCCCCACTCACTTGCTGCTGCAATCGATACCGCAAACTGCATCTCGCGAGGCGGACGCGCACACGCGCAATGGCAACATATAAATGCGAGAGTTTGTCGCCCGGCGAGTTGAGACTCAATAAATCCGATCACCACCACCACCTGATGGGAATGGGGACGAAATACTTGAGCGACCCAGAACCTGGGTGGGTAATTATTGCTCTCCGTCCTCCGTCGACAATGTGGCTTTTGTGGTGCGTGGTGGACGCCATGTTTTTTGTTTGTTTGTGCGCTTGCGCATTTTCCTTGCACAGTAATCCTGCTGTTGAAGTCGAAGCTGAACGACCGAACGAACGCCTGCACGCTTCGGCATAAAGATGATACGTAAGCGAAACGTGGTGGCAGGCAGCTGTAAACAATTTCTTAACACACTCAAATAATTTACCCTTAACGATAATGTTCCCCTTTTCCAGCGGGGATGGGCATGCGGATCGCACTCGCGCAGCACTGTTTGTGCAGATAATGTGGAAATTTATCGCAATATTAAGCAAAATGCGCACTAGAAATTGCGTACATGCAAATTGGTGCAGACTGGGAGTGGGGGATAAGGTGCTGATATACAAACAAAAGAGAACAGATACCGGAAGTAGCCCCGGGTGGATGATGGATAAGGAATTAAGAGGCATTCCCCCGCGCAACGGGAGCAAAGCCAACGCTTGCGCTTATCAGGATAGAAGTCGCAGAAAAAGGGCTGCGATGTGCGATGTATGTGGTGCTGTGTGGTTGCGCTTTTACCAAAGAATGGATGAGTGTGTGGCATGCGATCTTAGGAGCCACTGCCGGCACCTTTTGGAGCGTATCGTTTCCTGCGATGGTGAGACAGCGGCGGCGGAGGATGATGCATTAAATGATCCGTGGTACAATAACGCTGATGCGATGATTGCCTTTTTGCCTGTTCTTTCTTTTTTTAAACTGTTGCCGCTGGCGTGAATGCATGGAAGTGGAAGTGTTTGCATAGCAAATTGACACACACGGATCAGCCGCTGGGGGCAGTGAGTGAGAGCGTCATACATGATAGCGTTATGTGTGCAGTTTGGTGCAGTTTTTTTTTCGTATTCTTGGTTTTTGGTGCAGTAAATTAACGGGAGCACTTATGCCCAGAACCTTGCCGAAGCAGTAAACTTATTTGTTTATTGTGCGGAGTTTCAAAGAACTTTAAGCGGATAGTTTAAATGATAAGGTTGTCACACCTTTTGATATGGTGGAACAGTTTATTTAGTTTGGAACACACCAGACGCGCTGTTCGTGTGAATTTCTTGCTTAATATAGGATGGATATTTGCACTTAGAGAATGATCTGATGAGCTTTTATGGACATGATATCATGACAAATGATAAATAAAACAATAAGAAAGGTAATAAAATTGAAAATTAACTTCAAAATGTTCTTCCACACAGGGTCTCTCAATGTCAATGTCTTTGAAAGAGAACAGGTCGATGCGTTTAGAGTAAATTGACAGCAATCCATAGGAAAATTTTGACAGTTAAATTTAACATTGTTTATGCTTAGCGATGGATGTTGCTATGGAGTGAATGAGAGTTTTGTTAAGCATTTTGCACTTATTTTCTTTTAAAATATTATAAGAAATAGAATCCAATTATAATATTACATGACTGATACAATACAAGGATCTCTTTTATCATTCCTCGCCGGGTTATAAGCAAAGGACGGTATGCATATTGTACCAGTGTGTGGCGATTGGATGTTTCATTTTACTCTCAGTGTTTAATTGACAGTAAATAGGACTTCTTTTACGCAGATGGAACATGTACTGTGCTGTTTTATCCCTGTTAAACTATTCGTTCTTCCAGCAGGACCATTGCAAATGGTATTGACTCGTGGTCACGGAATGGCAAACATTACAAAAGGTTATCAATGTTTCTGAATACAGCGTAAGCTGCAATTATTTCTCCTTTATTCTCCAGAAGTGATTCATCATAAGAAATTTAACCAATATAATCTTTCTAATTAGCCGTTTGTTTGTAACCACTTTTTCATGAAATTGTCAAAAGCGAGCTGTAAATGGCAACCTAGCAACGGGCTTTGCATCGACCTGTTCTCCTTAATAGATCTTGGCTCACTATGATACACTTTTAACTTGGCTTACTGTGCCTGCGTGGCTTTGTTCGACCTTCATTAGGCAAATGAGGCCAATTGGCCCAAAGTCTCTATAAAAAAATTGTTCGGTCTTCTATATACAATGAAATTTTTCTAAGGCGAATCTTCAAGGGACCGTCAGCTTGGAGAGCTATTCACGTTGAGTAAAACTAATGAAAGTGTCAACCAATTGCTAAGTATCTTTCAACTCCCTTAAATTAAAATTTGTTGAAATACACTGGACGGACCGACCTGTAGTAATTTATGCACCTTGAACTATCATCCAAAAATTCATCTAAGACAATTTCGCATATGCAGCTTGAAGGATATTCGCCTTAGGGAGATATTCATCCTCAGTCCAATATAATATGGGCACCAACCAATAAATCGTGGCAACCCTGTATCTATGATTTTATAATAAATAATTCCGACAGTAATATTAACCTCAAAAACACAATCCTTGAACATCCCGCATCATTACAATGTGCACAAGACGTACCCTGAATCCGCTGCCTTCGACTGCAATGCTTTTAGAAACATTTCAATCCCGCTTCTGTTATTGATCGGTGCACTGATAAGAAGCACCACCCAAAGTGCACTCCGTTTGTTGCAGACGACGAGACCCAGCCTTGCCAGTGTTCACCAAGCTCCCAGACTTCGATTTTGCTTCCCAACGATCCATTAAAATAATTATAACACTTTCCCGAAGACGTTCTAATTAAACAAACTTGCACACGGGCGCTGAAGGGACGGGGGGAGGGGGGGGGGGGAGGGTGCCGTGGCGAAGGGCAATATAATTATTTCGTCTTCCCAGAAGACCTTTCCACTTCCACTGTGGAGTTGCATCGCGCTCCGGTATTGTAGGAGAGAACAGACACACACACACTCAGACACAGTGCACATAAATGCCCCTAAGATGGAAATCTAAATGGAACATAATCCTTAAAATGCATATTAATTATAGAGCGCACACAAAACGTGGGCACCGACAACGTGGGGCGCACTCAGTCGCGCTTCCCGCGACGGCAAAGAAAATGCGAATTGATGCGAATTTGATGCAAAGTATGCTGTGCTTCCTGAACCAACCAGAAAGATACCAGCTTGCGATAAGCCTGTGAGCCAGCGATCGTGTGTCGCTCGATCCGTGGGAATGTTTTGTGTTGTGAGGGAAACTGGATCGAGGTTCGGGTGACCTTGGGGGAGATGCGATCGTCCAACAGGGTCTGCGATCTTTGAGTGAGCCTTTTGTCAAAACCGATTCATCCATATATTTGCATGTCGCTTGAAAGGTAACAGATGAAATATTAAACATTTATTCCTTCTTGGGTCGATGTGAGTCGTGTGAGGAACAGTAATTGTTTTGGGACTTTTGCTCCCTTTTTTTTTGGGCTGCAAAAACTTAAACCCCCTTTCGCGCCACGGTGTGCAAATAAAAGAACACAGCGCCACGATCTAAAGGCCGCCAATGACGTGGCAAAAACCCGCCGAAGAGGGTAGAATGACGCCGGTATGTTTTTGTGTGCCCGCCAACCGGCGTCTCTTTGATTTTCGGTCGAAGAAGCGTGTTTGGCGCCAGGATCTCCCCCCCCCCCCCCTCTCCCCACCCTGAAACGGAACGGATCCCATTCTCCGCTTCGTTTCGGGGCGACAATGTGAGAACTCACATTGGGGTCCGATCATGACGAACGCGTTTTTTGTGTGTGTGGAAGGTATTGCTAAAGCTGCCGATTTCTTTTCTGGAGTCCCCGGACCCCGTCCAGAATGAGAGTTTGCTTCCCTGCGACCAAACTACTTTGCTACTTCCCGGTAGGTGCCATTTGGTGGTGCACCCAATTTTATGATGATCTTTACAGTGGAACCAGAACAGTTTCGGACAGTTTCGGAAATTGGAATGAAATTTGAATATCGACCAAATTGCTCCCCGGCGGAAGATCGCGGCCACTAGGAAGGGGCGTCCACGTATTCCACGAAGGTAACCGATGGGAAGTTGCGCGCTCCTTAGGGAAGTTTGTGCGCGCGAGAAACACTCAAATGGAGAGCAAATTTTGCTTTGTTGGGGCCAAAGTATAGGTTGCCAAAATTGATTGATTACTACTGGTTTTTACAACTTCAGCTTCAGTCAGTTTAGGGTGCGTCCTTCGTATTTTGCATCCTGGAATTGGTTTTGCGGTGCGAGAGTTGGGATTTCGTCGAAAACAAAGTCTCACGGCAGGCTGTTGGAGCGTGTTGGAGCTGGTTCCAATCTCCATCAAAAGACGTACCAGCGGAAGGCTCTAACTTTTGAACGATCTAATTTAGCGAGCCATTTGGAGAGGAAGCTTGGCGATAATTAATAGAACGATCGCGTCCTCACGCCCGTATGCGTCCGTTGTCCAGTTTGCGCTGCAGCTCTTGGCTCTCTTCCGGGTCTAGCCCCTGGGGTGCTTGAGGCGAGGTGTCCATTTCGCTGGCAAAGGACTAATTATAACAATCATAACCTTATTATTCGCGGCAATAAAAACTTTGCCTTTGGTGCGTTATGGCTGCACAGAGACACCACGGAAAACACACGGCTGTGTTGGTGTGTGGTCTCCATTCCTGTTCACAATAACAACCAAGGTTTGCTGTTTTCCCCCTCCCCTCCTGGTTTCCCGGGTGAAAGCGTAAATTGATTCGCCTTTTTCCGGGTGTCGGATGGGGGAAAAGGGTGAGAGAGATAGAGAGCCTCGCAAATGCTGCGCTTGTTTCAGATGTGAAAAATTAATTAGATTTATGTTTTCATAAACGACGTCTTTAGTGCGCAAACTGCCAACGAAACGGGGTGGTGGTGTCCGATGTGTCGCTCTCTCTTCATCGTCCTCACTGGCAATAGTATCAGCGCGCTTTGTGGCCCCAAGCGCGCTACCCTTTTTATGTAATCGTGCACGAGTTTGTGACGATTGTCCACACTGCTGCTGCGATTGCCAGCCGTCGCCGTGCCACGCCAGGAGGGAGAGGAGATGGGAGATATTTATTGCACACTTGAACGATTTACGCAATAGCCTATGGCCTGCTCCAGGGGGGCCCGGGGCGGATGGGTGTCCAGGGGAATTGTAGCAGTGAAGCAGTTGGTGAAGATGTATTCCCTGCACATAATGTATAGGAAATGTGTCACTTGTTATCAAGCTAGTTAGTTGGGATTATTACGTGAATGGGTGTAAATGAGGAAAGCGGGGCAAACATGTTTACTGTTTGGATTGTTTCATTCTCGGTTTCAGAACCTGTGCCTGTGTACGGTTGTGGGATGGGATGGGTGCGACGGATCGTTCGAGCTTGGAGCTTTTGGTTTGCTACAAGTGCTTTAGTTTAATTTCTAATGCTGTTGGGAAATATTGGAGATTTCTGTTGAAATTGTTATTAAATGAATATTGAATATTGTGAATATTCTATTAAAAAATTAACTTTACTTGAAAACTAAAGGCAAACGATCAATTAATTTTATATTGATATTATGCATTAACGACCATCAACTAAACTCTCAATATCGTATGAATTTAAAAAAAATGCGGCTTAATATTCGTAGAGACATTTTAATTCCCATATCCTGCCTATTCCAATTGATTGTGAGTATTTTAGGATTATTCTCTCTTACTTCCAATTGGATTTGAGTCCATTAATTAATCAATTCGACGTTGAGATTACTAGTTGCTAGAATCCAATATGTCCTATAGAATAAACCTGTTAAGCAAAACAGGTCTAACTGCAGTACATTTTTAATAGTTATGGCTCAAATATCGAATACCCAATGTCTTTTTCATACAATGAACCAATTCTTATTAATTATGAGTCTTTAAAGCTTATTCAATATGGCATTCGGATACCTCATGGAATAGAGAAATGATAATTATTGAAAATAAGGCAGTTCAAGGCTAATTATTAGCCTAAACCCCCGAGAGATATTCATACCCTACACCAGCTCCAAAAACAACCAAAGCTTCAAAGTATTGGCGCACACACACACTGTTTAAATTAAACAATTACACACTTTGCGACAACGTTACCGACGCACCGAGCGCACATTCAAACGATTGCTTTGATAATAAACTTCGCCGAAAGCAGTGATGCCGACCACTCCGACCAACCCGATGTGATCCGCGATCCATGCGCCACAGATATGCGCCAATTAGCCAAGTGCCTGTCGCAGCCAACCAAAGCAAGCGCAAGCGCCGCCGCGTTGTGTTGTGTAATTAGCGTTGTCATTTATTTAAATCAACCGAAGCCTTTTTAAATACTATAAATTGAAAACAGCATGCAATGGCATTTTGGAATTGAAAGTCCTCCCCCCCCCCCCCTTTTAGGAGAGAATTCTAGTACCCGGGGAGGGGAGATGGTAGAGTATATTCAAATTGGCACAGCACATTTGATTAAAGCAGGCAGGCTGGCGAAGAGCTGCGGGCAGCTGTGCCAGCTCAAAACGAACGATCGGGACCCACTCGATCTTGACAATCGAGCACCCGATTGCCCGCATCGAAATATTTGCATTCGAGGTTGCGCGGCAGCCAATTTTCTCCCATACCCATACCCATGTTTGGAACGGCCCTCGGGAGGCTCACTCGGTGGTCCTCCGCTAAAGATGGGATAATTTGCAAATCGTTTTGCTCTGACGCTGTACCCGTTTCCAATACTGTCACACAATGAAATTCCATTCGCCAAATACACCAAATACCGTAATGGCTTTGGTGAGCTGGCCGACCGACCGACCGACCGACCGATCGACCGACTGACTGGCTGACTGGTAATTGCAGTCGTCGTGGAAGGCAGGAATGCAGAAATGGATCTTCCAATGGGTCCTCCCCGACATGCGGTTTTCGTTGCCTTTGATAGGCGCTCGGTGAGTATAAGCAATTCAAATCACGATCAAAATGTAGCGGAATTAAAGAAGAGTAGATGTCAAGCCAATAGAATACAGTTAATATAAGCAATGATCCGTAATGCTATTATAACTCGATCATTTTAAAGGTTATCAGTTAATAAAAGTTCATAAAAATTGTTGAAAGTGTTGAGTAGCTTCAAGCGTTATTATGAACCTCGTTTTTTTTACACTTTTTCACGTACAATTCTCGATTCTTCTCTCCAATATCGTGGCATCCCAAAAACTCCCGGACCAAGCATTTCGCAAAACATGATTTTGTGCCCGGACAGATGATAACATCGCATAGTTTTTAATGCTGCTGCCCTTACCGTTTGGCACGGTATCGCTCGGTCCTCTTACACACACACACACACACACACACACACACACACACACACGGCGAGCCTTATGGCAGTCGGTTGTTGAAATCGCCACCAGGATCGTCGTCCCCTGCGACCGGGAACAAGATCATCTGATCTGTACACTAACCGTGCCTACCAGTGGCATTGTATTGCGGGGGCTAGCGAGCGATCCCGAGCGACCAGATACAGTGCGACCCGTACGCCCTAATGAACGTGTAAATGTGCATATATCCGTTGGCGTTTACCGATCGATATCGGATCGGATATCGGTACGAGATGGAAGAGCTTGGAGCATGGCTGCCCGAAAATATTTTGCATGCGCGATGCGCGCTTGCGGCACAATAAAACCTTGCACACCCTCGCACCAAACGGGGGTTCAGGGTTCTTTGTGGAGGAGAGTTTTACACGATTTTCATGCATGATTATCGCTGTTCCCTTCGCTTCGCTTGTTTGTGACCAGGGTTTTTTGTTTTGTTTGCTGCTCCGTTTCAGTGTTTTGCGCTTCACTGCGCTCATAATTAAATTGGTATTTTAATAAACAATATCGACCTTTTCCACCCCATGTCCGGGGTTAGATGCCTTCCGTTGCGGTTTTAACGTTGTCCCTTTTGCCGTCTTTGTCCCCGTTCTTGCAGTGCATTATCCCACCAGGATATGGTCAAGCTCAACACCCGGGACATGATATATTTTCGCCTGGCGGGTGAAAACCGCAAATTGACAACAATCAGGCTCCCCCGGCTTTCCTTGTTTGCCCCTCTCTAAATAGTCAAATATCTCGCTCCCCGGGTTTTCTTCACAATTCCTTCATTGGGTGGGAGAAACATGGCTGTTGAAAATGGGAAAATTGAAATCGAACAACCGTTTGTTCAATCAAACACATTACAAGGGACCGATTTTTATCGAAATCCAGTGGGGGGTCCAGGAACTGGTGCACACTGGGAAATAATTCATTTTCAATTTTCGTTTTTTTTTCTCTCTCCCTTAGCTAACTCCCCATGGGACCAGAGGGTTTCTCTGCATGTCTGACCGTTCTTTTTTTATAAAGAGCAGGGCAGCCCGGGTTCATAAGTAATGCTGTGGAGGAGGGTGATGACCGCTACTGGTGCTGACAGGTGTACCACTCGGCAATGAAACGTTGACGCTGATTGGAATTTTGAAAGGGAGATGTCAAGTGGCCGAAACCGTTTTACCGTGTCGACCCCCCACCCCCCCCCCCCTCTTTTTGTGCGGCCTGTTTGCCTGTTGTTAAAAAGTCACTCATAAACCACAAAATCGTAATTCAAAACACCAACAGAGTGCTGCCATATGGGACTGCTGTTTTTGCGTTTTGTGTTTTAGATTGCATGAACAATCGGCAAGAACAACATTATGATTGGCAGCGAACAACTTCTGACTCCGCATCACGATAGCATGATAACGCAACACCTCCAAAAATGGGAGGTAAGCAGCTTGGTGCACCGTTTTACTGCGCTGTGTGTCTCGCTGACAGCCACATACAGACGTAGAAAATATATTTAAATTCAACGAACTCATTATAATTGTTTGCGGAATGCGCTGCGAGCAATTGTGAGTAATTACCCGATTACGCACTAATTTGGCGCAGCGGTAAATGAACCGTTTAAAACGTGGTTTTAAAACTGTGCCCGTTTTTTTTAATGGTGAACCAACAGCCCAAAACCCATCCCGTCCAAGTAGCCAACGAGAACGGGCGGAACGTGGTGTCGCGCTGGAAACGGGGAGAGCTAAAAACTCGCGAGGCAAGGAATTTCTTTCGCCAAGTACTGCCGCCAGTCCACGCAGTAGCCATTGAGTGAACGGGCAGGGTCAGTGGACGTTCGCGCGCGCGAGCTGCTTGCCTTTTCGAACACGAGTGACAATGAAAAGTGGCCCGTTGTGTTGAAGTGAAAAAAGGGGAAGAAGTGCATCGGACGACAAGTGCAGTGCGGTGACGATATTAATGCGGTGGGTAGCAGGCACGAAGACGGATTCGGATGTGCAAGAAATCAAGCAAAAGCAAGGAAGAAAGAAACACACACAAAACATGCCCATTGCCAAAGTTTGGCATAATTGTACGTGTGTGTGCGCGCGGTTGTGTGTAGGTTACAGTACGTTACAGTTGGTCGCTGCCGCCTTTCTGTGCCTTTAGCAGGGTAAAGAATTTTGATCCCCAATTTTGTACGCGGTCGCGATGCACTGTCACCCGCGGGAGCGCCCTCTAACAAAGGAGAGTCCGTGTTGTTCAATGTGCTCCGCGGTTTCCATCGGTTTGCTTTCGAGCGTGGATCGGTTTTGTTGTACTTGGCCAGCCACCCAGTTCCCATATCGTAGTGTGGCTTCTAATGCTTTCGATGCAGGTATGTGTAGTGTACGGCTTGCTCTCCCCTCCCCCCCTCCTTGGACCCCTTGTGTGCGCGCTTTACAAAATACGAGAATGTAGCGATGGGTGAAATTTGGACAACATATTTTCTCGCATCGTGGCGAATTCCGCCGCTCGTCCTCCAAAAGGGTGGTGCGTGTGTGTGTGTGGGGGTTTTTGTGTGCGATTTGTTGCTGCAAAAGGTGCCAAGTGGTTGGAATGCTTACCATTGCAAGCGAGCAATAATACGAGCGATTGGCGGGCCAACGATACGGTACACACACACACTGGGGTTTGCAATTAAAATTCGACCAGAAAGGTGTAAACATGGTAGGCTTTGGCTTTTTTTAGGCAATTCGTGCGGTTGTTTAGCGGTGGTCTTTTGTGCAGTGCCTCGATATGCTCTGTGCTCCAAAGTGTGTGTGTGTGTGCTCTTGAGTATCTGCAGGGTTTGTAGTTTTTGACAGATTGATATCGCACGGTTGTTGGTTTGCGGCGGCAAGTGAATTAATGTACAGCTTTATTTAGAATTTCAGATTCAGATCAGTCGACGGACAGTTGGATGAGGTGAAGTAGAACGAAACAGGAAGGAACATGTTTCACGCAGAGTGTGAAGAAGGAAAGATGACATGATTATCACATTGCTTTAGTTTACGGATGTAAGAGAATTAGCGAATTCAAGTTCATTCGCCTAGATCAGCTGTTTGTCAATGTTTTGGGGTTAGTACTTGTGATACATAAGATGAAGGTCTTCTCCCAATAACTAATAGGGAACGAATTGGAGAATATGATGTGTTGTTGATTCCAATGCTAGATCAGTTGAACTGCTAATCAAATCTCAACCTTTACTGGTGTTGTTGGATGTATAATTCTCACTCAAGTATTATTCCAATGCAATGGAACTGCAATGGAGATATCTTCTATGAGTAAACCAAGATCTTGGCATAGGCTCATGGTACGGATATTCTTAGTCAACGACTTTGCAAAGGTTTTTGAAAGAGTCTAAAAGGGATATTGAAATTCATGAGGATATTGAGGCCCACATTTGACTGTTCTCTTATGCCGGTTTTGAAACTCGTCAGGCTTGTGTCGTACCATAAGAAATGTCTCAGACGATCAGGGATACTATTTCAGACTGACAGAACACTTCTTCGTTTGCACAACAACCATTGTCGGTCAAGGTCTGCCTTTACCATTACTAGTGGGCTTGGCTTTCGGTGACTTATTGATGACCATTAGCAGGATAGTAAGTCCTGCGTATTGGGACATTGTCCATGCGTGGTTTGAGCCCATGACGAGAATGCTGTTAAGTCGTGCGACATAAACGTCCGTTTAGTATCTGTTTGTTTGATAACATTGAAGTTAACGGTAGGGTCCTCACGGCCCTAATCATCGTACAATTTTCTTAATAATTTTATTTTCTTATTAACTACAACAAGTACAACTTATAATGACTGCACTGTAGTTATTCTTATTCGTCTAAACGTTGAACAGTTTGCTAAGAAATTTGAATACATTGGAATTGCCCGAAAGAAGAACGAACGAGTTGCACGCAAACCTGGAGAAATTCCGTTTGATATGTACTCTGAGTGACGTACGTACTGCCTCAACAGCTGTACCCGTTAATTAATTAATAAAAGTATTCCTCTTATTCACACACCGCCAAGGCGCCAGCGGTCAGCTTGCGGTCGGCATTCTCCGTTTGATGCTGCGGCCAATGCTGGCAAGAAAATTTATTCATAAACACGCGGGATGAGAGTATTTATGGGACTTCCAACTATCAGGCTGCGTCCAATTTGCATTCATATTAGATACGGCCGATAAGACGGTTGCCGAGATGCGAGAACTCGTCAGAACCGAGTCACCAAACATCTCAACTCGGCTGACGCTAATTAGTGTGTGAATGATGCATCTTGGCCGTCTTCTCCGTTGACTATAGGCGACACATCTTCTGGGCGCCAAACATAGTGTTGTGCGTTAAAAACCAACCCCCGAACAGTTACGATGGTTAACGGTGGTGTCCGGACGGGCGGTAAACGGACCATTTAAAAATTAAAGATGTGAAGGGACGACCCGCGCCGAGGCCCTGATCAATGGGAAAACAGTGTGTGTGTTTGTGCTGGGAGACCATCTGCTGTTGATAGCGCGTTTGTATTATTGTCCCATCCGGCACACCTACGCGCTACGCCTTCCAACGAGATGTACGGGCAAGCAACGGGTGTCGTTGTTCGATCGAAATTGTGTCCCCTCTTTGTTGCACGGGCACGGCGGATGGCGGATTGCCATCGAGACCCATTCGGGTTGACAATATTTTATTTTCGATTTTCCTTTGTTCTCCCAGTGTTTGATGGTATTATCGCGCGCACGAGATCATGATAATTTTATTATTAACGATTTAAATGGCTCGGTGTGAGCTGTGTGTGTGTGCCGAGTTCCGGTCGTCCTTCTCCGGCGACTATGGCTCGATGGCCAAACCCAACTCGTACTTTCGACGGGTCCCAACGGCTTCACAACATCACCAGATGGTGCAATATGGGTACCCAAAACGAGTTTCTTCTCGAGCTGCTGGCTCTTTCTTGTCTGCTTGGTATGAGGTTTACACGAACACAAAAGGGCTTGTGTTCAAAGGGCCCATAACGAACGTTCCCGTTGGAACGCGCGCGCCCCGCGCTGGCATGAATTTTCCCACCGAAAAACAACGCAGATTCTGCGGCCAGCGACATAATTGAGTTTATCGGTAGCGCGTGATCTGCAGACCGCATCGGGGCTGGGTCTGGGTTTCTGCATCGCTCTCGGGAGTGTAAAAACGGGGCAATTTAAACAAATCCAGCCAGGGTGGTAAATGGTATTTTTGGAGTGGCCTGCAACTTTACGATTTGCATGCGAAGAGTGTGCCTTTGCACGGTCAGATGTGGCCCTCGGTTCCCACTGGAGCGTCCCTGTATATGCACAGGGCGGTATATGCATAGGGCCAGTGCAGTCAGTGCAGTCAGACGGTGGTGAGCGATATTTATTTCCTTAATTAGTTTCTTGTTTCTTGCTGCGCACCTGGGAAACCTTTGTGGTGTGAAAAACGCAGCTCATACGCGGGAGGTCCCCCTGGCACGATTCATTCATACGATGGTTTGGGATCGATTCGATCGTTTCATATCGGTTGCATCGTGTTGCAAAGAGCCGGAATCATACTGTACACAACACAGGGCTCGGCTTTAGGATAGCATAACGAGCGACTGGACACACTTGCGGACGCTCACTGACCGGGGGATCCTGCTGCTAAGAGGATGGTTTTGGTGAATTGCGTCCCATCGTTCGAAGCCCACGAGGTGATAATGTTCGGCTACAGCTACGGTCATATAGAACCCTCCGCAGTGAGGGCAGCTTCTCGGACGCTCTCGGACAGTATCGAGAAAAGCGTGAATCAAGCGTTAATTGCCCAAACGGTGGTGAGCAGCAGCAGCAGCAGCAGCAGATAATAGCACGCGATCGATCCCGCGAATGCAGCCTAGCGGCGGTAGATGAGGACGTGTACCTGGTCGTACTTCTGTCGTGTGCGGTTTTTGCTTGGAGGATGAGCGGTTGGGGAGAATTCTTTTTTTATCATTCTTCCGTTGCACTTCTTCAAAATGGAAAAGTAAAAGGGAAAAGCTGGCGGTGTTGCGAGTGTAAAACTACCATTGATGCAACTTTCTTGGCTAAGAGCCCATTCGGAATGACCCTGGGAGCCAGGGACGAGCCAATTGCCAATCCGCCGAACCTTAGAACCTTAGCCGAGAGCTTCTGGAGCGTCTGGTGCTCGAGGGAGCTCATGGGGCTTAGGCGAGAGTCGTGCGGGAAACAGTTGGCACTTTATTTATTTTTATTACATCGGTTATTTCCTGACACAGGTAATGGGTGTCGGTGGCGATTGCTTTGCCACCATGCTCCGCGTGCAGCAAACGGGGACGCGCGAACACACACACACACCTCGGACAATCATCATTCGCGGTGGCGAAGGCGAAAAACGTGAGAATCTGGACACTTTGGGTGTATCGGCAAGCATGAATGGGGCCCGTGCATCCAGGTGGAAGGCGCAAGGTACAATTCTGTGGACCAAGAAGCGTATAGAACGGAAATGCTGGCCACGGGATGGTGTTGTTTGAAGCCGTTTATAATTATTCGCGTTGTACATTTTCAATAATGAGGCTGCTGGAGATAAGATACAGACCATTTTACCTTAATTTTATCGGCAAAATGCAGTAAGAATAGGCACTAACGACGCGATCTTATATATTGCCGTGCGTGTACATGCTGGAAGTTTAAAATTCCACATAAAACCACTTTTCAAAATGGTGTCATTTCTATGCAAGCTTTCAAAAACACACACTCCACCTAATGTTTGAAGGGAAGCGCTCTCTTCGCTCTCTCTCCCTCTCTCTCTCTCTCTCTCTCTCTCTCTCTATCTATGTATATACGACCGTTTTGCAAAGCTTTCTTCCGTCTATTCAGACAATGCAGACAATTGAATCGTCACCAACACTTGCACAGCACGGGTTTTATGATTTATGTTATTATCCTGCCGTATATGTACCCCTCTCCGACCCCTTCCTTATCATGCAGTTTCGTTGTTTGGTTGTTTGTATGTGTGTGTGTGTGTGAGTAAAAGGATATCCCCGCGTGGAGCCGGACCTGGTGGGAGCAAAACCTTATCGTAGACACGCTCCGCTTCAAATATGTATTGTGGACCTGCGCATTGAAGTAGAAAGCCGTACACATACAAACGCGTGCAGTCACGGGGCCCCTATGGGGTGGTTGGTTGGGGGTGGAAAAATCAGGCTACCACTTGGAATGCTGTTTGTGTGGCAGGTGCTTTGGCCGGCTCGGGATGGGCGCTGGTGGGCAAGAATGAGGAGCAAATTTTAAAAGCGTTAGGCATTGTCGTTTGGAAAATGGAGAAAATGCCATCGACATGTGGAATAGGTGGGGGAGGGGGAGGGGGAGGGGAAGCAAGGTAAATAGGGACGTCAGTGGAGCGAGCATTTTTCATCCTTCCATTCGTTACTGCTGCTTATGTATTCTTATGTTACTAGGAGGACCTGGTGGAGCGTTTTCTGCTTCTGCTGCTGCTGCCAAGATGACTGTTTATGAAATGAAATTTATGCTCAATGCATGCGGGAAACCTTTTGCATGGTGAGTGGAACGGGTTTCCCTGCTCCACTTGAAATTCACTTCGTTTGGGGCTGCCAGGGACGCTTTCGCCCGGCTACTCCCGAAGGCGAAGAGTTATGCGACGGAAAAGCTTCTCGTAATGTGCATTTCTCGAGTCGATTGATGGTGCAGAATATCGACCCGATAGGACGCTGGAAGGTGTAGTTGGAGCCCTCGAGGACGTTGGTTTGATAACGAATGGAATTGGCATATGAATGTGGTTGTGTGGGAGCAAGCGCACCATCAGTACGGGCATGCATATTCTAGATGAAGGCGCTCCTTCACTGCTGCTGCTGCTGCCGACTTTATATTCATGTATTCCAGCATTTCAGTATTCCTTTGCCAGTAGAGCGTCGAGAAAGTGGGAAGCTGTGAGGACCTTTCTTCATCGTCCAAACCAACCACTAGCGGCCCACCTTCTTTCTCCTGCCCGTTATCGTCTTTAAAGGCTAGATTGTGGGTGGACGAGAGAGTATTTTATTATTCTTTATTATATTCTTCGCTCTAATGCTCGTTTGGCGTCCACAACCACCCCTCCCCGCCTTCACCCAAACTTCTTATCGCGCTCGGACAATCTATGGACGGGATTTTCCAAACGGTTTTTCGTCGGTCCGTTTCGATTCGACTCCAGAGCTCGTGCATCTCGCTCGGCTGCTTCGTGCTGTTTCGCCCGCATGAAAACTTCGTCATAGCTCTGACGCCTGTATAATCGGGAACGTTGATCCTCCCGTGTGCACATGTGGTCGTGTGCCAGGGAGACCAAGAGAACGACAGGCCGGATAGGCCATTGATAGCAGCGAGTGACGGTTTTTGTTGGAGGATGGAGAGAAAGCAGCGACACATTATGGTGCTTGTTGTGTGGCCGGGTGGATATTTTTATGTCTCAAAAAACTCCCCCCCCTGCGGCCGAAAACTTTGGCATGGTCTCAGCTCACTCTCCAACTACGTCAGGCGTTTCGGTTCAACTACATTCAAAAGAGAGTGTTAGATAAGCGGTGGAAATGTTGGGAAATGGTAGAAAGAAACACACACGTACGTACGTACGTACGCACACAAAAGCCACAAGGTTCTTATCATGTGCGGGCGTGAGCGTAGAGAATGTGAATTTTACAAAAAGGGAGGCGTTAGCAGCAGTTTATTTTACCTTTTTTTTAGCCATACTTTTATCCGCTTTCCCGCTTTCTGCGTCAAAGGACCTAAGCACCCCGAGATAAGGCTACTATCGGCCCGGGCCCAGTGAAAAAAGGCTCTCTTTCGCTCTTTGTTTGAATTTTGAATGCTTGAGGAATATGATTTTTTCACGCCCACTTCGAAGTGCTTGTGCCGCGCCTGGGTGGTTGGTGGTTCAATTTCACGTGAGAGTGTGCTTGCAACCGTGTGCTGCCTTTTTTTCGTTCGTTCGTTCCATTGGCTTTGGATGGGTGTAGAAACTCCTGGAAACGATGGTGCCTTTTGCATCATTCAACGGCGAAGATGGACGACCGGACCGTCGGAGCAAGTAGCTTCCCGGTTTTATTCCGAGATCAAAATGCAATCAACATTATCGTTTGACCGGTGAATTCATTTAATCAAACGGATCTCATTCGCACACCATCCACTTACTTGCTGTGCACTCGCACACGGCGAGGTGTAGGGCTTTGATGGCGCCTTTTGCCTGTGTGCCGGAAAGGATGGTAAACATGGAAGGAAGAGCAAACGGATGAGGAAGTTATATGCTACAGTGACTAGCGTGGTGTACGCACCACGATTAGAAATGGTTAGTATCGACATAATCGTAAACACGATTAGCCATAATGCTCCACTTCTTATGAGGCTTTAATGCTACGATACCTGGAAGGACTGCGGAGGGGCCAAGCAGACTTTGAGGCAAGTGGGAGTTTCTGAAAGAATTTAAAAGAAGTTCGTTACAATGTTTTACTTGATTGCTTTTATAGACGCTTCTTGCAACTAGCTTGAACAAACATTCTAAGAAGAAAGCTTGAAGTGTATCCAACGTCCTAGGTTCGTTATTTTGACGACTTCCAGGACTTCAGACGAGGTCAACAGGTACTCCCATCACAATATGTCAATTAACGTCCATCCCACATACTATGGGTACATTTGGTTACTTTCGTAAGACGTCGTACAGGGTGCCTTCTTCCGTCAGTAGACATATACATATCATTCCAATGCTCCAATCATTCCAAGTCCACCACCACAACCACCAGCACTCAATAAAACCTCATCTGACACTTGGTAAACTTTGCCGAAAACGTCACTTTTAACCTTTGCCCCGGCCATCATTAGCCACCTGTCGATAGCGTCTTGCAGCATTAGTTGTCAGTAGTTTGCCACAATTCCTGAAGATGATATGCCGCAAGATGTTTGGACACTTGCCGCTGCCGGCCCTCCAACCACTGCAGGATCCTTCAAATCGTCACACTCGTGGTCAGGAAACTGTCAGACAAATGGTGACCACCTACGGGGTGCCCTCTAGCCGCTAGTTATGCTTACGTTTTGTCGGGCGTTTTTTGGTGAGTGCCTGCCCCCTCTCCGGAACTACACTTCCGATTCGAATCAGTCTCACGGGTATATCGCTAAAAGTGTGTGTTTGTACGAAGAAGCAGCAGAAAGTGTGTTGCGATACTTGTCTTCCTGTTGCCTGCCTTGCCCCACAACATCAGCTCAATGAGTTCGAAGTGGACAGGCACAAAAGACGCTGCTGGGGGGAGGTAGTGAGGTAGCCAGAGCGCCAGAGTAGTAATAGTAGTCGGTCGTAGTATTAGAAGTTAGTGGCAGATGAATGAACGAACTCTCTCCCTTCCGCCACACTCTTCTCGCGGAGCAGGCCGAGTCTTGGGATGAGTCCTTTTTGGTCGTCGTGTTCAGCACCGCGAATCTTACGCGCTCATCTAGCGCTTGCCTGCTTGTTTTTCGGCTGCAAGGATAAACGCGTGGCAGTGGGCAGAGTGGGCCCACAATTGAGCCACAGAAAAGCAGACACACACACACGCACGTACACGCACACAAGCCCGCCATAGTAGAGACGAACTCGCAGCGCTCGCCGCAACACAAACTAATAAAAGTAATAAAACTGTTCTTGGTTCGCCCTGCTTGCCCAGCGTTCGCTCTGTTCGCTTCGGTGCAAAACTGACCGGACGGAGGCACGGAATTATAGGTCAATGGCGTTTGACCGGATCGATAAAGCATTGCAGCAGCAGCAGCAGCCTTGCTGACACGTTCCTCCCGGTTGGTTGATGGGCAGCAATGGCCTCGTCGTGGTGGTTTTTTTTTGCTTCTGGTGCCACCGAAACGTGTAGCTTTAATTTGGATGCCTTTGCCTTTGAAAGGAAAAGGTGCAGCCTATGGGCAAGGTAAAGGTTTTTCTTCTCCAAACGCTGACTTAAAGCTGGATTAAAGGAAGGTTTCCGGTGTTTTTGTTGTTGTTAGGAAGTGTCAAATGAAGCATCAAGCTGAGACTGCTTCAGTTGTTAGTAATTAACGATGGAATTGATAAATACGAAAGGGGTTTTCTCGCGCCATATCCGCCATAACATCGTTGCCAAATTAATCATCCTCTCGTTTTTGGGGGGGAAACCAACTACCATTCGGTGGAAAGCAATTATTCCGCACAGCTCAGCTCGGAGGAATCATATTTCCAACTAATTCCCTACACACACACCTATTTGCCGGTGGTGCATCGCCTTTTGGCAAAAACCCATTATGTACATTGCAAGGAGCAACACTGTTCCCACTGTTTTCCCTGTGTTTTCCCGCCCCATGACGCGGTTCAACGTCATAAGGCACCTTTCAAAACAATAAAAAATAACTCTCCGCTCCATCTGTGTGGGGGCATTGTTGTAGTGTTGGCTGGCTGGCTGGCCTGCTGGCTGTCGGGTTGTAGAATTTTCATCCACCCCGGTGGCGCGTTTTTGTTAAACCCAACCCCTTTTGTGAGGGTTTGGTGCACTGCCGGGCCACCGTGGGCCCGAGCGAGACGGTCAGAGTCACCACAAGAACGGTTCACCACTGGCCCGCAGCCACCCCGCCCCGTTGGGCAGCCTTATTATCATCTGCTTAACATAAAACGCGCATACAATATCGCGCATTAAGCAGCACTCGCCCGTCGCTCTGATTGGAGAATAATAATATGAATATGATTTCGCTCCCACCTTTCGCAGCCCACCGCCCGCTGGGAAGTGCAAAAGAAAAGGAAAAAAAAGGTTGAAAATTTTCAACCCCTCAAACACCATCCTCCAACCCCCGCTCTCTCCAGTGCTTCCCCTTTTGCAATGGAGGAATGAATTGGTAGGTCTGCTAGGTGGGCCTCTTGTTTTTCCCCCACCGACGTGTGTTTTGGGCTTCATACAACCCGGCACACATACATACAGGCACATGAAACCACCCCACAGCGCTGTGAGACCGGGAGCGCTCGGGCTTTAAAGTGGCCACCAAGTCCCCCCACACACAGTCACAACTTTTAATCCCACTTTTGGGCGGTTGATGCGATGAGGGGAATGGTTTTGAAAGTTTTCAACCCCTCACACGCACACACACAAAGAGCGACTAAGGGTAGAAGTGGGGCTTGAACGTGCGTATCACAACTTCCCCTCTCATCGACCAGTGTATACACGCTCACAAACACACAGACAAGAGTAAACGTGTATGTGTGTTTGTGTGGGTGCAAGCAAAAGCTCTCTCGTTCATTCTTTCTCTTTCGCTCGCTCTGTCTCTCGGTGGGGGAGAAAACCCTTAAAATAGGGGAAACAATTGCTGCGCTGTAGCTGTGTTTGTGTGTTGCATGTATGTTGGATTGTTTACCCTCTGCATCGGGGGGATAAGAGGGATGTACACACACACAGACACAATCACACACACAGAAAAATGGAGCACCGAACGTCAACTTTTTCGCACACACAGAACCAAACTGAAAGGGCAGCAGTAGCAGCGGTAGCCGGAGCAGAAGGAGCCGCTTTTCTTTCAGCGTTCGATTTTTGCAACATCGACCAATATGTGCCGGGAAAGCAGTTCTTCAGTCCCCCTCGGTCTGGCACTGGCAGACGAACGCATGTGTGTGGAGAGAGCTTCCGAAATCTCGTTCGCTTTGCGGTGCTGCGAGATCTTCTTTCGCTCTCTCTCTCTCTCACCTTCATTCTTTCTCGCTCGGTCGGTTTTTCCCGCGACCCGCAGCACTTCCTGTTGCTTGATTGTGCATCCCCTCCTCCCTCGCCTCTCCGCTGTTAGAGTAGTGGTAAGCCGGGTTTGTGTGTGTGTGTGTGTGTGTAAAGAGCCTCAAGCGAGCGCGCGCGCCAGGCCAATATCGAAATACATTTTCCCGCGCCGACACAAGCAGCAGAGTTCGGGAGCAGCAACAGCAGGTAAATGGAAAGCTCAGCACCAAGAGGATGATATCCTGTGGTAGCATCCCCCCTCGTACTACCTCCCCCTTTCGGAAAATGACCTCCCCCCGCCCCGCCGTAGAGACAGCGCGGTCTAGCGGTGGTCTCTTTTTCGCCACCGGAACACCGGAACGGGCGCGCGCGTGCTACTAAACATTCGCGTGTGTATGTTGTTATCGCGCCTTATTGTTGTTATTATTATCGTCGTCGTCGTCGTGTGTGCGCACAATACAGCACACACATATCCGTGTACGTGTGTAAAAAATGCTCACTCGCACACTGAAACACACACCGATACCCTCCTGGAAGGGTGAGTAGTAGCACGCACCTGCACCTACCCGCCCTGTGCAGCGCTCCGTTCGATCCGTCCCTGCTGTCCCTGCCTTCCCACCCACTCCCACAACCCAGCAACCGAAACGAATGGGGGGAACGAAACGCTCCATGCTGTCGGGGCAGATCGCGCGACCAGCAGGGCAGTCCGGTATTGAACTGAACTGAAAGATCATCGACGAATTCGATATCGCCAACCGCAGCGCGACCGACGTTTTGTTGTTTTGGCTCGAGCTCTCCGGGGCCTCGCTGAGTGTGTTTTGTCCCGGCTCCCGGGGGTGGTTTTTTTTGGTCTGTGTACGCAACCAATTCCTTTCGGTTGGCCCCGAACTCGCGAACTCGCGCTACACTTCCTGTGACGTCGCGGACGAACGGTACCGGGCCGTGTGAATCCTGTGTGTGCCGTACAATCTCGGTCGCGTGGATCGGTACCAGTCGGTGGTCGGATACTTTTCCCACGGTGGCAATTAATTGTGTGTGGGTGTAATTTCCATACAATTCTGTGTCGTTTAAAGTGATCAGTAAAAATAAAAAAAAAAACATGTTTATGTTTCAAAATAGTTCTGTGTGAGACGTTAAGATATCTACAAGTGAACTTGTTCCGTTGTTGCGTTGCTCGATTGGGAACGTCGTGCAATATTAGTGATCCTATCAAGCGAAAAGGTAACGTGATAAGTGTGATGTTAGCACCCCTAATATCTGTGTAGCACCTGTGTTTGTGTAGTTATTTCATCATCGCCATCCGAGTGACTAGAGCTTTAAAAGCGATAAGCGACGAAAGCCCAAAAGTGTGTTACGCACAAGATTACACGCAAATAGCGAATCGGATTCCTGGAATTCAAATGTTCTGTTGATAAGCGTGCTTGAAGCATACATTACATAGCAACATGACTTAACAGTGCCCCAAAAAAAGATCCAAAAAGGGCAATTTGTGTTGGAGTCGCTTTACCATGAGTGAGTGAAAAGCCGTCGGCAAAACATCGCCCCTCAACAGTGGCCGTTTTGCAACTGTCCCGAAGATGGTGTCGGAGGAGCAAAGAAATAGTGGTACTGGAAATTGGTTTATTCAGGGAAAATCGTCATCATTAGACACAGAAGGTGGACAACAGATGAGTGGCAGACGTCAATGTTTAGATGATTGTTGTTAGGAGTGTTTTGTTTTCCAGTGTGAAACCGTTTTAGCCGTTCTCCGAAAACAAGGTTAGATAAAAGGTCGTCTCAAAGTTTTATGTGAATGGAATAATGGTACGAAAGTTAAACAACGTTTAACAAAACCAATTGTAAAACCTGATTGTCACCCGTCTGAATGGGAACTGCTGTGCCAATTGACACACACACACACGGACAATCGTTTGCTGATTTATGCAGCGATGTTGGAATTTCACCTCTCAACGCAATGTCTCCCAGTAGTGTTTCACGCAACAAAATCTACAAAACAGCATCGCCATCGACAAGTGTACGCCGTACATCATCAGGTGTAAATGTGCTTTGTATAATTCATACCGCAGCCGCACCGGTGCCGGCGACATTTAAAATGCTAAATCCAGCCCCCCTGCTTAATGTCAAGAAGTGGCTGTTAAATGCCGCTCGGCGAGGTGTTGTCACCTGCTGGCAATGCGTGTGAACATTGTCCGCACGTAAACACCTTTTGCGAAGGGAATAATTAAACTACAGTGGCTGTAAAGTGTAACACTACGCGCCTCGATCCTGGTACATTGGTCCATTTAATGCAGTTTTGCTGTGCCTTGTTGCTGCCGAAACTGTTGCCCCTGCGGTTTTGAAGTGTTGGCATATTTGTTGGCTTTAACTCGAACGCACCGTATCGATCCGTATCCGAGATTTCGGCGTGTTCTTGCGCTTCCCCGGCGACGAATCACGCCTACGACCGAGAGTAATTAATGAGAGCATCTTACGGCCGGCCGGTCCTGCCGGTTTCTACGCAGCAGCGCTCGGGATTTTGACCTCCGGCCGAATAACCTACCGCAATAATTGCTACACCCACAAACACTGAGACACAGACACGCGCGCGTACAGGCAGGGATGTTGGGTGGCCCCCGGGAAAAACATCCCATACTACACTCTATCGCCTGTTGGCTTTCCCATTCCATCCCTCCAACCCGCAAGCAATCAGCTGACTTCCGTTTTCATCGATCGCCCGCCATCGCATTCGTTTCCATCTTGCGGTTTTTGTCGTCATCGTTTCGTCACGCATGATTTCCTGCCCACACACACCGCAACTACCACGGTCGAGTCCTTAGGGTTTCGTTTCACCTGTCTACCGACCAACCAGGAGAATGAAGGAGCTCACCCAAAACTACTCGTGGGTGAAATGGTGAAACGAAGCAACGATCTTCCACCACCGTGTCGAGGGAGATGAAATAAAGCGGAAGCAGCCAGGGGGACATCGGGCAAACACATCAGAGGAATGATTTTCTCTATGTGTGTGTGTATGTTTTGTATGTGTGTAAGTTCTGTTTTGCCTCCTCCAAACTATCCCAAAAACCTCAATCGGGCCTTCTTTTCGAGGCGAGAGAGTGTAGTCGGCGCCTCAACCTTTAAGGAAGCGAGCTAATGATTACCGATGAAACGCGCTGCTCATCTAAGACGAGCAGCAGCCCCAACCCAGCACATGAACCGCAATCGACGTCGCCGTCGGCATTACTTTCTTCTCGAACCGCTGCCGACCTCCCCATCTTTTGAGGCCGACGAGAGACTTCAAGACCAGGAATTACGTTGCGCTCGGCTCATCATTCGAGTGCACACAAGGGGCCCTCGGGCCAATCATTCGGTCGGGTCGGTCGGTCGGTCGAGATTGGTACAGAAGGCAAAGTAGCCGCGCAAATAGCCGCCAGCAATCGAGGTGGGTAGCCGTCCGCCCTTGCTTGTGGAAGAGCGCACGAGCGCGTTGGGTTAAAACGGGACCACGCCGAACGAGGCCGGATGACATCTACGTCATCGGGCGGCATCAGTCGAGTCGCACGAACCCACCGTCCCCCTTCCAATGGCGTCATTTCCACGCCATTTCCACACGCAAACACGGAGCCTGGCTCATTATCGACGGTCATTATTCGGGCGGCAAGCGCACCACCGGTGAAGGCTTTTGTGACGAAATATGGCTTGTAGAAGTAGGAAAGGTTGCCCCTTTTTTGCTGATGAGCGGAAGTGGTTCTGACTCACGGAGTCAAACATCTGTGGGGCAAGCAGCATGAAACGGGAGGAGAGAGTTCTAATGTGTTTGCGTTCGGTATGATATTTGCGTTGGGAGCAATGGACCCGTCATGTAGGCCTGTCCTGTTACACGTTTCGTCTTGTGAGTTCTTGCGCCTTGCGCCACCATTTAGACGCGTCTGCCGTTTTTGGGGGAAGTATCCTCGTGGTCTGCCTTCATGACGACACTTGTCTTCATTTGCACAGCATCTCATGCATCGGCTCACTTTCGCCTTCCTTTTTTTTGCACCTTGCCAATGCGTGTATCGTGCAAACGTGCAAGATTAAGAAGGCCACGAACTCCGGCGGTTCGACCTGCTTCGAACGATTCGATATCGATTACTTTTTTTCAAGGTGGCAAACGAAAGTACGCGCACCGAGAACACACACACTTAAGGTGCGGCCCGTTTTCTTATCAGCAGGTTCTCCCGCTTCCGCTACCTCCCAGCTCTTGGCTTGGCTCACGTTTAACCGGCGCCCTTGCCCTCCGTCCCCACACATGCTCTCACACACACACCGAATCACCCCCTTCTTTCCAGGTGTGTAGTCGATTGGGGTAAATCGATGAGATACGCTGCGAGTTCTCGTCGGGTCGCCCCTGGCGACCGAGCGAGCGTACTACTTCCGATGGGGTTGTTCTTGCCTCATGTCTGCTTTTTCATTTTCTTTCACTTGTCATTTCTTTTTCTTGTTCTTTCCCGGCGCAGCAAGTGTCTGACGGTTCTTGTACGTAATTTTTTGTCGCCTTCTGGTTGATGTTGAAGGCGAGAAGGGAACGGGTTGAGGTGAACCGAAGCAATTGGTGCAAGAATGGGTGCCAGGGAACATATTTTGTAATAAACTTCTACGACACATTTTCTGCACGTTCGTGTGTGTGTGTGTGTTTGTATGTACCGTGTCGCTTGTTAGCTGTCACGTTGACGTAAAATTTGAATTATCATTTGAATAGTTTGAGCTCCCCGCCTCGGCTCGTATTGGGTCATGTCATGCTTTCCTTGCCCTCTTTTTGTGTTTCTCTCTTTCTCTCTCTCTCTCTCTTCGTGCTCCGACGAAACGAAGGCGCTGAAATGATGTAATGGATTGAACTTTAATTGATAAATGCTGCACGCTTATCTTTGACAGCTTCGGTTGGGTATGGTACTGCCGCCCCTTCACGGAGTGACAAATTGGGCTGGCAGTTGAGAAACGTAGCATCAGCAAACACCCGGTGTATGGTGCCTTTTATATCGCGGAAGTGTTACTCCCAGACGGAATCCTCCGTTCGCTAAAATACACGTGATCCAAGCTAACTAACGCTCATCACCAAACCGAAACGAGCATGATTGGGTGAAAACTGTAATAGAAAAATAACCTTCCCCCATAATTGTGCCACCCATAAATAGTTTCGCGACTGTCACGTCTTCCTGCGTGGTATAAATCAATCAATTTACCGTGAGATGTGGAAATGAGCCAAAGGTTGTAATAAAACATAGGAATAGGCCCCCTTTGCCGTTCGTATGGATATTGCAATGACAAGTATTTTTAAACTTAGCACAATTGAACCAACCTTATCGTCTATCTGCGCTGATAGCACTGGCAGCAGCGCTCTAGAAATAACGGTGTGAAGTATGGCGAGGAGAGCTGATTTTTATTTGAATACCGGCCTATGCCTATAAGGTTGCAGATAAGCTTGGAGGTGAGAAATTGGAATGGACAAACCTCGCTTTTTTACTGCCTCCAGTTTGATTTCAATGCACGGTTAGTTCAAACGATTTGAAGCATCGTCGATCTATCAATCGTGGAACGTGTTACAGGGAAGCGCAATGGACGTATGTATCATCTTCTCGGGCTTCTCGGGAGCAGTCGGACGCCCTAAGTGTGTTATCAGTGTCAGATAGCTGACAGGTTGGTGACAGGGAAAGAGGAGTGATCGCGCAAACCATGTAATGTGTGTGTGCGTATGATGATGAGTCAAGTGTCATTTATAATCGATGACCATATCTTCAAAAATTCCGCTCAAAGACGACATGTATGAAGATTGGTGGACTTTTTTCTAGTTCGCATTTTGACATCCAAAGTAACGATGAACGCCATCTGAAGTAATGGAAGCTCTCGATACGTATGATATACAAGAATTGTATAAATTAAGAATTTAATTGAGAGTTCTTAATCAGAATTTATGAAGAATGGCAAACTATGCACGGAATATCTTGTACCAGCTAATAACTTCTTCTATTTGGTGTAACGTCCTATTTGGTGTAAGGTCTACGAATAACCAATAAAACTAAGCGCAAAACTATATGCAAAAGATATGGTTGAATCCTTTGGACGTATCTGTTTCAGAGCAAGCCGTCCGTTATAAGTTGTTAGTAATTTTTATTTAAATTATTGAAGTCTCTTCTTGTTGTTGGACCTACTACAATTTCTTTCCTCACACAAGTGCCAAGCATAATCCAGACAAAGGGTTGAATTTAACCACACAATATCGATGTCCCGATGTGTCTGGCTTTATTTTAATCAGCTCCCAATGACGATAAGAGTGAGAAATGCTAAACACATACAATTTCCTGAGTGTGTACTACCTCTCCAGCGCGATAAGCGGGGACCTGCTGCATAACGATAATGAGGCTCCATGACTCGGACATTTGTGCATTGTTTGTGTGTACCCTCCCCCCTCATTGAGGACGACCAGTCACACCAAAGTGTCATAATGAGAAGCAAAAACCCTCTGTACCTAATCTCTTACTGCCCAGCCCCGGAACCTATGAATTGATGAATAGGATTTATCGACACGTCGGAGAAAAACCTGAGTAACAAACAGCAACAAAAAAGCCCCGAAGAGGCTCTCAAGAAACTGAGCGGGGTGGACAGAAGCCACCGGGTGGTGTATGTTTGTCATCGGGCTTCGTCACCATCACGAGGCGCTAAACGGGGAAAAAAAAGTTCCCGGAATACATCCTACAGTGCTAAAGGGTAGTATGTTTTTGGACAAGGGGGATTTTTTCTCTTGCTTATCTAAATGGGCTCTAATCCCAGTCTCGATAGCCGGCCGGGCAGCGAACAGAACGGAACCAAGCGCCCGCTGCATTGGCAACTCAATGAAGTATACGCATACGCTTATCGGGCCACGCCGAGGGTTGGTGATTGATTAATTCGTTTGATTGTTTGGTGGATTAAAAACCGTGGTACAAGCCGTGGGGGGATGGAGGGAGAAATGGGAGGATGTTGGGCCCTTTTTTCACTGGAGGAAACAAACATGTCCAGTTTTGCTTGGGAAATGGGTTTGATAAACAAACCCCCCCTTCAAAATTCATTCCGCTACGGCTCCACAACACGGAATCATCACGCGCTTTTCCATATCTGTACGTGCGCGTTTAGATTAACCAGTTGGAACAAAACCGAAAGAAAAGGATCTTTATCTCGCTCAATTCTAAATTCAGTGCCCTTAAAATAAACCCTAGCTCTGGCACTAGCTGCTGCTTCTGTTGCTGCTGCTGGCTACATTTTAATTTGGTGCAGTGCCGCTGCTTGCTCACTCCCGCCCCCCATGCTCGACTGCTGCCAAGCAATGCCTCGTGTTTGTGCGTCTCTCGATACTGTAATTAATGCACTTATTGGCGGTGTGCAGACCGCCGTGGGGCGGTCCCTTTTCGACTTAGAGTCTCGGGCTTATAATTAATTCAATTAACACCACCAACCTACGAGGCGCTCGAATGCCTGCTGCCTGGCGGCCCGAAACCGGTAGGAACCGACCGACTTCCTTTTCGCTAAACGCATATAAATAATAGCCCCCACAACTGACTACTTCCACCTGCGGCCCGGGCAGGCGCAGGCCTGGGAACGAATAGGCGCACGTTGTTGGGTCGCATTCATAAATTCATCCCATAACGCGGCCACAATCTTGCCCGCGCCACGCCAATCATCACCAATGCGCGGGTTTTTCTTCCCCGTCTTGAGGCGTGTAGAGTCGCTGGCGGAGACGAGGTAGAATGTATGTTGTTTGACCCGCGATTTTGATCAAAGCTCATAATTTTCACCTCGTCGAGTTGCTAGAAACAGCCGGCGAGCGGGAACGAGTGGGAGCGGGCAAAGGGAAAACACAGGTAGAGATGATTCGATCTGGAAGAGGTAATCGACGACCCCGTGCCAGTTCCCTTTAGCACCGCGCGCGCTTCCGTTGCGTCGGGTTTAAAGTTTGTGAATGAAATGTTGTATTAACATATCTGGAACTATGTTCGGTGTGCTTGTGTGTATGTGTGTGTGCGTGGGCTTGACAGTAGTCCCTAATATTCCATTCTCCCGCCGGGACACGGTCCTTGTGTTGTGCCGGTGTGTTTTTGAGTGTTTTCGGGAAACAATTATTATGAAACATTATAAATTAGAATAATTGCCATCAATTATGCCGCCAAGGAATCTCCACGCGGCCGTGTACGGGAGGAACCCCGCAGGTGGTTGGGCTAGTGCTGCCACTGATGATGGGAAAGCAAGAGCGAAAGCGATCCCGGGGTGGTGCTTGGTCGGCGAAACACGTGGTGCCGGGCGCGAAGAAGAAACGAGAAAAACGGTGGACGTAAGCGACGAACGTAATGAAAGAACTTCCAGTTCGGGATCCATAATCCAATAGGAAAAAAAACGTTCCGTTGACGACTTCCCCCCGGAGGGGCATTCGTCGGCTTGGTCGGCCCAGATCGGTTCCTTCACTTCCGGCGATAGGCGCAATACTGTTTTAATAGCGATGAATTAATCTTCCCAGAAAATAAGCGACGAAATTTAAGCATTTTTGACGATGAAACTTGAGAACGGACAACGGGAGGGGGGAGAAGATGGCTGGAAGGGCATTACATTTTGCGCCATCCCTCCCTGGAAGGCAGAGGAATCCTCTTTGCAGTCTATATGAAAGCAACGATACACACAAGAGTGGCACAATTATTGGACAGCAGCAGCAGCAACAGTTCCGTTGATTTCCGGCGATTTCCGGTCCGATGTGCTGGGAGTGCCGGACCCGGCACTAATCGATTAATAGGGCGAGAATGATTTAAAGAATACACAGAGAGCGAGAGAAGGGGAAACAAAAACACACCCAACCACTCGAGGTATCATATTTTCTCACGTCCTCACGGCCACCACTGCGCTTACTGGGGGCAACACTGGGCTACACCAATCAATGGCGGGAATGGGAAGAGGGTAAGGTGATCAAAATATCGACTGTGCTAGATTGATCAATTATTAATTCTTTATGCAAAATTTACTCCACTTACACACACAGAGAGTGGCCCTTTCGGCCCGGTGCCCGGTCGCCCTCCGGAGGTGGCGAAAAAATCTACACACAAAACGTTTCCTAACACGTTTCTTCCGTTTTCTCACGATCTCAGCCTCCAGCCCAAAAAAAAAGGGTGGCACAAAGATTCTGATTTTTTTTTCTTTCTTCGCTTTAATATGTGTGTGGGGGTATGTTTTTTGTGTGTGTATCAAAGGCTTGGTGGGGTTAAAAATTGCCCGTGTGTATTTTGTGGCTATTATATGATCGCCGGTAATCGAATTGTAATTCTGCTCGGGTGTTTCCATTATAGTCTCGCGCTGCACTGCACATTTTTTGCCCTGAAGGGTTATTTGTGGTGTATGTTCACACTCGTTTTTTTGGTTTCTGTTTTGTAAAAAAAGCGGTTTTAATAGAAGAGGGGGAGCTCATGCGTGTGTGTGTGTGTATGTATGGCTCAGCTACGTGTACGCCGTTGCGTTAGATGGTTACAGCACCGGCACCGGTTTGATGTGACGATAATTTGTTTATTGGGAATACAAAATCAACCCGATAAAGTCGTGTGTTTCGATTGTGACACATTTCGTGTCGTAAACAAACACACACATTGCACGCTGATAACGACTTTGACGATGATGAATAAACCTGTACTGCTTACACACGGACGCTCGATGCTTATCAATCGCTGACGACGATGATCGGCGAGCAACGAAACCGCAAAGAAGGAAAAGACCATTGCGTCTGGAAGGTCGGAATAGGGAAGCGCGAAGACATCCAACAGCACCGTGCCCCGATGCCTCAAGGTCTAAGGCACAAGTGTAGACGGCACCAGCCGTTTAGGTTTCCCTTTTTTCTCTACCGTTTTGCTTTCGCGCGATTACCTTTCCAATCGTTTGAATCTCTTTCCCTGTTTAGCGAGAGAGACACGCCGCAACAAGCGCAACAATTAAGGAACATCAAGATCTTACCGTGCCGATAAAGGACGAAATGGGTACACCCGACATGGGCACCGGTGTGTCCGTATGCTAATCAATCTGGCAGCAGCAACGAGCAGCAGGTGTCTGTCCCGTCCTGTGTGAGGTTAGGGCCGTAAGGGCTTTTTGGACGCAAGATTAACTGGTCAATAGCCCTGGTTCGAGTTACGGGCATCGCACGGATCGCAACGGACAGTCACCTGCCACGTGGAATTCATTGTCACTGTGAATGTTTTCGTGTGTTTGTTTTGACCCCCGGAGGCATCAAGAACTCGCCGAACCGAAAACGCGCGCTCAACCAAGATATCATCGCGAATGTTTGTGTGTGTGTTATACGTGTCCTGTAATTGTGATTGATGTAAATATTAACCAAATGAAGATCTCATTATATCAACGGTGTGTCTTGGTGGCGACTTTCCTTTTTTATCTCTCCTCTCTCCTCAGCAGCAGCAGTAGCAGCGCTAATGAGTAAATTATAAAGACATCAAAAAGCGGCATCATTTACCAGGGCCGACACTAATTGGTGGGACGTTCGGTGTCTCCTTAGTGTGTCCTGAGTGTGTGTGTCTGTGTCAAAACGCTTGTTGCCAGCACAAGCCCAGCAGCATTGTAATAATAATAATAATAATAATAATAATAATGATGATGCCGCGAAAACGCGTGTGACAATTACAGTGATAAGTGAGTGAAGAACGATCAACCGCGTGTGCGTGTGCGTGCGTATATGTGTGCTTTTATGTTGGTGGTCGATCGATCATAAAAAAGAAGCAGAAAAGAAGGCAAAACGGGACGAGGCAGCTCCCGATCGCGACGCCCCCGGGTTGCGCGTACTGATTATGCCGCTGTTGGTTGCGCCGAGAAGTTCGCATGGAGTGGCGCTCGTAGACCACCAGCCGCTTTACCGTTTGCAGCCACCACGGTCCGGGTCGGTCGAGCTGGAGCACCAATCGTCGCCGCCGCCGCCGCCGCCGGAAGGGAACGGGGTCGCCGCTCCGCCGGCCAGGGCCGCCGACAGTGCGGTCGATTTCAGCATGTCCAAGTTTAAGGCGTCCTCGCGCCACTCGCTCTATCGGCAGTTTTACGGTGGCGATGAGTCGCCACCCTACGAGAAGCCGACGGAAGAGACAGGTAAGTGTTGGGTTGGTGGTGTGGGATAACGCGTTGTAAAACCGAAACGTCACACGTCGTAAACACATACAGGGTTTTCCAGGAGTTCTCATAGCTGTGGGACACTTTATAAACACTTTCTTACGTGAAATGAACTTAATGTAATGGGAATTGGACTCTCTATCACTCTTGTTGGACAAATGCAATAGGAATTTCCAAGGAGCTTGTCCAAAAAGGGTGCGTAGAGTTTTGCATAGAGTTCAATTTTCAACGTATGCAATTCACTTCCAATGGGAAAGAGTCTAGGAAGTGTCCCACAACTATGAGAACCCCTGGAAAACCCTGTAAGGAAAGGATATTAAGAAGCTATAACAAAACAAACGTATGTTTTCTTTCAACGCAACAAGCAAGGATCAGGCGCGTGCCGGGTGGAACATGCAACTGTTTCTGGCTTAACCCTTTTTCCCCGATAAATCATCTCCGGCTCTCCAGCAGCGCGCAGCCTATCAAATAATCGTTTTAAAGTCATCGAAAAGCGATCCCGTGGGTCGCCGCCGTGTTGGGATTTGTTTTCTTAAAGACTTCCTGTGTGCTCCGGCTCCGTAACCCTTTTGCTTTTGAAGAATGGGGTTCCTTTCCGATGCTGCTTGACGTTTGGCGTGTTTGGCTCGTGCCAGCAGCAAACACATCCCATTCCCTTGCACAACATAAATCCCAATGGTGTGTGTGTGTGTGTGAGTGTGTGTTTTTCTATGTGTGACACTCTCCATTGCTTGCGGAAGGGGTTGCGTAAAGTCCTGAGCGAGGACACGCAATAGGACGACCTGAAGAAAAAAAAAACGAAGTAGGCAAGTCCTTGTGCAAGATCACGCTCTTTTTTTTGCGCTTCCCTTCCCGCTCAAGTGCTCAAGTGTGGGACAGTGGCGAAGGATGTGACCAACAACACCGGCAAACCCTCCACAGAAAAAGGGGTGCCAAATAAGAATAAAGGGGGAAACACAGAAAACAACCCTTTGATTTATTTAAGAAACCGATGACGCGCGAACATCAACCCGTGATTGCGTATTTCCCGTACAACCACTGCCACACTGGCACACGCCCCGGGTAGGTAGGGATATCATCGAGCATTGAGAAATCGTTTATTATGTTAAGTTACCTTCCGCTCGCGCGCCCCAACCCCGGCGACATCCTTGGCGGGCAATCGAGAGGCAATAAATGTGCCTATTCTATTCCCCCTACACACAGGAAGGGCTAAAAACAGGAAAAGGAGGACGAAAGCCATGGAGAGTTCATTCTACAGGTTTTTTTTTGACATGCCAAAAAAAGAGGGGACATATTTTTGAATTTTGTTGCCGTATGTAAGTGAGTTACTTATGCCTCGATGGTTTCGAGCATTTCTGTAAAACCTTGAAAGGAATTCGTGTGTGTGTGGCTGAAGCATGTTCTCTGCTGTCCTTGCTTTTTTTTATTATTACTATTATGTGATTTTAGGATGTGAAAATTCCACGCCCCCGTGCTCCGGAAGGAATTGAATCGTCGATCACGAGTGAAAACTCACATACCGGTAGTGGGTTGGAAAAAAGGGGTGCATATATTACCGTACGTCCCTCGATGACGGCGGTGATGATTGTTATTTAAATAGCGTGGTATATGGCACACCCCGCTTCTAGGATCATCCAGGCACGCCCCGTCGAGGTGAAACGGTAGCGCGGGACATAGAGAAGGCACTGTGCGTGGGAATTTCCTTCAACAAGTGGGTCTTGCAAGGACTTGTAATGCTTTTCCGTAAGGATTGGGTGGCTTTCGTTCCGGTCGCGTCGGCATTTTGCAAGCAAATTTGTATTATGCCGATTAATTGCAGTACGTTTAGTTCGTTGTTTTGCCTCGTTTTGCCCCACAAAAACGAACAATGAATTTTACATTTTATTTGTCTCGTTTTTTTTTTCAAAACATTTTTGACCTGGTAGAATGATAATGATTGCACTTTTGGGGCTGTGAGATGATGGATAGCTCCAGTCTCCAGTGGGTAAACACGGCCTGATAGGTGACAGGTGGTGGGGTAGTTAACGTTGTGTACCACCTTGCTTGCTTTACCCTGGCTCCGGCTCCGTAAAAAGCGCCATAAAGATTCAACCCGACCGACCGGGAAAATTGATTGTATCTGAGTGGAAAACGTAGCCACCAAGCCACCGAGCCGGGGTAGCACCCAATTAGCCTCTGCCGTGGTTAAACTCCGTGCGAGATAAACTCATTCGTTACAGCCCCTCTGTGTCGGGAGTGTCAGGATTTTTGATTCGAATCTAAACCGTTTAAAATTCATACTTCTGCCACCACCCACCCGCCTGAAACCGGGGTTCACTATCGGAGTGTGAGCATCGGGACCGAGCATCGTTCACGGTATGCTGCACAGCTATGCTTAACATATCATTTGCATGCTGACGGGCAGGGCGCAGGCTTTGACTGAGCCGTGGCACGACGGCCCGTCTGTGGCGCAATTAAAATATCGTTATGACAGTGGAGAGAAACACCCCGGAGAGTGGGTGAGAGAGAGGGCGAGGAGGTTACTGTAAGCTGGCTGTGTTTTTGCTCGGTGTATGGTTGTTCCACAGTGTCTGTGTTCTATTGCACTAGCTCTCGAAGGAGAATACACCTTGACGGAAGCCAGGGAGAGAGAGAGACAGAAAGAAAGAGAGAGAGAGAGAGCGATAGAGAGAAAAGAGAGAGAAAGATTGCACGAGAATTCACCATTATTAGCTGCACTTCTTAAACAAACATAACACTTTCCGACCGAGCACACTTTCCCCGAGCAAACGGCCGTAAGCCGCGCGCTGGTTTCGTGAGCCAGCATAACAAAGCAGGGGCACCCAAAGGGGAGCTGCAACCCCTCTTCTTCCCTCCGTTTTCTGTTTTTTGCTAAATGACGCGAAAGGCGCTCCACAATACCCCTTCACCCCCCTCCATTCCCCCATTGAATGAGCAAAAATAACGATAATTAACTCACATTACATTCGGAAGGCCCTGCAACAGAATGAGGGGCCCCGAAGAAGGCGAAGGGGGACCAGTTAATTTAAATACCCACCTCAAACGCTCTTCCCCCACCTTACCCCCTTCATGCCGCTGTGTAAGTTCGCACAGACACAAAAGTGTTGCCGCAAACGGCGTCGGTTTAGTCTCAGTCGATGCAATCCGCAATGCACCATGGCTAGTTAAACATGCATAACTTGCAAACACCGGTCGGTCGGTCGGTCGGTAAGCACAAACGGGGCTGCCGATGCTGCTACCTCTGCTGCCGGTAAAGGCAAGGTGTGTTGTTGTTCTTGTGGTTGCATACCGGACCCCAAGCGCGCCTCCTCATCCAGCGGCTTAACAATAAATAAAGTAATGAATAAAAAATAATAAAAATTAATTTAACTCTTCCCCTGGAGCGCCTCTCGCCCGTCGGGTTAGTGCCTCTTTGGAGGTGATCGCCTTTTTGGAGCTTCATTCTTTGCCCTGTTTTGCGTTCTTTCTCCGGAAGAGCGTACGCTTTTGTCAAGAAGAAGGTGTGTGATGTGCATGTGTCGGAATATTTCGTTCCGTTGCCGTTTCTCGACTGGCGTTTGCTCTACTGGCCCAGCTGGGTATATAAATCAAACGGTGTGCCTGTTTTTTGCTTGAGCGAGAAAATTATGGTGCTGGCAGGTAGTTTGCATAGATGAACAAAAACAGTTGATGTTTCTGTTTGTTTTGGAGTTTTTTTTTGTGGCGCTTCTTGTTTGTTTTTTTGGTAAAGCCCACACAAGACGGTCCAAAATTTTAGGGAGGACGCTCCAGAAGCGATGACGAGAATGAAATATGTAAAACTGTGTGTGTTTTTGCGCTTTTGCATATTTCCATTATGTTACATATCAATTAATTGTTTTTGTATGGAGGAAGCAAAAAGCACCAAATTTTGATTTACATCCTCTGGCACATTAACGTTTCATGTTTTAGTTCCCGTTTTTGATACAAATTGATGTGGAGCATAATTAAGGCCGGCAAGCTGTCGTTGTTTGATCATTTCTGGCGACACTTTTGCATGCGATTACGTGATCCGTTCGCGGACCAAAGACAAACGAAGTAAGAAAACGAAGGGTGCTGATCTCAACGGCGATCAACACAAACACACACACACAGCCGTAATTATGTCCCTTCTTTCGCTCGATTGCGATAATGATCTGCCGTGCCGTCACGTAATTATGTTTTCACCACCAGTTGCTTCTACTTTGCGTCGCCCAGTCGTCCAGTGACATGCAAATGAGTCAAGTCAATTATGGCGCGCGCTGGATTTCCTACTGTCCCAAACCAACAAAAAACGCTAACCGGAAAAACAAAACCCCAAAAATTGTGACCCCTTTTGTGACGTTGCATTTGGTGACAATTTGATGTGGCGCTGTCCCCTTGGCGCTGACAAAGGTTCGTCGCTTACGTCTTGTGTAGGCTAATAAAAAACGAAAGAATTGCATCGCTCCAAAGATCTCTAGCTTCGGTTTGTTAGTTTTTCGCGTATTGGGACATTGTTTTTCGTTTCTTTTACCGATCTCTGCTGCCTGTGTGCGTGTGTGTGTGTTTTCCGGCACGGAACGGTGGTTAAAATAATTGCTTGTACTATTTGACAATTTTTATTCCACTTTTCTCACTTCTCCATCGTTTATCACTGTCTGGGGTCGGGGTGGACTTCTTCCCGACCCGAACGAGGCATACAAATTTGTTACCCAAAAAGCTCGTAACCTCTGGCAGGAGCCACAGCTCATGGTTTTCACATGTTTCACAGAACGCGCGACGGAAATTATTACAAGCCCATAAAACTGGGCCCACAGTCAAACGCCGGCATCGAGGGGATTGGATCGTAACAAGCGCGCGTCCGTTCCGTTTCGTTTTCCGTTCGGAGGTCCCGCTTTTCGGATGTCGCCGTAGCGCCGGCCCCGTGGAAAACTGTCCGATCGCCGGCCGAAGATAAGACTTGTAGTGAGTGGCTTGTGCTCGCTCGACTGTGTCCGGTTTAGTCGTTAATTTGTCGCCTTTTTGGGATTGTCGCACACTGCCTTTTTGTGAGGAGAGAAACTTGTACACACAAAATCCGTATGTTAATTTGCGCACGACTGCAGCGCCAAACGAAAGTGGGGGTTGTGATCCAACCGGAGCACAGCAGACGGAACAAAATGACTGATGATCGGCGAGGACGCGTCCAGCAACTCTCATTTTAATTTTGATTTCCATTTCTGAGTCCTCCCGCTCCCCAGACGGAATGTGATTATTTATTTCCCACCTCTCGGAAGCGCGGGCCGTTATCTCCCTCGATCGCTCCATGCGAACTCACAAGGGGGAAAACATGAAACTGGTGAGCTTCCGTGAAATTAGAGGTGTAAAATTCCAATAATTGCAGTCCCCACGGTTTGGTTCGGAGTTAGTGCTTTTTTTTACCTCCCGTTTCGTAGTTTGTCCAAACGAAATTAGACAGGCCAGTAGCAGCAGCAGCAGCAGCTTCATCATCTCTGGCCCGCGCACACAGATTCGATCGAGGTAAATCGTCCGCCGGCGCGGAATTAGCGTATTAATCTTGTCCGCTGTTCGCGAGCCGCTGGCGCAAGGCCCTCTCGCTCAGCGTCCCACCGGACTTCAATTTCGTTCAGGTTTGTGTTCCACTCTGGTTCGGTGGCGTTTTTCCCCTGTCCCCCGGTGGGTCCCCACCCATTCATCTTTGGTTTGGTGTTGGAATATTCAAATTTTAAATTTGATTCGAGTCATCATCATCACCATTTATCTCTTTGGGCTTGAAGGAGGGGGAGCGATAGAATATCCGTGTTGAATGTCCACGTAAAAAAGGCCCCCGTGCGGAAATTGCTTCTGTTTGGGTTCTCACGCGCTCGCGGAGCACGCGGAGAGTTTGTACGTTTCGGTTTCGGGCGAGATTAGCCCATTCCAGCGCAAAGGGAATTGGTTTTGGGGCCATGATGATCTTGATGCAGAATGTGTGGCTGGAAGTGAAGGAGATCGTAATAATTTCTCAATGACTTTCCTACCCCTTCATCCCATGTACCGCAACCGAGCAAGCGACGAACCCGTTTTAATATTTGAATATGCTCCCGATGAAGGCCGGAAAGACGGAAAGAGATCTCTGCCCGATGGCACCTTGGCGGGCACAAGTACTCGGGTGCTCCCTCGCGTCCCATCTGGAAGGCCGGGCATCTGATGACGAGATTTCTGAGCCGGTTGTTACCGCCGTATTGTTGACGATAATTACGATAATTTGGTACTTCCTGCAGCATTCGCGTACGTCGCTTGCTTTTGCTCTCTTACTCTCTCTCTCTCGCCCTCATACCGGTAATACGATAATCTGTATCGAGCCCACAGAAGGTCCCGCCCGTGAATATGTGTACGTGTGTGCACCTACATGCAATGTCTAGCGGGAATCGGAGTGTGGAGGGAAAAAACAAATTATCCCAACTGCTTGAGCTGTGTGCTGTGATTTGATTGAGCGCTTTCCTCTTTTTCTTGAGATTTGTTTTTTTTCTTTGCTCAAAATTCATTTCTCCCTGCGATATTAAATCTGTTTCTTGTTTGTCCTCCATCCACAGAACCCGCCGAGCCGGAAGGGCGCGAAAAATCCTTCGGTAAGTAAATAGCGTCAAACGTGAAATTAAATCCTGCGCCCTCCCAGCCGCTCACGATAGTGTGCGAAAAACGCATCAAATTGAAATGTAAAGCGCGCGTGATCTTGCACAAAAATCAACCCCGATGATCATCGATCGATTGGGATTGGGGGGAGCGAAAAAAAAGAGTAATTATAAAATGAAAGGAAAACGAAAGATTTGAAAGCGCGATAAGGCGGAATGCCCTACCACGACAACACACACACACAACACGACAAAACGTGTCGTGGGAGGATGGTCCGGGTTTTGTGGCGTTGTGTTTTTTGGTGGGAAAATTGTTGTCGTTCTTTGTCCCCATACGCCCCTCTCTCTCTTCTATCTTGCTGTTCTGTATGAAAATCCCCCAAAAAATAAAATCGGAGGTCATATGTTAGTGAGGGCCGTGATTATGGTACCCCGCGAATAATGCGATAATGTTTTTTTGCTTTATTTTTTTCGCGGGGAAAGGTGGAAAAAATAATCTGCATACAACCGTCGCGCCATCACAGCACGCAGCCGTGCGCGATCGGATCGGAGCGGAGCGATTGCACCGTTGCGCGCAACACACAGGCCGCAGCGCGTACACGATTCGCGTGTGAAAAGCGTAAAGGGATTGCAGCTCTCTCACAAAAACACACTCACACACTCCAGCGCGGGGGAGTTTATTGTTTGTGGCGGGTGTATAATTTGGACGGCTGAGCGGACAGAAGACGAAGAAGCAGGGCTTTTTACCACGCTCCTGCCAACGGACCAATAATGCACTCACCATCGCGGTTCGCCTCAGCACGGGAAATAGTGCACGGGCAAATCCCCCCCCCCCCCCCTCGAGAATGGAGCGATAAAGGGAATGAGTGAATATTATTTTTAATCACAACATCGCGATCGATTGTTTCGCCAAAGGGAGAGGGGGGGGGGGGAAGGGACATGGGAGGAGGCGAACAGGCAGGACTCACTTTGGCCGTGAAGCAGCGAATCTTTGGCGAATTTTATCCACCCCGGCATCATCACCGAGACTCCCTGCCGAAGTCCCTGCTCCTTCGCTTCCCGTCGCGACGTGTAAAGCCAAACGTTTCACGTTAGTTTGCTGCGAGTTTTTTTAAATATACTTTTTCTTTGTAGTAAGTGTACTTGCGACGAGGCTCACAAAATGTAGGCACAAGATACGTATTTCTTTCATTTTTTTTTGTTTTGCACCACTCTTCGTCCGCGCGGATAATGAACTTGTTTTTAGTGCGCTTTAATGGACAGTGCTCAGGTAGATTTAAATTTAATAATCATGATGCTCGAACCTCGAGGAAGAGGATCAGATACTTTCGCAGCAAAGTGCTTTTTGTTTTTTTTTTTGGGGTTTTTGCGTTGGTAAGAATATCCTTTTTCTAACATTCGAGGATTGTCCTTTGGAAGGTTTTCATAAAAAAAGCTTTCAGCTCATACTGTGGCAGAGGATACAAAATTAGCAAGTAAGCGATTATTAAATGTGATTATTATTTACTCATTTTCGTTGCCTTGGTTGGTTTTTTTTTGTCGTCCTCTCAACCGCGCAAGCCATTTCTCTCTTGAGCGCGCGTCAGAATCAAGCGGTGGGAACTAATAAAGCCTTTGAATCATGCACCCTTTCTGCAGATGATGCAGCTTCAATCCAATATCCCAAGCGAAAGGTGGTGGAAGTGGCCTGAAGATTGGAAGAGAGAAGAGTGCAAAAAATAAATAACATGATCGATGCTGTGTTGTGGGCTCTCGCCGCACACTGTTGTTACACTGTGTTGATAGCGAACGCGCGCTGTTGTGATGGCGCTACAGTCTTTATTTTTCAACCCTCCCCTCCCCCCTCCTCGGGTTTGGCTTCGATCGCACCGAGGCGAAATATCACAGTTTAATGAATTCATTTATTATTTAATTTGAAGTTGCAATTTGTAATAATCTGCCACAAAAGGTGAGGAGGTGCGCGCCGGTATCGTGTGATCCGCCGATTGGAGCGTTAAAATCACTCTACAAATCAACATTTTGTTGATGTGCAGTGAGCGCAGTGTATCTGCAAGATTTTATCTTTAGCTCGCAAGCACAAGCGCACGTTGACAAATGAGTGTTTACCAGCAAACTGCCAGCAGAGCAATAAAAAAAAGTCATTTAATTTAAATTATGATTTATGTCATCTTGAACACGGGTCTGATTTTGATTCGATGGTTCATTTCATGACGAGATTACATGACCAAAGTTAAAAAGGGAATGCGGCAACTGCCCCAAACACTATCAGTGGAGTGGTTAGCTTTGAAGGGTTCGTCGCTTGCCCGAAACGCTTCCCGAAAAGTCCCACCAACCTATCACGGAAACACGACGACGAGACGAAATGGGAGCAAAAGCCTGGCAAACGAACCATCCCATAAATATTTTGACAGTTGCTTAAAGCCACATTTTATGACTCTATCCGTGACGGTTGATCGCTTAAGCCATTGGATGGCCCGGGAAGCGCCAGCGCCAAGGCCGATGACCGACAAAAGCACGACCGTCTGCCGGCGCGACTTTGCACTCACCCCGGTGTTTGCGGTCCCGTTTTTTTTTCGTGTCCGCGCCCTCGTGAAAGGTACAGCCTCCCCGCGGTAGATGATAATGATGGGCAGCGTGTTTAATTTGCAGACGCGATCTGTGAACCAGTGCCTTCGATTGCCGACCCGAGTCACCGCCGCCCGATGACAACGTCGCCGGCCGTCGCCGATCGCTACTTTGTGGCAGCAGCCCATTTGCCGACTTGTGTTTGGCCGCGCTCGAAGGAGGAGGATCTGTTTTGTCGATGAATGGTCGTCGGGTCATTTTTTCGGAAGGAAAAAGAGCAAACCTTTTTTGATGGGAAGGTTCGACACACACACAGAAGAAAAAAACCCGTTGCTCTGTTTATGGTTTAACCAAACACAAATGAATTGCCAATTTAATAAAAATTTAGATTAATAATTCCTTTCCATCCCTTTTCTTGGCCGCTTGGCTTGGCTTTTCACGTGCAAGAATTGGTTTTGTATGTGTGAGGATTTTTTGTTGTTGTTATCGTCATCGTCTCTGTGCTAGAAAATCGAACGGTCATGATGTATTGTAATCTGCATGGTTCGTTCACCTTATTATGTGTTCACCACGATGGACATCTGTTGATTCATGTTGCTTTCTTTCTGGACCGGGGAGAGGCTTCTTGGCTTAATACAAAGCAAGCGCATCCCCGAAGAGAAGGGCGCCCGTGTTGCCGGTTGCGTGATTTTTTGTTCCTTCCTTGACGCAAAAAAGCCTCTTTTTGACTATGAACTAGTTTGTCTAGTGTGTGTGTATAAGGGAATTTCTTTCCGCAAATGGAGAATGGAGTTAGAAGGGAGGAAAAAGACGAACTCCCCCCAAGCAGCGCTTTGCGGTCCCATATTCACCGGCCGGCGTGACTGAGAATTGGCTAAATTTTTCCACATCATTTCCGATTTAATTCAATCGACCCGGTACCCTCTCGACCACTCCCTCACACTGCCTTTAGCATCCTTCCGACTCTCCCCAGTTTTTGGATTTTCATTCATGCTGTTGCTCTCGTTCTTCTCGCACGCTTTTTCCTGTTCCCCGGTGCCCGAGCATATGATGATTTTCAAATTTGTCTGCTTTCGGGTACACAATGGAAAAGAAACCCCTTCCCCCCCCCCACACACACACACACACACACACATCGTCCCAGACAAACAAAAAGCAGGCGCCTCGCCAAAGGGGGCAGGTAGGTTCACACGGAAAATTTCAATCTCTGGCCGAGAAGGTTTCTGTTTGAATATTTCTCACTTTAATTAAACAGCAGTTTGCTTTTCAATCTTTTTGGTATGTGAAACTTTTGATCAAGTACGACAGCGCCATCGAGGGGCAGGGGTTGTTTTTGTTTACATTTTCGATGTATGCCGGCCTACCTGGCGGGTGTTGGCAGCTTTCGTTTCATCAAGCCGATCAAACGGACCCCCGGCGGGTCGGGTGAGCTGCGCCGATCGTCACCCACTTTGACTACATTGTTGCCGCGGCACTGGTCGCTGATCACCGATCGATCGGTTTTCAATCTACTCATCATTATCTGCTTCACTGTTGGGGTGGTGCATGTGTACTGATATGGGGAGAGGAGCACAAGGGCAGGGAGAAGGGGCAGAAGTTTAATATCGGTCGGTATTCATTCATACATTTTTTATCCCCCTTTGAGGGGGTTAGTCAATGAAAGAATGAGCTCTGGGGCGAAAGGAAGGGGACTAAGAAAATTAAACACTCAACAATCAAGTGCACAAAAGGGGTCTATTACACATCGATCGCGAACAACGAGGGCAAACGACGGTACACCCCCCCCCCCTAGGGTAAGGTATATTCTAATTTGTACCTTTATTTATTCAAATGACAATTTGTAGCCCTTTCGGGAACGATGCATCCGAGTGGTCGTTTTAATTGTTTTTCTTTTGCGTTTTAATGGCTTCTTTCCGGTTGTTCTTTTTATTTGCCCATTAACAGAGTTGCGCAGGGTTCGTCGCTTAGTCTCTTTTTTGTTTCTTTTTTACGTTTTAATGATTTTAAAATGCAGAATGTGCTCGAAATTGAATTAATTCTTCTTCCTCTTTTTCTTCTTCTTTGACACAACAACCGTTGTCGATCACGGCCTGCCTGTACCATTAGTAGACCTCAGATTTCAGTGACTTATTGCATACCCATAGCAGAAGACAGTCTGTTCCCGAGTTACGCGGTTCTCGACTTACGCGTATTCGGAGATACGCGGTTTTCTTAATTTGACACATCAAATGTTAAATCAGTGCAATTTGCTTCAAGAATTGTCCAATTCAGTAGAAATTGCATTTTTGCTGATAATTGTAATCCACTTAAATATCAGAATTTCCTGCTCGAATCGTATAAAATAAATGATTAAGTGTATACAAGTACTAAATTGAATAAATAATATCGAGTAATCAATGGTATTTTCGCTGAAAATCGCGAAATTCGACTTACGCGGATTCCTCGGGAACGCACAAACCGCGTAACTCGGAAACATACTGTAGTCAGTCCTACGTATGGGGACACGGTCCAATCTGGGATTGAACCCATGCCGAGCATGTTGTTAAGTCATACGTCATACGTACCACAAGGCCGGTCGATTGAAATGAATTGATTATTTATTTTGATATTTTTAGCATCTTTTAACAAAATAAATAAATTTTTGTTGTTTTTTATTCATTTTTGACATAACACCTTAAATTATTGTGTCAAAAATGATACAAATCTCAAATTAAAAAAAAGTAAAAACCAATATCAATTCTTCATAAATCTTCCAAGCGAACCCTGCCCGGCTAGGTCTTGTGGAAGAAACGAAACAAAACAAAAAAAAAGATTAATTATTAAATACTCATGCTACATTTAATTACAAGGCCACAGAGCCACAGTTCCATTTGCATGGGCCTCCGTTGGCCCGTTACCGTGCCCACCGGTTTTGCTCCAAACGCAATCGAATGGAAACACCGGCAGCAGGGGCTCTGCGCATGTATCTGTGTCAACTTGTGTGCTTCCATTTTTTTGTTAGTCATGCTGGCGTTTCTCGATCACAGGCAGCCAAAGGCATTTGATGAAATCTTCACGGCTAATCAAGACAAAATGTGAGAACATTTTAAATTAAGCCGCTTGTGACACAAACTTGAGGCGCATGGTAGGCGCTCGTGGAACAAATTTCGTTCCAAACTAATCAACGGCGGGGGGTGGTGGGGGGGTGGATTATGATGGTGTGTAGCCTTCGTGCTTGTGCGATTGTCCGTACTGGGTCGATTACAATGAGCGGTCAATACAATCCGCATTAGAATTGGCTTACTAAACCTTACCATCGGCCGAGAAGCCATTGGCAGTTGATTGTGCACCGTACCGTGAAATTATAATAAGCGTGTATGTGTTCTGTCACCGAAGCAACATTGCTTTTTTTTCGAGACCGTTATGTGGTCTTTGAGAGGGTTATGCTACGAGAAAAGCTCCAGTTAAGTTATGGAACAGGTGAAACGAATATGCGAGTTAGATGGTGAGACGGGTTTTGTTTGAAGAGATTTGAAGCTGTGCCAATAATAATCCGCTTCTTTTAAGATTCTTTCTACATCCACCTGGGATTCGATCGCATGACCTCTGTTGCAGAATTCCAAACGCCTTATCCATCCGCTCACCGACTCGACGGCTTCCTGTGTGCGTTAATGTGTTATTTGTTCTACGGTTTTCAGACAGCCTGGGGCAGCTCATTTGCTCCACGTTGAAACGTCTCATTTTTCGATGCACTTCTTGTTGCCATTGATCGTACCCCACTGGTAAGGTACCGAACCAGTCGAAGCGCGTGTGGTCTCTACCCTGTATCCACTGTACGTAGCCGCAAGCGACGCTCCATCGTCACCTTCAACCGGCAGCTGTGCCAACCACTCTTTAAACCAGCCGCGCACACGCCATCTACATACAGAGCCCCAGAGCCGCTGCCTGCTTCAGCCTTGCCCGTTCTGCTGCGCTGTTGTGCTTTTGGTGGCGCTCGCCGATGCACTGCACCAACCGCAACCGCACGTCTGTGTGCCCTGCGGCGGGTGACAACCGCAATCAATGCAATTTTGCATCCTTCGCCAAGGAAAGGGAGAGAAGTCAGCCGTGTGCCTTGTTCGGCACATTAAACGGTTTGCTTCGCTCGCGCAAACGCGAACGCGCAATTAGTGCGTGCAACAACTTGTCACCTCGTTTACGGTACTAAAAAGGACACTAAAGCGAGGGGAGCCCAGCTTTTTTTCTCTCTCTTCCCTTTCTGTTGATGGCTGGAATGCACACAAGGACGCACGCTAGAACGCGAGATGAGTTTGCAACACTCACCCGCAAGCACAGAGGGGTTGATGAAGCCTTTTTTTACATTCTACCTTATCTCTCCCCCGTATCGAGCGCATTGTTGCAATGAAAACATTCTCGGAATCTTCGGAATCACTTTAAAATAAAAATCCACCTCGACAGCTGGTGTGCGAACTTGCCCTACACCAAATGCGAGCAAAAGGCACAGGGTGCAGAAGTGCAGTGAAATGCAGTCCTGGAAAATTGGAATAACAGCAGCAAACCCCAGTCCCAGACAGACGGAGATAAAAATTATCATTTTTCTCCGTAATGGACCGGACAGGAAAAGGACAATTAATGAGCGAAGGATGCGTCTAGGTAATGATGCTTGAGTCCTTAATTTTTGCTTGCAACGGGCAACATGCCAGAAACAAAAAGATAGTGCGCGCTACAGCTCATCATCAGCATCATCTATCTCTCGATCAAGCCGGTCTGAGCCTAGATCGGTTCAATGTAACAGAAGACGAACCCGAAAAGAATGAAGCATCCTAAAAGTCACAAATAGCAGAAAAAGAACCTTTTTTTGCCTCTTCCTTTCCTGACCAACACTTGGACAGGTAGAAACAAATGCAAATTATCACATTGCATTCTCTGTTTTGTGTTTCACCTTTTTTGTTGTTATTTTTGTTCGACAATGACCGACCGACACATGGACCCTGTTTGCAGTAGAACCCTTGCAAGCCTTGAACTCGATGAATGCAATAACATCGTTACATGTTGACCCACGTCCAGCCATATCGCATGGTCCTCCGCCACTCTTGCTTTGCGCAAAAGGCAAAAGGATAAAAAAGGCACACAGGGAAAAGGAAAAGAGAGAGAGAGAGAGAGAGAGAGGGAGGGAGGGAAAAATACCTCAAAAATAAGGAGCAACAAATCAACAAAAAATAAAAAGGATCCTTCAGCCGTCTGCCGTTGGTCAAGCGATCCCGGCTATTGAGGGTCGAAGGAACAGAAGTTGCACCGAAAGCTTCCGAAAGAGGCAACAGTCCAAACAGGGCAGAGAGGGACGTCTCTGTGTGTGGACAAGTGTTTCAGGCAACCTTCGAGGGAAAAGGTGCCAAATCCAGGTACAAATTAGAATATTGGCGCCCATTCAATCAGCGGCCCGGAATCGGACGACGCTGTCTATGTTTTTATGTCCAGCTCCGACCCGGGTCCAGCTTGGTGTTTTTTTTTTGTTTCTCTGTATTTCTTTAGTTTATGTTTTATGCTTTCTTTTGTCGTGCCGCAATATTTACGATCACTCACGACGTGCTGTGGCTGTGTCTGTGTGAGTCAGTGGCCGGGTGGGGGTTTTGCCGTGCGTTTTTATTCCTTCGTGGTACCGCTTGGTCGGGCTAACTTGCAGTATGCTCAACTTTTTTGCTTTATTTATTTGCTTTAAAAGCTTTGAAAGGCAGCTTTTACAGCTTCCAATTCCGTTTTACAAGGGCGCGGTACGCTTTTGTTGCTGGCCGTTTCGGCTCCCAACGCTCCCGATCACCAAACACAAATCGTGCTGTGCTGTGTGCACCCATTGCTTTCCCGAAAAGAAAAAAAAATATGATTGACTCCCATGCGCGCCGCGACTAGTTTTCGGCGGTTGGCCATCGCCATCGGTCTCGGAACTAATATTTCACCGCGTTGGCCGCACAAAATGGTAAAGCGAAAAATATTAATCAACAATGCAACATCAATTACGCGATGCAGCCATCGTTTCGGCCAATTCATTTGCCTTCCATATTAGTCGATGGCTTCAAATCGAGATGCATAAAACGATCAGCACACGGAGAGAGAGAGAGAGAGAGAGAGTGAGTGAGTGAGTGAGAAGCTTCGAGATGGGCTGCTGCATTCAAAGATGACGTCCAAGACGGCGAGGACGAAGATGATGATGCATTATTCCCTTTCTTGTCTTCTGTCTGTTCAGGTTTTTCTTTCATGCTCTTGTTTCTTCTGTTTCTCCACCCAACCCAAAAGCCCCTGCGCCCTCAATTGTCGAGTGGTTGTCTGCACACCAACCAAGCTCGAGAGCTGATTGAGAGAGAGAGAGAGAGAGCGAGCGAAGCCGAGCAAGATGCTAAGCATAAAGTTCATATCTTTTAATGTGATCCACAATTCGGGAGCTCCGCCCTAAGGGATCGCTAAAAACTATAATCATATTATGCTTATTGTTGCACTGCGCTCGATGCGCTCGTTGCGCTTCATCGTTTGCGTGCGTTGGTTGCGCCCTGCCTGCTCGCGCTTCGTTTCGGCGTGCATCGGCGTGTCTGGGGGCGCTGTCGCGCAGCCTGAACGGATTATTATTCGCGAGCGCGGCCGAGCAAGAGCAAGTGGAGCCCTCTGCCCTCCAACGCCCCAAGTTCTGCCCCGTGCGGGTTGATGCAATACCTTCTTTCGGCAGGCAATCTTCCGCCGCACTGCAACATAAACCACACAACAGCGCTGCGCTGCGCTCATTCACGCGCTGCGCGTGCATTCATTTCCATCTTTGCGGATCGCACAAATGCGTTCGCTTCGGTTTTTACGGCGGTACGGAAAAACGTGGTGGCCTTTCTGTGTGTGTGTGTGTGAAGGCTTTTAATTTTGTTCTGCTGCTGCTGCTCCTGTTCCACTTCGAAAAGGGGGTTCCTTTTGCATCTGCTTCCGTGTGCTGACTGTTGGGAGAAAGAATTGTTTGCCAAAGTGGAGCTTGTTCGCGATTTCTTGGAAGGAAGTTCCACTCCTTTTTGGGTACGCATTCTGTGATGCCCTCAGAACGAAGGAGAGTAATGAAAATCCATTCGTCATGTTGATTTTATATCCCGCATTAAAACATCGTGAGAGAAAACGATCTGTTTTTTTTAATTTCTTTCAAAAACAATATTCAAAAACATATTCAAAACAACCCCGAACGGCCAATGCCTGGCCGCCCTTTTCGTGTGGTGAAGAAACCCCCGCGATGATCACACCGCCTCCGATCCGATAAGCACCCGGAGTGCCACCCCCCTTTTCGGTGCAGCGATGGAAATGAGCATCGGCGAAACCCCAAGCAAATCAGGACCCGGGGGCTGGCCGGGCGCGTCAAGGCCAACCTGCTACTAATATGCAGATGCAGGGGGCCCTGGGTTGGTTGAGGTTGTAATTTTTAGTAATTTAATTTCGTCCTTCATCCCGTGCCATTCTCCGCGTGTCCATTTGCTGGTCCAATGCATGGACTGCTTGAAACAATGCACTTTTCGCGTCGCGCAAGGAACCGCATGGGAATGAGTTTCCCTTCCCGTGCACCGGACGGACCTTGTAAGCCGCCCTCCCTGCGAACGGGTGGTGTGGGTCTGGTGGGGGGCGTTACGGGCCAAGCATATATTTATGGCCATCCTGTTTTGCCCCGGTGCGGCGAGCCACCGGTATCAACGCGGCCCCTTGGTTTCCCATAAGAATCGCGCGGACTCGCGGGCGCGTTCCGCCTGCAGCATTCATTTGCCCACAGGGAGACGGCAGCCTTCTTCGCCCTGCGGCATTGATTTCTCACAACGCAAACACGCCCCGGGTGAGGGAGTTGGAGGAGATACCCAGGGGTGATAGTGGTGGTTTTCATTTCTTATTTTGCATGTTGTGCCCGTTGTGTTGTTCCCGTTCCTGCGCGTTCGGCTTTGGCTCCTCCTTTCCGGCACTGCATTGGGGCTGGATCGGTATAATTTGCAATCATATTTTTATCCACAATAGACGGCTTATGATCCAGGTGCAAAGAGAGGGGGGGGGGGGGGAGATGCATACGGGATGCATACGAAATGACGGGCTCCGGATGGTGAAAACGACGACGACGACGGCCGCAGCCCCGTGTGTTCCGGCCGCCAATCGGCTTCGGTGTTTCACCACAATTGCCCCGGCCCGGGCTTTTGTCCCGCGTGACGGTGGCTGTGGATCATGCTCTGCAAGAGGAAGCACAGGGGGAAGTGAGTGCCGGGGCCATGGGTGGGTTCAGCGTGCAGATTGTGCACCACGATGGATCCATAATTCCATCATCATCATCATTATTTCCGTTCCGTCGCACGCTCACCGCTTCCTCCCAAAAACCGTCTCGCTTGCCAGGGCGAAGGAAACACGTAGATAATGTTGTTTTTTTCTTTCTTCTTAACTCAAAGAACCCTTTTCCCCTGCGAAGCAGCATCGGATACGATCTACAGCGCGCCGGGTGTATCGATCGCACACGAAATGAATTCACCATTTTCGTAATACAATAATGAAATCGAGCAAGACGTGTTTTATGCAAAAATTATAATCATAAAATTAAATAAAAAAAACATAGCGCGAATACGCTCGGGCACTACGATAATCCGCACGTTATGCTGCCCGCTTCTTTGCTTCTTCCCTTTATTTTTGAGGTGCAATCGACCGGCTCTGCTGACTCGATCGATCGATCGCAAAACGGGAAAAGGGGCAAACCGATCGCGCAAGTGTAATGAGTGATTCCCTATTCAAAGTGCAATTTGAGGAAGGAATTACAATAATCAACGTGTGCGAAAAGAGAAATATAGAGAGAAAGAGAGAGAGAGAGAGAGAGAGAGAGAGGCAGGGCTGCAACACGATCACGTGCACCATTGCAGCCCTGTTAACCGTGTTCGGCTGTTGCTTTTGATAGTGTTTTGTTTCGCTGTGTTTTTTCCCCTTTCTTGAAGATTATTTGAAGCAAACGGTGTGAAAGGTGATGTTTTGTTTTTTGTTTTCCTTTTTTTTTTGCTCGAAAGTACATAACCGATACGATCTGCATGTTCCGCTGTTATCATTTTTAAGTCTTGTTTCACCTGTTTGAATGATCTCTTCTGCATATGCAAGAGTTATCTATGCTACAGAGGGTTTTACATAATTTACTATTTTTTTTTAAACTTATTTACGACTAATTGACATTTCACAGAGTATTGGTCATGTCTTTGCTGTACCACAATATAATATGAATATAGCTAAACTTTTTTTCCTTATTGTTGTATGATTTTGCACAAATACCACAGAAATGCGAATATGTTATAATAAGATGTCTTGCAATCATTTGTGAATTTGGGGTAAATATGCAAATAAAGCTACGAATTTTCTTTTGAAAAATATAACTTAATAAAGCAAATTAATGTAAAGTAGATAAAGAAAGAGGATTCCAATAGGATTAGAAATTCCAGCTGGAATATATCAACCGTTTCTGTTAGGTAAAATTTGAATAATTTGAACATTTTATTCCTGCACTTTAAATATTGCAAACATTTGTCTCTTCGTCCTCGAAGTCGTTCTTCTTCTTCTTCTTCTTTGGCGCAACAACCGCTGTCGGTCAATGCCTGCCTGTACCCACTGGTGAAATGAGCTTGGCTTTCAGTGACTTATTGTTACCATAGCAGGATAGTCAGTCCTACATATGGGGGTAAGGTCTATTCGGGACTTGAACCCATGACGGGCATGTTGTTACGTCGTACGAGTTGACGACTGTACCACCAGACCGGCGAAGTCGTTCTACACATATTTATTATTTAACGAACAATCCGCCTGTAAAACCCGTTCGCTGTGTTGGACGGAAAACCCTGTTTTAATTCAAAACACAATCCAAAACCACGCTAAACGCGAAAGGGAAAAATGGACGCCCTCGCCCCAAAACCAACGGTGAAAATTGGCAAAGCTTCAAAACTGCTTCAAAACAAACCAAAACCCCCGCGCACATCACAACCGCAAATCCACCCACCGCTCGGGGAATGAAAAAACCGTTTCCCGTTGTACTCATTTGTTTAGCTGGCACACCGGCATCTGATTCCGCTGCCCCGAAAAATTTGTGTTTCCCCACCCAAGCCTATAAAGTGTGCAATTAACAACCCAAACGAAAATAATTAAATTATCTCCTCCCGGTCTTCTTCTTCTTCTGCTGCTTCCTACCACACGATCTTGCATGATAATCGCAAACCGTCGTTGTAAGGCCGGTGTCTGTCTCAGCCGCTCGCGCAAAACTCTCGCCCCGAAAAGATGAACGACTTTGCCTACGAATGATGGTCTTAATACATCATATCATTTGACTACCCCTGGGTCCGCGTGTGTGTGCGTTTGTGTACCTTTTTTTGTTGTGGCACTCCGTGGACCGATTTACATTTCCCCCTGCCCGGTTGGGTGGATATGCTGATGAGCGCCTGCGCAGATGATGATCACCGAACGGCATGCAGATAAGCACCGGGACCACTTAACCACTACAAGACATTAACATTTCTCATGCGCCGTCCGCCGTGAGCATTCGTGTCTTACGATCGCGGGGCGGCGGTTCTGTTTCGTTCGAATGATTCCCTTTGCCCCGTTCCCCGTTGCTCGCATCACTTTAATGTAACATTTGCCTGCACTACGGGGAGCTCCAACCGGAACACTCCACTGTGGCTGTGTGCAAAAGTTTCTGGATCAGCTCAACAATTCGATAATTATGGGATATGTGACAGGTGTGTGTGTGTGTGTGTGTATGTATATAAGCGTACGGGTGTAAAGGAGAAAGCAAAGGTTTACGAAGGGAATGGCCTAAGTACAGTGGATGGCCCTTTTGCGCCCAATTTCTTTTCGCCCCTTCCCTTTTTGTCTCAAATTGAAAGTGACGTTAACAAGCCTGGCGTATGCCTGCAGCGGAATTGAAGGCAAGCGGAGGTAAAGCGATGGGACACAAATACTCCCTCCCTCCCGTCCCGTTCCGCCGTTACAAAAGCCATGCGTTATAGTTTGCGGGTGTGTGTGACGAGTCTCGCTGCCCGAAATTAGCATGACTTTCATTAATTAGGCCACGAAAGGCTTTTACTGCGAGCGCGCGGTGCACCCTTGGGGTATGTAAATAACAACTCCCCAAGTATGCCACACCTCAATGCAAAGCGGACCCTCCCAACGCAGCAAGTGACGTTTCGCAGCTGGACACATTCGCGAAGCGCCTCGCAAAGGGGTCGTAAAAATATAATGAACAAAATTTGTAATGAAGACATTTATGTGCTCGCGTCCGATGGCAGTCGGCAGATACGGCATAAATCAGGCAGCTTTACAGCCAAGACGACCGCTCCCGGGATCTCGTGCTCATTTAAATAGATTGGCCTGCGCGACTGTCGAACAAACCACGGTTAAGGGGATCCAACAGTCCCGAGGGGTGGCAAAAGCAAAGACGATTGTTCCGGTTGGCTGCGTGCCCGGAAAGCTCCGAGGAATTGAGCCCCCTCTCAAACCAGAACAGAGGGGGCGACAAATTCGTGGCTCATAATGAGAGAAAGGAAGGGGGACCGGTGCAGGAGGAAAGGGAAAAAGAATCCATTCTCGCTGCTGGAAACGAGTGTCCAGGCGGTGGTCAAATTTGCTTATCGGCCATCTAAATCGAGCGCCGCGATTCGGCGGCTGAAGGCATCCGACGAGCGTTATCTTAATTCGTTGGCACATTTTCCATTTTCCAGCCTAACCGTTTTACCATGTGCCGGCTTCCGGATGTGGCTCTTACCGTCTCCCTCACACGCAGACGCACAACCCAATCGCTGGCATTGCAGAAGCATTTTCTTTTCGTTTTTAATTTGCTGCCAACACAAAAGCGGGCCCCAAGTTAAGCCATTATGACACCACTTCACTGCTCAAAGCTTCCCCCGGGTGTGCCATCAATGTATGTCTTCTTTAGCTCCCAGGGCTGACAGTCAAGGTTGGCACTATGTCGGCTGCATCTTCTGCTGCACTGCACGTCGAAGCGAACGGAGCGCGCGCGCACTGTGTAATTGAAAAAAGCTTTCTTCTTTCCACCGCGCTCAACTCGTTGCCGTTGACGGTCGTTTCCAGTGCCGTTGAACGACATTTTAATTAGTACCTTTGCCGTGCGTCGTAGATCGTTAATATGCTTAAGTACATATCAATTTATTAATTGCCGATGGCGGTCCGTTTGTGTGCATGTACGCCTAGGTGTACGGGTTTAATGTTTTATTTGTTGCTTGCTTGCTTGCCGTGAAGCACTGAGCACGGCCCCAAATTGCTGTCAATCGCGGATGCAAGATGTAAATAGTCATGATAGGCAGGCAAATATGGACCGACTGGCTGGCTAAACGGGGTAATTAAAAGCCATGAATATGTTCGCTTGGAGTGAATGACGCATTGCGGGTGCATCTAATAAAACAGGGGAAGAATAGCCCAGTGAAGCCCTTGAAATCAAAGCCCCTCCAAGCGCAAACGGATCGTTAGATCGGGCTCGATCACATCATTTATAATCGAACAACACTCATTTCTCATCAATCAACCTTCCATGCAGCGATCGACAGTTGTGCAACAGCAGCAGCAGCAGCTTTAGGGCATTTCTCACCCTCATGCTTTTATTAATATTTTTCCCTCCGACCCTCCCCCCAGGCTGTCCGTTTCTAATAAGCGGGTTTTCCAAATTCCGGTGCATAACGAATTGCAATTGAACTACAGCCTGTGATGTGCATTTCCTGTTCTCATTAGCGTTTCGATCCGTCCGAGCTTACGGAAAAGATTTCAACGATCACACGACGGCGCGTTTTGTAGGAGACGAACCCCTGATCATGATCGACCTTCGAACCGTTTTTGTTTTTCTTTTTTTTTTGCTTGTGCTCGGGTGGTTTGTTTTAGGGGAACCTTTTCATCTTCTCGTTCCATTCCCATTCCCGAGGTATACCTTTTTTGGGATTTGCTGTTTCGCGCGAAACCTATAATTATGCACTTATGACCTGTGGTGGCGCAGGACTTCAGGTTTCAGGCCATTCCCGAAACGCTCTCAATGTTGTGGTAGGAACCGTTTTTAGCCGTTCTTCGAAATGAAGTTTTGCTAATCAAAACGCTAAATTTATTGCCCAAAAGCCCCCCTCCCTCCCTTGAAAACCGCGAAAGCGCCGCGGCCGCGTCATGCGCATTTTGCGGCTTTGCGGGGAATCGCATCGCAGGCGTGATCGTGGTGCCGCCACAGCCCGCGGAACGAGTTTTGTTGCGAGTTTTCCCATTTCTCGCCCTTGTCGGGCGGGGGCCCATTCATGGGCAATGTTCGTGCGGCTTCCATATGTGCGGCTAAGTCGCTGTCGCATTTTGCGGTGCATTTGAGAGAGGTTGCATTGCTCGGCTCGGGTCGCTTTTTCGCTGCAGGCGCTCGTTCTGGTAGGCGTGTGAAGATGCGCCGGTGTCCAGTTGTGTGTGTGGCTGGCGGGACCTGTTTTTCGTGTCGAAAATTCATTCATGAATTTGTACTTGAATGAATAAGGGCGCCTGTTACGAGCCGATTACGAGCCCGAGGGGCCCCGTGGGGCATGTTATCGGACCGGAAACGGGGCCCGATCGCACACCCAGCACACTGGCGCCGGCCACGTTTTTGCATAACGTCTGCATGATAACTTCGTGTGTCGCAAAATGCATAACGTCTGTATGATAACTTCGTGTGTCGCGTGTCCCGCAACAGCTCCCGGCCATGTGTTTGTGGTGTGATTTGGATCTATTGTTTCGAGAAAATCTATTTGACACCGAACGCAACCGCGTGCAGAGACAAGTGCAGAAATGCGTGCTCATGTTTTCGGCATGTTTTTTTCTTCGTATCCCGCGTGTTGTACACATACCCGAATGTCGAAAAAATGTTAATACCGTGTGACGGCGAAGATGAGTATCGTGGGGCAGGTTGTGCCGTTTCACTCGATCGTGGATGAAGATAAATTTAAAAAACAGTTTATCTTAATTTTGTAGCTCCCGAAGGGGGGGATGAGGGTGGTGTGACCCTGAGAACTGTGGCCACTCGGTTCCCATCTTCTTCTTTTCCCAGCTGCGAATGGAAGCGGTGAGAGGGATGGGAGGAACAAAATCGGGTGACGATGATGACGGGTACACAACGAATTTCCTTTTGCGGGTTCGGATCGCATCTAATAATCCAAAAGCAAAACAATTGCTCCAAACAAGCGACTAGCGTTGCGTTCTGGGGTGGGTAGATGGGAACCCTTTTAGGTGCCTTACACGCACCTGTAACACCTGTAACACCGCTCGGGCCGACAGTGCCGACGCCGGTGCATCCGATTATGGAGGTCAGTTTCTAACGGCTCCAGGGAACGGTGAGAAGAGTGCGGCTGGCACACCATAGACCCATTTACCATAGACGTTACACAGCGGATAATGTATTAAAATAATGAGAAATTAAACAGAACTGCGTGCGACCGGGTGGCAGTGCACGGTCGCAGAAATAGTTATGTGTTTGTGTTTGTGTTGATGTGAAAACACAAAACAACACAGCCGTGGCACTCGGAAGGGGGGGACTTTTACTGCGCACTTTAACGTAAATGAAGGAATGTTTTCAACCCATTTCTTCGTGTCATTGTGCGACTCCAATTTGAATATAATAAATGACACTGCAGCGCCAGCCCACGGCATGCAGGAGGAGGAATTGAAAGCAAGCAACCATTAGCATAATTATTTCCAAACGGGCTCACTTTGTAGAAGTTTAATTTTCATAATTCTCCGATTGCTCCGACGACGAAACAGCTTCCCCTGCGCGACCGATTCAAATCACTACCCCGCTACAAGAGAGGGGACCAGGTTGTTATGATTTACTTACCACTCCGGAGGCTAATATTACCAGTCAGCCGGCTTGTGACTCTTTGTCGTCTCCTCTCCTCCCCGTGTTCCACCGAGCAGATGATAATTATCGCTCATCTAGACGGTGTATAATGATGGCCACAACCGCTCATTCAAATGTGTGTTCTCGGGCCATCACAAAAGCGGACCATCACATTGTGACGATCGCGCGCGCGATTCGTTTGATGAACTGCCCTGGCTCCCTGGTGCCTGGTGGTGAGTGAGGTTAATCGTGTAGCTTAATTTGAATAATCAAAACACAACGCAAAACAAGTGAGCCGGGGACTGATGAGCTGACGGTGCCAGTGCTGAATGCGACGCTGAACGAGCCGACTGATGAAGCGCAAACGGACCACGGGATGGAGTGTAAATGGTACGACAAAACGTCGTCAATCAAGAGCGTCCCGCGAGAAGGTTTTGTGTGGCTTTGGGACGGCTGTTGTAGATCGTTGATCGTCGAGGTTAAGCGAGAGATATTGTTTCAACGTTTAGTTTCATCTGCCTTGCTGCTGTGACGTTGTTTATTGGAGATTTGATGCGCCCGTGTTCTAAATAGTTTGGGAACCTTCCGAACACGGACCCAAGCTGAAGCCAAGCGTCATTGTAGAAGTGTGTGTCCTTTGAAGGAAATTCTAAATCGACACACACATCCGAGAGCGCGTATGCGTAATGTGTTTATAATTGTAACCCTGGCGCCCTGGAAGTCGAAAGCCAAGATGTTAAGCCTCCCCGAGGGGGAATAAGCCAAGTTGCTGGTGGATTCGAGGCAGATTTTCAAACTTGTCATTTCGCCTACAGGCAGGTGAGCCGCTGTGTTGGACGACAACCAAAAAAACCGAAACAAACTAACCGTGGCGTAACTTTGATGGCCAGCATCGAGAGGCCAAATGATCATTTGCGTGTTTTGCTGCAGGATGAAGGCAGCCAGGCAGGAAAGAAAAAATCAAATTTAAATATTGTGATTTGAATAGTAATTATAGGGGTGAGCAGGCAAGCAACTCTTTTGAGATGCTTCGTTTTTCTTGGTTTTCTGGGTTGTTTTTAGCCACCAACTTTGGAGTTGTTTCGTCTCAATGTCATCCAAATTTTGCTGCAGCTTGTTGCGCACGGAATGCTGGAGGTCTTCGTCGGGTTTACCGTACCCCCCTATCGGCAAATTCCACGCATCAAAATACCATTGCGAGGAAAAAAAGGGCCCGCTCGCGCACACACACACACACAAACCCGACGAGCGCCGCCATCAAATCGTTCGTCAGTTTGATTTGTTTTTAATCTTTGCCCGCTTTATGCGTGCCGCTCGCACACACGCTCCACGGTAGCCATCTTTTGTCGCTGTTTTGTTTGCGCCCTAATCCACAGGATACCCCGTGGCCGAGAGATGAAACGGGCCGTGCGCAAAACGCGGTGCCCGGGAAAAAGGGAAGCTCGCGCTCACGCTTAATGTAATCAATCAAAACATTTACGTATAAATAAGCTCCAACCCCGAGCTGGTGGTTGGTGGCGGCGGCATTTCAGCATGCGAAAAAAAAACAATCGAATCCGCAAAACTATCCCGGGCAGGAAGGAGCAAGAACGCAACGCACAAAAACTCACTCCGCCAGTGAAACAATAGCCCCGCCGTGCAATGGTTTAAAGCGGACTTTGGGAGAGCAGCAAAAAACAAAACCATACACACACACACCTTCACTGTGTCCCGTTTTCGAAAGGGTTCGGCCGATTCATTGGATCAAAAGATGATGTTATGAGATGCAGGCCGGACAGGGAAGCAGTTCGGCGTTGTGTCCTTGTGGTCCGGCCCCGCTCGTTGCGCTGAGAGGAATCAATCCGGTGGCAGAAATCGGTCACACCGTTTTCGGAAGCTACACAACATGTGCAATAATTAGACTGCCGCCGCTTCTTCCGTTCACACATCCACATCCATAGATGCGTCGCCGGTCTGTGCGCGGTGAGAATTCGTTTGATCCTGCCGCTCGTTTTGGATTTACCGCACTGCTGCCGTTCGTCGGCACCGGGGGAAGCACACCGGTGGAAGAAGGGTCCCGAGGTTAACATTCATAAGCAAACGCTGCCACTCGAATCCGTCAATCGAATGCGCATAAGAAAGTGATCGGCGATCGGGTGATGAAAGCGACGAACGTTGCGTGATTTTTTCTTTTCTCCTTCGTCTCCTTTTGCACCAGAACGCCGCTGCTGCACTCAGGGCGCTCTTTTTGCGTCGATTTTGGCACACAAAACGCATCAGACATCCATCCGAGCGTAACAACGGAATAAAATTCTTTAAATTCTACCCAACCCGAACGTTCGCTGATTTCAATAATAAAAGACTCAAGCGACGAACCTCTTGTACAGTGCACGGCGTGCGTGATCACTAACGGCCGCTTATGAACACGCCGGAGCGGTGGAGCAATATTTAGGTCATACGTAATTAAGCGAGTCCTGTACTGGGGGTGTCTTAAGTTGCTTAAGGCAGTTGTTCTTTGCGCGGCTTGCGTTGTTGGAGTTTTGTTTTCTCAACAAACACCATCGCCCCGTTTCCGCATCGATCCAATGAATAATTAGGCGCCCATTTGGCTACACTCATATAAACGCCTTGCGGGTCGGACGGCCGATTGTCCTGGACCCAAGTGTGGGGGATGGTTGGCAGCGCGTTGTGTTTGAATTGAAATTTTGATTAATTTTTAAAACCATGCTCTCTAAGCAGCGGAGGCCGACACAAACCGCTTGTAAAAGCGCGCCTAGCGGCCGCGATGACCTCCTGAGTTTGATGTCTTCATTTGATTAATTTCTCTCGGGCTGCGGGGTCCATCCCCCCCAAAACCGGGACTTGTAGCACCGGGTGAAAGGAGCTGCCACCAGACCGCGCTTGTAGCGGTGCGATAATTAAGCAAATCTCATCAAACTTTTGGAGCTTCTAAGCACAGCCGGGTTCGTCGCTTTTATCTATTTTTCGATGGTGGTGCCGTTTGCGCCTGCGTCATACCGAATGCAGGTCGATTTGTTTGATGAATACATACATAGCGTTTGAGGCGCTCACCCCATGGTAATTGAGTCCAAACGATATTGTAATTAGTTCGCTAGTGTTTTCGGCGTGTGTGTGTGTTTGTGTGTGTGTGCCGCAAAACCGAGTGCCGAATAATTAATTTATCAACCCAAAAAGCTGTGTTTGAAAACCGGCGGCCGCTAATGATCGATTGCCGCCGGTTGATGAGCTCATTTAATTGTGCTGGAGGCCCCCGAGACCGAGCCCGCACACACGGATGTCGTCGCTGGCGAAAACCGCGGAATATTTTGAGCAGCTTGTACAGCCTAATCTCGGACACCCCCCCCCCCCCCCCAAAACCCCCCCGCGTGAAGAATGCGCAAACAACATGCGCAAACGTCTTTAATGGTGCGCTCACGTGTCGCTAAGCGATAAGACAACCTCACAGCGCGTGGAACCTTCGACCTGCTATGCACCTACGGATCACGCTGAAGCAGGGAATGGTTCACGTGCTCATTTATTCAAATGCTGCACATTCATATGCACCGCGTAATTATTGGCTTGCCGTGGCCGTGGTCATTTCCACCGCTATTAATCCACAGCACATTTCATCACTCTTGGTTTTTTCTGGTTTTTTCGGATGGCAAACGATGCTCTTCACACAATACGTTAGGTTTGCAAAAATGTTGCACCAATGAATTTTTGTGTGAATGAATGCAGAGGCGCTGGGTTGCTGTTGCTTGCAAAGAGTGCAAGGATCATCATCGGACTGCAGTGTGGAGAGAAAAAAAAACGCCAAGAAGAAGGCACACAGAAAAATGAGGCAACACATAAGTACGGAAATTCTTCAGTGAGCCGGCTTACTCACACCCTGCACACTAGCAGCGGAGGAGGGTTGAATAATGAAGAATTACCGTATAAGCCTTAAATTGAGAATGAGAACGAGTTTTAATTAGTTTCTCAGACAGAGCGGGCAGGCGTTTTTTCGGGCGAGTAGGAGGAGAGTATTGCCGAGAGTCCTTCTTCACATTCCTTCTTTTTCATTTTATTTCGGGTGCGTGTTTATGGGAGCGAAGCACAACCACTCGGAACCATTCCCCTTCAGTCCCGGATGCTATTTACCTGTTCCCCGCTCATGGGGAAAGATTGCCCGAAAAGTGAGGAAGGAAAGCAACAAGATTGAAGGCGTTAAGCTGAGAGAATTACCACCAGAAGTTTGAGCATGTTGTTGGTATTGTTTTCTTCATTTTGGCGTGAAACCACAGTTACGAAAAAATTGAACCAAAAGACAGACCCTTGAAGCGAGAGAGTGAATGGTAATCACTGATATTCGAAATGTTTGCAGAGCGGCCCAGTGCACTGTGGCGATAGAGTTTGATTTATTTCCATCATTTGAAGCGGCTGCAGATGCAAATTTTTCTTGCCCTTCGCTTGCTCTGGCCCTCGTTTCCCGACCTCGTTGGTTGTGTACCAAACACACTCTGTTGCTTCCCACCCGATCCAGAAAGGCAGACAGGTTCGCCCTTCACCCCGAAAAAAAACCCGCTCCGATCGCGCATCCAAATGAACCCCTTTTTCATATAAATTGATTCGTGACTTTGCTGAAAACGCAGCTATGATTAATTAATTTGTTTTCATTTCAATATTAAGATGATTGTGCTCATTTTTTTCTTCTTCCTCCACTATTTACTCCCACCCCCTCGTCTCGTCGGCAGTGTTCTTCGTTCTAAGCGCCACCGCTTCTTTGGCGGAATCGCTTGTTTTTTTTTCGTGTGTACTGCCGCAAAGAGTAGAAAGACAGCAATGCGCGCATAAGCAACGAACCCTAGTTCGTTTTCACCGTAAGCTTCTTGCGCACCAATCTCCCATGTGTGTGTGTGTGTGTAGGTGTGTGTGTGTGGGTCTGGAGGTCACAATCTGCCCCCGATGATGGGAAGAAAAGGTTACCCGCCTGGGTGGACGGGTTGTTGTTGTTGCTGCTGCACGGAAGATCAAACGTAGCCTGCCAGCCTGCCGCAGCCGCACGCTCACGAAAAGCGATCGATCGTCGTTCAATTAGAGTTACTTTTCATATTTCCGCCACACCCCGCCACCATCCCTGTCTTTTGCATTGCAGCGGGCATCACAATTGCGCAGGCACACAATGGCACACACAACGGTTTATGCATGTTTGTGCATTCCCTTCCCCCAACCCTCAAATTCGCGGCCTGGATGCGAACACAAAAGCGGCCACGAAATTTACCCTCATGAAAGATTCAAAAGGCAATCGGAAGCGGTTTGGGGTTCCGTTTTTGGAGCATTCCTTTGCTTTAAGGGCACTACATTTGCCGAATCGGTGGGGCTGAAGCTCACTTGCTGTCCATGATTTGTTTAAAGATATTTTAAAAATGTTCTCGCTTACTGGAATTTGGTTTGACCGAGCAGGAGAAGAAGCTCAGGTTTGCTTGCATAACTCCCTGGTGGCGACCTTCCGCACAAAACTCTCCCCGGACGATGCATCGTTAAAACATTGTTTAAATAATTTATTAATTTCTTGGCTGTGCTCTAGCTGCGGGGTACACATGAGTGTAACGAGTGTAAATTAACAACAGCAGTAGGGTCTACTTTGTATGCGCAAACCAGGTATTGCACACACACACGAGGCTAGAGGGAGGATAAGATTGGCTTCATCTTTAACCCTTACCCCTCGCATCTCGAGAGTGCGTTTTTTCTTTATCCCCGCAGGCAACAGATGCATTGAATCATGCGCGTTTTGCAGCGTCGACCTCTTATGCACATTTGCATCCTCTCGGCCGATCGGTCGTACCTCAAAAGGAACGAAACTGAAACCAACTGAGCTCATCGTGAAAGTTACATCCACACTGGCTCACTTTCATCCTTTTTAAGTCAATCTGTTTCCCTTTAGCAGCCGCTGTCTCTCACTCTCTCTCTCTCTCTCTGGGTTGTAATAATCATTCGTAACAAGTTAAATGTGTTGTGTAAAAATGCAAAACAAAATAACAACCCCCCCCCCCCCCCCCCCTCTCTCTCTCTGGCCCCGGCCCCACGAAGAAGAAGCCACGCGTTCATAAAACTCGAAAATGAAAACGAAAAAAGAAGAGCAAAAACAGCACTACGATTGGCAAACGGTGCTGTCGCTTCTTTCACCAGTAAACACCACCAACACCACCACCAAAAATGCCTTTGCGCAGCACATTAAGGGGAGGCTCATCATACCATCATACATATTAAAAAATTTACAAAATAATTAGTGCGTATCGTATTTTGAATAAGCACGTCATATTTGTCAGTCGACCCGGCTCTCGGCCGGCCCTCGGCTGTGCATGACTCCCTGAGTAACCGTTCGTGACCGAGATAAGCAAACATACCGAAACACACACAGACACAGACGCATGCGCTTGCAGCCAGAGGCGCAAAAGGCTGTGTGTGAAGTGTTCTTTCCCAAACACACTGCAAGGGTGCACTTTTTTGCGCACTTGTCATGTTGCATTAAGCTCATCGCAACGGGGCGGATAAGACAGCAGGGATACGAAAGGGATCTCCAACACCTCCACCACCACGAGTGAGACCCACAATTACGCCACAAGAAGGTCATTTGCGGGCCAAACGGGGCAGAGCGGATTATGGGCGCTCATGATCGGGGATAATGTTTTTACGAGCTTTAAAATTAAATACCTCGCTCTCGGGCGGGGTTTGGGGTAATTTGCATTTTACAGCAAAGGTGATGCATCCCATCTCCGTCTCAGTTCTTCCCGTGGCGTGGCGTGAACCCTTGGGCCGTCATCATCCATAATAAATTATCCCTCTTCCCCGCCCTTTCTCCCGGGCCTATCGCTCGCAGTTGAACGGATGCGCTCATGCAAATTTCCCCCGGCTGCACATTCGCAATACATGCGCGCGGTGTGATGGTTGTGGGTTTGTTTATTTCGTCGCTTATCCAACCGAAGCGGCGTGGCGGCCAAGTCGCGGCTGTCCGCGTGGAAATTCGAACCGATGTAACAGCGCCAACACGGTGCTCTATCATCTTTTCCCCCCTGCCTGGCTTACGCAGCTTTTCCTCCCTTCCAGCTTTATAAGGGGTCCGGGGGATGGTAACATGCTTTACATATCTCGTTTGCTTGATTTGAATATTTGTATTAGAGAAAATTATGAGCTGTGACGCTCGGGGCCAGTGCTGTTGAGCTGGACAGTTATGATACGGACACACATACACAACCATGGCTATGAAAACGGCCATGGGAAGATAGCTGCCACCGTAAGAAGCAGAAGAAGCAGAAGGAAATGGCTCATAATAATTTTATGATAAAACCTTCACTTCTCGCTTCGTGTAGCATATTTACCTCCATATTTAGCTGGGTTCAGCTTTACGAGCTTTCAGTTTTCCATAGTGGGCCTTTTCATTAGGCCCGCCCCACGACTGCTCGCTACCCTTCCCGCCCCCGCACGACAGAGTATCAAGTGACAGCACAGTTTTCCAATGATCGTACGAAAAGCGCTCTCGGTTTGGTCACTTGCTTTAAGATAGTGGTGAACCGATACGAATACATCTACGGACCGAACGATTTACTTTAAAACGCTCCCCCCTATGTTTGGGTGGCCTGAGGCAGTGTGTAAGGGTTGAAGGAATAAAAAAACACCATTTTTTCGTAACGTGTATCGCCCACCACCCGACGTGTGTGTCTGTCTGTTTTCAAATGTTATGCGTTGATGCGTGTGCATTTATTTAATATATATCGGATCGGGCCCCGTGCCGTGGTGCGATGTTTTTAATGCGATTACATCATTTTGGAGGTTATTTTCCGTTTTCCTCCGTTGCATGATTTGCAGGCTGGATGTGCGTGTGTGCTGCGGCTAGTGCTGTGTCTGTGGATGGTAAGCGATGGGCATATTAAGCTTTTCTTAAGTAATGCCCCCGATAGCGGGCAGCAACAACAGCAGCAGTGAGGGGTGGCTCAGTTTTAGCGAAATAAAACTATTTCCATGTAGCACGGTGCGTGGGGAGAAACGCACGAAACAGATCCAACTGGTGTGTGTGTTTCCGCAGTGCGACCAGTCCAGCGCCGCCGAATCGTGTTGGAAATGATGGTGGTATGGTAGAATAAATGTATGATAGAGCAGACGACTGGCTGCTCACATGTAGCCCAGACAGTCTATTCGGAAATGGTGCAACAAACAGGTGTAAAAATAATTTATGGGTTTATTGTTTTCTTTTTTTTTTGTTTCCTGAGTTCTGACCGGAAATAGAAAAAGGAGAAAAACGACTGGTTTTTGCTTTTTTTTCCTAAGCTATTCTTATGAAAATTGCTTCATCTTTTTCTTCTTTTTATGCACAAAACTCATTGTTTTTTAACCTTTCAACTATGTACTTACAAATTCAACCCACTCACTCTTAACGTCGTCCAGCGACAAGGTTTTGGCTATTCGGTTCATTTTCGTGAACGCGAACTGAACGTGCATCACGGCTCTTTCGTACATTTCAATTGATGAAAATAAGGTAGGGTAAACGTACCTATTGTGGTGGTGGTACCAATAGTGGTGGTATTACACCAAAATGCATCTCATACGATAAATTAACAGTAGTTAAGTCATTTATGATAGTGTGAAATGTTCTCTAGCCTTTTACAAAGGATTTAAAAATGAAATGGGGCCATTCCGTTTCTTAGTGTCCGAAAAATCCATGATTTTGTGAATGGTATCAACATTTTTCCAAAATCCTTAGGCTAACATAACGATATTCATATTTTTGTTAACGTTCTAAATGACCACATAACAACGAAATTATTAGTTTTTTTAACATACAGTGAACCCTCTCTTATTTGAGAGGCGATGGGACTGTCGAATAAGAGGGGTTTTCAAATTACAGAGGTGGAAATTAAATGAAAGGTCCATCCAAACAAGAAAGAGACAGAACATTTAGTATGCAGCCTTAACTGTTGCTATAGGAAACTGCGAACAGGATTGCCAATTTGAGCATACATCTTTCAATAACCATGGCAATAACCATACACAAATAAGAGGGACACAGATTTCAGAGGTTTTCCAAATTAGAGGAACAAAAATGTACTGGAAATCAAGGCACTGTGCAAAATGTTCAAATAAGAGAGGTTTTTCAAATTGGAGAGGTGTCAAATAAGAGAGGGTTCACTGTAATTGTTATCAAATGATATTGTTTTATTCAAATTCATTGGCTTTTCACCATACTTACGTATTTTTAAGTGTTTTTTTGCGATAGTGTCATTATTGGTACGCAAAATAAGCATGTTCCTTTAGTGGTCTTAGCTAAAAAATCAATAAAAACATGACATTTCAGATTTTTTTTGCCGATATTTTTGACATGTCGTACTGTTTTCATTAAAATAAGCAACAGAAATGAGTTTTCTGCAAGTGATTTACCAAACAAAGGCCAAAATTCGCTTATTTGGCTGAGTGAAAAATCGACTTCAAATCAAGCAAACTCTTTTGGGTATGCGTTGACGACAGGTGTTATTCAGTACTTTAGTCAATATTTTCTTCAACCAAATTCATACATTTTTTACGATCAAATTACGAAAGAAATCAATATGTTGGCAGTAATCCTTGCTATTTACACGAAAACAGCTTCAAAACTAAGTTATATTGATATTATACACTGTTTTGAGGCATCTTTGTTTACCACCACTATAGGAACACAATGTGACGACTATAGGAACCATACCACCATTATAGGTACAACGAAGCAATCACAAAAATATGTATTTTTTCGTAAATTTGATGTCTTTCATGGTAAAAATGGTTGCGATTGCGAAGATAAAACATATTCCAATTGGACGTATTTCGACTGGTAAGGACGTTAGTACGTTCTTTCCACGAATAACTTAGTAAATTATGATTTATAAGAACTGATGAACGTCGATTAGATGAAGACGAAGATCGTTCTTTCTTTGGAAAGAACTGAGTGAACCGTACGGTTCTGGTTGTTTAGGCATTAGAGAATTAGAGAATCACTCTTTTAAGATTCAAGTCACTCATTGTTAAAGACTTCAATTCACCTTGCTCTCCTTGCCGAATGATAACTCATTCTGTTTGGGATTTTATGCCCCGAATCAGTGCGAATAAGAATTGCAAAAGAGTTATGAGTGAATATTAAATATAGAAAATACTCATATACAGGTATTCCCCGATATACGCTATACTCGATGTACGCGATTTCGCTATACGCTACTTTCTAAATTTGACAGTTCTTCAAGCAAATGGTGCTAATTTTATACATCGAATGTCAAACGCAAAATAAACTACCTTTTTGACGAATTTTAAAAACAATTTTGAAAGGTACAAAATTGTAATCTTCAGTTATTTAATTTTCAGTTATTTAATAACTAATTTTGTGACTAAAAATCTACCATTTCAAGCAAAATTATACGAAAATAAGCTATAATTTAACTGAAAACATCGAAATTCGATTTACGCTAATATTCGAGATACGCTATTTCCTCTGGTTCGCATCAATAGCTTATATCGAGAAATACCTGTATAGTGTAAAAAAACGAAGGCTCGCTACTCAGTTGAGTCACTACATACGTTTGAGGGAAGTCTTGCACAAATGTACTTAGAATCAGTGAGTGGCTGTTATAACCATTTCCGTGCCTTAAACCAAATTAAACCAATGAATTTAAACCAAATGAATAACAATCCTTTATTGCTCGAATAATCTTTCAACACAAACTAATGATGGTTTATTGTTTGTGTGCAAAAAAACAAAGCTTCCTACTACCCAAAAGATCCGGCCATATCCTTTCGAGCTCACATTCGGCACCCAAATCGGACGATCACATATATCGCGCCGCTTGCTGCAAATGGCAGCTGCAAATGAGTTGCAGTTCACATTCCCCCGTGACTGCCGACCGAAAAGTGCAGTGGCCGCGCGAAACTACATTGGACAGTTTTGCTAGCGTTCGACTGCTGTGTGTGCCTTGGTTTCTCCAGGCCTGCTTTTAATTCCGGACAGCCTTTCGGAAGTTTTTGTTATCTCCGCTGTACTCGCTAATTATGGTGGACCTGCGCCATTCACAGCGGAGAGAGGAGCAAGCCGAGGGAGGTACTGTAGACCCCACAAAAGGATCTGGATGAGTGATTTTACAATCGGAACCGCCGAAGAAAAAAAAAAGCAACAATCTTCAACAGTTTGTGCTTCCTGCTGCATATCATCTGCAATGCGCCGCCGGGTCGAAAAAGGCGCCGCCGCACCAGAGTTTTGTTAATTTTTTACGAGCGTTTAAAATTTCGCTTATTGCTCGGATGAAGTCGCCCTCCCCGACACAAGCTTCCTCCTCTCCTTTCACATCAATTAAAAGAAAACACATACACACACACACGCACCTTACAGCTCTTTATCCGCTGCTCATCCCAGGCAGGCAGGCAGGCGTTAGAGGCACAGGACGGTCGGTTTCGCGCCAGATAATTTAAATAATCGTAAAACCCGGTTTCTGACCCACGAACAATTTAAGCTGCCCCCTGGCTCGAGAGCGTGTAATGTCCGTCCGGAAACGTAAGAAAAACGCCATGCTTTTCCTTCCACGGAAGCCCGTCCATCCCATCGTGTCCCATCGCATTGCGCGGCCGCAGTTTTCGCGCCCATTTCTCGGCAGTCGCGAGCGCCCTCCTCAATGATGATGGCGTTGATGATGGTGGTGATGGTTCCGGCCACAATTACACTCTTTATTTTACGATTAAGCCATTAAACGTCATTACAAGCTCCTGCGGAAGCCCGAAGCACACCGCGCAGCTCACGCTCGAATTCGCACCGCCAAACATTCAAATGCTTTGCTCGCTTCCCATCTCATCAAACCCGCAACAGCCGAAAAACACCTTCTCCTTCACCGTCTAATGTATGCATGCCTGCGTCCCGTGTCCCGTGTGTGCGTGTGTGTGTCTTTGGCAGTCACTTGTTTTTATGTCATTTTAATAATCTTTTTATTCAAATAATTTGTTGTTATGTTAATTATCAGCAGTGGCCGGTGCCAAAGAGCGGAGGGGAGTTTGGTTTTATGGCTTTCGAATGTACCTTTCGCTCCCCGCTCCCCGGAAAACACACACTCCCGAGACATGCAGCAACATAAAAAAAAGTTTTATTTGCCTGTTGAACTATTTTAAAAACCGTAGTCCTACGCGGATTACCTACATTTTCATTGCCCATTTTGGGGGGGGATGGCGTAGGCTGACGGTGGACGATCATCATGACCTGCGATCTGCAAGTCAAAACGCCAGAACCCGCAAGCCGCCCAAAATCAACGCTCCCTAGCGCGGAAAAATAAACTTTTATGGCAAACGATCTCAGGCGCATTCTTCGCGCGCGCATAAGTGGCCAGAGCGGAAGAAAGTCAACGGTTTTTTGGTTTTTGTTTGGAGGAAACATTTTTTTGTGTATTTTTAACATGTAGTAACAAAACTGTGACGCTGTGCTTGTGAGGCGCGAAAGCAGTAACCGCTATGAAGAGTTTACGCACTTTTCTTTCCAACCCATTGGCCGTTACGAGCCCGTCCCTGAGGTGGAGATTGTGTGGAAGAACACAGCCAACCCGAAACGCGCAATTGTTGCACATTTATGGCGCAATAGCAGGCATGGTAAGGCGGTAAGGCATGGTTTGGTGCGGCTGTGTTCCGTGTAAAATTTCTTCACACACCATTTGAGAAAATGTACGAGGGCTAGCGATGTATAAAAAGCAACTAAAAAAAAAGAAGTAAAAAGTGCGCGCGCGCGCTTTTTCCTTAAAATCACATCTTTAATACGCGTTGTCGTGGCTTCTTTTTCTCCCGTTGCTTGCCTTCGAATGTAATGAATTTTCCTATGCATTTCAGTAGAGAAAAAGGACAAAAAAGCCGTTACCAGAGTACCAGAGGCCGTTCGTTGCATGGTAAGAATGTGTGCATTTTTTTCGGGCATTTTAACCGTTTTTTAAGGGTAAAAATTGCACACCCAAAGTAAGCGAAAGAGCTACGAAACAAGCAAACAAAGAGACAGAGATGCAACTTTGCAGTGAGTTAATGTATATCAAATTTTTCAATTCCGTTTTGCAACAAACGGCACCAAAACGAAACACAAGGGGTGTGCACAATACACACACACACACCGTCACAGCAAATCAAAAAGGGGGATAAAGGGATGCAATTTTCAGAAGTACAACAGCTTTTTTTTTGGCACTCTCTTCGGAGCAAAATTTTTTCGTGATTTTTGTGAGAAAATCAGTTAAAAACTTCATTTCTATCCCTGTGGCGTAAAAGTGCAACGCATCCCGTACGCAAACCGGAGGGGATTAATCATGCATTATCGGTGTGCGTGTGTGTGCGTGTGTGCTTTTTTACCTATTTCTTGTACGTTTCGCTTCCTTCCCTTCGTTTTTTTTTTGTTTCGCCCGAAATTCGAGAGGCAAATTGAAGAGTGTGAGAAAAATGAACTTTTTGGGATGAAATTCCAAAAAAAAAAACAGGACCTTCTACCCAATCTCTGTACTCTTCCGCTCATCATAACACAACTGTCATATGGTTGGTATTGTTTCGTTGCGTTTCAACAAATTCCGTTATTTAACGCAACGGTTTATGATGTTCCGTTCCGCCGCAGCAGGCAGGTATGGAAATGCAGCGCGAGGAATGCAATCAAAGTTGTTGAGCCGTCTTGAACCGAACTCGCTCTAATCGAACAAAGGATTTTGAAGGTTTTCTATTTCTATACCACGGGAATGGGGGGGGGGGGAATATTATTAATGAATCAGAGCGTATTCCGTCTTATGAATGGCGCATCATAATCCTGTACCTGATTATGCTCGGGTGAGGGTCTGGGCCTTTTGTCTGGGCCAACCGAGGGCTCGAGTGTTCATGTGCTGTCGAAAAATGAGGAATAGAATCATGCTTGCGCAAACGGGCCGACATTCTACGCCGTGATTTGTAATTTCCTAACTATTTCCACCGGGCAAGAAAATTGCATCCTTTTCATTGCAACCTCTTCCACTGAACGTGAGAGCAAACACATCCACGTAGGCGCTGAACAAATCGCGGCAAATCATGACATGATTGTTGGTATTAAAAACACACATTCTCACCTTCAGCTTGGGGTGGGGGGAAAGGCGCAAGAATCATAAATTGAGCCGCGTGCACATTGCAATGATGATGCACACACACACACAGCCCGCTCGATCCCAGGTGCTTGTTTTTCACACCCACCGTGCGCTTTACGTAGCGCACTCAGCCGCAGCACCGCAGCCTCTACTACAACCCTTGACCCCTTTTTGTGTTGGGTAAGGGAGATGATCGCTTCCCGGCACGAATATTATGCTAATGCACGCTGCTAAACACTGTCAAGGGGAGCGAATTATGGTTCAAACAAAGGCCATTTCTTTTCTCTCTTCTACCCACAATATGGTTGCGCATGTTGCTGTAGAAGAAATGCTGAATGCTCACATGGGTTCGTCGCTTACCGCGCCCACCACGCCACGGCGCACCAATGATAAAGTGATTAAATTCCCTCGTTTCATGTCCCGAAAATTAATCCACTACGCTTCGCACACGCACACGCGGTGGAATAATCGTTAAGCCTGGCGCTGGTACAGGTGCTGGAAGGACGCGCAAATGGGTATAAAAACAACGAACAACGAAGTAGAAGAAAAAACCCTCTCACACGCAAAACTGCCCCGAGTTCGATCGGGTTAATGTAAACAGATCGCACCTCGATCGACCGCAAATGAGTTTCCAGGCCAATAATTCGTTTATAATAATCCCAAACACCAAAAAACAAAAAGCCCACCGCACTTCACCGGCTGAACTCGATTAAGACCTTTCACGTTTGGTTTTCCACGAGCTATGAGGAGTCTATTAGGTAGTTTGAGAGAGATTGTTTGGAGCAAGAAGGGCAAATAGCAAAACATCCCAAAAACACATGCACGCTCGATAGAGAAATTAGCATAAAGTTTGAAAACGTAGTCAGGGAACAACATCACCTAACCTAACCATGTGTTTTCCTCATTCTTTGCATTTGCTAAGCATGCAAGACGCTTAGAGACAAGCGGAAAGCCTGCCGCGGGGAAGGGCAAATGTTATGAAAATCATAATATTTATGAGCATGCGCTTGTTTTTAATACTCTGCTGCTTAACGTTTAATTGCTTATTCATTGTGAACCTGCTCGCCGGCGTACGCTTCGAGCTAACGAGTCAATCCTCCTCCCGGGCGCTTGCGTGGTGGTGTGGTAGGTAAATGTGTATGAAAAATGAAGCTCATTCTAGCTGCGAACTAGCTGCAACAACCCAGCCCAGCCCTCCTCGAATGGGAAGCAAATTATGAGGTACAAAATATTGGGGAAAGCAACGTTATAGCTCCTTGCCACTAGGTACCGCTTTAAGCTGTGCTTTTTCTCAAAATTTTGGTCAGTTTTGCATAAGATAACGAGCGCTAAAGCGAGATCTTTGGAAGCAGTTTTGAGTGTTAGATTCTAGCGCGATAACTACAATAGCACACATAGCATTCAAAAACGGTCGTTTGCTAATTTGAGCAATCAATTTGAGCGTTTGATAAATGATTTCCATTACCCTACAACACAGCAATTAAAGCCTCGCATGAGAAGCGCCAGCGAAAAGGGAAAATTATAAAAATAATCAAGTGTCAGTTGATATCGAGCAGCAGCTGCTGCTGCTGCTCTCTTTCCTGCTCTGTATCTCCATCTGTTTACACGCACTGAAAACAAGCCTTCGGAGCAGTAGCTCGTGCAGCACACAAGCGAACTAAAACCATCTTGTACCGAAAGGAAACATCACCATCAAGGTGTCGTAATTGATTGCCTCCCCTCGGAGGTCACGGCACGGGGACCAACGGGGCATGTTTGAATGAGCATGCGTGGTGCAGCTGCTGCTGCCTGTTACATGCCTACTTTGAATAACATTTGCACTTCGCGCTTCGCCAAAGCTCAGTAGCTCGGGGCCGTCGTCCGTTTCCCTGGCTACCAACACACTGCTGCTGCTGCGGGCTGCCATTGCGTAACGCTCACATCCTTTCCCTAAAGCTGCGCGGTTGGTGGGTCCGATGCGCAAACTGATACATTTTTCATGCGACAACAACAGGTCTGCCCCCCGGAGCAGATCTTCTGCGTGCAGATTTACGGTTGCAAATGTGGCGAAACAAAGTTTTTGGCACACCTTGCTGGTGGCTTCAGCTAATCAGAAAGGAAACAACTTGAAAACAAACACCCAGAAGCGCTTTCGTACGGCACACGTTGCAGGGGGGAGATCTGTCCCACCGAGTCTAGGTGCTTCGCATAGACGTAAAGGGGGGGTTTTCTTTCTCCCTTTTTAGGTTTAACAGCTCCATTTATTAATCATATGGAAATTATGATGCGCTATCTTTGGTGTCGGTGCGCGTGCGTCTGAACGAGCGCGCCTTGGGAGCATAATCCGCATCAGACGAGCGGAGCCACTAGCACTGATTAATAGAAGCCCCACGGCACGATGGTTTTTTTGTTTTTGGGAAGCATAATGCCTTCCAGCGGGTTTTGCTACAAAAAAACACAAACGCGGCTTAAGCTGCATAACGATGGAAATGAAAACTGTTTTCCAACCTGTAATAATGTAAACAAGCGGTAGCGTAAATATATCGCGCCAGGCCAAACGCTGTACGGTAGCGGGGAAGGGAGATGGTGGAGCCTAAAGGGCTCGTTCGTTTCGGATAAGCATTCAAATGATGTACTCCGATGGGTCATTCAACGGTTATCTAATTTGATTTTAATTTCAAGATAGTAGCGCCTGCATTTTCTTGACCGTTTTTTTCCGCCCCGTCTTTTGGTCGGGCCGTTGTAGGGTCGTTTTGGGGTAACGAATTTCCCAATTTCTGTCGGAAGCAACGACGTCGTCAACAATCACACGATGGTGATGGTGATGATGATGATGCGCTTCTTTGCCTGTTGCCTTCTCTAGGCATTTCCATCTTTCAGGGTTTTTTGTTTTGGGAGATTGCGAATAGAACTCGCGCACGATGTGTGCTGCTAGCAAACAGCGTCGCTGGAACTAACGATCACGTTTAGTTCCAGTTGGTAGCGGAAAATATAATCCCCATGCGAGCCAAGACGCAACAGCTCATCCACCGCCCCCCATTCCCATCCATCATCACCGCGCATCACGGCCACGGGAATGCAAATGTCGCCTTCTAAACGTAACGAAACAATGTAATATTCAAATGTGATTAACTTTAAGTTTATCTTCGTTTTAATTTAACGAGCACAACCTGCTGCTGCTGCTGCTGTTACTGTTGTCGGCACGAAATGGAGCGGAGTGGTGCGTGTGTGTGTCGCTGTCTTCTGTATCGCTCCAAGCAGCTGGTGGAAAGTCCAAAAGGCACCAACGCCGTTTTGCGCTCACAGGGCGCTCACGGCTGTGCGGACAAGCCGACGCAGACGCGCCGGGAGGGACGCAAAAATACGACAAAACAAACATGTTTCATCGTTAAGTTATTGCACGGTGATCGTATTTTATATTTCACTCCCCACCTTGCCACAGCCCCTATGCCCGCCCCAGCTATCAACCCACCCGCGGCATGATGGGTGGCAGTTTTCATCATAATTATAAAACATTCACGCGAACGCGCAATGGACACCGGACCGCTGGGGAGGGCTGGGAGCGTTAAATGAGGCACGAACCTGACCTGGGCCAAAACTGCACGATGTATGTTTCGTGCGCTGTTTCAGGTTAGCAAACCGCAACCAAATAACTCCAGCCAGTGGCTGTTGCATAATTAGCCGCTCGATGAAATGCAAATTCCAAACAAAAAACCGAAAGCGATTACAAGCGAGGGTGGTGGCCTAGAAAACAGAGGCCCTTGGTTGCTGAACTGAACGGCACAATGCAAGTGTGTCTTTGCTGTGCTGTGTAGGGGCATGCATTGATCTGGATCTGTTGGAATCTGTCACATCCGGAGCTCGCTCGCCGATCGAAAGCCCCCGGGGCTCATCACCGTGGGACGATGATGCGAAAACGGTCCTTCTTATTCGTAGAACGATGCAGGCAAATGATGGGCCGATGGGAAACGGCCCGACAAACCCAATTGATGATCATCATTTGACGAAGTGTCGTCCCTTCAACCAACCAAAGCACAGCGCACATCCTTTGCGCAGGTAGCAAGCGCAGGGGAAACCGGACGCTACCGAAAAACGGACCGTGTCCCTTCCCAATGCTGATCTGCACCTTTCTGCTCTGTCTTGTGCATGTTTTAATTTAGGGATTTTTTATATATTTTTGGGAAGAAACCCCGGATCGCTTTCTTCGTCCGAATGAGCGTAGAAGTGTTTTGGGCGAATGCAGCCCAGCATTAGCAGGATGGAACGTAAAGAATGGAACAAAACACCCAGACTACATTCACAGAGAAATGCATAAAATGACAACAGCAGCAATAGAGAGAAGGTGAAAAAAACGTAAGTAATTGCGTAGGGATATATTGAAGTGACACAAAACGATGGAATCGGTGTGTTGAGTATGTTTTTTTTCTTTCTCGATCATGTTTGGAGCAGAAATCTTTACAATTCGTGGGAAACTTTCGGCACTTTGGCACTGCTTTGAGCAAGCTTTTCGACTTCGGTGTGCCCTCAGTGGTCAACGCATTAATTACTTGAAGGTTTTTGTTGATTTTGAAGGCCCGGTCGCCAAGACCTTTGCTAGGCGGAAGATAAATAGGATGGATGGATTGTTACAGTACCTTTGGTGGTAGGTGGGTTATCGATGAGTTTCTACTATTTGGTTGACATAAGCTTTCATTGCTATACATTCAATTTCCATATTGCTGCTGCTTATCATTTCCAATACAACAGATACTTATAGATATTTTATATATTGATTTCTTATAGGTTTTTTGTGATGATCAATATGACAAATGGAATCATTTTGTATATGACTATTAACTGTCCATAATTGGCTGATAAATTCCAAGAATTTTACTCTTTAAATTGATTGCAATTATTGAAATATACAACAGCTTTTACTCTAAAACAGAGAAACAAGTGATACAAGAAAAGGAAAGAATAATTGGTGAAAAATAAATATTGATAAATCAGTAGATTTTTTATCGAGCTACATTGTTTATTACCAGAATTATCTCGACGTTTTTAAGCAATTAAATCTTAAACAAATATAATTGTGATCTTTTCCTCAAACATTAAATTGAAGAGCAAAATTTTATATCAAAATGGTTTATAATATACTCTACGTAATGGCATTTTATACAATTCAAATCATTCCATTCCTTACCTTATCTTCAAATGTCCTCTCATTCCAACCCATAGTTCCGCGGACGATCATAAAAATGTCCACAGCACGTCCTAGACACGACAGGCAACCACATTCTTATGCCGCCCATAACGGCATCGTACGAGCGACACCGCTCCACCATAAGGATGCGCATCCTTTCTGTGTGCTAACGGTGCATTTGGTTTGCAAATCCCGAAACCGAAACTGCTGTATAACCGTAAAACAACGGGCCCAAAACATCCACCATCTGTACAGCGGATCGTCGGGCGCGCGCGCGCTCACGCGCTTCACGGAACGGGTGCAGCCCAAAAGATCGATACCCGATCCGATGCAACCCGGGGGAGAGATGGTCTGCAGCCAGCCGGCCTGCCAGGATTGATTAGGAAACGCACACACAAAACAGTAAAAAAATAAAATAGAAACAGAACAGAAAGAGAGAGTTATTTGCCTTGCAAGCACACGGGCACAAACGGGCACGCCTTTCGATTTCGGTAGCCCTGCGAGGCCCTCCGAGCGTTGCGGCAACGGCAGATTGGAGGAAACGGGTAGCATCCCTCTGCCAAAGGGATGAAAATGCATTTCCCCCTTCCGTTTTTTTACTTTGCTCCTCTCACTCTCTTCCATCGCCAGCCAGTAGGAATGCATTCGATTCGAAGTTTGTTTCGGGATGCATTTGCTGTTTGCTGTGTGTGTGCGCCGCATGTTTGACTGCCGCGAGCATGATGATGCAGCACAAGCTTCCTGTTTTCGGGGTTTTGATGATTTTATCTAAATCTGATGGATAATTTAATTTACTTTTTGGACCGTTCGTTTTTTGCTTTTCGATTTCGATTTCGTCGCCGTGTGTGCAAGTTGTTTGCGCTCCTGCTGTTCGCGTGTAGTAAGGGTAAGCTCAGAAAAAAACGGTACCAACGAAATCTAACGGTAATGGTCTCAGCAGAATCCTGTACCACGAGTCATGTTGCGTCAAGACGAATGAGCGAGCGGATTTTTTTTTTTAAGTTAAATGATCGAAACAGGAAAAGAAACCCCCCTCCAATAGACACGATACCTTACCTATGCATATTGAACAGCGCAACGACGGTGAGTGTGTGTGCGCGCGGAAGAAAACCGGAACCGAATCCGAAATCGTGCGCTGCGTCCTGCGGGCATTGCAAGCCAATTTTGGTTTTATCCTTTTCTCTCTTTATTTTATACTTTTTTTGGTAAAATTTATCGTTTTTTTTTTTCTTCACCGCACAACCCCTTGCACACCGCAGTATCACCGTGCTCGCTGCGACGCGGTTTCGCGCTCCTCGTACCAGCAGCTCGATTGCGTTCATCTGGCGCTTTGCCGGCCCTTTCCCGCGTTTGTTGGCTTTCATTGCGCGCGCTCTGTGCGTATATGTGTTTCCAAAAGCTAACAACGAAAAAAAAAACAAAATAACCCATACCCACTTCCCAAAAAAAAAGGTACAAAACAGCCGCACACACATTCACGATATTCGCGTTAAATGTTTTATGTAATATCGGCCACATTTTCACCCCGCGCGTTGTGCCTTCGAATGCCTGTGTCACGGCTATATGTTTCGCTATTTTTCCGCCCCGAACGAACGGTTCGTGTGTGTGTGTGCCACTCCACTCAATGAGTTTTTTTTCTTCTTTTCACTCTCTCCTTCGATTGGGGCGAGCATTTTCATGGTCGTTTTGTGTCAATTTCGAGTTTTTGAGTGCTTGCATACGCAGGGTGGTGCTGCATTTCTTTGCAACGCATCATTAGAGGGACATGAGCGATAGAGAGAAGGCAACAACAAAAAACCAGCCGAAAAACGTTCGAATCCGTGAAGGGGGAAGATGATACTGGTCGAATTGAGTTAGCTGGCAGTTGCTTAACCGCAGTTAACCGAACGATTTAATGTACTGGTAAAACTCCGCGCTTAAACTCAATTTGCTCCAACGGGCCGGGTCGTGCCGGCTCCGTCCGTCCGTAGGTGATATGCTGCAAGCGCAATAAATCTAATTTAAACGCCAATTTCAAACTAGCTGCCACATTTCAAAGGCACTACACACTGACACTACTTTTAGCACAGGTTTATCGTATAATCTTTCAGCAACAGCACAGCAGAAACATCCTCCAAAAGCGGTAATAACTTTAATGACTTCCTTGCAAAACCGTGCAAAAAGCTGCTTACTATCGCGCTCCGATGGTGTGTGCAACAACGCGTTTTTTCGTAAATAGAACTGGTAATGATTTCAGTTTTGTTATTTTTTCACATAAAAAAGCCTGGTCACTCGCTAGACGCATGTCACATTTGAAAAAAGCGCGTCGCCTTATGCTCACGCATTAATGCGAAGCCCGGATTACCTAACACGCCAGCCCCGGGGTATCCGCTTATCAAAATTCATTGACTTGACAACGGTCATAAGCATTGCCTACCGGGGGGGTGGGGGTGATGGGTGTCTGTATGTGTTACATTTTGGAGACCATTAAATGGTGATGGGTTTTTGCTACACGCCACTTCACAGACCCTGGGTGTTGGGTGCTGTATATTGATGTGTGTAAAGCTGCTTCTTCGAGACAGGTAATTTAAACGAGACAGAAAGAGGAGCAAACCTGCCCAAAAGCTTCATGAATATTTGAGCAAACAGTGCTCGAGAGAGCGGGAGAGGAGGTTTTTCTTTTATTGGCAGTGGCACGCAGCAAACTGGCTAATTTATTTCGAGCAATCGGTTTCGGATCGAGCCCAACACGTCTTCCTAACCGCGCGCTGTGTCGTGCTTTATCGAAAATATGATTGCCCGTGTCTTTCCAAAGAGTTTCCACTTTTATGAGTTCAATTATTCCCTCCCAAAAGATGACTCGAAGATGAAGACTCATCAAGAAGCAAAAGCTCAACGCGGTCCGTTAAAGAGGGGCTTATTGCCGGTTGGGCTAGCCGGGTCACATTCGCTATCAAGCTCGGACGGCTGTCGAAAAATAAAACACAAGCTTTCACTACGCGATAAGCTAAGCGGTTTGCCAAAAATTAGCTTCAAAACACACTGCCAATGACTAAGCAAACCCGGGGCCGGTGTTGTTTGGTGGCGAAGTTCGTAAACAGGCCGTTTGTACAAAGCGAATGCGTGCGCTCTGGGCCTGTCACTTTATGGCATGGGCGTCTTGGGCAACCGCACCGGCCACCGTCCGTTCTGCCTGAGCTGGCACGGCGTTCGACGGGTCGCCGCCGCGGATGGTTTTGCGGAGTTATAAATTTATTTAATTTATTATTACCCGATCGTGGCGGCCCGAACCACAACTAACGCGGTGGCTGTTGTTCATTGCGCCTTCGCTTTACAAGCCAAATATGAGAGCCAATTAAACGCTAGCCGAGAAAGACCCGAGGTAGCGTCTTAGCACTGGAGAATCACTAATCGACCGCCGCATGTCTTTAGCGACGGTGCGTAACCCTTTATATTTAGCGCGCGCGCACACACGATCGTGGCCGTTATTTGTCACGTGCTACGCTCCGAGGAGACACGCGTGCGTTCAATAAACTTGAAAACCATAATAGCATCCAGGAAACCCCCTGAAACCATTTGACAAGCTCTTTGGAAAGGATCCTAAGCGGAAGGAGCGATCCCTTCGCTTTTTATCGATCACCGAAGCCCAATTTTCCCGGTCGATCGAACTTACCTCGTGGTCGATCCTTAGCCGTTTACCCCTTTTGCCTGACTCACCTTGAACCTGGGGGAAGTGCGCAGGGGATCATAAATTACAACACCATTCCCGTGTGTTCCGCTGTGGCACGAGCGGCTTTGACAGCTCAGGTCCTCCTCGGCTTCGGCGCAATGCGACGCCCAGGGGTTGCTTGCGGTGTGTCGTGGTTGGTCCCGGGGAAGCCTTCTTTGCTGCCTGCTGCCTGTGGCAGCATGTTGTATAACCCGGTCCCGGATCTTTGAGCATCCTTTCGCTTGTTCTTGGCATGTGCTCAGCCGCCTTGACGAACAGGGCTTTGTCACGCTGCTCGCCGCCAAAAGCCCAAAACAGCATAAAGGGTTTTTGGCACAATCCCGGCACGGGATCCTTTCTTTAGAAGTAAAATAAAGGGAGAATCGAGGGAGGAGGATCCTTTTGCACTGCGTGTAAGCGCGTGCACTGTTGGCTGAGACACGGGTTAAAGGCTGCTCGCCCCTTCCAGGGCCACATCACTTTCGATTGTGAAGAAAATGAAATCGGCCGAACGGTGGTGGAACCGAATGGAGTGGGGGTGGGGGTACCGAGCGATCCGTGAAAAGTGAAATCGAATTTCATCTCGGTTAGGTTTACCGCTTTACAAAATAGTATCGTGAAAAAAAGCCTCATTGCCTCATGCCACCGTATGTGTGTGCAGCATGTCAGCTTAGAGCGAAGAAAGATATTATGTTAAAGATTTGTATGTTTCATCGGCGTTTGAGGCGTTTTAGAACGTGGAAAAAAACCCCCTGGAACGGATTGAAAGAAACCCGGGCGTCGGTGATCCTTCTAAAAAGGAACTTAAGCCACGGCTGGCACAATGCGCACCAGCAAATGGATAGAAATTAAAGGTATACAGAGAGACTTCGCAATCGCACCCGTTTTTTTATCCACGCTGGTTACGTACCTTTTCGTTTGCCGGATTGAACTGCAACGGATTGAACCTTCCACCGCTCAAGACTTCTTCATTGCGGGTGCTGCCGTGCCGTCCCCAGTAACCAACTGACCCAATCGCCTAGGTCTTCGGGTTAAAAATTGAGTTCTTCTACGGTTTGATTTTTTGTCATTCGACGTGCATTTTTTTTTGTTACCCTAAATCGGCGCAAGATGTTTCCTCTGCGCGTCCTCTGATTAGGATGCGATTGTAATCCCTTTCCATCCGTTCCCTTTCGTACGCGACGTGGGTGAGGCATGGGAGTTTCGGGTCGCTGCAATCGGTTCGGCGGGGGGTGGGGGAAGATTTTTGACGCTCACCAGCCCGTAGATAATTACGGACATTTCAGTGTTATATAGAAGCAGTTAGGGACTGCGCAACGATTCGAAAAACAGGCAAAAAGGTCCTTCTTACCGGACTGGATTTTGCAGGGGCTGTGACACTGTCGTCGTATTATTTGCGCCAAATCCCGCATTCCCGTTTGCTCACAAGCTGCCTGCCTGCTTGTGTCACCCATTCGATCGTT